>NC_133424.1:52995000-53620000 GCF_049350105.2 Macaca mulatta
TGGCCAGGCTGGTCTTGAACTCCTGACCTTATGATCCACCTGTCTCAGTCTCCCAAAGTGCTAGGATTACAGGTGTGAGCCACCGTGCCTGGTCAATTTTTGTACTTTTAGTAGACACAGGGTTTCACCATATTGGCCAGGCTGGTCTAAAACTCCTGGCCTCAAGTGATCTGCCTGCCTCAGCCTCCCAAAAGTGCTGGGATTATAGGTGTGAGCCCCCATGCCCAGCCTATAAAAATTATTAATGAGATATTTTACTCCATTTTCACACTAAATCTTTGAAGTCTGGTGCGCATTTCACACTTATAGCATGTGTCAGTTTGGATCAGCTGTGTTTGAGGCAGCCGCGTGTGGCTGGCCACCATATCTGACAGGAGAATTCCAGAACAACATTGGGCATCAGCGGGCCCTGGGTGAGCACCAATGTGCTGCATCAACGATGAGTAGGTGGGTTTCGCTGAGGAGACACGAGGTTGGAGAGGCTGGGGGGCTGCATCCCAGAGGCCTTGGCATTTGCTGGCCCTCTTCTTGGGAAACTCCACCCACAGCTCTTCTTGCGTTTCCTCAGAAAGCCCTCCCGGACCACCCCTATCTAAAGTCATTGGTCAGGCACGGTGGGTCAGGCCTATAATCCCAGCACTTTGGGAGGCCAAGGTGGGTGGATCACCTGAGGTCAGGAGTTCGAGACCAGCCTGGGCAACATGGTGAAACCCCATTTCTAGTAAAAATACAAAAAAATTAGCCAGTCGCGGTGGTGGGCGCCTGTAATCCCAGCTACTCAGGAGGCTGAGGCAGGAGAATCACTTGAACCCAGGAGGCGGAGGTTGCAGTGAGCCGAGATCGCACCATTGCACTCCAGCCTGGGCAACAAGAGCGAAACTCCATCTCAAAAAAATTAAAACATAAAAATGCAAAAATTAGCCAGGCCTGTTGGTGGGCACCTGTAATCCCAGCTACTCGGGAGACTGAGGCAGAACAGCTTGAATCTGGGAGGTGGAGGTTACAGTGAGCCGAGATTGTGCCATTGTACTCCAGCCTGGGAGACACAGACAGACTCCATCTCAAAAAAATAAATAAAAATAAAAAATAAAATCACTTCTCAGGCCCTCTCAGCCACCTCCCTTGTATTCATCTGCCTGGCACTTTCCCTCCCAAGTGTGTTTCTCTTTTGTTACTGCTACCACGTGGCAGTCTTCACCTCATGATGAAAGGCAAACTGGACCCAGCACGGTGGCTCATGCCTGTAATCCCAGCACTTTGAGAGGCTGAGGCAGGAGGATTGCTTCAGCCCAGGAGTTTGAAACCAGGCCAGGCAACTTAGTGAGACTCTTGTCTAACGAAAACTTTTTAAAAAATTAGCTGGGCGTGGTGGCGTGCACCTGTGGTCCCAGCTGCTCAGGAGGCTGAGGCGGGAGGATCACTTGAGCCCAAGAGGTAGATGTTGCAGTGAGTGGTGGTCACGCCACTGCACTCCATCCTGGGCCATAAAGTGAGACTCTGTCTCAAAAAAGAAAAGGCAAGAAGCAAACTGGGCTGAACATAGTGGCTCACACCAGTACTCCCAGAACTTTGGGAGGCTGCAGGGGGAGAATCACTTGAGCCCAGGAATTTGAGACCAGCCTGGGAAACAAAGCAAAACCCGTCTCACAAAAGCAAACTGTATGTCTTTCATCTTATGCAGAGTAAACCCAGAGCCCTCACCGTGGCCCACAAGGCTCCCTGGCCTCCCCCTCTGTCCCTCTCGCTTATCTGCCCCAGCCACACCCGCCTCCTGGCTGCCCTTGAGCCTCCCGGCTGCTGCCATCTCCTGGGCTATGCCCCTGTGGCTTCCTCTGCCCCAATTATTCTTCCTCCAAAGGATCTGGGCTGCTCCCTCTCTCAATTTAGGTCTTTGGTGAATGTCACATCAGGGAGGCCTTTTCTGGTCACCCTCTTTAACTTGCAACTCACTCCAGAACTTTCTCTGTGCAGAAAAGAGTTAACCTGGCAGGTTCTACCCCAGACTGCTGTCTTTAGACAGGTCTGGGTGCACAGCTGGTCCTTGGCTGGGAACTTGGGTGTCAGGAGGGGTCTTACCACTTCCTGATAGAGTGGCTCGCTGTGTCTATCTAGGCTGTTTGTGCAGGCCCAGGCCTTCCTTCTGGGAGCCTGGCATTTTGGTATGTGTTGGAGAAAAGGTGCTCTTGTAGCTGCCCCCATGAAACCGAGGGCGCCGAGGCTAGGATCAGAGTATCCCTGGCTGACATTTCACACATGTCACCATGATCCACTGCTGGAGGAATCAGGTGTGGCCTCTGGAAGTGCATGCCTGGTTTCCTGAGTTCACTCCATGTACCTTTTCTTTTGGCTGACTTGGCTCCATATCCTTGGATGAGAGTAAATCAGAGCTATCAGTGCAATTGCATACTGATTCCCAAGTCCTAGAGAACCATCAAACCTGGGGTGCTCTGATTCCCAAGTCCTAGAGAACCATCAAACCTGGGGTGCTCTCTGATTCCCAAGTCCTAGAGAACCATCAAACCTGGGGTGCTCTGATTCCCAAGTCCTAGAGAACCATCAAACCTGGGGTGCTCTGATTCCCAAGTCCTAGAGAACCATCAAACCTGGGGTGCTCTGATTCCCAAGTCCTAGAGAACCATCAAACCTGGGGTGCTCTGATTCCCAAGTCCTAGAGAACCATCAAACCTGGGGTGCTCTGATTCCCAAGTCCTAGAGAACCATCAAACCTGGGGTGCTCTGATTCCCAAGTCCTAGAGAACCATCAAACCTGGGGTGCTCTGATTCCCGAGTCCTAGAGAACCATCAAACCTGGGGTGCTCTCTGATTCCCGAGTCCTAGAGAACCATCAAACCTGGGGTGCTCTGATTCCCGAGTCCTAGAGAACCATCAAACCTGGGGTGCTCTCTGATTCCCGAGTCCTAGAGAACCATCAAACCTGGGGTGCTCTCTGATTCCCGAGTCCTAGAGAACCATCAAACCCGGGGGTGGTCTCGGGGACCCCCGGCACACTGTCCTTCTCAACTCTTTTCTCCTCCTCAGCACTCACCACCATTGGGCATCCCATTAATATTTTACCTGTTTACCTTATCATCTTGCCCACACCCCAGGTTCCACCCCAACCCTGATCTGCACAGTATTCCCAGCTGCACCCATAGAGACCCACAGAAGATGCTAGGGGAGTATTTCCTGAATGACACCCGTAACAGCTTTATTTTCAAAGGCGGGATCCCTCCCCGGGCTTGTGATGGGACGGCGCTATGGGCCCGAGCAGCAGAGCTGTGCAGGACAGGAGTAGGCAGGGGCGGGGCAGCTGGCCCGGGAGGCTGGCAGGTCCCAGAAGACACCTCACACGGGTTCCATCTGCAGCTCCTCCCCGTCCACAGCCTCAATCTGGTGGAAGGCAGCATGGGAGCCGATGACCACCAGGGTGGCTCCTGCAGGAAAGCCGGCAGCTCAGGGCCATGCTCCTGTACCTGGCCCCCACCATCCACCCCAGCTGCTCAGACCCTGTACTCACCCAGCACCCAGAAGACGGCCGAGCCCGCACCAGCCAGCCAGAAGAAGGGGAAGGAGATGCCTCCAGCCAGAGCGTACTGATGCGCTGGGCTCACCTCTCGGCCTGAAAGCAGATGGCATTGGGGCGCTGTTCCGACCCTTCATGCCCTCTCCCAGAGTAACCCCTGCTGCCCCCCAACAATCTGTATAAGCTTCAGGTCCTCGGGATCAAATCCAAACTCCTCATGCCAAGGCCCTCCAGGTCCTGGGGTCACCCTGCTCCCCTGGTGTCCTCACTGCCCTCCAGAACACAGCACACCGTCCTCGCCTGCCTCAGCCCCACGCTCTGCCCTCTGCCCCACATCCTCCAGGAAGTTCCTGGGATCCCAGCTTCCTGCTCCCTAGACTAGGGCTCTCCTGCTGCAACCCTCACGCAGACCAGGGGTCTCAAACTGGTGGCCCAAGGGCCAAATCTGACCTGTGGATGTGTGTTTGTTTTGAGATGTTTTACAAGGATGTGATTTGTGGCTGGCAAAGTGAATGATTTCACATAAAAATACCAACTTCAGGCTTCTCATAGAAGTCTCAGGGATGGGGTCTGCATGCTCTGGTGCCTGTGCTGCAGGCGCTCCCTCCCCCTAAGCCCGTCATGCACATAACTTGCAGGCCCCTGAAGAGCCTGGCCTTCAGGTCTACCTGACAGCCCAATCCCAACTCCTTGACCCCACTCCAAACCTTGATTTTCCCCTGGGGGGAATTTCCCCTGGCATTTTGTTCTCCCAGTGGTCCTTGGTACTAGTCTGGGAACCACATGAAACACACTCCTCAGCTTCCCCAAGTTCCAAGTTCTTTCTGGTCACATCCCAGAAAGCAGGAAAAGAAACGGGAACAGATCTAGGCCAGTGTAAGTTCGCCACCTGGTGTCCAGTGTGGGCACCTGCAGCTGATGCTTGCCGCAGAAAGCGGCAAGGGGAGGAGAGAGGGGAGGAGTCATGTGGTTTGAAGAGGAGTAGGTTTAAGGCACAGCAGCCAGGTGGAGCCTAGGTTTGAGGAATAGCAATTTGAGGGGGCTGAGACTCGATGGGAGCATCGGTTGTGTCTGAGATTTTTAAAGGATCAGGTTTGGGAGATCTAGTGTTCATCTAGGCTTCGGCGGACTTGGGTTTTGAAGGACTTGGATTTGGGGTCTGAGGTTTGCATTCCAAAAGACCAAGATTCGAGGGACCAAGGATTCATCTGGGCAGGGGGTTTCTCACCAAAAAGCACAAGCTTGGACTGCAAGGTGCGCAGATAGAGAATGTAACAGGCGCCGAAAAAGACAGCCAGAGCCACCAGCAACATAGGGGACGTCACCCTGGAGGAGGAGTGCAGGGAGGCAGCGGTTAGGCAGCTGGGGCTGGTCAGCCAGGGAGCCCTGGCCTTCTCCACCGGCGGGAGGCAAGCTACATTCTGGAGACCAGGGAGGGCCAGGTGACATTCAGTCACACTGCATCCTGGCCAGGGTGATGGTGGGGTAGGGACCTGGCCCTTTGGTGACAAAGTAGGTCTAGCAGAGCCAATCCTTGGGGGCGGGGCCGGCCTAGGCGGTGAGAGGAGGGGCCTGGGCGGTGAGGGGAGGGGCCTGGGCGGTAGGAGGGGGCCCTGGGTGGTGAGAGGAGGGCCCGGGCGCTGAAGGGCGGGGCCTGAGCTGTGAGAGGAGGGGTCCACCCGGTCGGGGCTAGTGCGGGTGCAGGGCCCGGGATGCACTCACACGCAGTACAGGATGAGGCCCAGGAACACGAACACATAGTTGCTCTGGTAGTACTCCACGTTGCGTACGAGGCGCTGGCACAGCTCGCCCAGGTTGCGGGGCCGTGAGAAACGCTGCTGGTCCACGAAGGTGCCCCACGGCCGGATAGTCGCGCGGCGCCGCTCCAGCCACTCCCGGCCTGCACCGGAGGGAATCAGCTTCGGCAGCAGGGTCCTGCGAGGGGTGGGGCCGGGTCAGTGGTGGACCGGGATGGAGCCTCAGACCCCCGCAAAAGAAGGGGTTTAAGGGGGCTTGGACTCCCTCCCGGGACCCCAGATTACTGAATCACAGGCGGGGAGGGGGGTAGGGGCCCAGACGCCAGGGTCCCATTAGAGGAGACCGGGGCCAGCGCTTGTGCGTCTCGGGGCTGGGACTCCGGGCACTCGAGGGAGGAGGGGGCCAGGGTCCCGGACTCCCGGGCCTCGGGTCCGAGGGCCTAGAGCCGGCTCGCTCACGTGGCGCTCAGCCCTTCCGCCTCGACATCTTTCTGCTGGTCCTTCTGGGCTGCCATGTCTGCGTCGTGAGGGGTAGAGCTGCTGTAACCAGCCCGGTACCCTGCAGACCCCGCCGGCCCCGCCCGAGGCCGGCCCCACCCAGCGGAGTCGACGTGGCGCCGCTCGGGAGCAGCTGGGGACTGTAGTTCTGCCGCCGATCATTGTGGGAGTTGTAGTCCTGACGGTGGCTGGGAGGGTGGGCGCCATGATGGCGGTCTGACTCGCAAGACACCTTGGGAGATATAATCCCAGAAAGTGACGGCGCGCACCTCTGGGCATTGTGGGACCTGTAGTTTCAGGAGGGTGCAGGTGCGCTGTCAGGAAAGAGGGCGTTATGGGAGCTCTAATGGCAGAAGAGGGTGTTGTGTACTCTCCCAGGCAGGGCACAATGGGGACCGTGCAGAGCTGTCGTTCTGACTCTAGAGGGCATAAAAAAACAACTAGAGGGCTTGCTAAAACAGACTCCTGGGCCCCACCCCAGATGTTCTCATTCAGCAAGTCTGGGGTGGAGCCCATAATTCGCATTTCTGAGTTCCCAGGTGATGCTGATGCCGCTGGTCCATGGACCACATTTTGAGTAGAAAGATTTAGAGAGTTTGTGGGAATTGATTCCTTCCTCAAGAGATTGAGGCTAGTGAGTGGGTCATGGTTGCTGGAGGGGTATCTGAGGTTGCCCCCTGCCCCACTTTGTGGAGTCCCAAAGATGAATGAGTTGGGACTAGGGACACCTCCGCACCGCCACCACCCCCCCCCCCACCTGCAAACACACACACCTTTGGACAGGAGGGAGTGAAATTGGGAAAGAGAAAAGGTTGGGAAGTTTTGTGGGTTTTTCTGGGATGGAGTCTCACTCTTGTTGCCCAGGCTGGAGTACAATGGCACAATCTCAGCTCACTGCAACCTCTGCCTCCTGAGTTCAAGCGATTTTCCTGCCTCAGCCTCCCAACTAGCTGGGATTACAGGCGTGCACCACTATGCCCAGCTAATTTTTTGTATTTTTAGTAAAGACGGGGTTTCACCATGTTGGCTAGGTTGGTCTCGAACTCCTGACCTTGGGATTCGTCCACCTCAGCCTCCCAATGTGCTGGGATTACAGGCATGAGCCACTGTGCCTGGCCCCAAGTGACTCTTTTAGGCCCAGGTCTTGTCTTCCAAGATCTACGGCACTTCAGGGTTTGTGCTTGGAAGCCTGCTGGAAGGCGTTCCCAGGAGGTGGGGGGAAGATGGCCCTGTCCAAGGGGCTGGTGGCGCAATAGGCAGGGAAGCCCTTTGCAAGGGCCCCACACTGAAGATGGAAGAGTTACACTTTGAAGATCAGATTGGCTAGTTACTATTTATTTCCTCTTTGTCACCCCCAGGCTTTTAGTGGAATCGGGTTTTCTTTTTCATTTTTGAGACGGAGTTTCGCTCTGTTGTTCCAGCTGGAGTGCAGTGGCACAATGTCTGCTCATTGCAACCTCCGCCTCCTGGGTTCAAGCGATTCTCCTGCCTCGGCCTCCTAAGTAGCTGGGATTACAGGTGCGTGCCACCATGCCTGGCTAATTTTTGTATTTTCAGTAGAGACGGGGTTTCATCACGTTGGTCAGGCTGGTCTTGAACTCCGACCTCGTGATTCGCCCACCTAAGCCTCAGCCTCCCAAAGTGCTGGGATTACACGCGTGAGCCATCGCACCTGGCCTGGAATCAGGTTTTCTAACTAGGATTCAAACTTGAAAATCCTACTCCTTTGACTGCGGGGCCGGGTGTGGTGTCTCACACCTGTAATCCCAGCACTTATGGGAGGCCCAGGCGGGCGGATCACTTGAGGTCAGGAGTTCAAGACCAGCCTGGCCAACATGGCGAAAGCCCATCTCCACTAAAAAAAATACACATGCCTGTAATCCCAGCTACTTGGGAGGCTGAGGCAGGAGAATCATTTGAACCCAGGAGGCGGAGGTTGCAGTGAGCCAAGAGCGTGCCACTGCACTTCAACCTGGGCGACAGAGTGAGACCCTATCTCAAAACAAAACACCAAATGAGGAGTGCACGATTACCCCCGAGCAGGAATAGGGGAGCAGCATCTGAATTCAAAGGGCCAGAGCAGCAGAGGTAGCCCTTGGAAGAACCTCCATGGAAAGACAGAGCTTGGAGAATAGAATTGGGACAGAGCTCCAGCTGCCTCTTCCATGGCCGGCTGTGGGAGATCCAGGATTAACTTTTGATATGAGAGCTATTGGGTTTCCTTATAGGAACTGAATGAAAGCAATTTCATTCCAAAACCCACTGGTCTTTGTTCTGAGCGGAGAACATAGCGGCAGAGGCCTGGAGGTATCGAACAGCATGGGCCATGGTGGGAGATGGGGTGGGGGACGGTGGAGTCTGAGGGGCAAGGACATTGCAGGAGGGGCCCTAGGAGTGGGAGGGTCGGGGGGGGACTTTGAATAAGGGAATTTCAGGAGATGGGGCCTGGACACAGGGGCAATGTGGGAGAGGAGGGCCTGAGGCAGATACATCATGAGAGATGGTGAGAGATGGGGTCCCTGAGAGAAGGGGCCTTTGGCAGATGGGCCCTGAATTAGGGGAGTAGGCGGGTGGTGTGCTGGGAGATGAGGGAACACCCAAGAAGATTGTGAGTTCCAGGCAGGGTGTGGTGGCTCACGCCTGTAATCCCAGCACTTTGGGAGGCCAAGGTGGGCGGATCACTTAAGGCCAGGAGTTCGAGAGCAGCCTGCCCGACATGGTGAAACCCCATCTTTACTAAACATACAAAAAAAAAAAAAATTAGCTGCGCGTGATGGTGCGCACCTGTAATCCCAGCTACTGGGAAGGCTGAGTCAGGAGAGTCACTTGAACCCAGGAGGCAGAGGTTGCAGTGAGCTGTGACTGTGCCACTGTACTCCAGCCTGGGCGACAGAATGAGACCCTGTCTCAAAAAAAAAAAAAAAAAAAAAATGGATCCCTCCAGCCTGAGGCCTCCTCCCTGCCTCCTGGGATCCCCAAGGAAGTGGTGCTGGGAGAGCAGGAAGACCTTAGTGCATTCAGCCAGAAACCTGGGGTCACTGTCCCTGCTGTGTGACCTCAAGGAAGGCCCTCCCCTCTCTGGGCCTCAGTCTCCCCACCTGTCTATGGGAGCGTCTCTTCCCTTGCACCAGATAGATAAAGCAGTATTTGTGGGTTTCCTAGGAGAGGTCTGGGCTCATGTAGCCCCTACCAGGATCAGACTGTACCCTGGGGTCACGAGGGGTGTCCAGCGCACGTGGCCGCTGCCCTCCAACTGCCTTTCCCCCTCAGATTTGGAAGCTTCTCCCTCAGCCATTGTCTTGTGCGGTGGGTGTGTACATGCACTTGCACACTCACCCACTCACACTTGCGCTCAGCATCCCGGCCACCCAGACACTGGCATTGGAAGGCAGGTAGGCCCAGGCCTGGCCCCAGCCCCTCCTCTGACTTGCCTCCCTGGGCTGTGTTAGGAAGACTGCCTCGAGAGAAATGGATTCGCTGCCCCACCAAGGTGGCGAAAATGAAGATGAAAAGGACTGACAATTCCCAGTGGAGAGGGGATGTGGAGCAGCTGCTGCTTCCTTACGCTGTTGGACGCAGAATGGCACTCGAACTTTGGA
Source organism: Macaca mulatta (assembly GCF_049350105.2). Lineage (NCBI taxonomy): Eukaryota > Metazoa > Chordata > Mammalia > Primates > Cercopithecidae > Macaca > Macaca mulatta. The sequence continues at coordinate 53,004,378 of NC_133424.1, forward strand.
AAAGGTCTGGCAGCGTCCATGAAAGCTAAACATAGTCTATCCCATGAACCAGCGATTCCACTTCCAGGCACGTGCGTACCCAACAGAATGCACATCTGTCATTAAAAGACACAACTAGAGGGCCGGGCGCGGTGGCTCACGCCTGTAATCCCAGCACTTTGGGAGGCCAAGGCGGGCAGATCACAAGGTCAGGAGTTCGAAACCAGCCTGACCAAAGTGGTGAAACCCCATCTCTATTAAAAACACAAAAATTAGCTGGGCGTGGTGGTGCATGCCTATAGTCCCAGCTACTCGGGAGGCTGAGGCAGGGAAATCACTTGAACCCAGGAGGCAGAGATTTCAGTGAGCCGAGATCGTGCCACTGCACTCCAGCCTGGCGACAGAGCAAGATTCTGTCTCAAAAAAAAAAAAAGGCCGGGCGCGGTGGCTCAAGCCTGTAATCCCAGCACTTTGGGAGGCCGAGACAGGCAGATCACGAGGTCAGGAGATCGAGACCATCCTGGCGAACACGGTGAAACCCCATCTCTACTAAAAAACACAAAAAAACTAGCCGGGCGAGGTGGCGGGCGCCTGTAGTCCCAGCTACTCCGGAGGCTGAGGCAGGAGAATGGCGTAAACCCGGGAGGCGGAGCTTGCAGTGAGCTGAGATCCGGCCACTGCACTCCACCCTGGGCGACAGAGCCAGACTCCATCTCAAAAAAAAAAAAAAAAAAAAAAAAAGACACAACTAGAGGGCTGGATGCGGTGGCTCGTGCCTGTGATCTCAGCACTTTAGGAGGCTGAGGTGGGTGGATCACTTTTATTTTTTTTTGAGACAGAGTTTCATTCTTGCCCAGGCTGGAGTGCAATGGCGCGATCTCAGCTTGCTGGAACCTCCGCTTCCCAGGTTCAAGCAATTCTTCTGCCCCAGCCTCCCAAGTAGCTGGGATTACAGGCATGTGCCACCATGCTCAGCTAATTTTGTATTTTTAGTAGAGACAGGGTTTCTCTATATTGGTCAGGCTGGTCTCGAACTCCCAACCTGAGGTGATCTGCCTGCCTCAGCCTCCCAAAGTGCTGTGATTACAGGCATGAACCACCGCACCCAGTCTGTTTTGTTTTTTTATTTTTAGATGGGGTCTCACTCTGTCACCCAGGCTGAAGTGCAGGGGCGTGACCTCGGCTCACTGCAACCTCCACCTCCCAGGTTCCAGTGATTCTCCTGCCTCAGCCTCCTGAGTAGCTGGGATTACAGTTGCCTGCCACCACACCCGGCTAGTTTTTGCATTTTTAGTAGAGACGGTTTCACCGTGTTGGTGGGTGGATCACTTGAGGTCAGGAGTTCGAGACCAGCCTGGCCAACATGGCAAAACCCAGTCTCTACTAAAAATGCAAAAACTAGCCAGGCGTGGTGGCAGGCACCTGTAGTCCCAGCTACTTGGGAGGCTGAGGCAGGAGAATCGCTTGAACCCAGGAGGTGAAGGCTGCAGTGAGCTGAGATAGTGCTACTGCACTCCAGCCTGGGCGACAAAGCAAGACTCCGTTTCAAAAAAAACAAAAAACAAAAAACGACATGACTAGAATGTTCCTGTCCCTAGCAGCACCAATTGTAATAGCCCCGAACTGGAAACCCCAAAGTCCATCAACAGGAGAATAGACAAGTTGTGTTATGGAATGATAAGGAAGGGGCCACAGATACAGGTGACAATATGGATGACTCCTATAGACATAATGCTGAGAACAAGGAGCCAGACACAGAGATGACATGCTGTAAGGTTTCGTTTGTATGAAGCTCAAGAACAGGCACAACTGACGTGTGGTGACAGAAACCAGATCAGCTCTTGCCTCTGGAGGGGAGGCGACTGGAGGGCTCCAGTGAACTTTCTGGGTGGAGGGAAAGGTTCTATGCCTTGATCTGGGTGGTAGCTTTGCAGATGCAACTTTTTTTTTTCTTTTTTTTTCCTGAGACGGAGTCTCACTCAACCTCTGCCTCCCGGGTTCAAGCAATTCACCTGCCTCTGCCTCCCGAGTAGCTGGGATTACAGGCATGCACCACCATGCCCAGCAATTTTTTTTTTTTTTTTTTTTTTGAGACAGTCTGGCTCTGTCGCCCAGGCTGGAGTGCGGTGGCCGGATCTCAGCTCACTGCAAGCTCCGCCTCCCGGGTTCACGCCATTCTCCTGCCTCAGCCTCCCGAGTAGCTGGGACCACAGGCGCCCGCCACTTCGCCCGGCTAGTTTTTTGTATTTTTTTTTTAGTAGAGACGGAGTTTCACCGTGTTAGCCAGGATGGTCTCGATCTCCTGACCTCGTGATCCGCCCGTCTCGGCCTCCCAAAGTGCTGGGATTACAGGCTTGAGCCACCGCGCCCGGCCTATTTTTTATTTTTTTTGAGACAGAGTCTCGCTTTGTCGCCCAGGCTGGAGTGCAGTAGCGTGATCTCGGCTCACTGCAAACTCCGCCTCTCAGGTTCACACCATTTTTCTGCCTCAGCCTCCCAAGTAGCTGGGATTATAGGTGAGTGCCACCATGCCCGGCTATATTTTGTATTTGTAGTAGAGATGGGGTTTCACCATGTTGGCCAGGCTGGTCTCGTACTCCTGACCTCAATTGACCTGCCCTCCTGGGCCTCCCAAAGGGCTGGGATTACAGGCGGGAGCCACGGCACCTGGCCTGCAGATGCAACTTTAAAATCATTGAGCTGTAGCCTTAAGATGTGTGCACTGCACTGTATGAAAGTTTATCTCAATAAAATGAGAGAATAGCGTAGCGACCTAGAACTTTGGACAGCCTTGGTTCAAATCCCAGATGTGTCTCTTCTTAGCTGTGTGCAAATCACTTCTCCTCTCTGTGCATATTTATTTATTTATTTATTTTTATTATTTTTTTTGAGACGGAGTCTGGCTCTGTCGCCCAGGCTGGAGTGCAGTGGCCGGATCTCAGCTCACTGCAAGCTCCGCCTCCCGGGTTCACACCATTCTCCTGCCTCAGCCTCCGGAGTAGCTGGGACTACAGGCCCCCGCCACCTCGCCCGGCTAGTTTTTTGTATTTTTTAGTAGAGACGGGGTTTCACCGTGTTAGCCAGGATGGTCTTGATCTCCTGACCTCGTGATCCACCCGTCTCGGCCTCCCAAAGTGCTGGGATTACAGGCTTGAGCCACCGCGCCCGACCTCTCTGTGCATATTTAATGTGCACCTTGTGCAGAGTGCTTAGAAGTGGGCAGAGCACATAGCGGGCACTCAGTGAATCACTGTCATCACCATCATCATCAGCATTGTGTCCCCTGGGTCCTACTCCTATAGGAGAGGCTCCCAGTCACCATCCCACATCTGCTTCCCCTCCCTTTCCCCTGTTCTGATTCCACAATCCCATCGCCGGGCGAATTCAAGCTGCTCTGAGTTTCGTGGAGTTGAAAACTCGGTGATTAGATGGCTCTGAGATTCGGTGACTTTCAAGCCAGTGCCAGGCTAATTTCCTGAGGTTTTGAGAATCGCCTGGCAACGCGCCCCAGCAGAGGGGATGCCATCCCGGCCATCCCGGCCACAGTCCCTGTCCAGAAAGCAGGCACGACACACACACTGCTTCTCTCTCCCCACTGATATATTTGATAATTGTCCAGAACCAGAGACAGCATCAGCCGAGGGGCTGAAAGGGAGTAAAAAAGAGCCCAGGGAGGTGGCTGGGGCCGGAGAAATGGATAGAGGGGTGAGGAAAGGGAGAGAAACTGACACAGAAAAGAGAGAGGAGAGAGGCAGGGGGCAGGGGAGAGATGCCAGCCAGAGTAGGGGTGTCAGGAGATAGTGGAGGGGGTGGGGGCCAAGGTGGGGCCATGGGGAGAGAGGGCTCCTCCCCGCAGAATACAAAATGGGGGGGACTGGCAGGGGTGGTCCTGGGCTTGGGGGACAGGGAAGAGACGGGCGATGTGGTGGGGCTGAGGTCAGTAGTAGGTTTCCTTCTCCACCCAACCTGGAGAGACAAAGAAGGAAAGAAAGAGACAGAGTAAGAGATGGAGAGAGATAGGCAAGGTGAGCCACCCAACAGAGAGAGGGACAGAGAGGGAGAGAGACAAGGAAACCACACAGACAGAGACCCGTGAGAAGACAGAGCGGAGGCCTGGAGAGATGGGAAGAGAGAGAAGAGTGGGAACTGGGCGGCAGAGCCATCCAGCAGGGCGAGGGGAGCCTGGGACCAGCCGCCTGAGACCCTGCTGTCCCCCGCCCCCCTTGGCCGCTTTGCCGAGCCCCCTCACCCCCTGGGTTCCTGCGCAGGATGAGTTTGCGGATTTCGTCGTAGACGAAGATGAGGAAACTGTAGGGGAAGGCACAGAACCACCAGCTGGGCCTGTGGAGGGGAGAGCAGGAGGGCTTGAGTGCGGGGCTCTAACGAGAGGCAGAGCTTCAGGGGACAGGAGGGGACGTGGCGGGGACGCGGTGGGGCAGTCTCCCAGGACCCTTCGTGCTCACAGGTGGAGGGTGCCCTGGGTAGGGCTGGGGCCTGGGGTCTGCGGAGTAACCCGTGGTAGGAGCAGCCCATGGGGGAGACTTGGGGGCATCAGAACGGGGACTGCAGTGGGGACACCAGGGGAGGTGGGGCCTGAGGTTCAGACTGAGTCTAAGGGAAGGCTCCGTGGCAGGTGCTGGTGTGGGCAGGGCTGGGGGCAGCGGGGCACTCACTTGAGAGGGTACATGCGCAGGGCCACATCCATGCCAGGGCAGTAGGACAGGAAGGCAGCCAGGGCCGTCTCCTCAAACAGTCCGAAGATCAGGATCTTGTTCCTGGAGGCACAGAAGGGCAGGGCTGGGCCCAGAGAGCACCCACCCTGCACATGCCACCCCGCAGAGACAGGGAGAGGCACAGTGCAGACACCCAGAGACAGCGGGACAGACACACAGACAGAGGCAGAAACACAGGAAGAGAGACGGAGATGGGGAGACATGCCCCGACAGAGAGAGGCAAAGAGGCAGAGCAATGGGGACACACAAAGAGACAGAAAGACAGGGACACAGAGACAGACACAGACAGGGACAGACACAAAGACAGGGACAGATACAGACAGACAGGGACAGACACAGAGGAGCACTGGTATAAAAAGAAAAGGACAGGAGCACCTCCACCACACACAGAGGCTGAGAGAGAATCAAGGACACACAGGATCCCTTGAGAGAAAATCAGTGCAGTGGCAAAACCCAAAATGGGCTGGGCATGGTGGCTCACATTTGTAATCCTAACACTCTGGGAGGCTGGGGCGGGTGGACTGCCTGAGCTCAGGAGTTTGAGACCAGCCTGGGCAACATGGCAAAACTCTACTAAACATACAAAAAATTAGCCGAGCCTGGTGGTGCACACCTGTAATCCCAGTTACTTGGGAGGCTGAGGCACGAGAATCGCTTGAACCCGGGAGGTGGAGGTTGCAGTGAGCCGAGATCGTGCCACTGCACTCCAGCCTGGGCAACAGAGCAAGACTCTGTCTCTAAATAAATAAGCAAACAAATAAATAAATAAATAAATAAATAAATAAATAAATAAATAAATAAAAATTAGCCATATATGATGGTGCACGCCTGTAGTCTCAGCTACTCAGAAGTCTGAGGTGGGAGGCTCACTTGAGCCCAGGAGGTCGAGGCTGCAGTGACCTATGTATGATTGCACCACTGAACTCCAGTCTGGGTGACAGAATGAGACCCTGCCTCAACAAAACAACAAAAATCCAAAGCAAGGACACAAGAGGAAGTACACAGACAGACAGACAGACACTTGGACAGGACGGATGGCTGTACAGCCGCCGTGTGCCCCCAGCCCTCACTTCATGCCCTGCTGGAAGACCGAGTTCCTCCGGGTCTTGCAGATGATCAGATCTGCCCACTGGACGACTACGATGCTCACAAAGAAGGCTGTGTGGCAGGTGAACTCCACCACCTTCCTCTGCTCGTATGTCTGCAGGAGCGGTGACCGGGGCATGGGACATCAGTCAGTGGCACTGCAGCCCTAGCCGCCACCCCGACGTTCTGGTGCTCTTTGACCCACCCCATCCTGCATGGGGTCCCCAGGGCCTCCGGTGTGTCTTCCTTCTGCGGGCTCATGGTCCCAAGGGAGGAGGCAGGAGATGTACAAGAAAGGAGAAAGGTTAATGGTGACCTCACCGTCCGCCAGGGGCCAGGAGGATGAGGACCCTGTGGTCCTCCCAAGGATAGACAGCAGCTGGACTTTGAAGGGACAGACAGAGGCAGGGAAGAAGGCCCGGCAGGGCAGACAGCTCAGGCAGTGGGAGACAAGGCTCCAGATGGGCTGGGCAGGGGCATCCAGGAAGCCCCAAGTGCCCAGCAAAGGCCTTGACACTGCCATGGGGGACTAAGAAGCCATCGTAGGAAGTGGCCGTGCATGGCTGGGACAGCTCGCCCCGGGCAGGAACACAGCACCCTGCCCCACTCACCCACTGCTGCCCGTAACTGTCCTCCAGGTCGTTGACAGTGCGGTCATCCCAGTTTAGCCGGATGCCCACTAGGTTGCCAGGCAAGAAGCCATTTTCTGCCAGGATCACAAAGTAAGAGAAGAAACCGCCGAGAGCCTGGATCATTCCTGGAAGGAGGAGAGAGGAAGCAGAGGAGAGGCTCAGGTCGGGGCCAGCAGCCAGCCCAGGGCACCTCGGAGGGCCCAGCAGCCCCCTTGGAGAGGGAAGTGTGCCCCTCTGGCCCTGTTATCTGGACACCGGTTCCCAGAGGGCGACCTGAGGTCTCACTTGGTGGTGAGGCCCTGAGATGGGTGGGCCACCTGGGACAGGGGCTTTGGAGAGGGGGCTCTCCCAGAGGGATAACCCGGAGCCCCTCTCCCATCCGACCCAGGCCACCTAAACATCATGAATTCTTGGGGGATCCCCAGCTTGAGCTCCCAACACAGGAATGACCTCCCTGGGCCTAGGACCACCGCCATGAAGCCACTGCTTGCTGGGACAGCCCCCAAGTGTGGCTGCTTCACACCTCTGGGGCTCTGCACACATCGGCAGCAGAGAGGAGGAGGTGGAGAAGGATGGGGTGCAGACCCCGCCCTCAGATAGCTCACTGGCTGGTCCTGTCCACGTCTGCTCCCCTGAGTCAACGCCAGGGTCCCAAGCACCCACGGTGGGCCAGGCACTGCTCTAGGCCTGGCATTGGGCCGTAAGGAGATGGAGTCCCCAGTGCCTCACCGATCTGCCCATAGGCCATGCTGATGAGTCTCTCATTGACCAACTTGTCCGTCCGTGGGTTCCTGGGCTGTCTCTTCATGATGTCACTTTCAGCAGCCTCGTATGCCAGTGAGATGGCAGGGACCTGGGTGGAAGAGGCCATGTGAGCCGGGAAGGGGAGGACTCCACCCTCCTGGGCCCCAAGGGTGGCCGCCAGGACTCACCATGTCGGTGCCCAGGTCGATGCAGAGGATGGTGATGGTGCCCAGGGGCAGCGGGATGTTGGCCATGATGAACAGCAGGAAGGGCGTGATCTCTGGGATGTTGCTGGTCAGGGTGTAGGCGATGGACTTCTTCAGGTTGTCGAAGATCAGGCGGCCTGTGGCACGGGCGGGCTCAGAGCAGGCACCCATGCCAGGGAGCTCCACTCCCTCTGCTCCTCCTCCGCCCCCGTCTAGCGTCCTTTTCTACCTCCTAGCCTACCCACCATTTTTTTCTTTTTGGGACAGGGTCTTACTCTGTTGCCCAGGCTGCAGGGCAGTGGCACGATCAGGGCTCACTACAACCTCGACTCCCAGGCTCAAGTGATCCTCCCACCTCAGCCTCCCGTGTAGCTGAAACTACAGGCACGCGCCACCACGTCCAGCTAATTTTTGTATTTTTAGTAGAGACAGGGTCTCTCCACTTTGCCCAGGCTTGTCTCTAATTTCTGGGCCGTGATTCCACCTCAGCCTCCCAAAGTGCTGGGATTACAGGTGCGAATCTCCACACCAGGCCTCTCACCCACCCACCTTTCCACGTAAACATCCAACCACATCACCTTTGTCGAAACATTCTGGAAATAACCACTCTGGAAGATGGTTTGGGAGTTTCTATTAAACAACCCCCACCCCACCGACCCAGTAATCTGACTCTTAGGTTTTATACCCGAGAGACAGGAGGACTGTTTATGCCCAGCAAAAAGCAAGTACAAGAATGTTCATCATAGCACCACTCATCACAGCCAAAACCCAGAGTCAATCTCACGTCCATCAACAGGTGAGGGATGAATAAACCACTGTTGCACTCCAGCCTGGGCAACAGAGTGAGACCTTGTCTCTAAATAAATGAACAAGTAAAAAGATTAGCCCATAACTAAAGAGGTCAATCATTAAGAAAGAACAGGCCAGGCGAGGTGGCTCACGCCTATAATCCCAGCACTTTGGGAGGCTGAGGCGGGTGGATCATGAGGTCAGGAGATCGAGACCATCCTGGCCAACATGGTGAAACCCCATCTCTACCAAAACACAAAATATTAGCTGGGCGTGGTGGCGTGCGCCTGTAGTTCCAGCTATGTGGGAGGCTGAGGCAGAAGAATTGCTTGAAGCTGGGAGGCGGAGGTTGCAGTGAGCTGAGATCATGCCATTGCACTCCAGCCTAGCAACAGAGCAAGACTTTGTCAAAAAAAAAAAGAAAGAAAGGAAAGGAGGAAGGAAGGAAGGAAGGGAGGGAGGGAAGAAGGAAGGAAGGAAGGAAGGAAGGAAAGAAGGAAGGAAGGAAGGGAGGGAGGGAGGGAGGGAGGGAGGGACGGAGGGAGGGGTAGGCTGCCTGCGGTGTGGCTGCTTTGATTGCTTTGATGGCTCTTGCGTAGCAATAAGAGCCTGAGCCACTCCCGCCTGATATTCTCGTTCCCTGCATTGTGCTCTTCTCCACAAACTAGTGGTTTCTCGTCCTAAAATATTTATGGATGAAATGATGACTTAAATGTGCATCAGCATAATCCAGTGTGTGTTCCAGGGGGTGGGGAAGAAACAAGGTGTGCCGTGCGCTGATGGCCGCTGCAGCTGGGAGGGAGGCGCAGGGGCCCACTGTGCCTTTGCTCTACTTTTGGGTATATCTGGAATGCCCTCTGATGGAAGTTATTTTGTTTGTTTGTTTGTTTGAGACAGGGTCTCGGATCTCTATCTCCCAGGCTGGAGGGCAGTGGCACCATCATGGCTCATGGCAGCCTTGACCACCCAGGCTCAAGTGATCCTCCTGCTTCAGCCCCCCGAGTTGCTGAGACCACAGGTGTGTGCCACCATGCCCTGCTAATTTTTTAAATTTTCTGTAGAGACCAGGTCTTAATTTGTTGTACAGGCAGGTCTTGAACTCTTGGGCTCAAGCAATCCTCCCGCCTTGGTCTCCCAAAATGCTGGGATTACAGGCGTGAGCCCCCGTGCCTGGCCCCTGACGGAAGTTAGACATTTCTTCCCTCCCTTCAGAGAGGCCTTCCATGTCCACCCCATCTGGGCAGGACTCTCATTATTATCTATTGCAGCGACCTGCTTTCTTCTGGGCATATATCACAATTTGTAATTACGTATCTGTTAACTTGTTTAAGGCTGTCTCTCCAGCCCCATGAGAACAGGGATGGTGCCTGCTCTGCTCACAGCTGCCTCCCAGCTTCCAGCATGATGCACAAGATTCGGAAGGAGCGGATGGCTGTATCTGAGACAGTGTGTGTATTGTGTATGCATAAGATGCCTTGGGGAGGCCAGGCATGGTGGCTTACACCTGTAATCCCAGCAAATTGGGAGGCCAAGGTGGGAGGATTGCCTAAGCCCAGGAGTTGAAGTCCTGGCTGGGCAAGGTGGCTCATGCCTGCAATCCCAGCACTTTGGGAGGCCGAGGTGTCGGGATCACTTCAGGTCAGCAGATCAAGACCAGCCTGGCTAATATGGTGAAACCCCATCTCTACTAAAAATACAAAAATTAGCTTGGTGTGGTGGCATGCACCTGTAATTCTAGCTACTCGGGAGGCTGAAGCAGGAGAATCGCTTGAACCCAGGAAGTGGAGGTTACAGTGAGCCTAGATTGTGCGCCTGTACTCCAGCCTGGGTAACAGAGCAAGACTCTGTCTCAAAAAATAAAACACTAGCCTGGGCAACATGGCGAAACCCCATCTCTACAAAACCTTAAAAATCAGCCAGGTGTGGTGGTGCATACCTGTAGTCTCAGCTACTTAGGGGCCTGAGGCAGGAGGATCGATTAAGTCCAGGAGGTGGAGGCTGCAGTGAGCTGTGATTGTGCCACTGCACTTCATCCTGGGCGACAGATTGAGACCCTATCCCTGCCCCCACTCCCCGCAAAAAGATGTCTCTTGGGGGGATAAGAAGATGTTCACCATGGTTTCCTCTGGGACATAGGAAACAAGGGCTAAGGACATTTAATCTGTTACTCTGGGCTCAGCTTTGCTGTTTGAATTCTCTTTTACCATGAACTACTTTTTACACTAGAGACATTTCAAATAGGAGAGAGAAATTGCAAGAAAATCCACCAAGGCATGAATCGTGATTATTTCTGGATGGCGAGGTTATGGGTAATTTGATTCCAATTTTTTCCTGAATGCCTTTTTGCATTTGTTTATAATTATCATGAATTAATTTGATGATCAGAATAAATCTGAATGTGAACCAGCCCTTCTGTGGCCTCGTCCGGGCCTGTCAGGAGGTGGTGCCTGTGGGCTCTGTGGCCTGGGCTCCCAGTGCCCCCACCTCAGCAGCAACACCAGCCTCAGACCCAGCCCCTCACACCGCCTTGCCTGTGTACCTGTTCCTCTGCCTATGACTCCCTGGCACTAGTCTATGTGGACGCCACAGCATGGCCCCTGACTTGGCTCAGCCATCCCTGTACACTCTGGGAAGCTCCCTTGACCTGCAGCCCAGGCTGGCAGAGGGGCCCCCTGAGGCCTCCCCCAGGGTCCCTGACTTCCCTCTGGTTTGGCTTGAGAATTTTTTTTTCTTTTTTTTTTTTTTTTTTGAGATGGAGTCTTGCTCTGTTGCCCAGGCTGGAGTTCAGTGGCGCAATCTTGGCTCACTGCAAGTTCTGCCTCCTGGGTTCACACCATTCTCCTGCCTCAGCCTCCCGAGTAACTGGGATTACAGGCACACGCCACCACGCCTGGCTAATTTTTTGTATTTTTAGTAGAGACGGGGTTTCACCAGGGGTGTTAGCCAGGATGTTCTCGATCTCCTGACCTTGTGATTCACCTGCCTCAGCCTCCCAAAGTGTTGGGATCACAGGTGTGAGCCACTGCGCCCAGCCGATAATATTTTTTAAAAGTCTCCAAGTCAGCTTCACCCACCAGATGGGACCTGGGCTGGATGATGTGGGGACCCTGAAATATGTCAGCTCAGTCCTGCCCAGGGGAGCTTCTGACCCCACAGGGAAGGAAGACAGATAAGGACAGTCTCAAGCTCCTCCAGGGCCAAGGGGGCTGTGGTCTCTGCCACACATCCCCCTGCAGCCCTGGCCACTTCCCCTTGCTGGTCTCAGGCCTCTGGCAGTGACCCTGGTCTCCAGGGCCAGCCCTGGCCAACTCACCCTCCTCTACCCCCGTGACGATGGAGGCAAAGTTGTCGTCCAACAGGATCATGTCGGCTGCCTGCTTGGAGACATCAGAGCCAGCGATGCCCATGGCCACCCCAATGTCGGCCTTCTTCAGAGCGGGGGAGTCGTTCACACCATCCCCGGTCACAGCCACAATTGCACCCTGGAGGGAGAGAGGGTAAGGATGACACCCAGAGGCCAGGCCCCAGAGTCTCCTCCCTCAGATCCAGAAGCCCAAGACCCCAGCCCCGTCCTCCTTCAGACCCAGGAGTTCAGGTCCCCAACCTCCTCTTCCCCTCAGACCTAGGAGTTCAGGCCCCCAGACCTTCCTCCCTCAGACCTGGTCGTCCAGACCCCCAGACTCTCTTCCCTCAGACCCAGGGGTCTAGGCCCCCAGCCTCCTTCTCCTTCAGACCCAGGAGTCCAGGCCCCCAGCCTGTCCTCCCTCAGACCCAAGGGTCCAGACCCCCAGTCCCTCCTCCCTCAGACCCAGGAGTCCAGGCCCCCAGCCTCTCCTCCCTCAGACCCAAGGGTCCAAGCCCCCAGCCCCTCCTCCCTCAGACCCAAGGGTCCAAGCCCCCAGCCCCTCCTTCCTCAGACCCAGGAATCCTGGCCCCCAGCCTCTCCTCCCTCAGACCCAAGGGTCCAAGCCCTCAGCCCCTCCTCCCTCAGACCCAGGAATCCAGGCCCCCAATCCCTCCTCCCTCAGACCCAAGGGTCCAAGCTCCCAGGCCCTCCTCCCTCAGATGGAAGGGTCCAGGCCCCCACCCCCTTCTCCCTCAGACCCAGGAATCCAGGCCCCAAGCCCTCCTCTTTCAGACCCAAGGGTCCAGGTCCCCAGCCACCGCCTCCCTGAGACCCAGGAGTCCGGGCCCCCAGCCCCTCCTCCCTGAGACCCAGGAGTCCAGGCCCCCAGCCCCTCCTCCCTGAGACCCAGGAGTCCAGGCCCCCAGCCCCTCCTCCCTCAGACCCAGGAGTCCAGTCCCCAAGCCCCACCTCTTTCAGACCCAGGAGTCCAGGGCCCCAGCTCTCCTCCCTCAGACCCAAGGGTCCAGGCCCCCAGCCCCTCCTCCCTCAGACCCAGGAATCCAGGCCCCGGCCTCAGTGAGGACCCAGGAGTCAAGGCCCCGTCCCTCTCTCTGCGGGAGCGCAGCACACCTGTCTCTGACAGCCCTCCACAATGATGAGCTTCTGCTGGGGGGATGTGCGGGCGAAGACGATCTCGGTGTGATTCTGCAGGATCTCGTCAATTTGCTCGGAGGTGAAGTCCTTGAGGTCGGTGCCGTGGATCACACAGGCCTTGGCATCCCTGGGAAGAGCAGAGAGGGTGATGGCTGAGGTCAGGGTGTGTGAGGAGTGGCACAGTGAGCCCTGAAGCACAGAGAAACAGAGGGGCCAGCTCCACAAATAAGAGAGCCAGAGGACCAGGGGCTGCGGGAAGGGGCCTCTGGGGGAAGCAGGGGAGAAGGGGGCTACTGCAGCAGGGCATGCAGGCAGACCTGAGGAAGGACTTCCAGGCAGTGCATTTATGTATGTATGTATGTATGTATGTATTATTTTTGAGATGGAGTCTTGCTCTGTCACACAGGCTGAAGCACAGTGGTGCAATCTCAGCTCACTGCAACCTCTGCTTCCTGGGTTCAAGCAATTCTCCCATCTCAGCCTCCCTAGTAGCTGGGATTACAGGTGCCCACCACCACGCCTGGCTAATTTTTTAATTTTTTAGTGGAGTTGGGGTTTTGCCATGTTGGCCAGGCTGCTCTCGAACTCCTGACCTCAAGTGATCCACCTGACTCGGCCTCCGGGGTGCTGGGATTACAGGCATGAACCACTGCGCCCGGACAAGGGGCAGCAGATTCAGAGGAATGGAGATATATGGACAAACGGAAGGGAGGCAGAGTCAGAGATAGGCATGAGGATGGAAAAATTGAAGAAGTCAGAAAAACAGAACAGAAAAGAGAGAGACAAAGAGAGACAGACAGGAAAAAAGAGAGACAGACACAGAAGTACTGGATTCTACTGAATCCTCTGAGATAGGAATTATTAGTAGCCCATTTTAGAGATGGGCCAACTGAAGTTCATGGATGCTAAAGGACTTGCCCAATGTCACACAGTTTGTGAGCAGTAAAAGCTGGGATGCAGGCGGGGCACGGTGGTTCACGCCTGTAATCCCAGCATTTTGGGAGGCCGAGGCAGGTGGATCACCTGAGGTCAGGAGTTCGAGACCAGCCTGGCCAACATAGTGAAACCCCATCTCTACTAAAAGTACAAAAAAAATTAGCCAGGTGTGGTGGAGGGCCCCTGTAATCCCAGTTACTTGGGAGGCTGAGGCTGAGGCACAGAATTGCTTGAACCTGGGAGGCAGAGGTTGCAGTGAGACATGATTGCGCCACTGCACTCCAGTCTGGATGACAGAGTGAGCCTCTGTCTCAGAAAAAAAAAAAAGACTGGGAAGCAAACCTATGCCTGGCTACCTCTGTGGCTGCAATGTCCCCACACCGGACGGAGGGCCGGACCCAGGGCCTGGTCCATGGAGAAGTCCCAGAAAGAACAGGACGGGCAGTGCAGAGGGAAGTTGCGGGGAGGCAGTGTCCCTGTGTCAACACCCTAGAGGGATGTCCAGGGTCCTGGTTGGGATGGGTGGCTCACCGGGGGTTAACCTGGCTGACGGGAATGTTGAGACGGGCGGCGATGTCCTCCACAGTCTCGTTGCCCTCAGAGATGATGCCCACGCCCTTGGCAATGGCCTTGGCCGTGATGGGGTGATCGCCGGTGACCATGATGACCTGCAGGCATTGATTTTTAGGGATGGCCTCCCCCGCCCCATGTCTGGCTTCGCCTTCCCCAGCCACCCCAAGCCACACCTTGATGCCTGCGCTGCGACACTTGCCCACCGCGTCAGGGACGGCTGCCCGGGGCGGGTCGATCATGGACATGAGGCCCACAAAGCAGAGGTTGTCTGTGGTGAAGTTCACGTCATCACAGTCGAAGGCAAAGCCCTTGGGGAACTGCTCCTCAGGCAGGTAATAATGGCAGAAACCTGGCGGCAGGGAAGGGTTGGGGTGTGAGGGTTCCAGCCTCGGGGCCCCTGCCCCATGCCCCTAGATGTCTGCATCGCCCGCATTCCATCTCCCCATCGGCAAGACGGCCGGTCAGCATTCATTTCCTAGGATGCCTTCCCCTCTCATTCATTCATTCATTCATTCACACTACATTCTGGGAGGCCCTGGACTGAGCCAGGCTTTGGGCAGCATCACAACCCTCCTTGCCCTCTAGGGACCCCAGAGCCCGCCCGGCATCCTCGCACCAAGCACGCGCTCGCCCAGGCCGCCGAGCTCGAGGTAGGCGTTCTGGAAGGCCTCTTTCATCTCCTCATCCAGAGGCTGCTCCTTGCCCTGCAGCAGGATGGTGGAGCAGCGGTCCAGGATGCGCTCGGGGGCACCCTTCATCACCAGGAGGTATCTGTTGTCATTGGGGTCCTCGGTCTCATGGATGGAGAGCTGGGGACCGAGCAGAGGGTGGCGTGCCTGAGCCACGCAGACACCAGGAACCTCCCTGCCCCATCCTGTCCCTGGTCCAGAGCCAAGGGTGCCAGGACAGACCCACACAGGGGCTCCCCCAGAGGGGACACTCTCACAGAGACCTCTGCTCATTCCTGTCCGCTTCTGTCTATCTCATGGATATTTCTTTCTCTTTTTTTTTTTTTGGAGATGGAGTCTCACTCTGTTGCCCAGGTTGGAGTGCAGTGGTGCGATCTCAGCTCACTGCAACCTCCGCCTCCTGGGTTCAAGCGATTCTCCTGCCTCAGCCTCCCGAGTAGCTGGGATTACAGGCACCACCACCACACCCAGCTAACTTTTGCATTTTTAGTACAGACGGGATTTTGCCATGTTGGCCAGACTGGTCTTGAACTCCTGGCCTCAAGTGATCTGCCCTCCTCAGCCCCTCAAAGTGGTGGGACAACAGGCATGATCCACCACACCCGTGCTCCTCTCCCCCCACCGTTTTTTGTTTTGTTTTGTTTTGTTTTTTAAAGACAGGGTCTTATTCTGTCACCCAGGCTGGAGAACAGTGGCGAGATCACAGCTCACTGCAGCCTTGACCTCCCGGGCTCATGCGATCCTCCCACTTCAGTCTCCCACGTAGCTGGGACCACAGGTCTGCACCACCATGCCTGGCTAATTTTTTGTAGAGATGTGCTGTCCCTATGTTGCCCACGCTGGTCTCAATTTCCTGCGTTCAAGCAATCCTCCTGCCTCGGTCTCCCAAAGTGCTGAATTACAGGCGTGAGCCACCACGCCCGGCCATATGCTTCCATTTTTATGAAATGTCCAGAATAGGCAAATCCATACAGACAGAAAGTAGGTTAGTGGTTGCTTAGGGCTGGGAGTGTGGGGGAGGAGGGGGCGGGTGACAGCTGAGCGATGCGGGGTTTCTTTTTGGAGGTGATGAAAATGCTCTAAAATTGACTATGTGGATGACTGCCTATATCTGCAAATATACTAAAACTATTATACATTTAGAGGGACGAGCTACGGTATGTTAATTATATCTTAATAAAGTTATTTTAAAAGCTCTGAGTCAACTCCTGTGTCTCTTTGGCTCAGAAGCCCCTGGAGGCTTGTGTGCTCCTCAGAGTCACAGCCAAGTCCTCTCCATGCCCGTGAGGTCTGACAGGATCTAGCCAGCACCCACCACTCCCACCAAGCTCCCTGGCTCCCAGCCCCTCTGCACTGGCTGGCTGGCCGGCTGGCGTTCAGATGCGCCAGCACACTCCCGCCTCTGTGCCTTTGCACAGGCTGTGCCTGCTACCCAAGTGCTCTTCCCCCAGACACCTGAAGGGCTCCCTCCCTCAGCACCACAACCGCTATGATTACCTCCTCATGCCTTTGTTATTGCCTGTCTTCTGGAGCCAGAGCGTAAGTCCCAGAGAGTGGGGGACTTCACCGTTTCACTCACTACTGTGTGTACACCCAGCACCCAAAACAGCGCCTAACGTGGTGGCTGCTCAAAAAATGTATACTGAATGGGCCAGGCATGGTGGCTCATGCCTGTAATCCCAGCACTTTGGGAGGCCGAGGTGGGTGGATCACTTGAGGTCTGGGGTTCAAGACCAGCCTGGCCAACATGGTGAAACCCCATCAATACTAAAAATACAAAAATTAGCTGGGCATGGTGGTGCACGCCTCTAATTCCAGCTACTTGGGAGGCTGAGATACGAGAATCACTTGAACCCAGAGGCGGAGGTTGCAGTGAGCTGAGATCACACCACTGCATTCCAGCCTGGGCGACAGAGCGAGACTCCGTCTCAAAAAAAAGTTTGCTGAGGCCGGGCACAGTGGCTGACGCCTGTAATCCCAGCACTTTGGGAGGCTGAGGCGGGCAGATCACGAGGTCAGGAGATCGACACCATCCTGGCTAACACGGTGAAACCTTGTCTCCACTAAAAATACAAAAAATTAGCCGGGCGTTGTGGCGGGCGCCTGTAGTCCCAGCTACTTGGGAGGCTGAGGCAGGAGAATGGTGTGAACCCGGGGGGTGGAGCTTGCAGTGAGCTGAGATGGCGCCACTGCACTCCAGCCTGAGCGACAGAGTGAGACTCTGTCTCAAAAAAAAAAAGTTTGCTGAATAATTGAAAGTTGCTGTTCGGCCCCAAGAGGTCTCCTGCTTGTTCCCACTCTCTGCTGTAGGAAAACTTTTTTTCTTTTCTTTTTTTTTTTTTTGAGTCAGGGTCTTGCTCTGTCACCCAGGCTGGAGTGCAGTGCGTGATGTAGGCTCTCTGCAGCCCCAACCTCCCTGGCTCAGGCAATCCTCCTGCCTCAAACTCCCAAATCGCTGAGATCACGGGCACATACCACCACACCTGGCTAACTAAAAAAAAAAAAAAATTCATACAGATGGGGTTTTGCCATCTTGCCCAGGCTGGTCTCAAACTCCTGGCCTCAAGTGATCCTCCTGCCTCAGCCTCCTAAAGTGCTGGTGTTACAGGTGTGAGCCACCACGCTCGGCCTGCAGGAAGATCTTTACTCCTCAGCGTCTCACTCCAACAGAGATCTGGCTCCTACTCCCAGGTTCTCCCCGTTCCTCTCCCCACCAGGTGGGTATTATCATTCCCATTTTACAGATGGGAAAATCAAGGTTCTGTGACACCCCTTTACGGGCATCATAGGGAGCCTGAGGTCCAGGCTGGCTCTCCCGGAAAGCCCAGAGTACCTGGTATTTGTTGGTGGAATTGAAGGGAATCTCAGCCACTTTCTTGTTGCGTTCACGCATCAGCTTCACGGAGCCAGAGGACAGCTCGATGCACTTGAGCAGGGCAGACTCAGAGGCATCCCCGGCCACATCCCTCTGCAGGGAGAGAGAGTCGTCAGAGCAGGGGCAGCGGAGGGCAGGACACAGGCGGGGCTGAGGTGAGGCCAGCAGCTGAGCCCACCTTGAGCACAGGGATGTTGTCCTGACCACCCTTGAAGACGGCGCGATTGCAGAGCCCGGCGATGTGAGACAGGGCCACCCAGGTGTGTGAGCTCTTGTCGAATGAGGTTCCTGGGGGAGGCACGTGTGAGGGCCAGGGGCTCCTGGAGCCAGGCGCCCATGGTCCTCACCCGGGGCCTGCGCTCACCTGACTGGTCCTCAGTGGTGTCAGCCTCGTGGATCTGGTTGTCAAACCACATGTGGGCGACCGTCATGCGGTTCTGAGTGAGGGTCCCTGTCTTGTCCGAGCAGATGGTGGACGTGGAGCCCAGGGTTTCTACAGCCTCCAAGTTCTTCACCAGGCAGTTCTTCCGGGCCATGCGCTTGGCAGTCAGCGTCAGACACACCTGGAGGACGAGCAAGGGCAGGCAAGTTACAGGGACAAGCCCGGCAGGCAGGGTTGGATGAATGACACCAGGGCCATAGCCCAGCAGCCCGGCCCCCGGAGAATCCTGAAGGCCTGGAAAAGAACGAGGCAGCAACGCCACCCTCAAGTTCAGACCAACAGAAACAGGGCAGAGATACCCAAAGACAGGGACAAGAATGCTCATAGCAGCCACATGCATAATAGTGCAAAATGGCCAGGCGCAGTGGCTCACGCCTGTAATCCCAGCACTTTGGGAGGCCGAGGTGCAAGGATTGTGTGAGCCCAGGAGTTTAAGACTAGCCTGGGCAACACAGTGAGACCTCAACTCTAGAGATTTTTTTGTTTTTTCAGTTAGCCAGGCATGGCGGCACGCACCAGTAGTCTTAGCTACTTGGGAAGCTGAGGCAGGAGGATCGCTTGAGCCCAGGAGTTCAAGGCTGCGGTAAGCTACGATGGCATCACTGCACTCCAGCCTTGGCGACAGAGTGAGACTCTGTCTTAAAATATTGTTCAGGCCAGACGGGGTGGCTCAGCCCTGTAATCCCAGCACTTTGGGAGACCGAGGTAGGCACATCACTTTAGATCAGGAGTTTGAGACCAGCCTGGCTAACATGGTGAAACCCTGTCCCTACTAAAAATACAGAAGTTAGCCGGGCATGGTGGTGAACACCTGTAATCCCAGCTACTTGGGAAGCTGAGGCACAAGAATCCCTTGAATCCAGGAGGCGGAGGTTGCAGTGATCCGAGATCGTGACGCTACACACCAGCCTGGGCAATAGAGTGAGACTCTGACTCAAAAAAAAAAAAAAAAAATATTGGCCAGGCACAGTGGCTCACGCTTGTAATCCCAGCACTCTGGGAGGCCGAGGCGGGTGGATCATGAGGTCAGGAGATCGAGACCATCCTGGCTAACAAGGTGAAACCCCGTCTCTACTAAAAAATACAAAAAATTAACCAGGCGTGGTGGTGGGTGCCTGTAGTCCCAGCTACTTGGGAGGCTGAGGCAGGAGAATGGAGTGAACCCGGGAAGCGAAGCTTGCAGTGAGCCGAGATCGTGCCACTGCACTCCAGCCTAGGTGACAGAGCAAAAAAAAAAGAAAAGAAAAGAAAAATTGTCCAAAACTGCAAACAACTCAGATGTCCACTAACAGCAGAAAAGATAAATTGTGGACAATGGAATGCTATACATTGATAAAAACAAATACATTACCGCTGCCTGCACCCGCATGGGTGAAGGTCAAAAACATGTTCAGCCAAAAAGAGCCAGAAATGAGTTCATACTGAATTATTCCATTAATACAAAGTTTCAATACAGGCAAAGTTAATCTATGCTGTTAGCAGCCAGATTAGCGGTTACCCTTGGCTTGGGGGTGTAGTGGCTAAATAAGGTCTTGAGGGGGCTTCAGGGAGATGCAATCTCGATGCAGCTGACGTGATTGTGTTCAGTTTGCCCCAAATCATCAGACTATATGTTCACAATATGCTTAATCCTTTGCATATAAAAATCTCTTTGACATAAGGTAGCATTTAACATAGCTAATACGGAAAACAGTAAACTTGTTTTTTTTGTTGTTTTGTTTTGTTTTTTTGTTTTTGTTTTTGGACACAGTCTCGCTCTGTCGGCCAGGCTGGAGTGCAGTGGCTCAGTCTCAGTTCACTGCAAACTCCGCCTCCCAGGTTCAAACGATTCTCGTGCCTCAGCCTCCTCAGTAGCTGGGATCACAGGCACCCACCACCATGCCTGGCTAATTTTTGTATTTTTAGTAGAGATGGGGTTTTGTCATGTTGGCCAGGCTGGTCTTGAACTCCTGATCTCAAGTGATCCACCCACCTCGGATTCCCAAAGTGCTGGGATTACAGGCGTGAGCCACCCTGTCCAGCCTTGATATGTAAAACTTTGCATAAAACATTAAGTCAAACAATGAAAGAGGAAAATGGTATTTCCAGGATAGTCCCTGGCATGCACCTTGAAGACAGCATTTAGTCAATATGCTCACAGCTGTCAGGGGGACCTCACAGAGAACGGACTTCTGGGGTGAAGCAGGCAGCAAAGAAGCCAGAGGAAAACTTTTAAATTATTATTAGTATTAGTATTAGTATTTTTTTCTTGAGATGGATTCTCCCTCTGATAAACAGGCTGGAGCGCAGTAGTGCAATCATGGCTCACTACAGCCTCAACCTCCTGGGTCAGCCTCCCGAGTAGCTGGGACTACAGGCATGTATCAACACGCCTGGCTAATTTTTTTTTTTTTTTTTTGAGACGGAGTCTCGCTCTGTTGCCCAGGCTGGAGTGCAGTGGCGCGATCTCAGCTCACTGCAAGCTCCGCCTCCCGGGTTCATGCCATTCTCCTGCCTCAGCCTCCTGAGTAGCTGGGACTACAGGCGCCCGCCACCGCGCCCGGCTAATTTTTTGTATTTTTTTTAGTAGAGACGGGGTTTCACCATGGTCTCGATCTCCTGACCTTTTGATCCGCCCGCCTCGGCCTCCCGAAGTGCTGGGATTACAGGCGTGAGCCACCGCGCCCGGCCAACGCCTGGCTAATTTTTAAATTTTATTTTATTTATTTTTTGGGGGGGACAGAGTCTGGCTCTTGTCATCCGGGCTGGAGTACAGTGGCGTGATCTTGGCTCACTGCAACCTCTGACTCCTGGATTCAAGCTATTCTCCTGCCTTAGTCTCCTGAGTAGCTGGGATTACAGGCACCTGCCACCAAGCCCGGCTAATTTTTTTTCTTTTTTTTCTTTTTTTGAGACGGAGCCTCGCTCTGTCACCCAGGCTGGAGTGCAGTGGCACGATCTCGGCCCACTGCAAGCTCCACCTCCTGGATTCACGCCATTCTCCTAACTCAGCCTCCCAAGTAGCTGGGACTACAGGTGCCCGCCACCACGGCCGGCTAATTTTTTTGTATTTTTAGTAGAGACGGAGTTTCACTGTGTTAGCCAGGATGGTCTCGATCTCCTAATCTTTTTTTTTTTTTTTTTTTTTTTTTGAGACGGAGTCCCGCTCTGTCGCCCAGGCTGGAGTGCAGTGGCGCGATCTCGGCTCACTGCAAGCTCCGCCTCCTGGGTTTACGCCATTCTCCTGCCTCAGCCTCCCGAGTAGCTGGGACTACAGGCGCCCGCCACCTCGCCCGGCTAGTTTTTTGTACTTTTTAGTAGAGACGGGGTTTCACCGTGTTAGCCAGGATGGTCTCGATCTCCTGACCTTGTGATCCGCCCGTCTCGGCCTCCCAAAGTGCTGGGATTACAGGCTTGAGCCACCGCGCCCGGCCTCGATCTCCTAATCTTGTGATCTGCCCGCCTCAGCCTCTCAAAGTGCCGGGACTACAAGTGTGAGCCACCGGGGTTGGCCACGCCCAGCTAATTTTTGTATTTTTAGTAAAGATGGGGTTTTGCCATGTTGGCCAGGCTGGTCTCGAACTCCTGACCTCAGGTGATCCTCCCGCCTCAGCCTCCCAAAGTGCTGGGACTACAGGCGTGAGCCACCGCACCAGCCTTTACATTTTTTTGTAGAGATGGGGTCTCACTCTGTTGTCCCGGCTGGTCTCAAACCCCTGACCTCAAGCAGTCCTCCTGTCTGGGCCTCCCAAACTGTTGGGATTACAGGCGTGAGCCACTGCACCAGGCTTATTATTTTATTTTATTTATTTACTTATTTATTTATTTTTTGAGATGGCATCTTGCTCTGTCACCCAGGCTGGAGTGCAATGGCACGATCTCGGCTCACTGCAACCTCCGCCTCCCGGGTTCAAGTGATTCTCCTGCCTCAGCCTCCCAAGTAGCTGGGACTACAGGTGTCAAGCACCACGCCCAGCTAATTTTTATATTTTTAATAGACACAGGGTTTCACCATGTTGGCCAGGATGGTCTTGATCTCTTGACCTCGTGATCCGCCTGCCTCGGCCTCCCAAAGTGCTGGGATTACAGGCGTGAGCCACCGTGCCCAGCCTATTTTATGTATTTTATATTTATTTATTTATTTATTTTTGAGATGGAGTTTCACTCTTGTTGCACAGGCTGGAGTGCAATGGCGCGATCTCGGCTCACTGCAACCTCCGCCTCCTGGGATCAAGTGATTCTCCTGCCTCAGCTTCCCAAGTAGCTGGGATTACAGGCATGCACCACCACGCCCAGCTAATTTTGTATTTTCAGTAGAGACAGGGTTTCACCATGTTGGCCAGGCTGGTCTTGAACTCCTGACCTTAGGTGATCTGCCTGCCTCGGCCTCCCAAAGTGCTGGGATTACAGAGTGAGCCACTGTGCCCAGCCTCATTATTTTATTTTATTTATTTATTTATTCATTTTTATTTATTTATTTTTTGGAGACGGAGTCTCGCTCTGTGGCCCAGGCTGGAGTGCAGTGGCGTGATCTCGGCTCACTGAGAGCTCCGCCTCCCGGGTTCACGCCATTCTCCTGCCTCAGCCTGCCGATAGCTGGAACTACAGGCGCCTGCCACCACACCCGGCTAATTTTTTGTATTTTTTGTAGAGATAAGGTTTCACCATGTTAGCCAGGATGGTCTTGATCTCCTGACCTCGCGATCCACCCGCCTCAGCCTCCCAGAGTGCTGGGATTACAGGCGTGAGCCACCGCACCCGGCCCTATTTTATTTTTTAACTTGATGTACTCTTCGAACTTTTCATCATGAGCATGCACTTCTTTTTTTTTTTTTTTTTTTTTTTTGAGACGGAGTCTCGCTGTGTCTCCCAGGCTGGAGTGCAGTGGCACGATCTCGGCTCACTGCAAGCTCCGCCCCCTGGGTTCACGCCATTCTCCCAACTCAGCCTCCCAAGTAGCTGGGACTACAGGCGCCCGCTACCACGCCCGGCTAATTTTTTTGTATTTTTAGTAGAGACGGGGTTTCACCGTGTTAGCCAGGATAGTCTCGATCTCCTGACCTCGTGATCCACCCGCCTCGGCCTCCCAAAGTGCTGGGATTACAGGCTTGAGCCACTGCGCCCGGCCGAGCGTGCACTTCTTAATTTTGTAAGTAAACTTAACAAGCGATAGGATTGTTGGCTCTTTACGGCTTGCCAGTGTTTTTCCAGATTTTTGTTTGTTTCTTTGTTTGCTTTGTTAATGAGGCCCTCTGAGTCAGGCCCAGGTTGTCTTTCACAAGAACACTGTGATCCAGGTCCCCAGCCCCTTCTTTCCCAGCCCCACCTCCCCTAGACACATGGGTCCAGGCCTCCAGCCCCTCCTCCCTCAGACTCAGAGGCCGAGGCCCCCAGCCCCTTGTTTCCCAGCCCCAGGGGTCCAGACCCCAGTCCCACCTCCCCCAGACACATGGGTTCAGGCCTCCAGCCCCTCCTCCCTCAGACTCAGGGGCCCAGGCCCCCAGGCCCTCCCCGCGCAGACGCAGGAGCCCGGCCTTACAGTGACAGTGGCCAGCAGACCCTCTGGGACATTGGCCACGATGATGCCGATGAGGAAGATCACAGCCTCGAGCCAGGTGTATCCGAGAATGAGGGAGAGGATGAAGAAGGAAACGCCCAGGAAGACAGCCACGCCAGTGATGAGCTGGATGAAGTGCTCAATCTCGATGGCGATGGGCGTCTTGCCCACCTCCAGCCCTGAGGCCAGGGTGGCAATGCGGCCCATGACAGTACGGTCGCCTGTGGCCACCACCACGCCCCGAGCCGTGCCTGCAGGCCAGAGGGGTTAGGCTGAGGTGGGGTGGCTCAGGGAGGTTCCAGAGGTCCTGACCCCTTGGGACACGTCCCTGTGTCTGCCCCAGCTGTGTGTCTTCTCTGCACCCGCCTCACCTTCCACACAGTTGGTGGAGAAGAAGGTGATGTTCCGAGTCTCCAAGGGATTGTCGTGTGTGCAGTCGGGAGAGCGAGTCTGGGGCTCGGATTCGCCAGTCAGGGAGGAGTTGTCCACCTGGGGGTAGGTGCAACAGAGACAGGGTTCAGTCCAGGGCCTGGGACAGGAGGGTGTTTGTGCAGAGGGCTTGGGGCTGAAGGCTGTGTGCCTGGAGATTAAAGCTAGAAGCCTGGGTGCCCAGTGGGCGAGTGGTGTGTGGGAGGCCAGAGGCTGGAATCTTGAAGGTAGGGAGGACACAGGGCTGCTGGCCAAGGTCTAGGGTCCCTAAGGATCTCTGAAGGGTGAGGGCTAGGCCTGGACTCCTGACTGTTGGGTAAGGAGGGGTCCCAGGGTCTAAACTCCTAGGTCTGAAGGAGGAGGGCCTAGGGGCCTGGACTCCTGGGTCTGAGGGAGGAGGGGCTGGGAGCCTGGACTCTTGGGTCTGAGGGAGGAGGGGTTGGGGCCTGGACTCCTGGGTCTGAGGGAGGAGGGGTTGGGGCCTGGACTCCTGGGTCTGAGTGAGGAGGGGTTGGGGCCTGGACTCCTGGGTCTGAGGGAGGAGGGGTTGGGGCCTGGACCCCTGGGCCTGAGGGAGGAGGGCTTAGGGGCCTGGACTCCTGGGTCTGAGGGAGGAGGGGCTGGGGGCCTGGACTCTTGGGTCTGAGGGAGGAGGGTTTGGGGCCTGGGCTCCTGGGTCTGAGGGAGGAGGGGTTTGGGGCCTGGACTCGGGTCTGAAGGAGGAGGGGCTGGGACCTGGACTTCTGAGACTGAGGGAGAAGGGGCTAGGTCTGGACCCCTGGGTCTGAGGGAGGAGGGACTGGGCCTGGGCTCCTGGGTCTGAGGGAGGAGGGACTGGGCCTGGGCTCCTGGGTCTGAGGGAGGAGGGACTGGGCCTGGGCTCCTGGGTCTGAGGGAGGAGGGACTGGGCCTGGGCTCCTGGGTCTGAGGGAGGAGGGGCTGGGCCTGGGCTCCTGGGTCTGAGGGAGGAGGGGCTGGGCATGGACTTCTGAGTCTGAGGGAGAAGGGGCTAGGTCTAGACCCCTGGGTCTGAGGGAGGAGGAGTTGGGGCCTGGGCTCCTGGGTCTGAGGGAGGAGGGGCTGGGCATGGACTCTGGGGCAGCCTGAGGGAGGGTAAAGCCCGGTCCCAGGCCCAGGCCCACCTTGCAGCCGTGGGCTGAGATGATCCGCAGGTCAGCTGGCACTCGGTCTCCGCCCTTGATCTCCACCAGGTCCCCGACCACCACCTCCTCAGCGTTCACCTGCATCTTCTCACCTTCCCGGATCACCAGGGCTTGCTGGGGTGGGATGGAGTAATGTGACCTCCAAGACTCCCTCTGCCTGGGGGTCACTGGGCCCAGCCCCCAGCCCATACACTAACACCCCTCTCTGGCCCCTTGCCGGGCACCCTTCACCTGCGGCACCATGTTCTTGAAGGACTCCATGATCTTGGAGCTCTTGGCCTCCTGGTAGTACGAGAAGCAGCCAGTGATGATCACCACGGCCGCCAGCACGATGCCCAGGTACAGCTGTGGGGAGATGTGGGGATGTTGATCAGGGGCCGCCCATGCCGCTCCCCACCAGTCCCTGCATGCCTGGGAAGGGAGCTTTGTGTCAATGGGGGTCTGTATTTGTGTGTCTGACCCCAGACTGGTTATGAGGGTTGGTGTGTCTGAGTCTCCCCTGTCTGTGCTTGAGTCCCTCTTTCTGTAACAGTTGTGTTTGAATCTAAGGGTCTGTCGATTTTTTTGTTTTTTTTTTTTTGAGACAGAGTCTTGCTCTGTCGCCCAGGCTGGAGTGCAGTGGCAGGATCTCGGCTCACTATAAGCTCCTCTTCCTAGTTCAAGCGATCCTCCTGCCTCAGCCTCCTGAGTAAGCTGGGACTACAGGCGTGTACCACCACATCCGGCTAATTTTTTGTATTTTTAGTAGAGATGGGGTTTCACCACATTGGCTAGGATGGTCTTGATCTCCTGACCTTGTGATCCGCCGCCTTGGCCTCCAAAAGTGCTGGGATTACAGGCGTGAGCCACCATTCCTGGCCTTTTTTTTTTTTTTTTTTTTTTTTTTGAGACAGGTCTCGCTCTGCTACCCAGCCTGGAGTACAGTGGCGCAGTCTCAGCTCATTGTAGCCTCAACCTCCCCAGGTTCAAGCAATCCTCCCACCTCAGCCTCCAGAATAGCTAGCACTACAGGTGTGCGCCACCAGGCCTGGCTGTTTTTTGTATTTTTTTGTATTTTTTTAGAGACTGGGTCTGTCTGGGAAACTCAGGTTTCTGGAACTCCTGGCCTCAAGTAAGCCTCCTGCCTTGGCCTCCCAAGGAGCTGGGGTGACAGGCATGAGCCACCATGCCCGACTTGTCCATCTATTTTGTGTGTGTGTCTGTCCTCCTGCACATGTTAAAGAGTCTAGGATGCGGCTATCTGTCCGTGTGTCTGTATGACTGGCTGCATGCCTGACTTTACATTCTACAAGGCAGCTTCTTCGGTTCTCTGTGTGTGGCTCTCTGTCTCTGTGTCTCCAGCTTTGCCTCTCTGTGAGAGCTTATGTCTGAGACTGTTTAGATTTGAATATCTGAGGACACTGTCTGTGCCTGACTCTCACATCTCTCCATCATGAGGTTATGCCTGCATTACTGTGTGTGTGTGTGTGAGCTTCTCCGTCAATGTATGTCTGAGTCTGTGTCTGTGTTTCTGAATTAGGTGGCCGTGTTTGAATCCATATCCTGGTGTGGTGTCTGTGTTGACCCTCCACGTGCATGCATGTGTGTGCACCTACGCAGGTGAGCATCTCTGTGTGGCTGGTGTGTGGGTCTGTGTTACGTGCATGGGATCTGAGGCTGCATCTCGAATGTGTCCCTGTGTTATGGGGATGGGCCCTGATGTATCAGCAGCTGGGTGTGCCTGGGTCTCTATGTGATACTCACTCTGGGTATCTGTCAGGCCATGACCACCTGCTGGTGTCTGTTCTCAAGGCCACTGAGGTCACACAGCCTTGGGACATAGCCCCGGGTCACACATTCTGCTGCGGGGCCTTGGACAAGTTACCTGGCTTTTCTGAGCCTCAGTTTGCCTTGTATTTGATTTGGTTCTCCTGCTGGGTGATTGTGAGTTAGATGGGAAAAAGGGAGAGGGTGGGCTGTGAAAAGCCTGGAGGGATGGGAAGAAGTTGGGGGGTGGTATCCATAAATAAATGTGTAGGGCCTTGCGCAGGGCAGGGTCCAGGCACTCACGTTGTCACCAGAGGGGTCGTCCTCGGTGCCTGCCTGGATACCGTAGGCCAGGAAGCAGAGGATAGCCCCAATCCACAGCAGGATGGAGAAGCCCCCAAAGAGCTGCCGGCAAAACTTGACCCACTCTGGGGTGGTAGGCGGTGGCGTGAGTGCGTTCGGCCCGTCCCGGGCCAGGATCTCCTGGGCTTTGCTGTGGGTCAAACCCTGAGGGACAGAGGACTCACACAGAACCCTCCCTGGGCAACCCTGGCACCCCAGGCCTTCACCAGACCCCCAGAATTTAAGACACCAGCCCCAGCCCCTCCTCCCTCAGACCCAGGGGTCCAGGCCCCAGCCCCTTCTCCCTCAGACCCAGGGGTCCAGGCCCCAGCCCCTCCTCCCTCAGACCCAGGGGTCCAGGCCCCCACCCTGCCTCCCTCAGACCCAGGGGTCCAGGCCCCAGCCCCTCCTCCCTCAGACCCAGGGGTCCAGGCCCCCACCCTGCCTCCCTCAGACCCAGGGGTCCAGGTCTCCAGCCCCTCTTCCCTCAGACCCAGGAATCCAGGCCTCCAGCCCCTCCTCCCTCAGTTCCAGGGGTCCAGCCCCCAGCCCCTTCTCCCTCAGACCCAGGGGTCCAGGCCCCCAGCCCCTTCTCCCTCAGACCCAGGGGTCCAGGTCCCCAGCCCCTCTTCCCTCAGACCCAGGGGTCCAGGCCCCCAGCCCCTCCTCCCTCAGACCCAGGGGTCCAGGCCCCAGTCCCTCCTCCCTCAGTTCCAGGGGTCCAGGCCCCAGTCCCTCCTCCCTCAGTTCCAAGAGTCCAGGTCCCAGCTCCTCCTCCCTCAGACCCAGGGATCCTGGCCCCCAGCCCCTCCTCCCTCAGATCCAGTGGTCCCGGCCCCCAGCCCCTCCTCCCTCAGATCCAGTGGTCCCGGCCCGCAGCCCCTCCTCCCTCAGATCCAGTGGTCCCGGCCCCCAGCCCCTCCTCCCTCAGATCCAGTGGTCCTGGCCCCCAGCCCCTCCTCCCTCAGATCCAGTGGTCCAGACCCCAGCCCCTCCTCCCTCAGACCCAGGAGTCCCAGCCCCCAGCTCCTCCTCCCTAATTCCCATGGTCCCAGCCCGCAGCCTGGCCACACCTGCACACAGTCTGTGTTGTACTTCCGGCAGACCTCTTCCACTGACATCTTGTGCTCTGTCTGAGGAACAGGAGTTTGGGGAAGACGATGAGTGCCTAGGCCAGCCAGGAACTGGTGAGGCTCTCTGGGAGGGTGTGCGGGCAGAGGGCAAGGCTTACCATAGCCACCTCCTTCTTGAGGTCATCCAGGTCCCGGCGCTCCTTGCCCTTGTTCTTCTTGGGCGAGTCCTTGTCATCTTTCTTGTCCTGCGAGGTGGCGATACGATAGCTGTCAGAGTCACCAGACTGCGGGCGAGAAGGGGTTCCAGGGGGACACCGGCCCTCCGTGCCCCGGCTATCCTCCTGGCCGGTGCCCCTGCATCTCTGGGTGGGGGTCTCTGCCTCTCGGAGTCTCCCTGTGTCTCCTGGCACCTCTGGATGACCTCACTTCCTTTCTGCCTCTGGTGACTCTCAGGCCTCGGTGAGTCTCGTCTGCTCCGATCGGCTTCCCTGTCTCTGGTTCTGTGTGTCTCTGAGTCTCTGTCCCCGAAGGTCCCTGTCTGGCTTCTGCCTATGTTTCTGTCTCTCTCTGTTTCTGTGCCCATCTGCGGGTCTTTCCCCTTCTGTGTTCTGTGTCTATGTGACTTTGTTTTTGTTTTTTGAAACAGTGTCTCACTCTGATGCCCAGGCTGGAGTGCAGAGATCACAGCTCATTGCAGCCTCAACTTCTGAGGCTCAGTGATCCTCCCACCTCGGCCTCCTGTGTAGTTGGGACTACAGGTGTGTGCTAATTTTTAATTTTTTTCTAGAGATAGGGTCTCACTATGCTGCCCAGGCTGGTCTCTAACTCCTGGACTCAAGCGATCCTCCTGCTTTAGCCTCCCAAAGTATTGGAATTACAGGTGTGAGCCACTGTGCCCCGCCTCTATGTGACATTTTAACTCTGCTTCTGTCTCTTCTTCCCTCTCCCTGGCCCTGTCCAATCTTCCTACATATCTGTCTTTTCTATGTCTCCATCTGTATCTCTCTCTATCTCTTTCTCCTCTGTCTGTCTCCCTTGATGTGTCTCTCTAGGTCTGTTTGTGGCTCTTGGTCTTATTGTTTTGTTTCATCATCTCTCTGTCTCCTGTCTCTTTATCTCTCCATCTCTGTATCTCTATCTCTGCAAGGCTGTTTCTCTCCCTCGATAGCTCTCTCTCTATCACTCTGATCTCTTTATGTTGTCCCTGTCATTCTCTATCCTGATCCCAGTCTCTGGGTCTCTCTGCATATGTCTTTCTATGATTTTGTCTCTCTCTGATATCTGGTTCTTTCTGTCTCTCTGTCTTGCATGATGTCTGTCTCCATCTCTTGGCTGTCTCTCCCCAGGTCTGGCTGAGTTTCTGTCTCTCTGGGTTCTTATTTCCCTCTGAGTTGGCGTTTCAAGGATCAGTACTTTCTGTCTGTCTTTTTCCACCTTTCGGTCTGTCTCCCTCTGTCATTGTGTCTCTATCTTCCTCTCTCAAGCTGTCTCCTCTGGGACGCTCACATCTCTCCCTACCTGTCTCTTCTCCTGTTTCAACCTCTCTGTCTCTCTGATCTCTCTCTCTCTGGGATCTGCCTATCTCTGTCTCTCTCCCACTCTCTCTGGGATCTCCTCTCTATCTCTGAATCTCTCCTCTCTCACTATCACTAAGATCTCTCTCTCTCTCTCTCTCTCTCTGTCTCTCTTTGGAATTTTCCTTTCTGTCTCTCTCGAATC
Organism: Macaca mulatta; assembly: GCF_049350105.2. Classification (NCBI taxonomy): domain Eukaryota; kingdom Metazoa; phylum Chordata; class Mammalia; order Primates; family Cercopithecidae; genus Macaca; species Macaca mulatta. The sequence continues at coordinate 53,034,571 of NC_133424.1, forward strand.
TTCTGTTCCCCTCCTTCCCCATATATCTCTCATCCTTTTTCTCTCTCTCACTGTCTCATCCTGGGATTTTCCTCTCTATCTCTGTCTCTTTCTCCCACTGTCTGTCTCTCTGGGATCTCCTCAATACCTCTCTCTCTTAATGTCTCTCTCTCTGAGACCTTCCCCTCTCTCTCTCCCCATATATATATATATATATATATATAGGATCTTTCTCTCTCTGTCTCTTTCTCTCACTTTCTCTCTGGGATCTTATTCTCTATTTCTGCCTCTCTGAGATCTCCTCTCTGTCTCTGGGATCTGCCTCTCTCTCTCTGTCTGTCTGTATCTCTGTCTCTGTCTCTCTCACTGTCTCCCTCTGGGACCTTCCTCTATCTCTGTCTCTGTCTCCCTGTCTCTGTCTCTCTCTGGGATCTCTGTTAAGGACGCCCATGGAGCGTCCTTAACAGAGGCTGGGCATGGCCAGGTCCCTGGAGGACACAGCAGGAGAGCGAGAGGCAGAAGCCCTAGTCCTGGCTTGAACTGCGCATGGTGTGAGTGCTTGAAGTTCCAGTTTGGGAGCCTGGGCGGATGGGGAGGGCAGTGTCCGAGGCTGGTGGGAGGGGTGGGGCGAGGCTGGGTGCTGCGAGGGCTGCTGACAGGTCCTGCAGGCCCAGGGCCAAGCTGGGATCCGAGGCTCAGCGCGGCTCAGCACTAATCTCCTCGTGACCTTGCAGAGGGCCTGAGCTGCCTGCTGTCTGCCCCCAGACCCAGACGCTGAGTCGGAGGGTGGGGGTGTGCAGGGAGGGGCAGCAGGCTGGAGATCTGGGAGCCTCAAGAAGGGGTGCAGGGGGTGGGAGGGAGGCTTGGCCCCATGCCAGCCCTGCAGCAGCACTGCGTCTCAGATGCGGAGGCACAGAGGCTTGGGGGACGGGGAGACCATCTTTCATACTCCCCTGCAGTGCCAGGGGTGGTCTCAGCTTTGCCGGACAGGGTAGACCCAGGGATGGAGAGACATGGAGAGATGGAGAGTTGTGGAGCTACAAAGGCCTGGGGTCAAGTCCTGTGCAGGAGGCCAGGAGAGGAGTGAGATGGGGGTCAGGAGAGAGAGAGAGGGAGAAAATCAGCTGCCTACCCAGAAACCTTAGTGAAGGCTGGGAGCTGATGCTTGGGGCCCCATAAAAGCTAAGGCCAGGGCCGGACTTTCAGATCCTGAGAGAGGCTGGGGTCCTGGACCCCTGGGTCTGAGGGAGGAGGGGCTAGGGGCCTGGACCCCTGGGTCTGAGGGAGGAGGGGCTGGGGGCCTGGACCCCTGGGTCTGAGGGAGGAGGGGCAGGGGCCTGGACTCCTGGATTGAGGGAGGAGGGGATGGGCCTGGACTCCTGGTCGGAGGGAGGAGGGGTCTGGGGGTCTGGACTCCTAGTCTGAGGGAGGAGGGGCTGGGGGCCTGGACCCCTGGGTCTGAGGGAGGAGGGAGGGCTGGGGGCCAGGACCCCTGGGTCTGAGGGAGGAGGGAGGGCTGGGGGCCAGGACTCCTGGGTAAGAGGGAGGAAGGGCTGGGGGCCTGGACTCCTGGTCTGAGGGAAGAGGGGCTGGGGGCCTGGACTCCTGGGTCTGAGGGAGGAGGGGATGGGCCTGGACTCCTGGTTGGAGGGAGGAGAGGTCTGGGGGGCTGGACTCCTGGTCTGAGGGAGGAGGGGCTGGGGGCCTGGACTCCTGGGTCTGAGGGAGGAGGAGCTGGGGACCTGGACTCCTGGGTCTGGGAGAGGAAGGTCTGGGGGCCTGGACTCCTGGTCTGAGGGAGGAGGGGCTGGGGGCCTGGACTCCTGGGTCTGAGGGAGGAGGGGATGGGCCTGGACTCCTGGTTGGAGGGAGGAGAGGTCTGGGGGGCTGGACTCCTGGTCTGAGGGAGGAGGGGCTGGGGGCCTGGACTCCTGGGTCTGAGGGAGGAGGAGCTGGGGACCTGGACTCCTGGGTCTGGGAGAGGAAGGTCTGGGGGCCTGGACTCCTGGTCTGAGGGAGGAGGGGCTCAGGGCCTAGACTCCTGGGTCTGAGGGAGGGAGGTCTGGGAGCCTGGACTCCTGGATCTGAGGGAGGAGGGGCTGCGGGCCTGGACTCCTGGGTCTGAGGGAGGAGGGACTGGGGCCTGGAATCCTGAGTCTGAGGGAGGAGGGGATGGGCCTGGACTCCTGGTTGGAGGGAGGAGGGGTCTGGGGGCCTGGACTCCTGGTCAGAGGGAGGAGGGACTGGGGGCCTGGACTCCTGGGTCTGAGGGAGGAGGGGCCGGGGGCCTGGACTCCTGGGTCTGAGGGAGGAGGGGCCGGGGGCCTGGACTCCTGGGTCTGAGGGAGGAGGGGCTGGGGCCTGGACTCCTGGGTCTGAGGGAAGAGGGGCTGGGGCCTGGACTCCTGGATCTGGGGGAGGAGGGGCTGGGGCCTGGACTCCTGGGTCTGAGGGAGGAGGGGCTGGGGTCTGGACTCCTGGTCTGAGGGAAGAGGGGCTGGGGCCTGGACTCCTGGATCTGGGGGAGGAGGAGCTGGGGCCTGGACTCCTGGTCTGAGGGAGGAGGGACTGGGAGCCTGGACTCCTGGCTCACCCTGGCCCTGGCCTTGGCTCCTGCTCGCCCTTGCCATGATCAGACCCCAGCGGGCTCCCATCTGTTGGAGTGCAGAGCTGAGGCTTTCCCAGTCAAGGCAGGAGGCCCAGATGGGCGCACTGTGGGGCGGGAGCACCTCCAAGGGTGGGGGCCACGCCTGTCTCGCTGTGGCCGCCTCTGCAGCTCCTTGCCATTTTCCGTGCTGTCCGCCTCTCCCTGATCTGGCGCCAGCTCCCGCAGCCTCTCTGCGCCTGGGCCAGCCTCCCCTCCCCCTCGCAGGGGACCTGGCCCACATCTCTGGCTGTCTCTCCCTTGACCTCCCCCTTTGCCCTCTGCCTCTTCTTCCTTTCCCTCAGACTGACTGTGGTTGCCACTAGATAGGAAATATCTGTCCTTGTGTCTCTTTCTCTGAGCCTCAGTTTCTCATTTTCTCTCTCAATGTCTCTCCATGTGTCTCAGACATGTCTCTCTGCTTCTCTGTCTCTTTCTCTCTATGTCCATGTCTCTTTCTCTGTCTCTTTCAGAGCATCTCTGTCTTTCCATGTGTCTCTGTCTTTCCTTCCCATGTCTAAGCTGCCTTCATTTCTCCTCTCGTCCCCACTCCTTTTCCTAAGACCACCCTCCCACCACTTCCTTCTCTAGGGCTTTTAGCATCAGTCTTCTCCCAATCCATCCACAGTTTCCCTCACTCCATCCCACTTACCTGACAGCCATCACTGACTACCCCTTTCTCCCTTCTCTCCCCTAGTCCTGGCCCAACCCAATCCTCCTTCCCAGCCCCCTTGGCCCACCCTGCCCCACCCCACAGAGCTGCACCCCATCCCCCGCCTCCATCTCTGGGCCCATCAGCCTTTTATCCGCCATCTTTCTCCCTAGTCCTCATATTCTCCCTCCACTGGCCTCTCCCGCCCTCTTCATCCCACCTACCTCCACCCACCCCCTCCTCTCCTGATTCCCCCTCCCTTCAGCCCCGCCCCAGACACACAGGGAGGAATCCAGGGCTGCAGCAAGGGTCAGGTGGTCAGCCAGGGAGGGAGGCGGCATCTGCTGGAGAGACTCACAGACAGACAAGGACACACGGACACAGAGGCAAGGACACAGCCAGGCATGCACGCTCCCCACTACACAGTTGCACACGCACACCCTCATCTGTGCACTCAGTCTCCCCACCTTGGCTCTCCTGTTCCTCTCCTCCTCCCAGCCTCCCATGCCTGCTCCTCTACATGAGGGGCTGTACACACACACACACTGCAGCCCCACGCTGCGACACTGCGGAGCCTGCACGCGCACACACACACACACACACACACACACACACACACACACACACTGCAGAGCTCCCCCATCCAGGCCTGGAAGGAGAAAGAGAGGTCATCTGGTGTCCATCCCAAAGCCTGGACCTATCTGCACCCTGCCAGGGAAGCAGGAGGGCCTCAATAACCCCAGACGCACTAACATGAGCTCTCACAGACACACCCAGATGCGACTGCAGACTTTCAGACACTACGGGCCCCACACACTCGCTGCCAGGGCCTGACCGAGCCAGCAGCTCTCATACACACATGCAACCGTGCACATGCAACCGCACAAGGTCAGGCGGAGATGCTGAGGGCTGGCCCACGACCTCGCTGATCCCCGCACACAAAGCCATGTCAACGTGCGCCACAGACCCCCCGCCGCTCCCTGCGGCCCCGCGCACACATTCGCAGCAGCCCCACGACCACATGCATTGGCCGGGTCAGCCGGCTTCCCGGGTCTCGCAGGCCTGGCCCCGGAGGGCAGGGGTTCCGGCGCCCCCGCCCCCCGCGCACACCCAATGTCACCGGCCCCACAATGTCACACGGAAGCGGCGCTCAGCCGGCCCAGCACCTACCCCCATCTTGGCGGCTCCGCTGGGTGAGAGCCGGGCGGGCGGGGCGGGGGCCTCTGGGAGGGCTCAGGCGCAGGCTTGGGCTGGGGGCCTCTGCAGCGCCCGCGCCTCGGTCGGTGCGCGCGTCCGTCCGTCCGTCCGTTGGTCCCACCGCACAGAGGCTGCGGCGGCCGCCGCCTCCGCCTCCTCATATGCCCGCGTCCACGGGAGGGGGGCGGCGCTGGCCAATCAGGGGCGCCGCCGTGCAGACGGACGGCCGGCGGCCCCACCCCCGGTACTGCAGCTGTCCTCCCCCTGGGCTCCGCAAAGTGGCGGCGCGGCCGCGAAAGAGGAGCGCTGCGGGGGTGGGGGGATTCCCGGAGACCCCCGCAATAGGGGACCTGGAGACCCCCTCAATACGGGGTAGGGCCTCCAAGGAGGGGCGCTCAGGGAAAGAGAACCCCGGAAATCCTCTCATTGTGGGGGTGTGCCACCACCGAGAAGGGTACGCTGTGGGGGGGCGGGTGGTGACACGGGGTGGGAGGAAAACCCGGTGAATCACTGCAGTGTGGCACCAGGGCCCCTGGAGACGGTGGGGGGTGGTGCTGTTCAGGGAGCGGGCCCTGCAGGAGGTGAAGTTGGAGGGGAACACAAGAGAGCAAGAAAGGCAATTGAGGAGGGGAGATGGGGGGAGGAGCCCGGAGATTCCTTCACTGTGGGTGCCCCCCCACTACGCCTGAGCTATCCAATGAGCCACAACCACACAGGGTATACGGGAGACACAACACGGTGGAGGATGGCCCCAGGAGACCCAGAAAATGCCCAGTGTCACAGTTACACAGGACCATCACACTCATAGCCCAGACGCTAGGGACATGCACACACCACAGGGTTGCACTCACATTCCATCACATGCCAGCATGTGCCCTCACACACATACCACCCCATCACACACAGAGTCTCAAACATATAGAAGTGAAACACACACAAGGCACACACCTTACACACCCATCATACCACAAGATAATCACAATCACAGTCACAAAGTGCTGTGCAGACTAACATGGACACTCCGAAAATCACAGACTCACACATCACACACTCTACCACACCTGACCTCCCACCATTTCACATAGAGACCCACACCGTGCAACCCAGAAACCAAAACACACCTGCACTCAGCACCATCACACACACACAGGCTTCACACTGCCTCCAGACACATTACATCAGCCTTTGTGGACATCGTTGCATGATCCCACAATGTTGTACACATCCTCACACACACTGCTCCCTAGTGTGTCTGGGCATGAGCAACAGCCCACAGTGCAAAATTGCCAATGCTAACTGTGAATGACAGACAAAAAGGTGCACACACTTACACACAGCACAATAATTCAAACACAAGTCACACGACACCCACACATCTCCCACACATACACACATCACGTTATTGCAGCACTATCGCAGACATCTTTGTTGCACCTCCAAACACACCCCAACGCCCTCACCCACATGACACACAGCCCTCATCACAGTATATGTACACACACAGACGCACAGCCGGCACCCACACCCCAGGCCTGCCGCCGACACACAACACCCCATCAGTCACCCCACTGGATCCCAAGAAGTTGAGGCCTCCCCACTCACTCCAACACCACTTTGTTCTAGGAGGAACACCCCAGACTCTCCCTGGGGATGGTAGAAGAGGAAGAGAGAGAGACACAGAGAGCATTTGACCTTGTAGCTTTCTCAGAATGTGGGTATCCTCTCCACCTATGGGAAAGGAGATGTAGGAGACACAGGCAAGGGATGGGGAGTGAGCTTGGTGTGTGAGGGTGGGTGGGTGAAGGTTGAGGACCTGGTGCAAGGAAATGTGTGAAAGGCTGAAGGCCAGAGAGAGGTACAAAAACAGAGACAGAGATTCAGAGCCACAGCATATGAACAGAGATAGGGCCAGAGAGTGAATGGAGACTTTCCCCAGTGCCCAGAGCCCCATCCCAATCCCGTCCTCTGACCCGTCCCCATCTTTCTCGCTGTCCTTTGTTGCCATGGTAACAGGGAGGCTGCCTCTGCAGCAAAGGAGGTTGGGCCTGCAGACTGGGCTGTTGCCATGGAGACTGGGAAAGGGGGAGGAGCCACATCTTTTAACCCAGATGCCTCGCCCCCAGATGCCCCCTCCCCAACTCTGCCCTCTTCCTGGGGGAGGGAGAGCCTATCAACATATCCTCCGTTCCTTCTCTTGACACCTTGGCCTAGAGGCATGGGCCTGGACCATCGAGAATGGGATTGGGGAGATGGAGAAGCCTGGGGAGGTGGGAGAGGCCTGGATTCCAGGAGATTCTAGGCTCTCTCTACTCTTGCTCTCCAGCTGGGCCGGGGGAGGCCTCAAGTCCTTCCCATCCCACCTCAGACACAAGCTCACGTCCCCCCTCATGCACTTCCTCCTCAGGCACGAGCCTGATGAGACTGACGACTGTGCATCGTGCTCCCGGTGAGGCTCTGCAGAAGTGAGGGGGGGGCGGTGAGGAGGAAAGACTGGGAAGGTCACAGGGATAAAGGGAGATAGGGGAGATAGATGTGAGAGGCGGAAGGAGAGACACAGGGGGAGAAACAGACAGGCAGCCCAGAACCAGAGAGAGGCAGATACAGACAGATTGAAAAAGACAGAGAGATTGGCAGATGCAGAGATGAGAACACGGAGACAGAGCAACGGAAGAGTTCAGTGAAGGTGACAGAGACAGAGGGAGGTAGAGAGCCAGGCAGAGACAGGCTTGGTAAACTAGGGAGACTCAGAGATAAAGGCCAGGGGGAGACTCTGAGCAGAAACCTGGTAGGGGATGGGGGACTCAGAAATGGGGGAGAGACCCCAGAGGGAACTGGCCTCGAGGCATTGGGACAGAGAAGGGGAGAAACCAAAAATGTCTGTAATCATGTTCTTCTAGTCACCTCGACAGTCCAGCCCAAGGGCAGAAACATTGATTGGAGTGTGTAAGAGACAGAGATGTAAGACAACAAAGAGAGGCTGGTGCCCGCCCCCACACCTGTCCGAGGGGCACACAGGCCACCAGGGTCTGAGACGCAGAAGGGGACGGGTGGCGACGGGGGGCGCTGTGTGTGGGGAGGGGTCTCCCGAGGTGTGGCCGGCCTGCCAGGACTGCGCAGGACAGGCAGGCCCTGGAGGACAGTCGGGAGCGCTGGGCTGAGGCTGGCCAACTGGGTGCTGAACGGACAGCTCCCAAGCCCCAGGCCGCCGCCCAGGGATCGGCCCAGCCTCGCTTTCTCTGGGACCCTTCCAGTCAGGTTTTCCTCTCCGTTCCAGCCCCCTCCAGGCTCCATTTAGTTTTTTATGGCTTCCTGTCTCTTGCCTCAATTCCAGGTGTCTCTTACCCTCCCGCTTCACCTCTGGTCTCAGCCCTCTATTCCTTCTCCACCTCACCCAGCCTCTCTCCCTGTCTCGCCGGCTCTGTGTCCCCCAGCTCTCTCTCCCCATCCCTCTCCCGCCCACTCTGCCCCCTTCGTTGTCTCTCCCCATCTCTGTCTCTCGCCATCCCTCCATCTCTCCCTTTCTGCTCGGCCTCGTTTTGACTCTTGCTGTGTGACCTTCACTCGTCCTTCCTCAGCTGCAGTTTCCACAGAAACCTCCGGCGGGGCGAGGGAGGGCGGGGACAGAAGGCGGACCCACCTTTCTCCTGCGCCATCAGCCCTTCAGCCTCTCCCACCCCTGCCAGCCCGCCCACCCCCCCAGTCTACTGGGATTCCTCACTTCCTCTAGACTTGGGGGCTGGGGAAGTACATTTTCAACAGAAACACGGGGGTCACAGTCACAGACAGTTGAAGATGGCCTCGCGGATACGTGCACACACTATCACAACGTCACTGAATCACCCCGGCCCAGGCACACACTCGCCACCCCAGGCACGGCCACACTCAACAGCTCACTGGCCCTCCCCTCCCCCAGCCCCATCTGCTTTCTTTCTGTGTCTCCGCTTCCGGTGTCTCCGCGTCTCCAGATCCCTGCATCTCTCCATCTGTCTCAGGGTCTCTGTCGCAGCCTCCCTCTGTCCTGAGAGAAGGTCAGTGGAGAGGGGCCAGGTGCTGGAACCCCGGCTGGCCTGCAGCCTGTAGGCAGGGCCGAGGGTGGAGAGAGCATAGAAGTAACCATCGAGGCTCACTCCGGTTCTCGGCAGGTGCCCCAGAGACCCAAGCCTCCAATGCCCTCACACCCCCAGGAAATGAGAGCCGGTATCCCCAGTTCTGGGGTTTTGTTCTTTTTTTTATTCCAACAGGGGCTGAGATGTGGCAAGGGGAGGGATGGGGGCCCAACTGACCCCCTCCCTGGGGGGGTCTCATAGAAATTCCAAGGTTTCTCCCCCCAAAAAAGAGAGGAAGAGAAGAGTGGAGGGGCACCAGGGGACACCCATCTGTCCAGAGGCCCTCCCCACCTCCAGAAGCGTGGGGGGCTGCGTCAAGTCTTGGGAAGTCTGAGCAGTTCCAGAATGGGGTCCTCCCCGCTGACTGCTTTCCGCTTCCCAGAGCGGCCCCCGAAGTCCCCAGCCCCTGGAGTCCTCGGTTCCTGCGCCCTTCTCGCCCGCGGCACCCTCTTGCGAGTCCACTGGGGGGCGCAGGCGGGCTCCAGAGCCGGGCCTCGGACTTCACCGGGAACCAAAGGCAAAATCGCGGCGTCCGGGGCGCCGGCGCACAAGTCCTGTCCCGCGCCCGCTGGGGGAGCGGGGACTGCTGGGGCCTGGGGCAGACCCCGTCCCTGCGGTCAGTTCGGGCGCCAGAACGGCCCCGCCCGTGGTCACTCGTGCTCCGCCAGCTCCCGGGAACCGGCGGGGCCAGGCCGCGGCCGGGGCGGGCTGGTGGCTTCGGTGGGGGCGCCCAGGCTACGCGGGGGCGCGCCGGCCCCCGAGGCCCGCAGCGCCTGGATGCGCCGGCACTCCTGGCAGACGCGCACGTGGGTGCAGGGGGTGGGGGCAGCGGGTCGGGCTCCGCTGGGGGGTCCCGGGTCGTCCAGGAGGCGCTGCGGGCCCCCGTGCGCGCCGCCCGCATCCCCGCCCGCGCCGGCCGAGTACAGCTTGCCGTTGCTGAGGCGCATCTCGCGGACTGCGCGCAGCGACAGCAGGGCCCGGCTCGGGCCGCCCGGGCGCCGGCGCCGGCGGGAACGCGACGTCTTGCGGCAAGACACGGCGTGGCGCAGCTCCTGCAGCATCTCCTGGCACACCGACACCTGGGGGCGGCGCGGGCGGTCACCGTCCCGGCGCAGTCCGCCTCCCGCCTCCCCCAGCTCCTCTCCACACCCCACTCCTCCTCCTCCTTTCTTCGGCCGGGTCTTTCTTCCTTCTGCCCTCGCTTCCCTTCCCACTTCTCTTCCCTTTATCCCCCACCCCCCCCGTTTTCTGCCTCCCCTCTCCACCTCTCCCTTCCTGTCTCCCCACTTATCTCCAATGTCTCCATTCTTCTCTGTGTTTGTTCCTGAATCTGCCCTTCACCTTCCACCTATGCTCCTCTCTTTCCTCTGGTCTTTTCACTCTAAATTTTCTCCAGTTCTTCCCTCCTGATTTCCCATCCTCTGCCCCCATCCATGCGTTCATTATTGCAAGGCATATTTACCCGTGGCCTGCTGTGTGCCTGGCACTGTTCTGGGCACTGGGGATATATGGCAGAGAACGAAACAGACAGAAGTCCCAGCCTTCGTGGAGGTTATACTCAAGTGTGCACACAGAAGATAACAAACATTCATGTAGTATGTTAGGCGCAATGAGTGCTTTGGAAAGAAAATCGGGAAGAGGCCTAAGGTGTATGGGTAGGGAGTGATGATGAATTCTGAGACAGGGCAGTCAAGGAAGACCTCACTGAGGGAAGGATCCTTAAATAAAGACAGGGTGAGCCACGTGGAAACCTGGGAGGCCAGCATGCTGGACAGATAACCAGGCAGGGCTGGAGTGTCCAGGTGGGAGCGACTTGGCACGTCTGAGGCACTGCAAGCAGGTCAGCCTGGCTGGAGGGGGGCGTGCACAGGGAAGACAGGGAAATGAGGTCAAAGGCGGGCTTGCTCTGCTAAGGCCCATAAACCATTGGAAGGATTTTTGGCTTTCATTCTGACAATCAGAATGGAAGAGTCAGATGGGAGCCATTGGAGAACTTTAGATACAGGACTGCTGTGTTTTCACAGGATCACTCTGGAGCTGTGTTGAGAACAGATTGTAGGGAGGCCAAGGGTAAGAGCAGGGAGTCCATGGAGGAAGCTATGACAATAACTCGGGCAGGAGATGGGGGTGGCTGGACCAGAGCGACCTGAGAAGGGGCTGGATTCTGGACATATTCTGAAGGTGAAGCCAATAGGATCTGCTAAGAGATCAGACACGGGGCATGGAAGAGAGGGAATAGTGAAACAAAAGTCCAATATTTTGGCCTGAGCAACTGGAAGGACCAAGTTGCCTCACGGGTGGGCAGAAGCCCAATATTGGACACATCGCATCACGTGCACACCTATCAGACATCCAAGTGGAGATGCCAAGTGTGGAGCTGAAGTTGCAGACCTTGGCTTCAGGGGAGACACATATTTGTGGGTTAAGGCAGGCAGCCCTCAAGATCCCACCTCCTGCATCCATACCCCTGTGTAATCCCCTCTGACAGCGTATCAGAGCTGGTCTGTGTGACCAACAGAATTAGGCTTGGCAATTGCACATTCTGTTCCACCTTGCTCTCTCTGATTACTCACCCTGGGGGATCTCAGCTGCCATGGTATGAGGACACTCAAACAGTCCTTGGAGAGGCCCTTGTTTGAGGAACTGAGGCCTCCTGCCAACTGCCATGTGAGTGTATTCATCGTGTTTTTTATTTTCTGTGTCTTAGGATGTTTTGACACTTTAAACATCTTGCAGGCTGGGGAGAGACTACCCCTCCCAGAACTAGCCAAGCCTTAGAGATAGCAGAGGGCTCAGCTGCCTTTCATGTGCAAACCAACCAATCCTGAGTCTATACCCCCAACCTCCCCTTTTACCTAACTCTCACATACCAAGCCAATATTCTTCCTGCCCTAAATCAACCCAGGGGCCAGGTACCAGATAACTAGGGCCAGCCCCTATAGCCCAGAGTCCACTGACATTATTCAAACTGGTCAGTTGTAAGCTGTTTACCCTGCCCTGCCTTGCCTTTCCTGAGGAAACCCCAATAAAGGGTGTGGGCTGCTGGCTCCTGCTTCTAGTGTTTCCCTTGTGTCCCCTTCTCCTGGGAAATGTTAAGGAATAAAAACCATTTTTCTTTCTTTTTCTTTTTGAGACAGTCTCACTCTGTTGCCCAGGCTGGAAGCAGTGGTGCGATCTCGACTCACTGCAACCTCCGCCTCCCGGATTTAAGTAATTCTCCTGTCTCAGCCTCCTGAGTAGTTGGGACTATAGGTGTGCACCACCATGCCTGGCTAATTTTTGGATTTTTAGTAGAGACAAGGTTTCACCATGTTGGCCATGCTGGTCTTGAACTCCTGGCCTCAGGTGATATGCCCTCCCAAAGTGCTTGGATTACAGGCATGAGCCACTACACCTGGGCAAAAATCATCTTTCAATGAAACTGGTCTCTCCATGTTGTCACTTGGCTACTTCCAGAAACTAAAATCCCATGGGGACATTTGGGACAGTGAGCCATCTTAGAAGGGAACCCTCCACCCCTTGTTGAGCCTTCAGACCACAGCAGTCTGGTCAAAAAACATGACTATGATCTCACCAGAGACCCACGGCAGCCAGAAACATTCAACTAAGCTGCTCCCAGGCTCTGGACCCACAGAAACTGTGAACCAATGGAAGCTGGCTTTTTAAAGCTGTTAAGGTCATTTTTATGATAGCAATAAATAACTAACACAAGAGTCACCAGCACATAGCGGGTCTTAAGAGCCATTTGGCTGGTGGGATCACCGAAGGAGTAGAGAAAGACCGAGAAGAGAAGCAGTATAAGGACTGAGCCCTGGAGCCCCACAACAGAGGCTGGGGAGAAAGAGAAACCCAACGAGGGAGTCTGGGAAGGAGTGACCAGAGAGGTGGGAGAAGGGGAAGAAGGGGCTTTGAGGACTGAGAGTGACTGGCTGTGCCGAAGCCCATTGCTACCTCATATAGATGAGGCCTGAGACCGGGAATTTCAGACGTGGAAGTGTTGGTGACAAGAGTGGCTTCAGTGGAGTGGCGGGGACAGATGCCAGACTGGAGTGGGGGCAAGAGGAAATGGGAGGAAAGAAGAAACTGGAAACATCAGGGAGACCCCCCACTGCTGCCAAGGCTGTAAAGAGAAGGGGAGAAAGTGGGTGGTGGCTGGGAGGGAAAGTGAGGTCGGGAGAGGGTTTCTTTAAGACTGGAGAAATGACAGCACATTTGTATGTCGGTGGCCTGAATCCAATAAAGAGAGGATAACTGATGCTGCAGGAGGAAAGGAGAGACTTGCTGGAGGGATGTCCTTGGGAAGGCAACCTGGACACAGGGGGAGGGCACCTTTACTAGCTTCATGGACAGCTCCTTCAGAGGAGTCCTCGAGCCAAGTGCAGAACACTGGCAGGCAGCTGGATGCAGAGCCAGGGTCTGGGGAGTAGATGTAAGGTCAGCCGCTGGATGTGAGGAGGGGAGGAAGGGCTGGAGGCTGACAGAGAGAGGGGAAGTGGGGAACCAGCAGTCCAGGGGTGCAAGAGCACAAATGGGTCTGAAAATGCAGGGGTGTGGCTGGGCGGCCCCCAGGGACACGGAAGCAGCCCTCCTGAACACGGTGTGGGACCAGACCAGGGCTATGTCCCCTTCAGGTTCCATCGTCTACTGTTTCCTCACCTGTTTATCCTTCTTTTTTTTTTTTTTTTTAATTTGAGACGGAGTTTCCCTCTGTCACCCAGGCTGGAGTGCAGTGGCACGATCTCAGCTTACTTCAGTCTCCACCTCCCGGGTTCGAGCGATCCTCCCACCTCAGCCTCCCGAGTAGCTGGGATTACAGGTGTGCGCCACCACGCCCAGCTAATTTTTGTATTTTTAGTAGAGACGGGGTTTCACCATGTTGGCCAGGCTGATCTTGAACTCCTGACCTCAGGTGATCAGCCCGCCTCAGCCTCCCAAAGTGCTGGGATTACAGGCGTGAGTCACTGCACCCGGCCCTGTTTCTTCTCTTATTTCTTCTTGCTTTTCTGCCTCTGTGGCTCCCCACATCCTGTCCCTCAACTCCTCTCCCTGCATCCTCATCGTTCCCTGTACCTACTTTTCCTCCTGTTCTTCCTCACGCGCTGATTCTCTGGCCCCATCAGCTCTCTTACTTCCCCACCTCCTGCATTCCTCCGCCCTTCTCACGATCCCCACCACCCTCCACGTATGGCTCCCAATGCCACGATCTTCACGCACCTCAGCCCCTGGGGGTCCCTGTTCCTGCCCATCCCCGCCCCCAGCCTCCTCACCTCCTCGGACTCTGCTGACCTCCGTGTGGACCATATGAATTCCATGACTGCCACGAAGACAGCAATGATGAGGCCACAGATGAGTACGACAAAAATGCCACCAATGTTCTCCATGCCCAAACCTGGGGGGCAAACGGAGTTGGGGAGTCATGGTGTCGGGGCCGTGTGGGAAGGGGGCTGGGAGGGGGCTGTGGGAAGGGGACACCACACGCAGAAGCTGACCTTTAGCTCGATGGTCCTCCTCCTTGGGGCACCGGCCCCCCTCCCACCATTTGCGCTTCAGGATCTCCAGCCGGTTGTTCTCCTGAAGCTGCAGGATGGCCAGTGTGATCTCATCCCGGAACGGGGAGCCTGGGTGGGCACATGAGGGGCTGGACCAGCCATCGGAGCCCCGCAGCCCTGCCCGCCCCAAACCCCAAACTGTGCCCTCACCACAGCCTTCCCCCGCTTCCACCACGTGCCTGGGGTCTTCCCTGTGGCCTCCCCTCACCCACCCCCACCCCACCCAGTCTCCTCTCAACCCAGCAGCCAGAGAGACAGTGTTAGGAAGAGTCACAGGCCACGCCTTTCCTGTGCTCAGGACTCTCCGTGGCTTCCTGTTGCAAGCTCCTCCCCTCAGCCACTCTCAGACACCCTCATCCCCACAGCTCTCAGCTCCAGCCCCACCAGCCTCCTGGATGCTCCCCAAATCCATCACACACAGTTCTGTCTTAGGACCTCTGCCTCTGCCTGGAATGTTCCTCTCCGCACTTCATCCAGGTCTCTGCCCACATGCTGGCTCCCCAGGGAGTCTATTCTGACGACTTTATTTAAAATGGCACCAAGCACCCCACTCCCTGTCAGTGTCTTCCCCTTAATTTACTTTGGAGCAGCTGTTACCACCTAACACTGTATTATATGGCTATGTGTTTATCATCTGTCATCTGCAGCCCCGTCAGGGTATCACAGCATCCAGTGCGGGACTTGGTATGCAGTAGGACACCAGACGAATCCCCATCCACACCTCACCCTGGACCACCTCTCCTCCCCACCCTCAAGTCCTGCCCTTAAGCTATCCTTGGGTTTCAACACCCCACACACCCTATTCTATACTTATTTCTTCATTGACTAAGATACTTCCTGACCATCTACCACAGAATCAGAGACATGGGCAGGTGAAGGTGATTAATATCTACCAGGCACCAACTGTGTGCCAGACCCTGGGTTTACTCAGGTCTTATGATGATCCTGTGGGGCAGGTATTCCCACCTGAGGCAAGTGTTTCTGAATGAGGAAAGCGATACACTTGCTTAAGGCTGTGCGCTGGGTCAGGGAGGAAACTGGGATTTCTTTTTTTTTTTTTTTTTGAGACAGAGTCTCACTTGGTTACCCAGGCTTGCATACAGTGGCATGATCATTGTTCACTGCCACCTCCACTTCCTGGGCTCAAGTGATCTTCCTACCTCAGCCTGTAGCTGAGACTACAGGTGCATACCACACCTGGCTAACTTTTTAATTTTTTGTAGAGACAGGGTCTTGCTATGTTGCCCATGCTGGTCTCAAACTCTTAGGCTCAAGTGATCCTTCTGGCTTGGCCTCCCAAAGCACTGGAATTATAGGCATAAATCACAGTGACCAGACGGAACTGGGATTTGAATCCAGGTCGGTGTGACTCCTGGGCCTGTCCTCCAAGCACTAACCTACACTGCTTCCCTGGCACCGACTCACCTACAAAGCTGCTAAGATCTGGGGCAATTTGCTATGCAGTAATAGATAACTAATACAGGTGTCATCAGTACGTGGATGATTTTAAAAGTCAAAATGCCAAAATTTGATGACAATTTGGTCATGATTTCCAGCACTGAGTCCTGGAAAAACATGTCCTGGGCCACACGACGTGGCTCATGTCTGTAATCCCAACACTTTGGGAGGCCGAGGCGGGCGGATTACCTGAGGTCAGGAGTTTGAGACCAGCCTAGCCAACATAGTGAAACCCCGTCTCTACTAAAAATACAAAAATTAGCTGGGCGTGGTGGCGGGGGCCTGTAATCCCAGCTACTCGGGAGGCTGAGGCAGGAGAATGGTGTGAACCCAGGAAGCAGAGCTTGCAGTGAGCCGAGATCGTGCCACTGCACTCCAGCCTGGGTGACAGAGCAAGACTCCGTCTCAAAAAAAAAAAAAAAAAAAAGTGTCCTGAAATGTAAATAGGCAATACAAGTCTCCCTACCAGATCCCTCCATCCTTCCCATCCATCTTACAAGCATTTTTCAAGCACCTGCTCTGAGCCAGGCTATAGGTTTTATGCAGGAAATAGGAAACAAATAAGACCAGGTCCTCACCCCCTCAAGGGGCCCTTGAGGGAAGACAGCAAGCCCCACCACCCACATATACTGAATTGTACACACAGTCTCACTGAATTCTCCCAATAGCTCTGCGAGGGCTGGATTGCTGCTAGGCCTGGTTTTGTAGGTTGGGGGCACAAAGGCTCAGGATGGTGGTGTCACCTGTCCAAGACCATACAGCCAGGAGGCCACATGCAACACACCCAGCCTGCCTCGGGGGTGCCTGGCCCGGTCCTGGGCCTGCTCACAGGTGGTTTCGGATGCCCATGGCCCCGCTGTGTTCCACACCACGCTGTGCCGTACCCAGCGGCATGCCGATGCCGTAGCCCTTGGTGTCGAGGAGTCCCCCAATCTGGGTGAGGTTGCAGTTGAGGCGCCGGTGGTACTCGTTCATGGTGGACTCGAGCAGGAAGGCATAGCGGGAGTTGAGGACGCGGGCGATGCCCTCTTCTGTGCTCTTGACGAACACGCTGGGCTGCTTCGACTGCATGTAGTTCCACATGCGCTGGTACGTTTGGTACCGTGAATTCTGGGCAGGGGAAGACAGGGGAGGGTCTTTCCAGCCGCTTCCTTTCCCCGAGCCCTTCCCGTCCTCCAGGAAGTCTCCCTCAACCCAGGAGAGTTCAAGGTGATCAAAGGAAGACAGAAAGAGCCAAAGCAGAGGAGAGAGATGAGACGGACAAACTGTCCAGGCCAGGTCCAAGGCATCCCCACAGCCACTGTGCCCACCACCCATCTGGGGGCCCGGTGAGTGCACCTCCACCTCCTCCCCCTTAATCCTCCAGCCAGTGACCCCTGCCCAATTCAGGCCTCCTTTAGACCACTAGGACCTCCCTGCCAAGCCTGCTTTCCTTTTCTTTCTTTCCCACCACCCCAAAATAAAAAGGATCAAGCACTTTTCACCTTGAAGGGCCTTCCCTTCTCTCTGTCAGCCCATATTCCTGGTCCCGACCCTTCCAGCAGCCTCCTTGATCCCATTTGGCCCATATGACATTGACATTTGATACCACATATGCCTCCCTGCCCTCATTCCCCAGTTCCCTAGCCAGCCAGCTGTGATCCCCATGACAGAACGTTTTCTGCTCCCCAGCCTCCAAAGCTGCTACTGATAGTCAGTCCCTCTGACCCAGGAGACCCTGCCCAGACCTATCCTGAGCTGCTCTGCATGGCAGGGATCCCAATACCATGCCCAAGAGGTTCTGGTAGCCCCACCTGGAAGAAGGTCATGGTGGAGCCAGCATGGATGGTGCCGTACTCGATGTTGGTCTGATCTGCCAGGTCATCGGCCGACTCCACAGGCACCTCCATGCGCTGCACGGTGAGGAAGGCGGCCAGGTTGGCCGTGTAGGAGGAGATGATGATCAAGGTGAAGGCCCACCTGAGGGGTGGGAGGGGTGAGCCATGGGCTGGAGCCACCCCTGCCACCCTGCCCCCGTGGCCATGCCCCCCATTGGTGGTGCCCCTCCCAAGTGACCCCAGCATCCAGAAGGCTCAGTGATTGCTGGGTGCAGAAGCAGGGAGTGTGGATTCTGAAGCCAGACTCCCTGGTTGTAAATATTGCATCTGGAGATTTCTACTTCCAGATATAAAAGAGTAAGATGGTCTGGAAATACCTTCCCACCATAAACAGCTAAAGAGCTGGATAGAATACACGAAACGTTTTTTGTTTGTTTGTTTGTTTTGAGACGGAGTCTCGCTCTGTCACCCAGGCTGGAGTGCAGTGGTGCGATCTTAGCTCACTGCAAGCTCCGCCTCCCGGGTTCACGCCATTCTCCTGCCTCAGCCTCCTGAGTAGCTGGGACTACAGGCGCCCGCCACCACGCCCAGCTAATTTTTTGTATTTTTTAGTAGAGATGGGGTTTCACCGTGTTAGCCAGGCTGGTCTTGATCTCCTGACCTTGTGATCCGCCTGCCTTGGCCTCCCAAAGTGCTGGGATTACAGCCATGAGCCACTGTGCCCGGCCTGTTTTGTTTTTTTGGTTTGTTTTTTGTTTTTTGTTTTTGTTTTTTTGAGACGGAGTCTTGCTCTGTCACCCAGGCTGGAGTGCAGTGGCACAATCTCAGCTCACTGCAAGCTCTGCCTCCTAGGTTCACACCATTCTCCTGCCTCAGCCTCCTGAGTAGCTGGGATTACAGGTGCCCTCCATCACACCCGGCTAATTTTTGTATTTTTAGCAGAGACGGGGTTTCGCCATGTTGGCCAGGCTGGTCTCAAACTCCTGACCTCAGGTGATCCACCTGCCTCAGCCTCCTAAAGTGCTGGGATTACAAGCGTGAGCGACCATGCCCGACCAGGAAACTATTTAAAGACATATTATTAGTTCTCAGCAGTGATGAAAGCCAACAGTCTGAAAACAGTGAGAATGAAGAGGATACTTTATGTTTTGTTGAAAATAGTGGCGAAAGGGAGTCATTAAGTGGAGACACAGAAAGTCTGTCATGTGACAATGCATTGTTTGTAATTGACACAACTCCTGGAATGAGTGCTGATAAAAATTTTTACTTGGAAGAGGAAGACAAAGCAAGTGAGGTTGCCACTGAGGAAGAAAAAGAAGAGGAAGAGGGTGAAAAAAGTGAAGAAGATTCATCAGACCATGACGAAAATGAAGATGAGTGTAGTGATGAAGAAGACTTACTAAATAGCACAAAGGCTAAACTTCTAAAGTTGACAAGCAGCAGCATAGACCCTGGTCTGAGTATCAAGCAGTTGGGTTGTTTGTATATTAATTTCAATGCAGATAAACTACAGTCTAACAAGAGAACCCTAACACAGATCAAGGAGAAAAAGAAAAATGAGCTTCTGCAGAAAGCTGTCATTACACCTGATTTTGAAAAAAACCACTGTGTTCCACCATATAGTGAATCAAAGTATGAACTTCAGAAAAAACGCAGAGAAGAACGACAAAAAACAGCAGGGGATGGCTGGTTTGGTATGAAAGCTCCAGAAATGACAAATGAACTGAAAAATGATCTCAAAGCACTGAAGATGAGAGCCAGCATGGACCCAAAGATTTTACAAGAAAAATGATAGAGATGGCTTCCCCAAGTACTTCCAGATTGGAACCATTGTTGACAATCCAGCTGATTTCTACCATTCACGAATTCCCAAGAAGCATAGGAAAAGAACTATTGTGGAAGAACTGCTGGCTGATTCTGAGTTCAGAAGATACAGCCGAAGGAAGTACTTAGAGATCATGGCTGAAAAAGCAGCAAATGCAGCAGGAAAAAAGTTCCGAAAGAAGAAGAAATTTCACAATTAAGATTTACCAAGCAAACTGCCACATTTTATATCGCCCCTTTATTTACTTATTAAAAGCGTTTTGAAAACTAACACCATCATCTAAATTAATTTACCATAGACTGGCCCTGTTCGTACAGGAATTTCTATTTGGAAAAAGTTGATTTGAGAATCGATTACATGCCCTTAGAAAATAGGGGTGTCTAAAAGACCCACCCTGGTGTAGACTCGTTAAGGGAAAAAAGGAAAAAGAATCTCAACCATTTTAAGATAACTGATGGTTTGTAAAGTTTTCAATGCTTAAAGAAAATTTAAAAGATAGGATAAAGTTTGCTAACATGTTCAAAGAACTTTATAAAAATGATCAAAGATATATAAACATTATTGTAATTTAAAAAAATAAAAATAAAAATAAAGACATAGGACAACAGACATTGTAGAACTGTGATTCCTGAGAAGAGAAACAAAATGAGTCTTATCATTGTCCAGGCTGTTTGGCTGGATTTAATTTATAGGAAGGGAAGCCCAAACAGCCCAGCAATCCTGCTGAGTTGCAGAGATGGAGACTGGCGATCAGGCAGGCCAAGATGGCTGGAATCTGGGGGACAGAGTGCCTGAGAGGAGGGAGCTGTGAAGAGAGAGAGGGTTCAGAAACCGCTGTTCCCCTTGAGTCTTTGACTGAATATCAATCTGTGCATGCATGGGGTGAAACTCTGTGGGGCTGGACAAGAGCAACTTTCAAGGAGAGAATAATTCTTAAGAGTTCACACAGGGCTGAGAGCCTTTTGAGTTCCCTCCAGCCAGAGTAGAAAGATTTCACTGAATACATGAGACATTCAGTAGAGACCCAAAAGTGTAACATACTAGAAATAGGATTAAGTTAGCCCTAGAATAAAGGCAATGCTAAAGTTGTCCTAAAAGAGTTTAAAAACAGGCCTAGAAGGATCAAAGTAATTCACAAGTAACTTAACTAGATTCCAGGAAAAGTCTCTAATACCCTTTAGAGAAATATATTCAGCAATGTAAACAATGTCTGTTATGTAATTTTTCTTTTTTGAGATGGAGTCTCACTCTGTCGCCCAGGCTGGAGTGCAGTGGCACGATCTCAGCTCACTGCAACCTCCGCCTTCCAGGTTCAAGCGATTCTCCTGCTTCAGCTTCCTGAATAGTTGGGATTACAGGCACTCGCCAGCACACTTGGCTAATGTTTGTATTTTTAGCAGAGATGGGGTTTCACCATGTTGGCAGGTTGGCCTTGAACTCCTGACCTCGGGTGATCTGCCTGCCTCGGCCGCCCAAGGTGCTGGGATTACAGGCATGAGCCACCAAGCTTGGCCTATTATGTAATTTTGTTTGTTTTTTTTTTTTTTGAGATGGAGTCTCGCTCTGTCACCCAGGCTGGAGTGCAGTGGCGCGATCTCGGCTCACTGCAAGCTCCGCCTCCTGGGTTCACGCCATTCTCCTGCCTCAGCCTCCCATGTAGCTGGGACTACAGGCGCCCGCCACCACGCCCAGCTAATTTTTTGTGTTTTTAGTAGAGACGGGGTTTCACTGTGTTAGCCAGGATGGTCTCGATCTCCTGACCTCGTGATCCACCCGTCTCGGCCTCCCAAAGTGCTGGGATTACAGGCATGAGCCACCGCACCCAGCCTATTATGTAATTTAAAAAAAAAAAACACCAGGTTGGGCACGGTGGCTCACACCTGTAATCCCAGCATTTTAGGAGGCCGAGGTGGGCGGATTGCTTGAGGCCAGGAGTTCAAGGACAACCTGGTCAACATGGCAATACCCCGTCTCTACTAAAAATACAAAAATTAGCTGGGTGTGATAGTGCACGCCTGTGATCCCAGCTACTTGGGAGGCAGAGGCACGAGAATCGCTGGAATTCAGGAGGTGGAGGTTGCAGTGAACCAAGATCACCACTGCACTCTGGCCTGGGCCACAAAGCAAGACTCATGTCTCAAAAAAAAAAAAAAAAAAAAAAAAAGACCAGGTAAACAAAGGTGCAGGAAAATGTGACCTATAACCTATAACCAAGAGAAAAATCACTCAATTGAAACAGACCCAGAATTAACATAGATGATGATGGAATTAGCAGACAAGGACATGAAAACAGCTATTATAAATATGTTCAGAATGCTCAGGAGTCTAGAGAAAAACATGAACATAATGAAAGGAACAGAAGACATAAAAAAGAAGTGGGCCGGGCGCGGTGGCTCAAGCCTGTAATCCCAGCACTTTGGGAGGCCAAGACGGGCGGATCACGAGGTCAGGAGATCGAGAGACCATCCCGGCTAACACGGTGAAACCCCGTCTCTACTAAAAAATACAAAAAACTAGCCGGGCGAGGTGGCGGGCGCCTGTAGTCCCAGCTACTCGGGAGGCTGAGGCAGGAGAATGGTGTAAACCCGGGAGGCGGAGCTTGCAGTGAGCTGAGATCCGGCCACTGCACTCCAGCCTGGGTGACAGAGCAAGACTCCGTCTCAAAAAAAAAAAAAAAAAAAAAAAAAGAAGTGAACAGAACTTTTAGAGAATGAAATACACACATCTGAAAGAAAAATTTTACTGAAAGGGATTACACAGATTAGACACGGTAGCAGAAAAGCTGAGGGAATTTGGGCAGGCACAGTGGCTCATGCCTGTAATCCTAGCACACTGGGAGGCCGAGGCGGGAGCATCACTTGAGGCTGGGACTTTGAGATAAGCCTGGTCAACATAGCCAGACCCTGTCTCTACAAAAAAATAAAAAAATTAGACGGGTGTGGTGGTGCCTGCCTATAGTCCCAGCAACTTGGGAGGCTGAGGTGGGAGGATCACTTGAGGCCAGGAGTTTAAGGCTGCAGTGAGCCTGATCGTCACTGCACTCTAGTCTGGATGACTGAGTGAGACCTTATCTTTAAAAAGAAAAAAAAAAAAAAAATCCCAGCACTTTGGGAGGCCAAGGTGGGAGGATAAGCTGAGTTCAGGAGTTTGCGAACAGCCTGACTAACATGGCGAAAACCCGTCTCTACCAGAAATACAAAACTTAGCCAAGTGTGGTGGTGCATGCCTGTGATCCCAGTTACTCAGGAGGCTGAGGGAGGAGAATTGCCTGAACCTGGGAGGCGGAGGTTGCAGTAAGCTGAGATTGTGCCACCGTGCTCCAGCCTGGGCGATGGAGTAAGACTTTGTCTCAAAAAAAAAAAAAAGAAAGAAAAAGAAAAGAACGGTGGCTCACGCCTGTAATCCTAGCACTTTGGGAGGCCGACGCGGATGGGTTGCCTGAGCTCAGGGGTTCTAGACCAGCCTGACCAACATGGAGAAACCCTGTCTCTACTAAAAATATAAAATTAGTCGGGCGTGGTGGTGCATGCCTGTAATCCCAGCTACTTGCGAGGTTGAGGCAGGAGAACCGCTTGAACCCAGGAGGTGGAGGATGCGGTGAGCTGAGATCGCGCCACTGCACTCCAGCCTAGGCGACAAGAGTGGAAATCCATCTCAAAAAAAAAAAAAAAGATTAGAGAATTTGAAGACTGCAATAGAATCTATCCAAAATAAAGCACAGAAAGGAAAAAGTGACTGAAAATGAGCGCAGAGCCTCAATGGCAAAAAAATCTGATGAAGTAATGGCCTACAACTTTTCAAATTTGATGAAAACCATAAACTTGCAGATCTAAGCTCCATAAACCCCAGGTAGGCTAAACACACATATTTATAAAACGCACCAAGACACATTCTAATCAATTGCTGAAAACCAGCAATAAAGAGAAACATCTTAAAAGCAGCTAGAAGGGTGGAAACATATTACATTCAGATAATCAAAGATAACATGGGTGCCAGTCGACTTCTTGTCAGAGAGTGTGCAAGCCCAAAGACGATGCAACATGCTGAAAGAAAAATCAAAACAAGCTGTCAACCTAGAATTCCACAGCAGGCAAAAATATCCCTCAAAGAAGACACACTAACACATTTTTCATACAAAACCAAAGCTGGGAGAATTAATTGCCAGCAGACCCGCACAGCAAGAAATATTAAAGGAAGTTCTGCAGCTAAAAGAAACACAACACCAGATAGAAACGTGGATGTACCAGAAGGGGTGAAGGGTACCCTCTTCAAATGGTAGGTTTGTGGGTAAATAAAAAAGATATATTCCTCACTTTCAAATTTCCTTATGAAGCATTTAGTGATTTTGTTTTGTTTCTGAGACAGGGTCTCGCTCTGGGGTGGAAAGACATGAACATAGCTCACTGTAGCCTCAGCCTCCTGGACCCAAGCAATTCTCCCACCTCAGCCTCCCACGTAGCTGGGACCACAGGCACACATCACCATGCCTGGCTAATGTTTCTTATTTTTTTGTAGAGGTGAGGTCTCGCTATGTTGCCCAGGCTGGTGTTGGACTCCTGGGTTCAAGCAATCCTCCCACCTCAGCCTCCCAAAGTGTTGGGATTATAGGCGTGAGCGGTGCACCACACCCAGCTGCATTTACTGTTTAACACACACACACACACATACACACAAACCTAATGTATTATGGGGTTCATAAGATATGCAGAGCTCAAAAGATGGGAGGGTGAGAGGAACATATGTTGTCAAGGTCTTATATCTTATGTGAAATGGTATAATGTTACTTGAAAATATTTTGTAATAAAGATGCATATTGTAAATCCAGAAAACCACTAAGAAAAATAGAACAAAGAAGCATAGTTAACAAGTCAAGAGTAGAGATAAACAGAATTTTTTTTTTTTTTGAGACGGAGTCTTGCTTTGTCACCCAGGCTGGAGTGCAATGGCTGGATCTCAGCTCACTGCAAGCTCCGCCTCCCAGGTTTACGCCATTCTCCTGCCTCAGCCTCCCGAGTAGCTGGGACTACAGGTGCCCGCCACCTCGCCCAGCTAGTTTTTTGTATTTTTTTAGTAGAGACGGGGTTTCATCAGGTTAGCCAGGATGGTCTCGATCTCCTGACCTTGTGATCCACCCGTCTTGGCCTCCCAAAGTGCTGGGATTACAGGCTTGAGCCACTGCGCCCGGCAACAGAATCTTAAAAATCCCAACAGGCCAGGCACAGTGGCTCATGCTGTAATTCCAGCACTTTGGGAGGCCAAGGTAGGCAAATTGCTTGAACTCAGGAGTTTGAGCAGCCTGAGCAATGAAGTGAGATCCCGTCTCTACAAAAAATAAAAAAATTAGCTGGGCATGGTAGAGCGCACGTATGGTCCTAGCTGCACAGGAGGCTGAGGCAGGAGGATGGCTTGAGCCGAGGAGTTGTATTCGTGCCACTGCACTCCAGCCTAGGTGACAGAGTGAGACCCTGTCTCGAAAGAAAAGGAAATAAAAAGTCCCACTAAACCCTCAAACATAGAAAAAGAGAAAAAGGGGAACAAAGAACAGATGGGACAAATAGCAGATTGGCAGATTTAAACCTAACCATATCAGTAATTACATTAAGGGTAAATGGTTTGAACCAAGGGTTGGCTAACTATGGCCCACAGGCCAAATCTGGCCTGCTGTCTATTTTTGTACAGCCCCATAAGCTAAGAATGGTTTTTACATATATATAGTATATGTATATGTACATACATATATACATATACGTATATATACACATATACATATACTATATATATGTAAAAACCTATATGTATAATCACTCCAGCCCGGACGACAGAGCGAGACTTCGTCTCCAAATCGGAGTCTCGCTCTGTCGCCCGGGCTGGAGTGCAGTAGCACGATCTCAGTTCACTGCAACCTCTGCCTCCCAGGTTCAAGCAATTCTCCTGCCTCAGCCTCCCAAGTAGCTGGGACTACAGGCACACACTACCACGCCAGGCTAATTTTTTGTATTTTGGTAGAGATGGGGTTTCACCTTGATGCCCAGGCTGGTCTAGAACCCCTGAGCTCAGGCAATCTGCCCACGTTGGCCTCCCAAAGTGCTAGGATTACAGGCGTGAGCCACCACACCTGGCCGGTTTTCACATTTTTAAATGGTTAAAATGAAATCAAAAGAACAGGCTGGGTGCAGTGGCTCACACCTATAATCCCAGCACTTTGGGAGGCCAAGGTGGGTGGATCGCTTGGGCCCAGGAATTGAGACCAGCCTAGGCAACATGGCAAAACTCTATCTCTACAAAAAGCCAGATTTGGTGGCACGTGCCTGTGGTTCCAGCTACTCAAGAGGCTGAGGTGGGAGGATTCCTTAAACCTGGGAGGTTGAGGCTGCGGTGAGCCAAGATTGTACCACTGTATTCCAGCCTGGGCAACAGAGAGAGATCTTGCTTCAGAAAAAAAAAAAAAAAAGGAATATTTTATGACACATGACTTATATAAAATTCAAATTTCAGTGTCAGTATCCATAAATAAAGTTTTATTGGAACACAGCCACACTCATTCATTTAATGTATCATCTACAACAGCTTTTATACTACAATGGAAGACTGAGTAGCTGGAACAAAGACCATATGACAAACAAAGTCCAAAATATTTTACTTAGGGCCAGAGCAGTGGCTCATGCCTGTAATTCCAGCACTTTGGGAGGCCGAGGCAGGAAGATCGCTTGAGGCCCAGGAGTTCAAGACCAGCCTGGGCAACAAAGTAAGAACTCTCTCTACACACACACACACACACACACACACACACACACACACACACAAAAGTAATAATAATAATAATAAATTAGTCAGGCACATAGTCCTAGCTACTCAGTAGGCTGAGGCAGGAAGATCCCTTGAGCCCAGGAGTTTGAGGCTCTAGTGAGCTATAGTCACACTGCACTCCAGCCTGAAGACAGAGCAAGACCCTGTCTCTAAAAAAATAGGGATAAAGATAAAGATTTAAAAACATCTTTACTTAGAGAAAATATAAATGTTTGAGGTGATGGATCTCCCAATTACCCTGATCCCAGCATTTCAGGATGCTGAGGTGGGAAGACTGCTTGAGCCCAAGAGTTTGAGACCAGCCTGGGCAACATAGTGAGACTTCATCTCTACCAAAAACAAAAAAATTTAGCCGGGTGTGGTGGTGCACGCCTGTGATTGTGATTCCAGATACTCAGGAGGCTAAAGTGGGAGGGTCACTTGAGTCTGGGAGGTTGAGGCTGCAGTGACCTGTGATCACACTACTGCACGCCAGCCTGAGTGACAGAGCAAGACTCCATCTCAAAAAAAAAAAAAAAAAAAAGTCACCTGTACTCCCAAAAATATGTACAACTATTGCATAGAAATAAAATTTAAAAGAAAAATTACTGGCCAGACACGGTGGCTCACGCCTGTAATCCCAGCACTTAAGGAGGCTGAGGCGGGTGGATTGCCTGAGCTCCAGAGTTTGAGACCAGCCTGGGCAACATGGTGAAATCCTGTCTCTACTAAAATACAAAAAATTAGCCAGGCATGCTGGCGTGCGCTTGTAGTCCCAGCTACTTGGGAGGCTAAGGCAGGAGAATTGCTTGAACCCAGGAGGCAGAGGTTGCAGTGAGCTGAGATTGTGCCATTGCACTCCAGCCTAGGCGACAGATCAAGAGTTCATCTCCAAAAAAAAAATTTACCATCTGGCCCAATGCAGAAAAAGTTGGCCAAACCTTGCTCTAAGGCCTAAGCGTACATTGTTTATAAGAAACACACTTGGGGTGGGGCATGGCGGTTCATGCCTATAATCCCAGCACTTTGGGAGGCAGAGGCGGGTAGATCACTTGAGGTCAGGAGTTCAAGACCAGCCTCGCCAACATGGTGAAACCCTGCCTCTACTAAAAATATAAAAATTAGCTGGGTGTGGTGGCATGTACCTGTAATCCCAGCTACTCAGGATGGTGGCATGTACCTGTAGTCCCAGCTAGTCCAGAGGCTGAGGCAGGAGAACCACTTGAACCCAGGAAGTAGAGGTTGCAGTGAGCTGAGATCACACCATTGCACTCCCTGATACTCACCACACACTTGGTCAGGTGTGGTGGCTCATAGCTGTAATCCCAGCACTTTGGGAGGCCAAGATGGGAGGATCACTTGAGCCCAGGAGCTCGTGACCTGCCTGGGCAACAAAGTGAGACCCTATCTCTATTTAAAAGAAAAGAAAAGGAATGCTCTTTAAATATAATAATCTAGATGGGTCGAGAGTAAAAGAATGGGAAAAGATATGCTATGCAAACATTAAGCATCAGAAAGGCAGAGTGCCTATATTAGTATCAAATAAAGTTAACTTCAGAACAAAGAATGTTACCAGGAATAAGGAGAGACATTATATAATGACACGTGTCAATTCATCTAGAGGACATAACAGTCCTAAACATTTGTGTGCCTAATTACAAAGCTTCAAAATGCATAAGGCAAAAATGGATAGAATTGAAGAGAAATGGATAAATTTCCTGCAATTACAGGGTTAGATTTCAAAACTCCTCTCAATAACTGATGGAACAAGTAGAAAATCAGTAACGATAGAAAAAACGAATAACATGATCAACCTACTGGCCCCAATTGACCCTTATAGAACACTGCACCCACCAACAGCAGAAACACATTCAATGCAACTCCACATAGAACATTTTACCAGGACAGACCATATGCTGAGCTCTAAAGCAAGTCTCAATAAATTTAAAAGGATTAAAGTCCTCTAGAGAATGTTCTCTGACCATGATGGAGCTAAATTAGAAATCAATCATAGAAAGATCTCTGGAAAATCCCCAGATCCTGTCTCCATCACTGCCTTGCGTGTGACCTTGGAGTTGTGCTGCAGCTTCCTCACCTGTGAAGTTAGTACAATTGTAGGCCCTTCCTCACTGGGTTTTGCAAAGAGTGACTGCGTTCATCTGGCACACAGCAAGTGGTATGCAAGTGTTTGCTCTCATTGTCTTGGTGACACAGGACCGGCCCGGGAGAACAGGCTCCCACCAGCCTGGCTGCAGGACCCCAGAGCAACCGCTTGTCTTACCGTGGTCCCCTCTGTCCTCCCTGCTGGCAAGTAAGAATGGCCAGGGTCCCTGTAGGTCATATAGATCTGAGGGGCCTGAAGGCAGGAGATGCTGAAAAGGGCCTCCCAGACTTCCCACCCTCACATTCCCAGCATGTAATAATGAAAACAGCAGCTGTCCTCTGCAGAACACACGTGCAAAGTGCTACACTAGGCACTGGGATGGGGATGGAGTGAGGGCTTGATAGAGAGAGATGAATTATACAGCCTCCTGCAAAATAAAACCAAAACCCCAAGGCACAAAGACCCAGGGTTTGACTCAGCCTCTCCAGAAACCAAGTCTCTCCAAACCCATCTTACTGGTCAATGCTGTCATTCATGCAAAACAAAACTGTTTGCCCAGGCGCAGTGGCTCACGCCTATATCCCAGCACTTCGGAAGGCCGAGGCGGGTGGATCATCTGAGGTCAGGAGTCCGAGACCAGCCTGGCCAACATGATGAAACCCCGTCTCTACTAAAAATACAAAAAATTAGCCAGGCGTGGTGGCTGGCACCTGTAATCCCTGCTACTTGGGAGGCTGAGCCAGGAGAATCGCTTGAACCTGGAAGGTGGAGGTTGCAGTAAGCCGAGATCGTCCCATTGCACTCTAGCTTGGGCAACAAGAGCAAAACTCCGTCTCAAAAATAAAAAAATAAAAACAAAACAAAACAACAACAACAAATATTACTCAGTGCCTAGTACACACCAGAAATGCACCTCTTGTTTTAATTGAGGGATGACTGGGTGTTGTTTTGTTTGGAACTTTGCTGAGAGCTGCTCACTGTTGGGGGAAATCATGTCTCTGACAGCAACTCCACTCAAACTCGAGACCCAAGTCAAGATCCTTGCACTAGCTGCATTAGCAAATCACGTTCACAGTGACTTGTATTTGCACAAACATACTTATTCATCAACTATTTCGATGTGTCAGATATCAAGTGGCAACATAATTCTGTTAAATTATCTTACTTCTCATCATGCCACTTACTCATTCTAAGCAGGCGCCGACTGTTGTATTCTGTCTTCTGGTGTAGCCACACCCAGGCATTTGTGTATTGCCATAATATTACTTTATTAGAAGTCACTTCCCTGCTTTTTCTCCTTCATATTGCAATTAGGGCGTTATATTGATTTGTTTACAAATTATGCGTGTAGGAAGATATATTACCCTTGAATTTCAGCTGGAAATTCAGTGGAATTTCAGTGGAAAAGGATGTATTAAAAAATATTTGTTATAAAAAGAGGGTGTTGGGTCTGCAAGCACTGAAAACTCACTGGTGTGAGCAAGAAGCCCCATTTGAGGGATGGCAAGGGCAGAAGGAACCCACAGCAAATGAAACAGGACCAGAGAAGTTGGAGGAAACCAGGAGGACACAGAGCCTAGAAGCAAGGAGAGAGTTTCTAGTAGGGTGGCTAACCTGGTGAATGCTGCCTGGAGGTAAGACAGAGACTGGAGGCATGGATAAGGGGTCATACGTGCCCCTGGTGCAGCTGGGGTTGGGGGAAGGTGGGCAAAGCCCAACTACTGGCTAGATCTGAGGTTTTGTGGTTTTCTCGCCAGGAGGGCGTGAGGAAAGGAGGACCTTGGGAAAAGTTGAGGACAATGGCTGCAGAGACAGCCTAGGAGCCACCTAGAGATGGATGAGTGAAAGCAGGAAGGGCTCAGAGAATGGGAAGAGGGAGGTCAGAGGACTCATCGCACCAAGTGACCAAGGGAGAGTCGGGAGGGATGGGGTCCACGGTCAGAGTGAAACCTTAGAAATGTTGACTCCCGGCCGGGCGCAGTGGCTCACGCCTGTAACATCCCTGCACTTTGGGAGGCCAAGGTGGGTGGATCACGAGGTCAGGAGATCAAGACCATCCTGGCTAACATGGTGAAACCCCATCTCTACTAAAAATACAAAAAAAAAAAAAAAATTAGCCGGGTGTGGTGGCAGGTGCTTGTAGTCCCAGCTACTTGGGAGGCTGAGGCAGGAGAATGGCGTGGACCTGGGAGGTGGAGCTTGCAGTGAGCCGAGATCGCGCCACTGTACTCCACGCTGGGTGACAGAGCAAGACAAGGAAAGGAAAGGAAGGGAAAGGGAAAGGGAAAGGGAAAGGGAAGGAGAGAAAAGAAAAGATGACTTCCAGCCAGGTGCCATGGCTTACACCTGTAATTCCAGCACTTTGGGAGGCCAACCCAGGTGGGTGGATCACTTGAGGTCAGGAGTTAGAGATCATCCTGGCCAATATGGAAACACCCCATCTTTACTAAAACTACAAAAATTAGCCAAGTAAGGTGGTGCACACCTGTAATCCCAGCTACTTGGGAGGCTGTGGCAGGTGAATCACTTGAACCTGGGAGGCGGAGGTTGCAGTGAGCTGAGATCATGTCACAGCACTCCAGTCTGAGCGACAGAGCAAGACTCCATCTCCAAAAAAAAGGGGTAAAAAAAAAAAGAAACGTTAACTCTGGAGGCAGAGTCGCCCTGAATAGTGACAAGACCTCGGGTGTGGCTGCAGGAGGCTGTGGGCTGAGGGGGCCTTGGAGAGGAGGGGCCCAGTTGGTGGGTTCTGGCCAGGCTGCTGCAGGTCAGCTACCAGCCAAGTCCTCAAGGGTGATGGCACCAAATCCCACCCGCTACACTGGACCCTGAGTCCCACAAGGGCAGGGACTGGCCTGCTGAGTCATGGTGCTACGTCACATCTGAAGATTCTCAAACATCTGCTGAATGAGTGAATGTGTGGGAGGACTTTGGGTGCAGAAGAGAGTGGGCCCCAGGGCCAAAGGCTCCGATGAGGGAGGGAACATGAGTGGGAGCTGTCCGGGTGACAGCGATGGGAAGGGGCAGAAAACAGCTGGCTAGAGAGTGTGACCCTCAGGAAAAGGGCCCCTGGCCGGGCGGCAGAAGCAGTGACCAGCAGAGAGGAGGCCACTGGTCTCCCCCAACCCGGACGCCACCATATTTGTCACGGCAGGTCTCCTGGGCGCCCTCTCAGCACCTCACACACCTGGCCCTCTCCCTCTCTAAAATGCTCCTCCCTCTCCTTGGCATGGACAACTCTGTTTCTGCCTTTAGGACTCAGCCCACTTCACCTCCTCAGGGGACCCTCCTCTGACAGCCCCCATGCTCTACTGTTCTGTTACTGTATCCTGTTTGGTTCCTCAATAGCACATTTTATGTGCATCTGCAACATCATTATATAGAAAATGTTAGTACATTTCACCTGGACTGTGTGGCTGGCAGAATAGGCCCCGCCCACCAGCACCAAAGAACTCTCTATTATAATCCCCAGAATACGTGAAGATGTGACCTTACTCGGCAAAAGGGACTTTGCAGCTGTGATTAAGTTAAGGATCTGGATATGGGGGGGATTACTCTGGATTATCCAGGAAGGCCCAAAGGAATCACAAGGATCCTTATGAATGGAAGAAGGAAGTTAGAGAGAGAGATTTGTGGATCCTATGCTGCTGGTTCTGAAGATGGAGGAAGGGGCCATGAACCAAGGAATGCAAGTGGCTTCGAAACGTTAGAAAAGGTAAGGAAACGGGTTCTCACCATAGAGCCTCCACAAGGAACCAGCCCTGCCAAGAACTTGATTTTACCCCATTGAGATCTATTTCAGACTTCTGACCTCCAGAACTATAGGAGAATAAATGTGTATTGTTTTAAGCCACTAAATTTGTGGTAATTTTTTGCAGTAGCAATAGGAAACAAATACGGCTATAGGGCTTTCATTGGATTTTTTTGGGTTTTGTGCCTTTTTTTTTTTTTTTTTTTTGAGACGGTCTCGCTCTGTCATCCAGGCTGGAGTGCCATGGCGTGATCACAGCTCACTGTAGCCTCAACATCCTGGGCTCAAGCAATCCTCTACAGGGGTATCATCGGAAATGATGCCCATCCAAAACCGTTTAAAAAAACCATCAAGACTTGCAAGTGTCCAAGCCAAGTGAATTGCTAATGCCTGCCATACCGCAGTTAGTTCCACTTAGGAGAAGGGAAAAAACTGCCACCTATTAAGGTTAGTCTTGAATTGAAAAAGGCACAAATTAGATAATATCTTTGGGACCTATTCTTTGAATAAAATAGGATGTCCAGTGTCGATTTATCTGTTTACTAGTTTATTATCAGCTCCTCTGCCTCTCCAGGGCAGGGATGGGGCTGATTCCTCACCTGAGTGCGTGGCACATGGACAGGCTCAATAGGCATCTGTGAAATTGTTAGAGGCATGTGAACCAGAGCAACTCCATCTTGAATAGGAACTGAGTAAAATGAGGCTGAAACCTACTGGGCTACATTCCCAGACAGTTAAGGTATTCTAAGTCACAGCATGAGACAGGAGGTTGGCACAAGATACAGGTCATAAAGACCTTGCTGATAAAAGGGGTTGCAGTAAAGAAGCCAGCTAAAACCCACCAAAACTAAGATGGCCACGAGAGTGACCTCTGGTCGTCCTCACTGCTACACTCCCACTGGAGCCATGACAGTTTACAAATGCCATGGCAACGTCAGGAAGTTACGCTATATGGTCTAAAAGTGGGAGGCATGAATAATCCACCCCTTGTTTAGCATGTCATCAAGAAATAACCATGAAAATGGGCAACCAGCAGCCCTCGGGGCTACTCTGTCTATGGAGTAGTCATTCTTTTATTTATTTATTTATTTATTTATTTATTTATTTATTTATTTATTTTTTGAGACAGAGTCTTGCTTGGTCACCTAGGCTGGAGTGCAGTGGCGAGATCTCAGCTCACTACAGCCTCCGCCTCCTGAGTTCAAGCAATTGGAGTAGCCATTCTTTTATTCCTTTACTTTCTTAATAAACATGCTTTCACTTTATGGACTCGCCCTGAAATTTTTCCTTGTGAGAGATCCAAGACCCCTCTCTTGGGGTCTGGATCGAGACCCTTTTCCTGTAAAAGAATGACCATGGGTGAGTGAATTCTGTGGTGGGGAGGTGAGGAAGAAGTGTTCCTCAAGAAGGCCAGATACCTGGGGTTGCCCTGGAGAGGCTCCCAAGGGCCTTGAGGGCTAGGCTGAGCTTGGACAGTGCTGAGGGCCCACTGGCATGGGGGAAGGAGCCTGGTCCTGGCCCCAGCCCGGCCCTGCCTCTAGCTGACTACACAGTCTTTAGCAAGCTATTCCTTCTCTCTGGGTCTCAGTCTCCTAATCCATAAACAGGGAGCATATTCCCTGTTCCAAGCATTCTCCTCGGCTCTCCGTGGTTCTTGGGAGGAACAGGAGGTGAGAAGAATTGCAGGAACAGCAACCAAGTCCAGCTGCTATTTAAAGCCCAGGGTAGCAAACGTGGATGCTTACGGAGGCCAGGCCAGCAGGCGACTGCAGTGGGCAGTGGGAACGGGGGTGGATGGGAGCAGACAGTGACACCAGGCAGGAATGCCAGCCAAGCGCTTCCAGATCTCCCAGATTTTCAAGGAAAGCAAGAAATCTAAATTTGTGAGTGAATGTGCTCCAAGTGTTGGCATTCAATTCCCAGTTTCTTAAAACTGTGAGCCAAGGCTGGGCACGGTAGCTCACACCTGTGATCCCAGCACTTTGGGAGGCTGAGGCAGGCAGATCGCTTGATGTCAGGAGTTCAAGACCAGCCTGGCCAACACGGTGAAACCCTGTCTCTACTAAAAATACAAAAATTAGCCAGGTGTGCCAGGCGCGGTGGCTCACGCCTATAATTCCAACACTTTGAGAGGCCAAGGCAGGTGGATCACGAGGGCAGGAGTTCGAGACCATCCTGGCCAACATGGTGAAACCCGTCTCTACTAAAATACAAAAAGCTAACCGAGTGTGGTAGTGCATGCCTATAGTCCCAGCTACTCAGGAGGCTGAGGCAGGGAAATCTCTTGAACCCGGGAGGTAGAGGTTGCAGTGAGCCAAGATCACGCCACTGCACTCCAGCCTGGCAACAAAGCGAGGCTCTGTCTCAAAAAAAAAAAAGAATTGCTTGAACCTGGGAGGTGGAGGCTGCAGTGAGCCGAGATTGTGCCACCACACTCCAGCCTGGGTGACAGAGGGAGACTCTCTCAAAATAACAACAGCAACAACAATATCAAACCTGTGGGCCAGACACCACAAGCTGTGGGTGTTTGCCGTCTGACATGTAGTTTCTTGGGGCTTGGGACGGGGGCAAAGAAGTTCTGTCTGAGATACTGGGTCCCTGTGGGACTTTGAGAAAACATCTAGGCAGTGACAGCTGTCTTGGCTTGGAGATTCTATGTCCCTGTGATGACCAGGGCAACGTCCAAGACAGTGACACTGATCCTGTTACAATTGTACCCCTCCTGCCCACACAAGGCTGTAGGGCTCACAGAGCACTCTTCCATAGCAGCCTCACTGAATTCTCACAACCCTGAGACGTGGGCATCTTTCTCCCCATCTTTCAGGGAAGGCCACTGAGGCAAGGGGAGGGGTGCGACCTAGCCAAACTCACACAGCCAGTGAGCAGCAGAGCTGGAGCTCAGCTCTCCCCACCCCATTCCTCATCTTTCAGCTCTGCAGGGGGAAATGGGGAATCAAATCTGCCAGGAGATGCCACAGCCCCAACCCCACCCAGGCCTCAGATGGGTCCCTCCCCTTCCCCGGGCAGAGGCAGATAGAAAGCTTCTCACCAGACTCCGCTGACACAGCGCGTGGACAGCGCCCGGGGCATGATCTCCGAGCCCTGCTGCATGAAGCCCCCCACGGGAAACCACAGGCTGTTGCCCAGCGTGTACTGGTTCTCCAGGATGTGGGGGCGTGCGCGCAGGCATGGGTGCGGGTTATACCACTCGTAGGGGCTCAGCCTGTGGAGAGATGTGCAGCGGGTGGATGGAGCCCAGGGCCCAGGTGGGGAGGAAAAGGAGAGAAGCAAAGGAAAAAGATGAAGTCACAGTGATCAGAAGAAAAAGGGGAGAGATGGAAAAAGGAGTGAGATGGACAGAGACACACAGAAAAGAGGCAGAGAGAGATGCACAGAGATGGAGACAGAAGAGGCAGAGACAGACACAGAGATGCACAGAGAGAAATAGAGAAAGGAGGCGGTAAAAAAGGGAGAGGAGGGAAGGGGAGAGACCCAAACACAGAATCACAGAGCAGTCAGAGCCACAAGGGGAAGAATGAGACTCAGACACAAGGTACAAAATTGAGAAAGGAGGATGCAGGGAATCCAAGGCCCCAAAGGGGAGGCCAAGGACAGTTCCGAGAGAGAAGGGGCAGGTCAGTCCCAGAGGCCCCGGCTCGTGCCTCCTCCAGCCCCTTCCTTCCCAGTAAGCAGTGGACTCACCTGGCAGCCAGAAACAGGACACAGCTGACAGCCAAGTAGGCAAGAAGCATGAAGAGCCACACGGCTGGGGAGAAGGGGTCCAGGAAGGAGAAGTAGCCAGGCTTGCGGCCCTGTGGGGAGAGGGAGTGAGACCCAGAGCCACCCCTGGCCTGAGCCTCACACCCAGCCCCTGCCCCACCAGGGACTTGGGAGCCTGACCGGCCCATCTGAGGTCCTGGGGAAGTCTGGCTCCCACTCGCAGCCTCCGAGCCTCCATGCCAGGCAAGCAGCCCACGGTCTCCAGGGGAACCATACCATGTGCACTCGGTAGAGGATGCTGATCCCCAGGGTCATGAAGGGCTTGGAAAAGTCGATGACCTTCTCCCGCTCAGCTGTGATGGTGAAGGCGGCCACAGCCAGGTCTGCCTTCTGCTGGAGGGGAAGCCAGGCGGGGGCGGAGGGGGGCAGAGGGGAAGACAGAAGTGGACAGTTAGAGAGAAATGCATGGAGAGTGAGCAACTGAGGGAGGTAAGAGAGAGAGAGGTAGGGAGCAGAATGGGCCAGGAGCCTGGACTGACTGCAGGAGTCCACCTTGGGCCTGAAATCGGACTCTCATCACATATCCATCCTCATCATCTCACGTCTCCAGGCACACTGACTCCGTCCCCTAGGCCTCAACTGTGCCCCAGCATCAAGGGCTGGGGATGGGGGCTCTCCCCAAACTCCAATTCAAGCACCAACTTCTCCCTAGGGCCATAAAAGAGCCAAGGTCCTGAAGGGGCTGAGACTGGCAGAACTCGAGATAATACAGGCCCAGACAGAACACAGAGCAGGGAGAGAGGATGCAGGGCCCAGAAATGACCCTGGGTAGGGAGGAAGGGTGCAGGTCAGCATGTGTCCACAGCCAGTGGAGACGTAACCCAGGCCCCGGCCCAGCGTATAGTCAGGGAGATAGGGCACAAGCCCCAAACAGCATCCTGGTCAGGAGATGACACCAGTACCAAAGCACAACCCTGGATGAAGGAGAGGTGGCCCAGGCCCAAAACTTCACCTGGAGTCAGAAATAGATGGCACAGGACCCAGATACAAACCCAAGGTCGGTGAGAGATGGCACAGGCACAAAAGATAACCACGAGGTAGAGAGAGGTGGCACAGGCTAAAAACAAAACCCATGGTCGAAGAGAGAGCAGACTGGCCCACCGTGAAATCCAGGGTTGGGGAGAAAGGACACAGACCCCAAAGATGATCCCAAGCAGAGAGGGAGATGGCCCAGGCTAAACAGCTAAAGCCAGGTACAGGAGAGATGGCACCAGCCTCGATATAACCGAGGAGCAGAGTGAGACAGCACAGCCCTGAAGCATCATCCAGAGGCGGCGGTGTGGCAGGGGCCCAGAATGTGGATTTGGAGAATCTCTCTGGGAATTCCTGGGTGTTGAGCATAGGGAACTTCTCTCCCCTTTCTCGTACACTTGCCACTTTTATGACTAATACGTTAGTCGTTGTGGGAATCATCACAACTAATATAGGACTCTAATTATTTTAAGCACCCACTGGGGGTCTGTCCCAGCAAGGCCCTGCTTGATGGCCACATCCTCATTTCAGAGAGGAGGAAGCAACGGCCTTTCAGGTGGGCTCCGGTCCTGGGGCCAGACGCTCAAGATCCCACTTCCTCCTGAAAGCCTAAGGGCCCCCCATCCTTTGTTCCCACACTGGCCTTCTCCTCACTCACTCCTGGGGCCATGCCTCAGGCCAGACACCTGCCTCTTGCTGGGCCGGGCAAGGACAGCGGCTCTGCTCCTGAAACACTCCTTGGATCTGTCCATTTCTCTACAACTCTACTGCCTGGGCCTGGGCCACTGGTATCTCACTCCTGACTACAGCACTGGCTGCCTCCCTGGCGCCCCGTCGCCACTCATAACCTCCCAATCCATTCCTCACATATAAGCCAAGGGGACAGTCTCCTGTTTAAAACCTGTCATGGCTTCCCCCAGCACCTAAGACAAAACCCTCTCATGGCCAAGAGGCCCTGGCGACCTGGGGCTCAGCTGCCCTGCCAGCCTCCCCTCATATCTTCTGTCTTGCCAGCTCTGCTCCAGCCACGATGGCTTGTTCTTTCCTCAACGCAGCAGGCTCATGCCTGCCTCAGGGCCTTTGCACATGCTCTCCCCCAAGCTCTTCTTCCCCATTCCAGGCTCCCATCACACCCACCCCTTCAGCCCTCACCAAAGCAGCCTCCAGACCCCACCTCACTCCTACCCTAGGGTCCTCTCACATTCCCCAGGCCCTTTTTTTTTTTTTTTAAGATGGAGTCTTGCTCTATCACCCAGGCTGGAGTGCAAAGGCGCAATCTCAGGTCACTGCAACTTCCGTCTCCTGGGTTCAAGTGATTCTCCTGCCTCAGCCTCCCGAGTAGCTGGGATTATAGGGGCATGCCACCATGCCCAGCTAATTTTTGTATATTTTGTAGAGACGGGGTTTCACCAAATTGGTCAGGCTCGTCTCGAACTCCTGACCTCAGGTGACCTGCCCACCTCAGCCTCCCAAAGTGTTGGGATGACAGGCATGAGCACCACGCCAGGCCCCATCACCCTGTTCTTAGCACGACTGGAGATGGCCTTGCTCAGATGCTTGGTAATAGGCTGTCTTCACTCCATTACAGGTTCCTTGCCTGTCTGGCTCAGTGGGGCAGCCCAGAGCCCACAGATGGCAGGTTCCCAACAGACCCTGCTTGGGTTTGACCGAGTACAGCCTCTCTGACTGGCATTCCAGGCAGCCGATGGCTCCCCCACCACATTCCTGGGCCACTCGCCACCCCTCTCTCTCGTGCCAGCTTCTTTCTGGCTCTGTCTGAGGCGCCTGTCCACCCTGTAGAGCTGGATCCTATCCATCCCTCCAGGGCCCCTCATGCCTTCGCTCCTCTGGGATGCCATTCATGGACCCCCACTCCCTGGACACCACTTGATCTCAACACATCGCTCAATTTGGAAAATATCTGTTTCTTCTCTGCCTGTGCTGCTAAACCACAAACATTTCAGAAGCAAGGCCAGTTGGACATGTCATGTGTTTCTGGCACTGCTCGGGGCCAGCTTAGAGCAGGATCTGCTGTGTCTCATGTCCCATCCTCCTCCACTGAAACCCAGGAATGTTGCTGCTTCCTCTGGGGCCCTCCCAGATGCAGAGACCTCTTCTTCCCTGGTACCACAATAAAACCTCACGCAGTCAGACACTCGCATGCACACAGCACTTACCCCGTGCAGCCACTGTCCCAGGGTTTTCCTCAGAGTAGCCTGTTTGGTCCCTAGAGCAACCCAATGCAGAGGGACCTCCATTTCTACCATTCTACACATGAAGAAACTGAGGCACAGAGACTAAGCCTCTTGCCACAGTCAACCCCTGGATTCAGAACCACTCCCCGCCTAGGGGCTTTATCTGCCTGCAGCCCTGGTCCCTCCATGGCTGGGGGTGCCTGAGGTCAGGCCCAGGTGGGTGACTCCTCCCTGGATCCCAGGGAGTTCAAGAAATGAGGGCTTACTGATGGGAGGAGTCAGCAAGTCCTTGAACCTCTGGCCAATATGGTGGCAGCAGCAGCCTCCACCTCTCCCTGACACTGTTCCACATCCAGTCTTCCATCCAGCACCATCCCAGGCAGAAGCATGGGGGTTGTCCTGTACACAGCCTCTCCCTCACCCCTCACTGCATCCATCCTCAAGCCCCCCGATTTTGACCCCTAAACACCTCTGGAACAGAGTCACTGCTTTCTGCCTCCGCCACTCACACCCGCCCACGCCACCATCTCTGACTGAATAGCTGGTCTCTGCCTCCCAGGACATACTTCCTGCAGCCCCAGAGATCCCAACATATGACAATCTGGTCACAGTATTCCCCTGCTTAGATTCTGCAATGGGCCGGGCACAGTGGCTCATGTCTGTTAACCCAGCACTTTGGGAGGCTGAATCAGGAGGAATGCTTGAGCCAAGAGTCCAAGAGACCAGCCTAGGTAATGTAGCAAGACTCCATCTCTACTAAAACTAAAAATAAATAAATAAATTCTGCAATGACTCTGCTTGTTCATATTTTTATTTTTAGAGACAGTGTCTCACTTTGTTAACCAGGCTGGAATGCAGTGGTGCAATCATAAGTCATTGCAACCTTGAACTCCTCAAGTGATCCTCCCACGTCAGCCTCCTGAGTAGCTGGAACTACAGGTGCGAGCCACTATGCCTGACTAATTTTATTTCTTAGAAAGACCAGGATATGGCTATGTTCCCCAGGCTGGTCTCGAACTGCTGGGCTCAAGTGATCCTCCTGCCTCAGCCAAAGTGCTTGGATTACCGGTATAAGACATGGCGCCTTGTTCTTTTTATTATTACTATGATTATTATTATTATTTTTGAGACCAAGTCTTGCTCTGTAGCCCAATCTCTGCCTCCTGGGTTTCAGGGATTTCCCTGCCTCAGCCTCCCGAGTAGCTGGGACTACAGGCGTGTGCCACCATGCCTAGCTAATTTTTTATTTTTAGTAGAGATGGGGTTTCACCACGATGGCCAGGTTGGTCTCCAAACTCCTGACCTCAGGTAATCCGCCTGCCTCAGCCTCCCAAAGTGCTGGGATTACAGGCATGAGCCACTGCGCCCAGCCCTATTTTTTATTATTATTATTATTTTTTTTTTTTTTTTGAGACGGAGTCTTATCACCCAGGCTGGAGTGCAGGGGTACAATCTTGGTTCAGTGCAACCTCCCAGGCTCAAGCAATTATCCTGCCTCAGCCTCCTGAGTAGCTGGGATTACAGGTGAATGCCACCATGCCCAGCTAATTTTTGTATTTTAGTAGAGACAGGGTTTTGCCATGTTGCCCAGGCTGGTCTTGAACTCCTGACTTCAGGTGATCCACCTGCCTCAGCCTCCCAAAGTGCTGGGATTACAGGCATGAGCCACCGCACCCCATCTTGTTCTTAAACTATCATCCAAACGCCCCACCCAACCCGACGAGGCCCTGACCACACCTATCACCCCAATAAGACTGTGCCCCACACCTGTTCCCCTTATGACACCCTGCCTTACACCTGGCCCCAAAACGTCCTGCACCATCCAACCCCCACAGCCTCACCCCCTACCATCTTGCCCTGTGTCCCACATTGCAGCCACATTGCCCTTTCCATTTGTTCATTCTTTCATTTATTTACCTGCTTGACAAATATTTGCAGAGCACCCTCCACTAGCCCAGCACAATTCTAGCTTTGGGGATACAGCGGTGAATAGAAACATACAATGTCAGGTAGCGACAAGTGCTGTGATGAAAAATCAAGCAGGCAGCTAGAGAGAGACTGGGGGAAGATGACGTTTTAGATCTGCTCCCCACTGTTGCAAGGGGGGTCTTATTTGAATAGCAACATGAAGGAAGTACAGAAAAGGCAGGAGAAGACCTAGGGGGAAGATTCCAGGCTGAGGGATCAGTGGGTTCAGTCCCTGAGGTGGGAAGAGACTTGCAGCAGCCAGTAAGGCTGGAGCAGAATAGAAGGGGCAGGGAAGGCAACAGAATGGGGCCCAGAGCCTGGCAGGGCCTTGCAGGCCACAGTAAGGGAACTGGATTCTGCACCTTAGGCAATGGAGGACATTGCATGAGGATGTCATATAGGAAGGTGTGAAAAGAGAGTGACATTATCAGACCACAGGCACAAGAGTGGATGTGGGAACCAGGGAGCCAACTGCAGATGCCCATGGTGGTGCTGGGGGCAGGACTGAGTGGCAGCAGTGGTGGTGGAGAGAGATGGTGAGATTTGGGTTTCATCTGAAGGTGGGATGGAAGGATCCTAAATGCTGCAAGTTCCTCCTAGGCTCCTCCTAGAGTCTTTGGAGCCCCCTTCCCTCCTCCTACTCACTTTTCATTTCTAAAAGAAAGGCTTATTTGTTTTTGTTTTTGAAACAGAGTTTTGCTCTGTCACCCAGGCTGGAGTACAGTGGTGTGAAAATGGTTCACTGCAGCCTCAAACTCTTGGGCTCAAGCGATTCTCCTATACCTCAACCTCCTGAGTAGCTGGGACTACAGGTATGTGCCACCTCGCCTGGCTAATTTTTTCATTTTTTGTAGAGATGGGGGTCTCACTATGCTGCCCAGGCTGGTCTTGAACTCCTTGGCTCAAGCAATCCTTCCACCTCGGCTTCTCAAAGTGCTAGGATTACAAGTGTAAGCCACCATGTATGGTAAAAGACCTATTTCTTAGAGATGACTTCCCCACCCTGACCCTCTAGCCCCTACCCTGATGGGCCCCCTCACAGTTATTTAATCTCTGAAATGAAATCAGGAAGAATTTGAATGACAAGTCATCCATAATGACGGGGGGGTGTCATCTAAATGCCCAAAGCCAATCAAAGCACTTGTGATAGTCCCCCAGCTCCCAATCCATCCTGTATACCCTGTTCTGTGCAAACCATATTCCTGCTTTGCCCGCTGCGCTCTGCCAGGCTCTGCCAATAGGGGGCGCTAGAGGGAGGTTGCCAGACTGAGGAGGGAGGAGGGATTGCTCCTTCCTGTCTCCTCTCCCACCCCAGCCGTCTTCCGCCCTCTCCCTGGCAGCATCGTTTCTTCTCCTGGCAGCAGATGAATCCGGTGTGCAGCTTCCCAACATCTACAAACCCATCTCATCCAGCCTCTCTCCAGAACCCAGCGCCAGCTGCGAGCACCTCTCCCAGGGTCTGACTTTCAGCTCCACGGAGCCCTTCCTCTAAGTTTCCAAGAGTTTCAGCTCTTCCCTTTCTTCCTTCAGAACTAGAGATGTGGCCACTTCCTGCCATGATACTTCCATGACACCTGAGAGTGAGGGGTGGGAAAGCTATGACCCTTGGGCCAAGTCCAGCCCAT
Source organism: Macaca mulatta (assembly GCF_049350105.2). Lineage (NCBI taxonomy): Eukaryota > Metazoa > Chordata > Mammalia > Primates > Cercopithecidae > Macaca > Macaca mulatta. The sequence continues at coordinate 53,076,979 of NC_133424.1, forward strand.
CTGTCTGCCTTTGTACATAAAGTTTTATTGGAACACAGCCAGGCCCACTGTATTGTCCATGACTACTTTCCATACAACAGAAGAGCTAAGGAGTTGTGACAATAAGGCCTTAAAGCTGAAAATATTTACACTCTGGCCAGAAAAAGCTGGCTAGGTCGGTGCAGTGGCTCATGCCTATAATCTCAGCATTTTGAGAGGCCAAAGAAGGAATTCGAGACTAGCTTGGGCAACACAGTGAGACCCCATCTCTACAAAAACTTTTTTTTTTTTTTGGGACGGAGTCTTGCTCTGTCACCAGGCTGGAGTGCAGTGGCATGATCGCGGCTCACTGCATCTCCGCCTCCCAGGTTCATACGATTCTCCTGCCTCAGTCTTCCGAGTAGCTGGGACTACAGGCGTGTGTGTGCCACCATGCCCAGCTAATTTTTGTATTTTCAGTAGAGACGGTATTTCACCATGTTGGCCAGGATGGTCTCGATCTCCTGACCTTGTGATCCACCCACCTCAGCCTCCCACAGTGCTGGGATTACAGGTGTGAGCCACTGTGCCTGGCTGCTACAAAAGCTTTTAAGAATTAGCTGAGCATAGGCGTTTGAGACCAGCTTAGCCAACATGGTGAAACCCCGTCTCTACTAAAAATACAAAAATTAGCCAGGTGCGGTGGCAGACGCCTGTAATCCCAGCTACTCGGGAGGCTGAGGTTCAGTGAGCCGAGATTGTGCCACTGCACTCCAGCCTGGGGGACAAGAGCAAGACTTCTTCTTAAAACAAACAAACAAGCAAACAAAAAACCCCTAGAGGTCTGCACAATGAGCTAGCCACTGGTGCCTGCTCAAGGCTCCATACAGCATTCCTATTTGCCATCAACACTTTGTGAGTGAATCTCCGGATCTGCTGGTTACATCTGGCCCAGGTGGCAGATCAGCTCGCACGCAGCCTGGACTGGCTGCAGAGTCTCTGATGCTCTGGACCTCACTCCAAATGAAAAGCCTTATGGGGTGTATGGAAAGTAAATGGATTGAAGTAGCACATCCCAATGTGGTACAAGTTGTCACCAAAATCCAAAAAGTCCACGAAATGTCACAGCATCAACCCAACAGCACCCCTCCTCAGCAGTCTAAGTCTCAGCTCTGTGGGGCCCCTCCTCTGAGCTTCTAAGTTTTCATCTTTCAAACTCTTCCCCTTGTCCCTTAAGGACTAAGGGTGGTAGCTGCTTTCTGCCGTTGCTACTGCCATGACCTCTTAGTTTTCTTTTTACCCTTTAAGTTAGCTGTTAACAATTTTACATTTAGTTAACAATTCTTTATACTAAATGCTGTCTGTTCAAATAACTGATATGATTCTATTCAAGTAAATGGGGCTGGGTTTTGTTTTGTTTTTGTTTTTGTTTTGAGACAGAGTCTCGCTGTCGCCCAGACTGGAGTGCAGTGGCATGATCTCGGCTCACTGCAACCTCCGCTTCCTGGGTTCAAGCGATTCTTGTGCCTCAGTTTCCTGAGTAGCTGGGATTTTTGTATTCTTAGTAGAGACGGGGTTTCACTGTGTTGGCCGGGCTGGTCTTGAACACCTGACCTCAGGTGATCCACCCACCTCAGCCTCCCAAAGTGCTGGTATTACAGGCGCGAGCCACTGCGCCCAGCCCAGGTTTTGTTTTTGTTTTCGAAACAGGGTCTCGCCCTGTCGCCCACGCTGGAATCCAGCAGCGTGATCATAGCTCACTGTAGTCTCGAACTCCCAGGCTCAAGTGATCCTCCCACCTCAGCCTTCCAAGTAGCTGTGACTATAGGCATGCACCATGCTCAGCTATTTTTTTTTTTTTAATATTTAGTAGAGACAAGGTCCTGCTATGTTGCCCAGGCTGGTCTTGAACTCCTGAGCTCAAACAGTCCTCCTGCCTCAGCCTTCCAAAGTGCTGGGATTACAGGCGTGAACCACTGTGCCTGGCAATCGGTGCTGTTTTGTATCCATTCTGGACCCTGCCAGACTGGACCCTGCCAGACTGCCATCCACCAGGTTTAATGCCAACTGTACTTACTCAACTACTTCCTGCTCATCAGATCTGATCAGCATAATGTTGTCAATGTAGGGGACCAGTGTGAGGCTATGTGGACTGCAGAGTTCAAGTTCTTTGCAGCCTAAATCAGGACAGAAAGTGGGAAAATTGATGTTGCACTGAGCAAGACTGTGAAGATGTGAACCCTTGCCTTCTGGTAGCCCTTGGAAACTGGTATGAAGAAAAAAGCATCTGCCAGGTTAGTAACTCACACCAGCTGCCAACAGCTGTGCTGACTTGCTCCAGTAGAGAAACTTCATTTGGGACAGGAACTGCAATTGGAGTCACCCCGATCACGTTGACAATAATCCAAAGTCATTCTTCCAAAATCCATCTGCCTTCTGTACAGGCCAAACGGACCAGCTGAATGGGGATGGGATCACTACCCCTGCTTCTTCCAAGCTGTTAATGGTGACACCAATCTCCACAATTTCCACAAAGGTTAGAGAATTGCTTTTGAATTACTATTCTGGGAAAGACAGGGAGTTCCAGGAGCTTCCACGTGGCTTTTTCTACCATAATGGCCCTGACTCCATGGGTCAGTGCGCCAATGACAGATTCTGCCAGCTACCATGTGTGTCTATTCCAGTTATACAACCAGGACCTGGGAAAACACAGAGTGGTACCGTGGCCCCATCAGGCCCCTTCTGAGTTAACCTGGGTTCAGATTCCATCAATCACTTGACCACATAAGCCCCACTGTGTGGCCTACCAGTCAAAGCAGGAAAAATCAAAATGATATGTCATCCATGAAAATGACAGGGAGTTGTCTAAATAGCTAAAAGCCAATAAAAACACTCAATGCTGAGGAGCCTGTATAGAAACTGTTGTAGTCTTTCTGGAAAATAATTCAACAAAATATCACAAAAGCCACAAAAAGGGTCTTCTTCTTCCCCCGGGTTATTCTATCCAGAGAACCAATCCTAAGAAAATAGGCTACAATGCAGGCAAAGCTTTTGTGCATAAAGATGCTTGTTGGCCGGGTGCAACGACCCATGCCTGTAATCCTAGCACTTTGGGAGGCCAAAATGGGTTAACCACTTGAGCCCAGGAACTCAAGACCAGCCTGGGCAACAAAATACAAAACCATTAGCCAGGCATGGTGGTGCACACCTGTAATCCCAGCTACTCAGGAGGCTGAGGTGGAAGGAGCACTGAGCCTGGGAAGGTTGAGGCTGCAGTGAGCTGTGATGGCACCACGGCACTCCAGTCTGGGCAACTGAGTGAGACCCCAATCTCAAAAATAGAAAAAATGTTTGTTAATGGTTATTTATAAGAGCACAAACAATAAAAACACCTGGAAACAACTAGTTATGAAAAATGGCTAAATAAATTATGGTACATCCACATGGGATTACTAGTATGCGGCCAGGTAACATTCTGTTTAGGTTAAAACAATAATATTATATTTGGCCTTCGAGATGGGCAAAGCTTTTATTTTAAAGACTGATGACACTGACTGTTAGCAAGAGTATGGGAAATTTCACATTCTCATGCACTTTTGATAGGAATATAAATTGGTGAAGTCTTTTGGAACAGCTATTTGGCAGTATACACTTAGAAAAAATTCATACCCTTTGACCCAGCACTTTCACTTCTTGGAATGTATCCCTCCGGAACACTCCCACAAATCCATAGGCCAAGTTTATCGTAACACTGGCTATGCTAGCAAAACTGGAAGCCATCCAAATAGCCATCAATATGGGATATGGTAAATAATTCATGCTGAGCCACACAATGGAATCCTTATATCCTCACTTGAATTTTAAGCAGGCATCTCAAATGATCCGTGCCCAGAGAAAACTCTCGTTTCTCGGCCCCAGCAAACTGCTCCTCCCATGTCCTCCTTAGAGTGGAAACCGGCCTCGCCGTTCGCCAGGTGCCCTGGCCAAACCCCACAGTCACCCCAATTCCTCTTTTCCTCTTAGGCACATCCAAGCTGGCTGCATGCCTGACACAGCTGCCACTCAAAGGCAACATCTTCTCTCATCCATGCCCTCCAACAGCTTCCTAAATGGACCATTGTGTTTCTACTCTTGTCTCACTAAGGTGTTCCTCGAGACAGCAGCCAGTGCAATCATTTTTAAATGATTTAAAAATTAGATACCGCTGGTCTTGTATACAATGGAATATTATTCAGCTGTAAAAAGGAATGCAGGTCAGGCACAGTGGCTCACGCATGTAAACCCAGCACTTTGGGAGGCCAAGGTGGGTGGATCACGAGGTCAGGAGGTCGAGACCATCCTGGCCAACATGGTGAAACCCTGTCTCTACTAAAAATACAAAAATTAGCCAGGTGTGGTGGCGTGCGCCCATAGTCGCAGCTACTCAGGAGGCTGAGGCAGGAGAAAATTGCTTGAACTCAGGAGGTGGAGGCTGCAGCAGTGAGACGAGATCATACCACTGTACTCCAGCCTGGGCGAGAGAGCAAGAGTCTGTCTCAAAAAAAAAAAAAAAAAAAAGGTGCGGGGAATGCAGTACTGGTATATGCCATGATGTGGATGAACTTTGAAAAGTTGGAAATATCATGCCAGGTGAAAGACCATATATTGGATGTAGCCCACACATTGGATGATTCAATTTACGTGAAATATTTGCAATAGGTAAACCCATGGAGACAGAAAGATGGGTGGTTGCCAGGGGTTGGGGTAGCGGGGAGGGAATGGGGAGCGACTGCTTAATGGGTATGAGTTTTCTGGGAGGTTATGAAAATGTTTTGGAGCTGGATGGCAGTAGTGATTGCACAACACTGTGAATGTACTAAATGCCACTGAATTGCACTCATTAAAGTAGTTATTTTTATGTGACATAAATTTCACCTCGATAAAAAGGAGAAAAAAATTGATCAGGCGGCTAATGCCTGTAATCCCAGCACTTTGGGGGGCCAAGGCAGATGGATCATTTGAGGCAAGGAGTTCAAGACTAGCATGGCCAACAAGGCAAAACGCTGTCTCTATTAAACATATAAAAATTAGCCGGGCATGGTGATGTATGCCTGTAATCCCAGCTACTTGAGTGGCTGAGGCACAAGAATTGCTTGAACCCAGGAGGTGGAGGTCGCAGTGAGCCATGATCGTGCCACTACACTCCAGCCTGGGCTACAGAGTGAGACTCTGTCTCAAAATAAAATAAATAAAATAAAATATCATGGCACATTCCTTGCTTAAAACTTTTCTTTTTTTTTTTTTTTTTTTTTTTTTTGAGACGGAGTCTCGCTCTGTTGCGCAGGCTGGAGTGCAGTGGCCGGATCTCAGCTCACTGTAAGCTCCGCCTCCCGGGTTTACGCCATTCTCCTGCCTCAGCCTCCCGAGTAGCTGGGACTACAGGCGCCCGCCACCTCGCCCGGCTAGTTTTTTTGTACTTTTTAGTAGAGACAGGGTTTCACCGTGTTCGCCAGGATGGAAAACTTTTCAATGGCTTTGCAGCACAATAAAAATAACAGCCAAGGCCAGGCACGGTGGCTCACACCTGTAACCTCAGCACTTCGGGAGGTCAAGGCAGGTAGCTTGCTTGAGCCGAGGAGTTCAAGACCAGCCTGGCCAATGTGGCAAAACCATGCCTCTACAAAAAATACAAAAATTAGCCAGGCATGGTAGAGCGTGCCTGTAATCCCAGCTACTGGGAAAGCTGAGGTGGGAGGATCGCTTGAGCCTGGGAGGTTGAGGTTGCAGTGAGCCAAGATGGCACCACCGCACTGCACCACCGCACTCCAGCCTGGGTGACAGAGCAAGACCCTGTTTCAAAAACTAAAAAATAATAAAAAATAACAGCCACACTCCTTAGCAGTGACTGTGAGGCCCTGTGATGTGGGCCCTGCTCTCAGATCTCTCTGCCCCTCACTCTTTCCCCTTAACCAACTTTTCCCCTCAAGTCTTTATACACATGGGCTCTCTACTTGGAAAACACTCTTCCCCCAGATCCATCCTTTCACTCAGCAATTATTTACTGTGCACCAGCTGGGTGTCAGATGGTTCTAGGCGCTGGGGATGCAGAAGTGAGGAAAATAGTCAAACTTCTGCCCTCGTGAAACCCTCCCTGGTGGGTCTTCTCAGGACTGTATTCCCCACCCCTTTTAGGTCTGTTCTCAAACGCTACCCAACCACCTTGTCTAAAACAGCATCCACGCACCAGACACTTTTATCTCCTTACCTCGCTTCACCTAACACGATATTAATATATCCCCTGTCAGTTTCCCCCACTAGAACATCAGCAGTGCGGGTGGGGGGCGGGAAGAGGGGGGACAAGGAGCACATCTGCTCATTACACTGCTGCCCCCTAGTGGCCGAAATGGAGTGGGCGCAGAAGAGTCTCTCAATAGTTATTCAGTAAGTGATTTTGTTTTTCAGTAGCTGGTTTGTTTTTGTTTTTGTTTTTGTTTGAGACGAAGTTTCGCTCTTGTTGCCCAGGCTGGAGTGCAATGGCGCGATCTTGGCTCACCGCAACCTCTGCCTCCCAGGTTCAAGCAACTCTCCTGCCTCAGCTTCCCGAGTAGCTGGGATTACAGGCATGCGCCACCACATCCAGCTTATTTTTTTTTTTGTATTTTCAGTAGAGACGGGGTTTCTCCATGTTGGTCAGGCTAGTCTTGAACTCCCAACCTCAGGTGATCCGCCTTCCTCGGCCTCCCAAAGTGCTGGGATTATAGGCGTGAATCACTGCGCCTGGCCTAAAGGTAGCTGCTTTTAAAGACGAGGCAGATCTGTGTGTACTAACATGGGAAGATGGCCAAGTCATAAGTAAAAAAAAGCAAACTACACAGCAGTAAGTATAGCAGGATATCATTTTTACAAAAATAAAAATTTAAGAAATTTAGGCCAGGCATGGTGGCTCACGCATGCAATCCCAACACTTTGGGAGGCCAAGGTGAGCAGATCACCTGAGGTCAGGAGTCGAGACCAGCCTGGCCAACATGGTGAAATCCCTGTCTCTACTAAACAATACAAAAAATTGGCCGGGCATGATGGTGGGCGCCTGTAATCCCAGCTACTCAAGAGGCTGAGGCAGAAGAATTGCTTGAACCTGGGACGTGGAGTTTGCAGTGAGCCAAGATCGTGCCACTGCACTCCAGCCTGGGCAACAGAACAAGACTCTGTTTCAAAAAAATTAAGAAATTTAAAAATGTACCTGTATTAATAAATTTGTAGAAAATGAATTGGATGAATATGGTCTCTGAGGTGTGAGACCATCATGTATATCCAGTGTTTCTGCTATTCGTACCATTTGATGTTTTATCGTTTGGTATTACATATATAAACAGAAAATAAAGGAGTTCCTTCTCAAATAATTGCTTATGAAAATTTGATGGTATGCAAAAATGCTTTTTTAATGCATAAATACTTGCTATTGTTGTGCAAAATGGGATTATACTTAGTACAAATATGTTTTATAACCGGAAACACAGTATAATGTAACATTTTTTTAGTGAGATGGACTTTATTTAGTTAGTTATTTTTATTTTTGAGACAGAGTCTCGCTCTTGTTGCCCAGGTTGGAATGCAGCACAAGCTTGGCTCACTGTAACCTCCACCTCCCAGGTTCAAGCGATTCTCCTGCCTCAGCCTCCTGAGTAGCTGGGATTACAGGTGCACACCACTATGCCTGGCTAATTTTTTTGTACTTGTAGTAGAGATGGGGTTTCACCATGTTGGCCAGGCTGATCTTGGGTGATCTGCCCGCCGTGGCCTCCTAAAGGGCTGGGATTACAGGCGTGAGCCACCGTGCCCAGCCTATTTTTTTAAAACAGGGTCTCACTCTGTCGCCCAGGCTGGAGTGCAGTGGTGCAATCATGGCTCACTGCAGCCTCAACCTCCCAGGCTCAAGTAACCCTCCCACCTCAGCCTCCTGAGTAGCTGGGACTACAGGCACATGCCACCACACTTGGCTAATTTTTTTCAATTTTTGTAGAGACAGGGTTTCACCATGTTGCCAAGGTTGGTCTTGAACTCCTGGGCTCAAGCTCCTCCCACTTCGGCCTCCTAAAGTGCTGGGATTACAGGCATGAGCCACTGCATCTGACCTGTTTATAATTTTTTGATGCATATATACCCACTATTTTTTGTGCAAAATGGGATTATAATTAGTATAAATAGTGTTTTATAACCTGAAACACAACATATGTAAAATTTCCAAATAACAAATAAGCATAAAAACAAGTATTCTGCAATATCTTCCTTCTCTGTACCAACCTATGTTTTTTGTTTGTTTGTTTGTTTGGTTGGTTTTGTTTCAGAAATGAGGTCTCGCTCTGTTACCCAGGTTGGAATGCAGTGGCACAATCATAGCTCACTGCAGCCTTGAACTCCTGGGCTCAAGCAATCCTCTCATCTCAAGCCTCCTCCCAAGTAGCTGGGAATACAGGTGTGTGCCACTATGCCTGGCTAATTTTTTGTAGAGACAGGGTTTCACCATGTTGCCAGGCTGGTCTCAAACTCCTGGCCTCAAGTGACCCTCCCGCCTCAGCTTCCCAAAGCACTAGAACTACAGGTGTGAGCCACCATGCCTGGACGTGTGTTTTTCACAATGAGTAACCATTTTAGAATTGGAAGACAAATACTACATGTCATTTGAAAATGCAATCTAGAAGACGATGCAACCCCCGAGGAGACAGGGTTGGATAAGGAATGTAAGCAGGAAAGTTGAAATCCACCACTATGTGCTCAGCTGAAGAAAAACTGCTGAGTGTGTGTGTGTGTGTGTGTGCGTGTGTGTGTGTGTGTGTGCATCTTCTCTTTTTAATTCCTTTTTTTTTGAGACTGAGTCTCACTCTCTCGCCCAGGTTGGAGTGCAGTGGTGTGATCTTGGCTCTTTGCAACCTCTGCCTCCCAGATTCAAGCGATTCTCCTGCCTCAGCCTCCTGAGTAGCTGGAATTACAGGCATGCGCCACCACGCCCAGCTAATTTTTGTATTTTTAGTAGAGATGGGGTGTCACCATGTTGGCCAGGCTGGCCTCGAACTCCTGACCTCAAGTGATCCACATGCCTCAGTCTCTCAAAGTACTGGGATTACAGGCATGAGCCACCACGCCTGGCGTGTGTGTACATCTTCTATCAGATGAAGAGAACTGGGGACAGCATTTCTAAAGACTCCTTGACAGAATCAGTCAATTGCCCATTCAACACTAACTTACTGGAAACCTGCCATGTGCCAGGCCCTGAGCTGAGGACACAGCAAAGTAGACAAGGCTCCCATCCCCAGGGTGTGGAGGCCACAGGTGAGGTGGGTGGGTATCGTCTTGGTCATGACAGCATCTATGACCTGTGTTGATCTCATCTGTCCCCTGTGATACCCCTCCAAGTTAGGGGTCACCACTCCCCATTTGAGGGGACACTGAGGCTCAGAGGGGGCAGCCACCTGCCTGCAGGTCACAAAGCCAGTAAGGAGTAAGTCCAGATTTGAACCCGGGGTTAGCCAACTCCAAAGCCCATGCTTCTAACCACACTCACATACAGACCGCCTCAAGAAAGATATCTAGCAGTAGTGACCACAAGTGAGCCAGGCATGTGCCAGGCTCCGTGCAAATGTGCTCTCATTTAAACTCATCAAAACTCACTGTCTGGGTACAGTGGCTCATGCCTGTAATCCTAGCACTTTGGGAGGCCAAGGCGGACAGATCACTTGAGGTCAGGAGTTCAAGACCAGTCTGGCCAACATGGTGAAACCCCATCTGTACTAAAAATACAAAAATAGCCGAGCATTGTGGTGCGTGCCTATAATCCCAGCTACTTAGGAGGCTGAGGCAGGAAAATCGCTTGAACCCCGGAGGCAGAGGTTGCAGTGAGCCGAGATCACGCCACTGCACTCCAGTCTGGGTGACAGAGTGAGACGCTGCCTCAAAAAAAACAAAAACAAAAAAACCCTCAGTGAGGGAGGTAACATTAGCCCCTTTCCAAGAGGAGTGACTGAGGTTCAGAGATAAGTGGCTTTCCAGGGATCATGTGGGAGCACTGGGGACCTGAAGCTGGCTCCTTCTGGCTCCTAACCAGTGCATTGCTACAGTGGACACCATGGTGGCTACCCAGACTCTGTTTCAGGAGTGGGGCACTCATTGCCTCAGCTACTCAGGGTGTAGGTGGCTGACGGCTCTCAGCTCTGTCAGTAGAAGAGTGTCCCTTCACCCAAAGTCCTGACTCCCCAAAAGCAGCCCATGTCCAGTGACGTATCAGTGGGTGCTTAAAGGCCTGGCACCCTTACCACAGGGGGAGGTCCTTGACGGCCAGTCCAGCTCCAGAGCTGCCTGTGGGGCGGCTAAGGCCCAGTTGTGACTGCAGCACAGCTCAATTCCTCTGCCCAAGCCTGCTTCCTTCCCTCCCGCATGGGGCAGGTTTCCAGGGGCTCGCCATCACACCTCCTGCCTGTACGTCTCCATCTCAGAGTCAGCTTCCTGGGACCCCGACCTAAGATCTTCTCTGTCCTTGAAGGCTAAGCTTTATCCTGATGGCCTCAGGGGCTTCCGTGAAAGCATACAAGTGACAGATCAGACTCGCACTGTAGAAAGGTTCTGCTGGAGAACAAGCTGGAGAGTGGAGAGACTGGAAGCCAGGAGGCCAGTAAGGAGGCTGATGAGAGGGGTGGGACCTGAATTCACACCATGGCAGTGATGGTAGGGAGAAGGCCAATGCCAGCCATGGCCACTGGGTGGAATAAATGGGTCATAATTCAAGACTGGCCAAGGAGCCCTGTGCCTGGCCCCGGGGATGACTGGCGGGATGCTGGTGCCCCAGGCTGTCTTCCATCTGGAAGTCACTCACCAGCTCTGGGCCACCCTGATGGGGTGCCCACCTTGGCTCTCCCAGTCTCTAGCCATGTGGCCTGGACATGAAACCCTGGTGTCTCATCGTACATTTGAGAAAACGGGGCTACCAGTCCCTTCCTCATTGGGTGGCCATGAGGAGTCAAGGATGGAGACAGTCAGAAAGCTCGGACAAGGCCCTGGCACAGCATGCCACTCCATCAATGTACTCCAGGCTTCCCAAGTTCCTGGCTGGAGGGCTGGAAAGGGCACGGGCCTTAAGTCAGACACACCTGGCTGCAGCCCTGTGTGTTAGGGACTCCAGGTCTCACACTGGGCAGTGATCCTCAGGCCATGAAGGACTGTTATGAGAATTATGTTAAGTAACACTTGAAAAGTTCCTCGCACATGGTGTGAAATCAACAAATGACAGCTGCTGCTGTTGTGATGACGGTGGTGACTATTCCTGTGCAGCTCGGCACAGCAGGGCAAGGCCAAGCCCCGCCTATCCTTCATGCTCCAGCTCCTCCTCCAGTGTTCTCCCCATAAATGTCACTGCCATCACCCAGATGCCCAAGCCAGACACAGGAGGAACACTCTCCCTTCTGTCCTCTCCTGCATCTCCCACCCTATGCAGTTACCAAGCCCTGGTGCTCTTTAGCCCTTCCCCTAGTCTCTAGCTCTGACTTCCTCCTGCCTGAGGCCCACCAGCTCATTCCTCATCTCCTCACTGGTCTTCCTGTTACCACTGCTTCCCCCAACCCCAGGGCCAATTCACTTGAGCCAGATCAAAACCCTTCAAGGGTGGCCGGGCACGGTGGCTCACACCTGTAATCCCAGCACTCTGGGAGGCTGAGGCAGGTGGATCACCTGAATTCAGGAGTTTGAGACCAGCCTGGCCAACATGGTGAAACCCATCTCTACTAAAAATACAAAAATTAGCCAGGTGTGGTGGCATGCGCCTGTAGTCCCAGCTACTCAGGAGGCTGAGGCAGGAGAATCATTTGAACGCAGGAGGCAGAGGTTGCAGTGAGCCAAGATTACCCCACGGCACCCCAGCCTGCCTGGGCAGCAGAGCAAGAGTCCGTCTCAGAAAAACAAACAAAACAAACAAACAAACAACAACAACAACAAAACCCAAAAACTCTTCAAGGGCATCCCATGGGCTTTCTGCTGAGGCCCACACCCTTTAGCCCACTCAATAAGAGCACATCGGGCTTGTTCACCATGGTATCCCCGGGGTATAGCACAGGGCTTGGTATACAGTAGACACCCAACAAATACTGGCTGAATGGAAAATGGATGAACACACAAATCTATGTATGTGCTGGCTATGCCAGTATGAATAATAACAATAATAAAAATAGTATAATCCCAGCACTTTGGAAGGCTGAGGTGGGAGGATTGCTTAAGCCCAGGAGTTCAAGACCAGCCTAGGCAACAGGGCCAGACCCCATCTCTACAAAAACCACAAAAATTAGCTGGGCATGGTGGCATATGCCTATAGTCCCAGCAACTCGGGAGGCTGAGGTGGGAGGATCACTTGAGCCCAGCAGGTTGAGGCCTCAGTGAGCTGTGATTGTACTACTGTGCTCCAGCCTGGGTGACAGAGAGAGATCCAGTCTCAAAGGAAAAAAAAAAAGGACACATGCATACAGCACCCACTATGCACCAAGCCCTGTTCTAAGTTCTTCATTGCATGTTGTTCTTCAGAACAACCCTATGTGCTAAAGGACTGTAATTCCCCAATTTTACAGTAGAACAAACTACAACCTAAAGAAATGTTAAGCACTTGCCCAAAGCCACACAACCAGTGCACAGCAGAGCTAAGATTCAAACAGCCAACCAGAAACACTCCTGGCTGCCACACTTTGCTGGCCGCAGGCCCCAAATCCTCTCACCCCACACTACTGAGTAGGCCCTGAGACACAAAGGTCAGACAGCTGTAAATAAGGACTGTTCCAGACTTCTGTGTTGGTGAAAAAAGGGCATCCAGTTCAGAGTGACTTCAGGTGCAGGGCTACTCCCTTGGAGCCTGCTTATTTCTGGGATACCAGATGAAAGAATATTTCTGAGCCTACGTGACTAAAGATCAGGCTGTGGAAACAGGTCACGAGAAAGCCTACACCCTCAGGTGGGCATAGAGCTGTCAGCTCTGGGGCTACTCATCTCCTGTCTCACCAGGGGCCTCTTTGGGCTTCAGGCTTTAAAATTCACCCTGAGCTGGGTACAGTGGCTCACACTTGTAATCCTAGCACTTTGGAGGTGAGGTGGGCAGATCACTTGGGGCCAGGAGTTCAAGACCAACCTGGCCAACATGACGAAATCCTGTTGCTCCAAAAAATACAAAAAGCAGCCAGGCATGGTGGCGCACCTGTAATCCCAGCTACTCAGAAGAGGCCAAGGCAGGAGAATCGCTTGAACCTGGGAGGTGGAGGTTGCAGAGAGGCAGAGGTTGCTATGAGCAGAGATCGTGCCACTGCACTCCAGCCTGGGCAACAGAGGAGACTCTGTCTCCAAAATAAATAAATAAATATAATAATAATAACAATAAAATTCACCCTGACCTTAAAACTCACCCTGGGGCAGAAGTTTTCAAGCCAGCTGGCAGCTTTATGGGGCAGCGCCTCGGGGCCTGCCTGTGGGGTGGGGCGGGAGGCCCCCCTATCTCTGCCTCCACCAGAGCAGCTCTGCTCTTGCCCAGGGTTCTGAGGGAGCTTGCAATTGGAAAAAAAGTTCTGCTATCAAAATAACTTTTGAAAGTCAGTGCCCTAAGGGATAAACGTCCTTGTCAAGCAAAGTGGCCCTCTCGTGTCTTTCCTGGTGATGTTCAGGGGGTTGGATGCTGTAAATTCTGGCATGAGAGAGAGGAGGGTGAGAATCTCTGATGAGCTCAGTAAAGTCTAACGTCAAGGTCGCCCTGGCCATCTCTGGCCACAGTCTCTTGCTCTGCACACCAGCTCTGGGCGTGTCCTAACCAGGGGCCTACTTATCTCCCAGGGCACAGTCCTGCCTCTGGGCAGTTGCGCCCATAGTTTCTCCCACCTGGAATAAAAAGAGGAACTACATTTCAGTCCCCTAGTATCTGCCAAGCAATGTATGAGGTACTTGTCCCCATGTCCCGTAACCCTCACTATAGACCTGCAAGGTATTATTATCCCCATCTTAGGGAGGGGAAAACTGAGGTTCAGAGAAGAGAAATGACACTTAAGGATTCAAATCCAGGATTGTCTGATGCCCAAAGATCCTTTCCACTGCACCCTTGCCTGCCACCTCCCATGGCCCTGCCTTCCATCCCTCCTCAGCTGCAACCAAATCCTGTCCATGCTCAGGCCTTGCTGGTTTCTCCAGTGCACCCCACTCCCTCGTATCACCCCACCTTTGTAGATGCTATTTCCTCTGCTCCAAATACGCTCCCCTTCCACACCCCCTTCACCTTGCTGACTCCTTCATGCCCTTTGGGAATCACTTTGGGTATCATCTCTTCTGGGAGGCCCCCCAGGATGCCTGACTGGGTCAGGAACCTTCTCTGGGCCCCTCCTCTGAGCTCCCCCATCAAAGCCCAGATGGCTCTGTGCTGTGGTCATTTGCTGTCTTGCACCCCAAAGAGACTCTAAGCTCCTGGGGGCGGGGTCCAGATCCACTGTACTAGTAGTGGGATCCCATGTCCAGCAAGGAGCAAGGAACATAGTAGGTGCTCAATAAACACCCACTGAACAGGTGAATGTGTGAGTTCTACACGCAACCCTCCAGGTCCATAACGTGCCAGGCCCTCCCTGGCAGGTGCTGGGCATAGCACACAGGTGAGGTGCACTTCCTGCTCTCAGCCCTGCCTCCTGCAGGAAGCCTTTGACCACCTCAGACCTTTTCCTGTTCGCCACTCCATGTCTCTTTCATTCACTTAACAAATATTTGCACACCGACTAATCCAAGGTGGCACGACAGGGGCATTTGGCAAAGCAGGACACAGGTGGTGATGTATGTACCACCTCTCGATGCATATACCACCTCTCCTCCTCTGTCCCATCCCATGGCACCCGCCAGGCACAGGCATACAGCACAACATCAGTGAGGTGGTCTGAGGAGCCCTTCATGGCTCCTTCCACTTCTGCCACCGGCCAAATTCTAAGGTTTGACTTCTAAGGTTCTAAGGTTTGACTGCTTCTAAGGTTCGACTGGCTGCCCAGCTGCCTGCCCTCCCTCACTCGCCGGGTCCATGCCTCTTCCCCAGCCCCAGCCCAGCCGTACCCGGTTGATGAGCTCGCCAACCATGCCTGTCCAGGAGCCGTTGGGCTCGGGTGCCCCGTACAGCCCATCCTCCACCAACCGCAGGCGGTAGCGGAAGCGCAGCAGCTCGGCCAGCTCCCGCAGCATGTCCACGCAGAAGCCCTCGAAGCGTTCATTCCCTGACAAGGCCTGGAAGTTGGGCCGCCGCATGACGTACGGGTTCTCCTGGGTGGGCAGAAGAGAGCAGGGGTCAGAGACTGGGTGTCTAGGAGCTGGGTTGGGGATCCTAGAGCCCGGACCAGGCAGGTAGAGCAGGAATCTGCTTGCTGAGCAGGGATGATTTATTCATAGTACACATTTCTCACTTACAAATGCTCAGAGTGGGGAATAGACCTGAAAGCCAGGGAAAAACACATGGGCACTGCCAGTCCCTAGCAGATTGCAGGGAGCCATTTTAATCTCCAGCAGCCAACCTGACACTCATTGGTCCCAAGCTCAAATGCGTACGAGGGAGGAGGTAACTTTAGAGTGAGTCAGACTAGGTAGAGCTTGTGCCAAAGTGGATCAGGGGCTTTCAGATTTCGTATTACAACTCGCAGTAAAAGATACATTTTACCCTGCAACCCAAGTCACCCACACATGAACACACATAACTAGACTTAATTCCACAGAACAGTCCTTGCCCTAGTAACTATGGGCAATACACTGATATTTTCTGTTCTGCTATACTTCACCTTTCCACATGTCCGGTAATGACTCACCAAACCAACTTCATGAGCCACCAATGGGTCCAAGAGAGTATCCTTCACCAGGGTTTAGCTCCAGCCCAGTGCCCCATGAGGGAGGGAGGCTGAAGATGACAGATGGTGCAATTTTTTTTTTTTTTTTTTTTTTTGAGACAGAATCTCACTCTGTCACCCAGGCAGGAGTGCAGTGGTGCAATCTCAGTTCACTGCAACCTCCACCTCCTGGGTTTAAGTGACTCTCCTGCCTCACCCTCCCAAGTAGCTTGGATTACAGGTACCTGCCACCACGCCCGGCTAATTTTTTTTTTTTTCATATTTTTAGTAGAGACGGGGTTTCACCATGTTGGTCAGGCTGGTCTTGAACTCCTGACCTCAAGTGATCTGCTCGCCTCAGCCTCCCAAAGTGCTGGGATTACAGGCGTGAGCCACCACACCTGACCCAGATGGTGCAATTTCAAGAGAATTTGGAAACCTAAGATTGTTTTGTAAAATCTCCTGATTATAAATGTTAGTAACTCTCATGCCTGAAATCCCAGTGCTTTGGGAGGCTGAGGTAGGAGGATTGCTTCAGCCCAAGTTTGAGGCTGCCGTGAGCTATGACTGTACCACTGTACTCCATCTAGCCTGGGCAACTGAGCAAGATTCTGTCTCTAAAATAAAATAAAATAATATAAAATAAAATAAAATAAAATAAATGTTAGCAACTGATATGGTTAGGCTTTGTGTCCCCACCCAAATCTCACCTTGAATTGTAATCCCCATAATCCCTACGTGTCAAGGAAGAGACCAGGTGGAGGTAACTGAACCATGAGGGCGGTTTCCCCCATGCTCTTCTCATGATAGTGAGTTCTCACGAGATCTGATAGTTTTATAAGGGGCTCTTCCCCCTTCACTCAGCACATCTCTCTCCTGCTGCCTTGTGAAGAAGGTGCCTTGCTTCCCCTTCGCCTTCCACCATGATTGTAAATTTCGCGAGGCCTTCCCAGCCATGCTGAACCTGTGAGTCAACTAAACCTCTTCCCTTTATAAACTACCTAGTCTCGGGCAGATCTTTACAGCAGTATGAAAACGAACTAATACAGCAACCAATTCAAATTCTAATACCGATTATTATTAAATGTTCTGCAGGCCAAAACAAACAGTTTCTAGTTTGCACTCTCTGACCTACAGTCAGTTTGCCACGTTGATGCTTATTTCTGAGGGGTTTGAGCAAACTTTACTGACCCCATTGTGCCAAAGAAACACAAAAGCGGGCCAGGCGCGGTGGCTCAAGCCTGTAATCCCAGCACTTTGGGAGGCTGAGATGGGCGGATCACAAGGTCAGGAGGTCGAGACCATCCTGGCTAACCCGGTGAAACCCCGTCTCTACTAAAAAATACAAAAAAAAAAAAGAAACACAAAAGCAGAAAGGATGGTCTAAGTGCTAGGAAGACAAGGCATGTAAAGATGGTAACAAGTGGGAAACTTATCTGGACACAGTTATTGTCTAAATGGCTGGTTGTACAATGTCACTTTGGACTAATGAACAAAAGGACTTAGGACTTAGGGAAGACCCAGGAAAGAGCTTTGGTTAAAATATCCACAATGAGCCAGGTGTAGTGCCTCAAGCCGGTAATTCTAACACTTTGGGAGGCCAAGGCAGGTGGATGGCTTGAGCCCAGGAGTTCAAGACCAGCCTAGGCAACGTGGCAAAACCCCATCTCTATAAAAAATACAAAAATTAGCTGGGCGTGCCGGTGTGCACCTGTAGTCTCAGCTACTCGGGAGGCTAAGGTAGAGTCCCAGAGGCTCAGGTTGCAGTGAGCCAAGATTGTGCCACTGCCGGCCAGCCTGGGTGATGGAGTGAGACTCTCTCAAACAAATAAATAAAATAAAATATCCACAATGGTTATTGTATATTGAGAACCTGTGCTGTGCATTCTCTCAATTACATCATTTTAATTCCTCATGGCGACCTTACATTGAAATGGGCATGAGTAGATTCCTTTTACACATGTGGACACGGAGGCTCAAAGTGGTCAAGTGACCTCTGTCACCTCTCATTCATTCAACACACAATTACTGAGCTCCATGGTAGATGTGGCCACAATATTGTGCTGCTTCTTCATCAGCAGATGGGGTCCATTTATCCCTGAGTCCAGACTCCTTGGTCTGAGCTGGCCTTATGACTTGTTTTGGCCAATTGGATGTGGCAGAAGTGATGCTGTGTGAATTCCAGAGCCTCAGCCTTCAGAGCAGCCCCCATTTAAGGAAGCCCAGGCTGGCCTGCTGGAGGGTGAGTGAACCAAGGCGTGCCAGCCAACAGCCAGCATCCACAGCCATTCTTCACTTACCAGTCCAGTCTGGACAGCAGCTGAATGCTGCCACAGTGTGCCCAAGCGAGAACAGCCAAAGAACCACTGAGTTGACCCATGGAATCATGCAAAATAATCAACTGCTATTCTTTCAGTTTCTGGGTTCTGGGTGGTTTGTCACACAGTGATGGAATCTCCTACTATGTGGCCAGGTCATAGGCTCTGGACTCCAGGACCCCACAGAGCCCTACAGCTACACGATGATGGGATGGAGGGCAGTCAGTGATTCTCTATCAAGCTGCCTTTCCAGAACCAAAACTGTGGAACTGGGAACAAGAATGTGAGATAATACTAATAATAGCGGCAGCAGCCAGCATTTCTTGTGGGCTTGCTGTGTGACAGCAATTCTGTCAGCGTGGGAGGGCAGTATTATTACCTCTCTTTTAGAGATGAGGATGCTGAGGTCCACAGAAGTGAAGTAGTAAGTGTCTGAGAAGGACAAGTTGGTCTGATTCCAAAGCTCCCCTCTTAAACCCTGTGCTAGACTGAGCTCAAGTGGACAGAATCAGACAGTGGATATGGGAGAAGCCAGACAGAGGTGAGGGACCCAGGCTGGGTATCAAAGCTGGAGAATCAGAAATCGAGAATCCTAGAGACAAGGGCCTGGCTCCCATACAGTCCCCTTGACATACAGAAGATAGAACCAAGGCTCAGAGAGGTAAAGAATCTAGCCCAAGGCCACCCAGCTGAAGCAGGGCAGTGGGAAGGGAGACGGGGCAGAGCTGGGCTTCACAACCCAGTCACTGTGCACTCTGAACCCTGTTCCTTCACTATGCCAAGCTGATCTCTAATTTCAAGACTGAGGAACTTGGGTTCAGGGTCTCAGGACTGGGGTCTGAGCTTAGAAAGACAAAAAGAGTCTAGGGTCTGTGAATATAACTCAAAATTAGATAACCATAATCTAGGACTCAACTTAGAGCCACAGACTATTAGAACAGAAGGGTCCTCAAGGAGCCTCAAATCCAGGGTCTTCAGACTTCAAAAAGAATTGTATGCAGAAGCCCAACACTGCAGCCAGACAATGAGATATTGCTAAGTCCAGTTCTAAGAATTTACCCTACAAATGGCTGTGCATCAAAAACGCAGGTCCAAGAAAGTCAGCGCAGCATTGCTTGTAGTGAGAACAAAGACTGAAACAACCTAATTTGGGCCAAGTTAAAAAGATTATCGATGTCATAAAAGAATCCCAGGCAACCACTAAAATAGCAAGGTCTACAAGATATATTAGGAGGAAAAAAACAAGCTACGGAACAACGTGTACAATATGCTACTCTTTGTTAAAGAAAGAGCAAGGATGTGCTTGTATACGCGTAGACATTTCTGGAAGGATGGTGGCCTCTGAAAAAAGAAAATGAAAGACCCAGGGAAGGAAGGAAAATGATTTTTCACTCCTCACCTGCTGTGTACTCTTTGAATTCTATTTTACATAGGTTTGTATTAACTTCTGTCCCTTCCCCAATTTTATTTATTTATTTATTTATTTAATTAATTTATTTATTTATTTATTTATTTTGAGACGGAGTCTCGCTCTGTCGCCCAGGCTGGAGTGCAGTGGCGCGATATCGGCTCACTGCAAGCTCCACCTCCCGGGTTTACGCCATTCTCCCGCCTCAGCCTCTGAGTAGCTGGGACTACAGGCGCCCGCCACCACGCCCAGCTAGTTTTTTGTATTTTTAGTACAGACGGGGTTTCATCATGTTAGCCAGGATGGTCTCGATCTCCTGACCTCGTGATCCACCCGCCTCGGCCTCCCAAAGTGCTGGGATTACAGGCTTGAGCCACCGCGCCCGGTCTATTTATTTATTTTTGAGACAAGGTCTCGCTCTGTCACCCAGGCTGGAATGTAGTGGTGCGATCTCGGCTCACTAGAACCTCCGCCTCCTGCGCTCAAGTGATTCTCCCACTTCAGCCTCCAGAGTAACTAGGACCACAGGCACGTGCCACTAAGCCCAGCTAATTTTTGTATTTTTTGTAGACACAGGGTTTCATCATGTTGCCCAGGCTGGTCTCGAACTCCTGAGCTCAACTGATCTGCCCACCCCAGCCTCCCAAACTGCTGGGATTATAGGCGTGAGCCACCACGCTCAGCCCCCACGCTCAGTGTAACAATTTTTTTTTAATTGAAGTATGAGATTTAAGTGTGTATGAAAATGCAGGGTTGGCTGGGCTTGGTGGTTCATGCCTATAGTCCCAGCACTTTGAGAGGCCAAGGAGGGAGGATCACTTGAGCCCAGGAGTTCAAGACCAGCCTAGGCAACATAGGAAGACCCCGTCTCAATAAAAATAACTTACAAAAAATAAAAAGAAATGCAAAGAGTCAAGAAGAACCAAAGTAATCCTAAAGAAGAAAAGCAAAACTGGGGGTTTACCCTGTCAAATATTAACACTTAATTTAAAGCTATGGTATTTAAGACATTGTAGTACTAGAACAAAGATAGACAAATAGACAGTAGAATGGAGTGTTTGGAAACCCACATATAAATGGATATTGATTTGTGACAAAGGTAAAACTGTCCTGAAGGGGGAAGAATGATTGTTATAATAAATGGTGCCGCTGAATTAATTAATTTATTTATTTTTTTTGAGATGGAGTCTCGCTCTGTCGCCCAGGCTAGAGTGCAGTGGCCGGATCTCAGCTCACTGCAAGCTCCGCCTCCTGGGTTCACGCTATTCTCCTGCCTCAGCCTCCTGAGTAGCTGGAACTACAGGCGCCCGCCACCACGCCCGGCTAATTTTTTTGTGTTTTTAGTAGAGACGGGGTTTCACCGTGTTAGCCAGGATAGTCTCGATCTCCTGACCTCGTGATCCTCCCATCTCGGCCTCCCAAAGTGCTGGGATTACAGGCTTGAGCCACCGCGCCCGGCCTATGCTGCTGAATTAAATACCCATATGGAAAAAAAAAATGTATTCTGGCCTAGGCGCGGTGGCTCATGCCTATAATCCCAGCACTTTGGGAGGCTAAGGCAGGTGGATCACTTGAGGTCAGGAGTTCAAGACCAGCCTGGCCAATATGGTGAAACCCCTACCTCTATTAAAAATACAAAAATCAGCCAGGCATGGTGGTGGGTGCCTGTAATCCCAGCTACTCGGGAGGCTGAGACAGGAGAATCACTTGAACCCAGCAGACGGAGGTTGCAGTGAACCGAGATCGCACGCTACTACACTCCAGCCTGGGCAACAGAGTGAGACTCTGTCTCAAAAAAATAAGTAAATAAAAGAAAACAAAAAAGAAAAAAAAAAAACAAAAAAACAAGAACAAAATGTATTTTGACTCCCCTACCCTACGTAAAAATCGGATGGCAGATCCAAATGTAAAAGGCAAAATTATTAAGTTTTTAGAACACAAATAGTAGAATATCTTCATGATATAGGGGTATCCACGGAATTCTTAAATTCTAAAAGCATTAACCATAAAGGAAAAAAGCTGATGGAGTGAACTTTAGTAAAGTTAAATATCAAATCCTTTTATCCAAAATATACTACTGAGAATGAAAAGGTAAGCCACAAAGGGGGAGAGGACATTTGCAATACATACACCAGACAAATGACTTGTACTCAAGAATGTATAAATAACTCACAAATCAATAAAAAGGTCATATATCCCAATTTTTTTAAAATAGAAAAAGACATGAATAGGAACCTCACAAATGAGGGTTTCCAAATAGCCAATAAAGGGCCAGGTGTGGTGGCTCATGCCTGTAATTCCAGCACTTTAGGAGGCCAAGGTGGGTGGATCCCTTGAACCCAGGAGTCCGAGACCAGGCTTGGCAACATGGTAAAACCCTGTCAATTAAAAAAAATTTTGTTTTTAATTAGCTGGGTGTGGTGGTGTACGACTGTGGTCCCAGCTACTCAGAAGGCTGAGATGGGAGAAGCGCCTGAGCCTGGAGGTTGAAGCTGCAGTGAGCTACGATCGGGCCACTGCACTCCAGCCTGGGTAACAGAGCAAGGCCCTCTCTCAAAAAACAAAAACAAAGAAAAATCAAGTAGCCAATAAACACAAAAAGGTGTTCTACCTCCCTGATCATCAGGGAAATGCAAATGAAAACCACCATATATGGTTGGTACCTTTATACACTCACCACTGACAAAACAAGGAGCAAGTGGAATTCTCATTCATTTGCTGCTGCTGGGAATGAAAGTGAAAGTGGTTCAACCACTTTGTAAAACACTTTTACAATAACTGCTAAAGCTGAGACAAACACCCTGCAACTCAGCAACTAGAACACACCCAACAGAAACACCAATACACGTTCACCAAAAGACATGGAAGAGAACCTTCCTAGCAGTACTATACCTAACAGCAAAAAGCCAGAAACAAACATCCATCCAGAGTTGACAAATCAGGAAATTGCAGTACATTCAACATACAACAATGAGACTATACCTCCTGCAATGCCACAGATGAATCTCATAATGTTGCCAGAAGAAGCCAGTCTCAAGAGAGAACACATAGTACGATGCCATTTATATGAGGTTCAAGGGTGGGCAAAGCTGATCTGTGGTGACAGAAGCTGAGATGGGGGTTAGCCTTGGAGGGTTAATGATTGGAAGGGCATGGGGTGGCTTTGGGTTGGGGACAGCTAGTTGATTACACAGGTGTGTTCAGTTTTTGAAACTTCAGTGAGAAGTAACACAATTTGTGCACATTTCTGTATGTGTGTTACACTTCAATGAAAATTTCTGGAAAGTAAAAACAAAAAATTAAAGTAGGGTAGGTTCCAGAACATTCCTTACAAGCTGATTGCTTGGACGCTTTCATGAACCTGGGATCCAAATCCTTGTCCAGGATTTCCTGGAGTGTAGTTTAAACAACAATGATCTAGTCCAACCTCCTCACTCTGCTATGAATATTTTATTTACGTATTTATTAATTATTATTATTTTTAGACAGGGTCTCACTCTGTCACCCTGGCAGTGGTATGATCTGGGCTCACTGCAGCCTCAACCTCGCAGGTTCAAGCAATCCTCCTGCCTCAGCCTCCCGAGTAGCTGGGACTCCAGGCGCCTGCCACCACGCCCAGCTAATTTTTGTATTTTTAGTAGAGATGGGGTTTCGCCATGTTGCCCAGGCTGGTATCGAACTCATGGGCCCAAGTGATCCTCCCGCCTCGGTCTCCCATAGTGCTGGGGTTACTGGTGTGAACCACCATGCTCAGACTGCTAGGAATACTTTAATCCCCTCACTTTAAAGGAGGAAACCGAGGCTAGAGAGAAGAGACCTGCTAGGGTCACACAGTGTGTGGATGGCAGTGCCAGGCCCAGGACACAGCCCTGAGGGCTCAGAAAGAAGTAGAAATAATAGAGGCAACGTGGCCGGGCGCAGTGGCTCATGCCTGTAATCCCAGCATTTTGGGAGGCCGAGGCAGGCAGATCACAAGGTCAGGAGATTGAGACCATCCTAGCTAACATGGTGAAACCCCGTCTCCACTAAAAATACAAAAAAATTAGCTGGGCATGGTGGCAGGCGCCTGGAGTCCCAGCTACTCGGGAGGCTGAGGCAGGAGGATGGCGTGAACTGGGAGGCAGAGCTTGCAGTGAGCCGAGATCGTGCCACTGCACTCCAACCTCAGTGACAGAGTGAGACTCCATCTCAAAAAAATAAAAATAAAAAATATTAGAAGCAACGTGGTGCAAAAGACAGGCATGTGGGCTCTGCTGCCTTCTAGCTGGGCAACCTCAGGCATGTCATTTAACCCTCCCATGCCTGAGTTTCTTTATCTGAAAATCAGTGCTTCTGTGAAGATTGAGTCACATGAGCACAGGGCTTGGCACAACGCTCAAAGCCATGAATCACAAGCTCGGGAGAGGGAGGGAGGGAGGTTCTCTTACGCGTACCTTAGGCACTGCAAGGGCCTTCTTAGTTCATGTGATCCTCTCACTGCCCCTCAAGGTGAGATGCAGACCCGTTTTACAGATAAAGCAAAGGAGACTGGAGAGTTAAGGGACTTGAACTAATAAGAGCAGAGGAATGGGACTGAGGTCCCTCTGTCCGCAGCAGAGAGACTACTCTTAACTGCCACACTAGTCACCAAAGGGCAGGGTGAGATGTCTCAGCTCAATGAAGGGAATCCTCAGGACCACCTGGGGGCCCTGAGAAATTCTCCAAGACTGGGGCAAGACCAGGGGCTGAGGAGGGCAGGCCCCTGCACTGTCTCAACTCCATGGGACTTCTGTACCCCAGCTGGGGCCTCTCTCCATCTCAGTGCCAGCCCATCCTGTCTCAGCACGAGATCCCTGAGCCTGCCCCAGGGGCAGCGCTAGCCTGCACTCCCATCACCAGAGCCCCTCGCTCCCACACCTGGACCACCTCTAATCCCAGCAGCATCCCTCAAGGGCCAACAAGGAGCTTTCCTGACTCCAGATCTGGCCCCGCCCCTTCCTGCTCAACACTCTCTCTCCAAGGTAAAGCACAGGACAACTAGGTCCTTCAGAGCCCCTTCCCCACCTGCTGCCCCACAGCCCCTAGGCTGCCTCTGTCCCATCACTCACCACAACCCTCTGTACTTGCTAGGTGTCAGTCACGGCTCTAGGCCCTGGGAATAGAGCAGCGAATGAGACAAGTTCTAACCCACATCTTGCCCTAGGCACCCAGTTTGAGTCACATCTGAATCTCCAAGTACCTGACACAGGTCTTGCCAAGAAACCCATGTCAGGCAATACCAGCGAATGAACAGGGCTTGTCTGACTGTGTACACAGAGGCTGTTGCCTCCCTGTTCAAACTGACAAACACCTCCTAAAACCCTGGCTCCTGCCCCTCCTGCCGCTCCTGCTGCCTGGGATATTTTCCGCACACCCAACTCCTATGCAACCCCATCTAAGGTCACCTCTGCCAGGAAGCCTTCTTCCAGCCTCTTAAAGCTGACTCAGTCCCTCCTTTCTTTGGGAGGCCCTCATTGTGGGAATGACTGTGTCCAGGTCTGTCTCTTCCATCAGAATGGGACCACCTCCCAGTGCCACCCGAGAGCACCTGACTCATTTCTGTGCTTCTAGAATGTAAGGGCCAGCACCATACAGCTTTGGTAAATATTTATGGACCAAATGAATAAGTGAATCAACCCATCAAGAGATGGGTGAACATCACGAAGGGAAGAAAAATACAAGCTCCCAGGCCTTGAGAAGAAGCGGGGAGGAGAGTGAAGAAGACACTCGAAGCTCCCAGGGTCATGACTCAGCTCTCCTGACCTCCCCTCCCTGACCTCTGCACCCTGTTCCCCACCAAGGCCCCCAACTTTTCTGCCTCCACAGGCTTCAAGGATTGACCGCATACCACAGCACAGAGGGTCTGACTGCTCCTAGCCAAGCCTCCATGGTCCCCTGGGGAGGCTGTTAGGAGGTGTCTGGTTTCCCATCTGCAGGCCATCTGTCCCTCCACAACAGGATCACTGGCCTTGCTCCAGAGGGACTCGAGGTCCATTTTAGATCAGGAGTTCCCTAGGGACCGAGGGAACTGCTCTGCGACTCACTGCTTTAGGGGGCCCTCTAACATCCTGCAAAACCCTCTTGTAACCCTCTCTGAATGTCAGCATCCACAGCTAATAGCTGACACAGCTCAAAGTTACTGAGCAGCTCCCTCAGTAACAACAAATGCTGACAGGCTGCAGACTTGGCCGCTCTGAAGAGTGTGGCTGCCTGGCGTGTTCAGCCTCCAGGCCAGCTGCTTGGGGAAGCCTCCTGCTCGCCAGGCCTGTGCATCACCCCCTCCCTGACCTCCTAAGGCCACGGAGGAAGCCCATTGTGCCTGGCAGGAGGCAGCATGGTGCAGCAGAGAGGGCACTAGCTCTGAGCTGGACACTCAGCTCTGCCGGGAACTCACCGTGTGACCTGCTTCCTTATCCTCAAAACGGGGAAATAAGACGAAGCTCACAACGGTAGCCATGAGGTCTAAAGAATGACGCTTGGAAAGGGCCTAGCACAGTGCCTGGTGCAGAACAGGTGCTCAATAAATACTTGATGTACAAAGGCCCCTCTGCCTCTGATCTGGCGAAATGCAGGAGTGGCACTCTCAGGGCTACAGGACAATGCCCCTCGCTGGTGCTTGGGTACTGAGAGGTCTGGAGCTTCAGAACACAGTGGTCAAGACTCGGGCTCTGAAGGATTAGAGACATAGCTTTCAGTCCTGGCCTGTGCTGGTTACTTGCTGTGTGACCCTGGGCAAGTTGCCTCCCTCTCTAAGCCTCAGTTTCTACAACTTCAAGATGGACACTGAGTTGGCATTGTTGATACATGTTGTCATCAAAGGTGGCAAAACAACTGTTCTGGCAATCATGATTCACCAGGATTGACCAGGGCCAGACACTGTGCAAAGAGCTGGGTTAAAGTTGGCCCTGAGGGCAGTCTGCTCCCTCCCTGCTCTGGCAGCGTTTTGGATGGTAGTGCCTTATTCACAACCTGGAGTTGCTGGGTGCAGGAATCCCGGCCCCCACTGGCCTGTGCGCTGTGCCAGCCAATGCATCCCTCCACCTCACGGTGGGAGCTAGGACTGGGCTCAGGGCAGCGTCAGGGAAGGCCCAGCGTTCAGGCCCCTTCACTTACCACTCCCAGGCCCCCGTCTAGGGCCACTCACCAGGATGGTTGTGACCACCAGCGTCTTGTTGGCCAGTGTCTGCGACAGGTTGATGTCCAGGGTGGTGGCATTCATGGCCAGGGTGCGGTTAGAGTACCACACCCCAATCTAGGGGGCAGAGAGGGTACTGTCAGCTCAGGCCCTGCCCAAGGTCATGGCAGCCTCTGGGCCTGCCCCCACCCTCACCCCAGCAGGGCTCTGGCGTCGCCCTGGGTCTGCTCACCTCACGGTGGCCCTGCCGGGACTTTTCTAGGATGCGCAGGGTGTAGTTGGTTCTCTGCCCTTTGCTGTTGAACTCGACCCGCCCGGTCAGCCCATCATACTCTACCTGGCAGGGTGGGGAGGCAGGGCAGAGGGAGGATGCAGGGGCCCAGAGATGGGCAGGGAAGGCCCAGCGTGATGAGACATCCACAGAGAAAGGCACAGACAGACCAGGGTGGAGGGGACAAGAGAGAGAAGAAAGAGGAAGATCACAGTCAAAACAGCAAGATAACATGCAAGGAAGCAAGGGGAGATGGGACAAAAGGCATGAAGAAGGCAAGACTCGGAAAGAGAGAGAGAGAGCAACCCAGACAGGCAGCAGCAGCCGGGAGTGGACAGGGGAGGCAGTGGGTACGGTGGGAGGAGCGGGGAGGGCAGAGGGCCACAGGGTGGACACAGTGAGTGCTCCCACCTGAGGTGGCCATGCCCTGCCTCCTCCACCCACCCCTGCTCAGGCTCACCATGCGCAGGTAGTTCATGAGGCTGGTCCCATGGGGCCAAATGTTGGCTGACGTACAGGCCAGCGGCTTCACACCGATCTCCTGGCTGCGGTTCAGCTCTCGGACAGCGCTCACCACCACGTGCACGGCATCAAACATCAGTGCAGCTGACAGCTGTGGTGGGACAGAGGTGGGGGTGGGATGGATAAGAGGCTGCTTAGCCAGGGGAGCCCCAAAGGCCCCTGAGCTGCCACCCTCAAGCCCTCAAATAACTTCCCTCTCCCCAGGAATGGGAAACTGGGTGGGTCAGGAGTGAGCAAGTGGCTCCAGTGTCTTTTTTGGGAAGTGGACAGCGGGGAAGGTGTGTGTGCTTCCCGTGTCTTGGTGGGAGTAGGTCTCCCAGACTGTGTGTGGCCATGTGTCTCTCAGAGGGTGCCTGGATAGCCAGCTGTGTCACCTGCATGGGCAGGTATGTCCGGCAATCTGGGTGATGCAGGCCAGGGAAGATGGCCACAGTCCCCATCTGAGTGTGTCTGGGACATGTTTACATGAGTGGGGCTGGATGACCATGCCCATTCATCTATACGAAGGGTGGGGGTGGTGTCAGAAAGGTAGGAGCATTTAATGGTTGGTCCCAGGCCTGGGAGGCAGGTGGCTCAGAGCTAGAGGCCCGGCTCTGCTATTTTCTCATTCTGTGACAGGGCTAAGTCCTCATTCCTCCCTGAACCTTAGCTTCCGTTTCTGTAAAATGAGGATAATAGTAATCTCTACCTTCATGTGCTGTTGTGGGGATCTGGTGACATAACGCCTGTAAAGCACTCAGAACAGCACCTGGCACACAGTGAGCGTCCCATACACTCTGGCCACCAAGCTGTGACACAACCACTGTGTGTGCTTGTTAGGGTGTGCCCTAGCTGTGTTAGTGTGAAGGTCTGAGTATCTGTGTTGTGTAGATGTGCACAGGAGTACACACAAATGTGCCTCTGTGTTGGGGCGTGTGATGTCCCTGTGTGGACCCAACTGACTAGACAGCTTGGTGTCCATGTGCACTCTGCGTAGAAGTGTCTTGGTGTCTTGGTATCTGAGTAGATGTCAGTGAACAAATACATATAAATATGCATCTTCTGTATGCTGGTATTTATTCAACATCTATTATCAGACACCTGTTATGAGTTATGCTGTTTTAAGTACTGGGGATACAATGATGAACAAAATAAACAGAACCCCCTGCCCTCATGGAACTTACAGTCCTCAAATCCATATCTCTATGTAAGTCTAATATACAGTAAGCCACATCGTGATGAAATAAGCAAATATAAGTGCTACGGAAAAAGACAAGGCAGGGAGGGGTGAAAAAGTAGATACTTTACCTTTTTTATTTTTTCTTTTCAGACAGAGTCTTGCTCTGTCACCCAGGCTGGAGTGCAGTGGCACAATCTTGGCTCACTGCAACCTCTTCTACCTCCCAGGTTCAAGCAACTGTTGTGTCTCAGCCACCCAAGTAGCTGGGATTACAGGCACGTGCTACCACACCCAGCTAATGTTTGTGTTTTCAGTAGAGACAGGATTTCGCCATGTTGGCCAGGCTGATCTTGAACTCCTGACCTGAAGTGAGCCTCCTGCCTCAGCCTCCCAAAGTGCTGGGATTACAAGTGTAAGTCACCATGCCTGGCCAGTTTACCCTTTTTTTTTTTTTTTTGAGACAGAGTCTCACTCTCTCACCCAGGCTGGAGTGCAATGGCACGATCTCAGCACACTGCAACTTCCGCCTCCTGGGTTCAAGTGATTCTTCCGCCTCAGCCTCCCAAGTAGCTGGATTACAGGCACCTGCCATCACGCCCGGCTAATTTTTATACTTTTGTAGAGGTGGGGTTTCACCATGTTGGCCAGGCTGGTCTTGAACTCCTGACCTCAGGTGATCTGCCTGCCTTGGCCTCCCAAAGTGCTGGGATTACAGGCGTGAGGCACCACGCCAGGCCAAGTTTACCATTTTTTAAACAGTAGGAGGAAGGAAAAATCTTATACCTGAGGGGACACTGGAGCAATGTCCTAGTGATGGGGAGCGACCCACTGCTTCTCTCAGAAAGTTCACGGGAAGCAGGGGGAAGAGGGTGTGGAGAGGCCCTGAGGTGCACCTGTGCTTGGGGCATCAGAGGCACCTTGAGGAGCTGGTATGGCCAGAGTGGTGTGGGAGGTAGAGGGAGAGGAGGACATGGCCCCAGTGCATCACAAAGCCACACCACGAGGCCTCAGGGAGGCGAGAGGGTTCTGAGCATGATCTGAGCGAGGTCTGAAAGGGGGTCCCAGAAGTATCTGTGCACAGAGTGTCTCTGGGTGTGACTGGGTATCTGTGTGCTCACCGCAGGGCCTGGGTAGGTGCTGGCTTCACAGTTCTCCCTCCAGGACATGTTGAGGCTGCGGACAAACTCAGGGTAGAAGGGGTGGGATGTGTTGAACATGGAGAAGCCCAGGATGTTGGAGGAGTCCTCCACAATACCGTCCAGATGCAGGATGGGGAAGTCCTGGGACCAGAAGAGGTGGTGAGGCCTGGGGCCGAGACCTAAGTGGGACAGCTGTGGTGGGAGGGAAGTGGGGGCAGAGAGGGGCCAGAACGCCTACGCACCATGGTGGTGAGGATGTACTTGTAAAACGCTGAAGTCATTCCCAGTTCTGAGGCCTGGAAAACACAGGGAGGCAAAGAGGCAGAGTGAGAGACAGAGACCCACAGGCAGAGATGGGGAGGACTCAAGAGAGGAAGAGAGATTTAGAGACAGACCTGGTGAGAAGACATCCCATGGGAAACACAGTAAAGTAAGAAATGCTCAGAGATAGACAGACAGGGAGGAGGAGACAAGTGGGGGCAGAGGGAGGCCTTAGTCCCTGGTGTCCTGCCATGCTGACTGCTGTCCCAGGTGGGATGGAGATTTTGCTAGAGGAGAGAATAGGGTCCCCAAACGCCCCCATCTCTCATGAAGGCACTTACAAGATTTCCTTCTGGAGACAGGTAAGAAGAAGTCTCAGAAATAGGGCAGGAAGGGGAATTATTATTTTTATAAAGATAGGATCTTGCTCTGTTACTTAGGCTGGAGTACAGTGGATCATAGCTCACTGAAACCTTGACCTCTCAGGCTTAAGTGATCCTCCCACCTCAGCTCCTGAGTACCTGGAATCATAGGCATGCACCACAATGCCCAGCTAATTGAAAATTTTTTTTTTTTTTTTTTTTTTTTTTTTGTGGAGATGGGGTCTTGCTATGGTCCCAAGCTCCTGGCCTCAAGCAATCCTCCTGCCTTGGCCTCCCATCGTGCTGGGATTACAGGTGTGAGCCACCAGGCCCAGCGGAGAGGAGAGCCTTAATTTTAAGCCCTACACTCTCCAAAAGCCAAGGTTGGGCTGCTAATGTGTAGGGCTCAGCCCAGGCATAAGGTCAGAAAATCGATTCCCTGCAATCTTTAAGAGTGCTTTGCAATAATAGCAGCCAGTTTGAATGTCAAGATTCATTCTTGAGCCCCTTTTCTCATAGTCCTCAAGGAAAACAAAGCTGGAAAAATTCTTCCTGCCAGAAGCACCCAAGTCTGTCCCCCCACGAGAATTATAAAATTAAAGGGCACCAGCTTGCATTTCCTGGGTGGCAGGAGTTGGGCTCTCATCACGTGGGTGTCAGGGAAGGGCAGGCTTGGAAAGGGAAGAGACAACTGTTCACACGGCTGGCACAGGAGGGGACAGGATCCCAGCCCAGGCCTGCCTGGCTCCCAAACCTGAAACCTCTTCCTTAAGTCATCCTGTCTCAAGAACCCAGTGGATTCTGTTCGCACTTCCTGTGGGCTACAGCCAGCAGTGATATGTGGGTTTTTTGTTTTTGTTTTTGTTTTTATTTGAGACCAACTCTTGCTCTGTCACCCAGGCTGGAGTCCAGTGGTGCAATCTCAGCTCACTGCAACCTCCACCTCTCAGGTTCAAGCGATTCTCCTGCCTCAGCCTCCTGAGTAGGTAGAACTACAGGCACCTGCCACCACGCCCGGCTAATTTTTTTGTATTTTTAGTAGAGATGGGGTTTCACTGTGTTACCCAGGATGATCTTGATCTCCTGACCTCGTGATCTGCCCGCCTCGGCCTCCCAAAGTGCTGGGATTATAGGCATGAGCCACTGCACCTAGCTGACATACGGTTTTAATAAAAAAAAAAAAAAAAAGTAGAGAAAAATAAATAATACAAATTTGGTTACTGGCCGGGTGCGGTGGCTCACGCCTGTAATTCCAGCACTTTGGGAGACCAAAGCAGGCAGATCACTAGGTTACTAGGAGTTCAAGACCATCCTGGCCAATATGGTGAAACCCTATCTCTACTAAAATACAAAAATTAGCCAGGTGTGGTGGCAGGTGCCTATAGTCCCAGCTACTTGGGAGGCTGATGCAGGAGAATCGCTTGAACCCAGGAGACGGAGGTTGCAGTGAGCTGAGATTTCGCCACTGCACTCCAGCCTGGGCGACAAAGCAAGACTCCGTCTCAAAAAAAAAAAAAAAAAAAAAAGAAAAAAAATACATGCAAAAACACCTTAACACAGAGCTCAATAAAAAAAATGTTTAAAAATCCTTCAGTGCTACGATGTAGCCAGATCTGACTCTGGGCCAGGCACTGCCCTACATACTTTACTTGCCACTCACTCATTATCCTCACAACCCACTGAACAGTGACTATACACAGGCAGATGGGGTGACTGCCCAGGACCACACAACCAGGAAGCAGGCAGGCTGAGAGACAAACTTTACAATTATCATCTTCACGGAAGAAGAAGGTCTTGAAGCCCCCTTTTGACTCCTGAGGCCCATGGCATTGGGTGACTTGCTCAGTCACCCCAAGTTTCTGGCCCCAGTCCTTTGGGAAATTAGAGGTGGGGGGCTCACCTTACGGAGGATGAGGTGGGAGATGGAGGCGTTGGCATCGATGATGATGGTGGACACCTTGTCATCACGGATCTCCTTGAGCAGTGGCGTGGGGTCCCGGCTGTCGTCCAGCATCCTCACTGACAGCGTCTCCTTGGAGATGAGGAAGCCACGCACCAGTTCCTCCAATCGCAGCAGGCCTGAGGGAGGGGTGGGGCCTTGGGTTGGAGCCCTTCTAGGTACCCAGGCATGGCACAGACACTCACTCTTCCTCAACATGGGGCAGCTGGGCAGAGGACTGGAGGGTGTGCAAGGACATGGGGCAGCTGGGCAGAGGACTCGAGGGTGTGCAAGGACATGGGGCAGCTGGATCCCATGGGGTAATGGGCTTGGGGACTCGAAGCCTGGGCCCTCCCCAATTAAAATCCCAACCTAGACCTCTTCCTAGAACTCCAGATTCCTGTCTCTGCCACCTTCCTGACCCCTCACTGGGGGTCTGACAGGCATCTCATGCTTAATCTCCTTGCTCAACCACCACGGCTTTCCCGTGTTGGTGAACAGCATCTCCAGTGTGCCAGTCGCTCAGGCCAAAACTCTGGCTTCCTCTCTTTCACACCCAATCCATCAAGGCCCTACCTTCCAAACACATCAGATCCCCTTACCCCATGCCACTGTCACCACCCTGCCCTGAGCCACTACCAATTCCTGCCTGCTGCAATCCCCAAGCCTGCCCCTGAGTCTGTTCCATACACAGCAGCCAGAATGATGCGGGTCAGATGTGCTCCTCCTCTGCCCCAAACCCTCGAATGACTTCTCAGTTCAGTCAGAGTCATTGAGGCCGAAGTCCTCACAGCCTCCAAGGCCCCACACAATCTGCCCACCTCACCCCCTTGTTACTGCCCAGACTGCAAGAGTTCAAGACCAGCCTGGCCAATATAGTGAGACACCATCTCTTTAAAAAAAAAAAAAAAAAAAAAAGGTGCTTGTTGAGCATGTGCTCTGAGCCAGGCTCTGCTCTTAGTATTGGGGGTCAGCCGTGAGTGAAGCAGACCGGGTACAGGATGAGGAGATGAGTGGGGCAACAAATACCGCAAATAAGTGCATTACATGGTTAGAAGTAATGAGTTCTGGCCGGGCACGGTGGCTCAAGCCTGTAATCCCAGCACTTTGGGAGGCTGAGACGGGTGGATCACGAGGTCAGGAGATCGAGACCATCCTGGTGAACACAGTGAAACCCCGTCTCTACTAAAACTACAAAAAACTAGCCGGGCGAGGTGGCGGGCGCCTGTAGTCCCAGCTACTTGGGAGGCTGAGGCAGGAGAATGGCGTGAACCCGGGAGGCGGAGCTTGCAGTGAGCTGAGATCCGGCCACTGCACTCCAGCCTGGGCGACAGAGCGAGACTCCGTCTCAAAAAAAAAAAAAAAAAAAAAGAAGTAATGAGTTCTACGTTAAAGCAGAAGTGAGTTATGAAGACTGGGAGTCTAGTGTGGGTGTGGGGTACAACTTTAAATGAAATGGTGGGCGGGGGACTCATTGAGACACTAGAGTACAGACTGATCCCTAATAGCCTAATACCAAGAGCCGGGCCTGGCACATAGCAGCTGCTCCATAAATACTTTTTTTTTAAACCACCCAGCCCACAGCCCTTCCTCTCCCCACCACTCACTCTCTGGGCTTGAGCCACACCGCCTCCTTGCTGTTCTGCACACACCACAGTCTTGCTCCTGTCCTGCAGCCTTTACGCTGGCTATTCCCTTGGCCTGGAACCCTCTTCTTTCACATCCTAACATGGCTCCCTCCTTCCCCTCCTCCAGGTCTCTACTCCAACGTCACCTTCTCAATGAGGCCCTCGCCCACCATTTCATTTAAAGTTGCACCCCACGCCCACACCCTTCTTCATAAGTCATTTCTACTTTTCCATAGAACTCACTATTTCTAACCATGTAATACACTTATTTGTGGTGTTTTTTGCCCAAGTCCTCTCATCAGAATGTACTTGGACTACTTCACCCATGGCTGACCCCTAATACCAAGAGCAGTGCCTGGCACAGAGCAGGTGCTCAATAAAATTTTTTTAAGAGATGGGGTCTCACCATGTTGCCCAGGCTGGCCTTGAACTCCTGGCCTCAAGCCATCCTCCCACCTTGGCCTCCCAAAGTGCTAGGATTATAGGTGTGAGCCACCACGCCTGGCCCAGTAAATACTTCTTGAAGGAGGAATTCCTTCTAGAGGCTACGGAGCACAGTCCCTCCCTGCCTCAAGCTCCATACCCACAAATCCACCAGTCTACCAGACATCTCACATGAATGTCTCAAAGACACACCACGCCCAACGTGTGCCCCTGATGAATAGTGTTCCTCCTTGGCAGAGGCCTCACACCATCCCTAGCCCCACCCTCTTCCTTCCGTCACTGCCTCTCACATCACCCTGGCCCCCTCATTCCAACTGCCACCACCTGGGCCCAGACCAGTGTCGCCTCTCCCTGCCTTTCGCTTGTCTCCTTGCCACCCCTCTTGTCACTCTCCAGCCTGTTCTCTACACTGCAGCCTAAGCACTCTTTCTAGAACACGAATCTGACCCTGTCCCCTCGCCCTGCCCTGCATGGGGACCTCCCATGGCTCCCATCATCTCTTGCTTCGTTGTTCCCATATTTCAGCCACTGGGAGCATCTGTAAGCCTCTTGAAGGGCCATGCTCCCTGGGCCCTCTACCTCTGCCCTTGCCACACTCTGCTTAGAACCTGTTCCCTCTTTCTTCCCACACCCCTCAGGTTCAGCTTGGATGTCTCTTTCTCATAGGCACAGGCTCTGAACCTCCCAGATGGATTAGGATCCCTCCTATGTGATACCAGAGGCTCCACATGCCCATTGGCAGCACACGTACCACTCTGTATCACAACAGCTCAATGACCAATGACCTCCACTAGAACTGGAGTTCCAAGCACCCAGGGACCACGCCCAGGCCTAGCAGAGGGCCTTGACATGACAGGTGCTTAGTCACCATCTGGGGACTAAATGGATCTCTTTGAGGAGAGAAGGGGTCTGTGGAACCAGAGGCCTCGGTTTCTGAAGATGGGAGAAGAGCCTGGTGTCTGGGTGCCCCAGGGTTCTAACTAGCGGGCAGTGAACCACTATGTGGGACACCAGATCTCTTGGGAAGGGGTGTCTGGGGAACAGAAAACAAAACATCCAGTTCTCCCTCACACTCAGCCTTGGCGCAGATAAGGCTGGCCGAGGGATAGTTGAAGGACTTGAGGATTCGGGAGACTGCCAAGCTGACGTCCTCGTTACTGGGGTACAGGCTGACAGATGCGAAGCGAAGGTACTGAAGGCGGGGTGTCTCCTCGGGACCCACCTTGATGTGGGGGATCTGGACAGAGAGGAAACTTTGGCCTCCATCCTGCTTCTCCGCCCAGCCCTTGCCTCCCAGGGACCCACTCCCTGCAAAGCCCTGGGCCCATGCTCCCCACCTCACCTCCTTCTCTCCACAGATATGGCTCACAGTGGAGGCAGATGCTGGGCTGGAGGAGGGCCCGAGGACAGACACAACCCCTTTGGGCAAGATCTGACACACTGCAAGGGAAGGGGAAGAGACCACAGAGTCAGGGACCCCCCTGCCTCCTCTCCTTCCCCATCTCTCAGGGAGCCCCCATGGCCCAGGAGAGGATCAGACACTGGCAACTGCCTGATCCTCTTCTGCCATCCGGGACCCAGAAGGACAGTCTCTGACCCCACCCAACAAGTGAACATGAGGGGGCATGAGACAGAGAGAGATGAGGACACAGCAACAGAGGGACAGGTCAGGCCAAGGGAGATCAAAGGAAGGGATAAAGAGAAAGAGACACCAGGGGCCTCCTCTGCCTGCAAAGCCTGTGCCTAGTGCCTCAGCCGCTGTTGTTCTCAATCTTTTCAGCCATGCCACAACCCACGGTGCACTCACTACCTCCTCCCCTGACCCCGCAGCCCAGGTCCCCTGGAGCCTCCTCATATTCCAAACACCACTCTCCTGCTTTACCTACTTCCTCCTCTTTCTTCTGCTCTCTTCCTTCTTAGACACGTGTGTCTCGAGACTGGGAGGTGGAAAGCTGCTGTTTTTGCTTGTCCAGTGCCTGTTTTCACGGCAGAACCCTAACTTCTCCTGGGGGAACTATCCCCACCCTTCAGTCCAGTGTTCCCATGATTGACTGGCACCTGATGCAGGCCTTGGGGAGTCACAGAACTCCATTCTTCTAGCCATGGCAACTGGTTCAGAGATATGTATGCGCGCAAATCAGACCATGGAGCACCTTCCCCAGGTCTTTTGCTACAATTATCACTGGGTTTGCTAAACTGGTGAGATGTAAGCTTGGTGCTGCTGGGGCCATCTCACCACCAGCTGAGACAGCATTTCTGAAAATAAAGCCAACTCAGAGGAAAGCAGGCCTCAAAAGTAAAGAGAGATTCTCCAGGATGTCATTTGAATACCTGAATCCAGCCATGCCTGAAACAATCCTAGGCCATCGTTTGAACACCTGGATTCGACCATGCCTGAAATGTGTCTGTAGGTCTTTTAGTGACATTTGCTAATATGTTCTCTTTTTTCCTTAAACCAGGCTGAGTTTGGTTTCTGCCACCTCTAACTAAAGGTGTCATAACTGAACACCTCATTTCCTCCAAATTGGCTCCTTCTGGACCTTCCACACTGGTGAGGGCCCCACCATCCACACAGACCAGATGCCTGGAAATGGTCCTTGCCTTCAATCTCTCTCCTGACAGCCAATTAGTCACCACATCCTATCTCTTCTTTGTCCTCAAATATCTCACATCTGTCCCCTTCTCTTCAACCCCTTGGTCCCTGCCCTAGTTTAGGACTCTCAACTCAGACATATACCAGAGTTCTCACTCATTACCCAAATCCAGCCTCCAGATTCTCTTTCCAGAAGCCTTGCTCCCTGGTATAGACCTATCAATGGCTTCTCAGTGCTTGTGGGTGAAGGCGGCATCTTTCACCCCAGCACTCTAGCCTCCTTGAGCCGGCCTGACAGCCTGCACAGCCTCGCTTCCTACTGCCTCACACTTAGCTCTGAAATCTCTCACAATCTCTCCAAATATGCCCTGAATCCAGGTGGATTCAGGATGGGCTCAACCCCACACACCCTCATTCCTTGGCTCCAAATATTTCCCTCTGCTCCCACCCTGATCCCCACCCCATCTCCAGACTCTAGGCACATGCCTGGAATGCCATCTGCCTCCTCACCCTCCATCCCAGCTTCTCCCAAATTATACTCTGTGCTACACCAGCCAAAAAAGCCTGGGAAACGCCATACCCCATTCTCCCTCTTAGTAATCTGAAACATGCAGTAACACCATAAAGCCTCTGATAAGGCCTGCAGGAAAGAAACCTGTCTAAAACATGTTTTAAGGCAGCATCTTCCGAAGGTCTAACTGCAGCACATCTGTTCAAGTGACACCTTCGAACATTCAGCCCATTAGTATTCCATAGACACTTCCACACCCCCGTCATGTGGCCGGCTGTGCTTGGAGCCATGCCACTCCTTCTACATCCTGTTCACCTTTCAGAGCCCAGCTTCAGACTAGCTTTCT
This sequence comes from Macaca mulatta, assembly GCF_049350105.2. Taxonomy (NCBI): domain Eukaryota; kingdom Metazoa; phylum Chordata; class Mammalia; order Primates; family Cercopithecidae; genus Macaca; species Macaca mulatta. The sequence goes on from NC_133424.1 coordinate 53,114,821, forward strand.
CCAGAATGCCTTTGCTGACCCTCGCGCAAGCCTCCTGCCCTCCATGCCTGGGGCTTGTTATTAAGCTCTGGGGGCTAACAAGCATCCATGGCCAGCTGGGATGACAGGGCTTATCTTTCCAATGCCACCCTGCGCTCCTCCAGAGCAGACCTGGGGCTTATGCTCTCCCTCTTCTCCAACCTCCAGGCCCAGCAGCAGCCATGTCTCGGAAGAAGGCAAAGACAAACACAAAGGAAGGGGGAAGATGGAGCTAGAAGAGGACAAGACCAGGCCAGAAGCCAGGGGCAAAGGGATGGACTGAGGGCCACCGGCCTGCCCTGCCTCACCCCATGCCCCCAAGGCCCCGCTCACTGGTGTCCGTGGTCTCGTACTGGCTGTCCCGCTGCAGCTCAAAGATGTCTACTTCCACTCGGGCCTTGGCTGGGACCTCGATGATCCCGTTGATCTGCTCCCGGGCCAGGGCTAAGGCCAGACGCTCACCGCGGCCACACACTGTCTGATCATCCAGGATTGCAGCTGAGGGTACACAGGGGTTGGGGACCAGACTCCTGAGTCATGAGGAAGGAGGGGGCTGGGGTCTTGGACTCCTGGGCTCTAGGGTGAGGTAGGTGTAGGGACCAGGGGTCTAGACACCTGGATCTGAGGTTGGTAGGAGCTAGGGGTCTGGACTCCTGGGTCCTGGGGGAAGGAGGAACTGGAGGCTGGGACTCCTTGCTGCTGAAGAGAGTTGAGACCCAGGTCCTGAGGGACTGGCATGCATGGGTCCCCAGAGGAACCCCAGGGCCTGACGGGAGGGTCTCTGAGGACACAGGGGCAGGGTGCGGGAGGGCCTCACCCATGCGCAGTGATGAGAGCACCTGGCAGCTGGGGCTGGCGAAGGCAACAATCAGCAGCAGCAGCAGCTCAGCCGGCATCTTCCTCCCCTCCTCATGGGGACGCAGCTGCCGCGGCCCCCACTCGCCACCTACAGGGAGACCCCCCAGCCCAGGGGGAGATTACTATGTGGTGGGATGGAACCCCTTGGAGGCCTGCTGGATGGGGTGATCACAGAAGCCTTGGGGACATTGTTGGCAAGCAGTTCACAGCTCTGCAGAGCCCTGCTCTGTTCAGAAGCTGGCAATACTGAGGGCATTGCGAGAAGGGAAGCTCAGCTCAGAGAGGAGAGCGGAGGTCACAGTGCTCAGGTGCTGAGTGGGACAGGCTGCAAGAGAGAGGATGGGCCCAGCTACCAAAACAGGAGGGAGGCGTGCAAGGTTCTCAGGTAGGAGTGAATTCCTGGGACCAGCCCCACCCTAATAGGAAACCAGGAAGTGCCACCCCCCACCCAGTCCCGCCCCTGTCTCTGGGCAGGCAGCCGTTACTAGGCAACAGAAACCGGCTGGAGAGGATGCGGTGGTTGCTAGGCAACCCCATCCCAGGCCTCACTTGCCACTTCCTGACGTCCCTGGTTCCCACAATCCCATGGGGAGAGAGGCCTGGACATCCGAGGTCTGGAGGGGAGAGTATCCAGGAGTTAAGAAACTTCGGGAGAGATGGAGAAAAAGAGAGAGAGGCACACACAGAGCCCCATAGATGAATGGACCCAGAGCAGTAAAAGAGCTAAAAAATAAATAAATAAATAAATAAATAAGCAAAGAGAGAGAAGGGAGGAAACAGAGAAAGTGAAAGAGAGGCTTAGAGAAGTGAAAGACAGAGACTCAGAAAAAGAGAAAGGACAAAATAAATAGAAATACAAGGGAAGACAAAGACAAGACAATAGGAAAATGGGGGTAGAAATGGAGAGAAAAGAAGAGAGTTACAAGGAGCTAGGAAGAGGACAAGAAGGGAGAAAGAGGGGAGAGACAGGAGGATGAGGAGGCAAGATAAAGAAAGGACAGAGCAGGGAGAGGAAGAGAGAGGGACAGGCTGGAGAGGTGGAAACCAAGTCACAGGTGAGACACAGGAAGACGGAGACAGAGGATGGAGAAAAGATATGAACCGACTTGGATACAAACAGGAAGAGCTGGAAGGGAGGAGTTAGCAAGGCAGGGAGTGAGCTGCCTGCCAGAAGTTGGTGCCAAACCGCTGCCCCCCACCCTGCTGGGGAGCAGAAGTAAAGGGGAAGATGGTACATTTTTGCTCTTCACAACTCTCCACTCCTATGGAGTCAGGGATTCCTCTAGGCACCCCGGCCTTCTGCAGGGCAACCAGTTCGGCCAGACGCACAGCTCCGCTCCCTCTGGCTGAGGGCTGTGCCCCAAGGGAAGGGATGCTTGGGTTTCCATGGAGTAGGGTTACTGTGGGGGGCCCAGAATGCTGTGAGGTGGGCCTGGACACCGGACCCCACTCAGTCCCCATGGAAGGACAGCTTGAGCTGGTGAAACTGGAATGAGAACTTCGAGGGAAGGATAGAGGCACAAGTCCTTCTGACCATCTCAAGTGGCCTGGAAAACCCAGGCCAGGGATCAGTCTCAGCTCTGCCCCAGACTCACTGCGTGATCTTGAGCAAGTCACCGCCCTCTGGGCCTCTGAGAAGGAGAGAGTGCCGGGTGGGAAGGCATGATGGACAGGCTGGGGACTGCAAACTATAATGTGGATTACGGTGAAGGCTTGTCAAGGATGGAGGCGCAAGGGATGCTGGGAGACCGGGAAGAGGCGCTCACAGTGGGAGGAGTGTGAAGGGCGGGGCTAGGAGAGAGGCAGGAGGGGAGTGGGTCATCCTGAGACACCAGGGACTCCTGAAGAAAATCAGGGAGCAGAGGACAAAGGACAGAAAGACTGAAGGAAAGATGGGGCAGAAGGACAGGAACCCACAGGTGGCAGCCAAAGGTGGGAGTGGACAGAGAAAAAGACTACACGACAGGGTTGAGGGGCAGCAGGTGGACACAGATACACAGAAAGACAGCCCAAGAGGTAGGAACTGAGGCTAAGTGAGAGAGCAAGAGACAGACACGGCCTAGAAGCGAGACATCAAAGGAGACAGAGACAGGGCAGGCAGGGTGTCAGGCAGGCCCAGGACTCATAGCCCCAGAGACTGGGCAAAGCCAGATAAAGGTCAAAACCCAGCAGAGAGCTGAGCAACAGTGGGCACAGGAGAGACATCAGCAAAGGTGAGAGGCAAGGAGGGCCAGCAAAGGCACACGGGGTGAGGGAGAAGGCAAAGGGAGATAAAGAAATAGCAGCAGGTACAAGACTTGGGAGAAGGAGAGAAACGGCCAAACTCTGCAAAGAGAGATGGCCAGTCGGAAAGAAAGACAGTATGTCACAGCTGCATAGCAGGCCCATAGAAGAGGAAGGAGCAAGGGGGAAAAGCAACTGGGAGACAGAAAGGGGGAGTCAGGGAGAGCAACAGAGGTGGGGAGATGGAGTGAGTGCACTAGAGGGGCACAGGCAGGGACAGGGCAAGCGCCTGCAGGAGGGGCTAGACCCACACAGAGGCACAGCCACCCCAAGACACTCAGGAAAGCCGTGCAGGGGAGCAGGAGATCCTGGGGCCCGAAAGCCCCCAGATATGGAGAGAAAAGGGAACAGAAAGGCCAAGTGAGGTAACACAAAAGTGGGGAGAGAGAATGGGAGTAGAAAGAGTTGGACCAGCCAGGAAAAGTCAGCATGGACCATGGAGCAGTGGGGCAGCAGCTGAGGAGGGAGGGACGGAGGAGCCGGGCACCCAGAGTGGATCTGGGGGAAAGAGGTGGAAAAGTGACAGAGGGAAGACAGCCTCCAAGCCCAGAGGCAGAGAGAGGGAGGAGGACAGGTGAGCGGAGGCACAGAATGGAAAGAGAAGTGGAAAGAGACCTGCCAAAGGAGACTCGGAGAGAGGGAAGCCAGGGTGGAGGAGTTCTGACAGAGACAGGGATCTAAACAGAGACATGCTGAGAGCAGCCTGGGTTAACAGCGAAGAGAGAAGTTGGACAGAGTCAGAGAGGGGCCCAAGAGACACAGAAAATGGGGGCTCAAAAGCGGAAAGACATCTCCAGGAGACAGAGACTGGATGGGATGGGGACAGGGCCAGGGCCCACCGAAGGCAGGCAGAGGATGAGGCTCAGAGGAACAGAAAGAGCCAGTCTGGGACCAGGACGGAGGCTTGGAGACAGCAGGGGCACAGACATGCCAGGGGCCCGGGGTAAGTCAGAGCCCGAGTAAGAGCAGTCAGCCCAGTAGGACCCACAAAGCTGGAAAGCTGGGGGTGGCAGTGAGCATGTACCCAGAATAAGGGGTGAGAAGAGGTGGAGGTGAATGGACACTGAGGAGATGGAGGGCGCAGAGCAGGCCCCTAGTGGGGGAGGGTACTTGCCAGTCCGGAGAACGGGGAGAATGTGGTGCCCCCCTGCCAGGCAGCACCAAGCCCAGCCTTCCAGGACCCAGAACCCAGCCCAATCCCCGCCCTGCAGACACTCACGGATCCTGGTGGGACGGAGGGCTGGGCTCCCTCGAGGCCCGAGGACCGACAACGGGAGGTGCTCCGGCGCTGGGTGGCGGTGGGGCTGGGCGGGGGGAGAGGGCAGTCCACAGGGCCCCCTCCCCCGCCGCTGGCGGTGGCCCCCAACTAATCCAAAACGGTGGCTCCACAGAAGCAGGGAGGAAGGACAGGTGGAAGAGGAGAGGGCGGGCCAGGGAGGGGGAGGAAGGGGAAAGGAGAAAATGGAGGAGAGAAGGGGAGAGAGGAGAGGGGGAAGGAGCAAATGGAGGGGAAGGAGAGAGGAAAGGAGGAGAGGAAGGTGAAAACGGAAGGGGGGGCACAGGCAAAGCCGGGGGAGGGGGAAGCTGGCCCAGGAAAGGGCCCCCGCCCCCTCCCCTAGCCGGGCCGACCTGGGGGGGCCACAGGGGGCGAGGACTGGGTGGAGAAAAGGAAGCCGGCCATCAGGAGAAGTGGGGGAGGGGAGGGCCTGCTGGGGGAGGGGGCCGCCCCCTTCCCCCCTCCCCCCTGGAGCCTGGGCCCTGCCCTGGTTGAGGCAAGGGCCCGGAGTCCTCAAGCCCTCAGCCCCCACGGGAAAAGCATGCTGGGGGCGAGGAGAGCCCGGGAGTGGAGGGCTGGGGAGGATGGAGAGCTGGGAGACCCAGAGAGGCCGAGAAGGGGGCAAATGAAGTGGAGAGAAAGGGAGGAGAGAGAGGAGGATGGAGAGGAGCAGGTGAAAGAGAAAGGCGGAGGAGGGTGGGGTGTCCCAGGGGCTCCCGGTGCTGGGCCTCAGTGGGAGGGCCTGGTCACAGACTCCTGGTCCCCTGTGAGGAGAAGCCGCCGGCTCCAGTCCCCGGCTGGGCCTGCCTCCCCGCCGCTGGCTGCCGCCACTGCTGCCGCCACCGCTCAGTCTCCCCTCTGAGGCCGCCGCCTGCCTGCCCGCCTGCCTGCCCGCCTGCCGCCCGCGCTGGGTCCTGGAGCGCGGGGGGGGTAGGGTTGGGGGGTTGTGGGGAGAGAGAAGAGGGAGGGAGGGAGGCAGGGAGGAGGGCGGGCAGGAGGAAGGGAGGGAGGCAGGCAGTGAGCGAGTAGGGAGGGGAGTCGGGGGAGGGGGAGCCCGTATTGGTTGGGGATGGGGGCCCCCCCGCGAGGAGAATGCTGATGAGAAGACGGAGCTGCATTGGATGGAAGGCCCACCCCCGAGCCACCCCCTCTACCACCCCATGCCACCGCCCTGCCCAGACAGCCCTGGGCACAGGAGCCCACAGAGATGGGAGGCAAGGAGACCTGGGTAGAAGGCCACTGAGATGAGGGGAGAGGGCTACAGAGATGAAGAGAAATGAAGAGAAGAGAGACAGCCATCAAGACTGTCCAGAGAAGTGGGCTGAGGCCCATAAACCCCACAAGGACAGGAAAAGCCCAGGGATAAGAAAGAAAGGCCCATGGACACAAGGGAGCAGCCTGCACAGACAAGCAAAAGGACCTCGGAGACAAGGGGCAGTATGTGGACACAGAGACCTCCCGTGAAGGAAAACAGGGGAGAAGCCAGAGACACGAGAGAGGCCCCTGGAAACAGAAACCACTCCTCGGATATGGGGAGCGGTCCACAGGGCAGGGAGACAGCCAAGGAGAGCCGAAGAAGGTCACAGAAACAAGGGAGGCCTACAGACACCAGGGGACCACAAAGACAAGGATGTGGCTCATAGACACAAGAGAGCCACTGAGGCAGGAGCTGCCAGCCTGGAGATGCGGGGCAAGCTTCTCCCAATAGAAATAGCTCCTATAGAGGTGAGGGGATGGGTGGTGAGTATGGGAATTCCCTGTGGTGCACAGAGAAATCCTTGGGACCCACAGAGATGAGTGGGTGGAGAGAAGGGGCCCTCATTATCTAGTCACAGGAGCAGAGAGGCAGTGGGAAAGGTGGATAAGAGAAGGACAGGGAGCTGGAGGGCAGAGCCAGGAGAAGTGGGAGACTCCTTCTCAGGGAACACTCTAAGCCTCTCAGAAGGAGCTGAGCAGGGTAGGGGGATGGAAGAGAGAAGCGACACAGATCTTGGAGTGGGGGTGGGTGGTGCATGGCTGGCTGGGGGGGTGAAATTTGGGGGGAAGAAACATGACAGTTGGCACTGAAGGCTGAGCCCGTGACTCACCACCACCCCCGATGCTCGTGATGGGGAGGAGACACTGACACACTCACGTGCAGCCCACAGCACATGTGACCGCATGCCTCGAACACACAGCTGGCACATGGCAACTCCTGGACCACATGCCAGCCTAGCACGGGAAGCCCTCTGCAAGCTGGCATGTGGGGCATCCTGGACACACATCTGACACATATATCTGACACTGAAGGACCACCAACTTTGCACACACCTGCTTACCCCACTTGGTCAACATCTATACCCACCCCTCAAACACCACACTCAGCTTCAGCCAGGCCTAAAAGCCCAGACTCACACCTGCCTCTGGGACTTTGCTTATGCAGGACTTCAACACAGAACACCATCCTTTCAACCGGGGCGGTTGCTCATTCCTGTAAACCCAGCACTTTGGAAGGCCGAGGCAAGTGGACCACCTGAGGTTGGGAGTTCAAGACCAGCCTGGCCAACATGGCAAAACCCCATCACTACTAAAAATACAAAAATTAGCCAGGCCTGGTGGCACGCTCCTTTAGTCCTAGCTACTTGGGAGGCTGAGGCACGAGAATTGCTTGAACCTAGGAGGCAGAGGTTGCTGTGAGCCATGATCATGCGACTGCGCTCCAGCATGGGAGACAGAGCGAGACTCTATCTCACACACACACAAAAAATAATAATGACCACCATCCACTCTAAATTTAACCTGTCCCCGAAATCCTAGCCAGTCCTGTGCTACCACCTCCAGAAAGACCAGTCCAGGCCTCAGCTTATTCCTATATCATCTGGAGAGAAGAGAGACCTACACAACCCAAATCAAGTTGGGAAGTCCAAGCAAAAGGCCTGAGAAGTTACCTGGATCCTCAGATTTTCTTCTTTCTTTTTTTTGAGATGGAGTCTCGCTCTGTTGCCCAAACGAGTGCAGTGGCGCGATCTCAGCTCACTGCAAGCTCCACCTCCCGGGTTCACGCCATTTTCCTGCCTCAGGCTCCCGAGTAGCTGGGACTATAGGTGCCCCCCACCACGCCCCGCTAATTTTTTTGTATTTTTAGTAGAGATGGGGTTTCACCATGTTAGCCAGGATGGTCTTGATCTCCTGATTCGTGATCTGCCTGCCTCGGCCTCCCAAAGTACTGGGATTACAGGTGTGAGCCACCACGCCCGGTCAGATTTTCTTTTCTTTTTTTTTTTTTTGAGACAGAGTCTCACTCTGTCGCCCAGGCTGGAGTGCAGTGGCCGGATCTCAGCTCACTGCAAGCTCCGCCTCCCGGGTTCACGCCATTCTCCTGCCTCAGCCTCCCGAGTAGCTGGGACCACAGGCGCCCACCACCTCGCCCGGCTAGTTTTTTGTATTTTTTAGTAGAGACGGGGTTTCACCGTGTTAGCCAGGATGGTCTCGATCTCCTGACCTCGTGATCCGCCCGTCTCGGCCTCCCAAAGTGCTGGGATTACAGGCTTGAGCCACCGCGCCCGGCCCTCTTTTTTTTTTTTTTTTTTTTTTTGACGCGGAGTCTTGCTCTGTGCCCCAGGCTGGAGTGCAGTGGCGCGATCTCGGCTCACTGCAAGCTCCGCTCCCCTGGGTTCACGCCATTCTCCTGCCTCAGCCTCCCGAGTAGCTGGGACTACAGGCGCCCGCCACCTCGCCCGGCTAATTTTCTTGTATTTTTAGTAGAGACGGGGTTTCACCGTGTTAGCCAGGATGGTCTCGATCTCCTGACCTCATGATCCGCCCGTCTCGGCCTCCCAAAGTGCTGGGATTACAGGCTTGAGCCACCGCGCCCGGCCACCCGGCCCTCTTTCTTCTTTTTTTTTTTTTTTTTTGAGATGGGGTTTTGCTCTTGTTGCCCAGGTTGGAGTGCAACGGCGCCATCTTGGCTCACTGCAACCTCTGCCTCTGGGGTTCAAGTGATTCTATTGCCTCAGCCTCCCGAGTAGCTGGGATTATAGGCATGCACTACCATGCCCGACTAATTCTGTATTTTTAGTACAGACGGAGTTTCTCAATGTTGGTCAGGCTGGTCTTGAACTCCTGACCTCGGGTGATCAGCCTGCCTGGGTCTCCCAAAGTGTTGGGATTACAGGTGTGACCCACCGCACCCAGCCCGATCCTCAGATTTTCAAGTGGGGAAAAGGAAGTTTCAGCAGGAGCAAGAATCTGCCCAAGGTCACACAGCCTGTCAAAAACTGAGCATGGCTTCCACTTCTCTGGCACCTATCCCAGGTGATTTTGCCCTAAGGGCAAACCCAGACTGCTTCAAAGCAGGCCAAGCCTAGCTTTAGCTCACTAATTTCCACCAGCTCTTTCCTTTACTTCTTGCATTCATCCCTTCAACATCGAACCACTTGAACTTCCCACCTGCCAGGCAGGTGAGCCTGGGGGCCAAGAATGGAGACCTTAAGGTCAACTCCTGGGTTGGAATCCTGACTCTTCCTAACTATGGGAACCACGACTAGTTACTTCTCTGGGCCTCGATGTTTTGTAAAGTCAGTATGACAGTTTCTCCCTTACATGATTGTTGAGAGGATTAAACTGAATAATGCATGTAAACATTGAGCATAATACCTAGCACGTCATAATACACTCAAGAGATGTTAGTTATTATCATTAGGCTCCTAGAGATACTAATAAAAATCACAACTGGCCAGACACAGTGGCTCACACATGTAATCCCACTATTTTGGGAGGCCAAGGCAGGAGGATGGTTTGAGCCCAGGAGTTCTGAGACAGCCTGGGCAACATGGTAAGACTCTATCTCTACAAAAACAAAAAACAAAAAAACAAAAAACGGGCACGGTGGCTCATGCCTGTAATCCCAGCACTTTCGGAGGTCAAGGTAGACAGATCCACTTGAGGCCAGGAGTTCAAGACCAGCCTGGCCAACATGGCAAAAACCCGTCCCTACCAAAAAATATGAAAAATTAGCCGGGCATGGCAGCACATGCCTGTAATCCCAGCTACTCAGGAGGCTGAAAATTGCTTGAGCCTGGGAGGCAGAGGTTGCAGTCAGCTGAGATCACACCACTGCACTCCAGCCTGGGTGACAGAGCTACACTGTCTCAAAAAAAAAAAAAAAAAAAATTAGGAGCTGGGCACAGTGGCTCACATCTGTAATCCCAACACTTTGGGAGGCCGAGTTGGGGGTGGATCATCTTAGGTCAGGAGTTTGAGACCAGCCTGGCCAACATGGCAAAATCCCGTCTTTACTAAAAATACAAAAATTAGCCGGGAGTGGTGGTGTGTGCCTGTAGTCCCACCTACTCGGGAGGCTTAGGCAGGAGAATCACTTGAACCCAGGAGGCGAAGGTTGCAGTAAGCTGAGATCATGCCACTGTACTCCAGCCTGGGCGATGAGCGACAGGATCCCTCTCCAGAAAACAACAAAGCAAAACAAAAACTTAAATTAAAAAAATAGGCCAGGTGCAGTGGCTCACGCCTACAATTCCAGCACTTTGGGAGGCCAAGGCAGGTGGATCATGAGGTCAGGAGATTGAGACCACCCTGGCCAACATGGTGAAACCCCGTCTCTACTAAAAATAAAAAAATTAGCCAGGCATGGTGGCAAGTACCTGTAGTCACAGCTACTCAGGAGGCTGAGGCAGGAGAATCGCTTGAACCCGGGAGGTGGAGGTTGCAGTGAGCCGAGATTGCGCCATTGTACTCCAGCCTGGGTGACAGAGCAAGACTCTGCCGTCTCAAAAATAAATAAAATAAAATAAAATAAAGAGTAACTCCTAGATGTCTTTTACTCTGTGCCTCACAACCACCATGAGATGGGTTGTGATTAGCCCCATTTCACAGATTAGAAACTTAGGCTCAGGATAGTTGACTTGCCCTAGAACCAGGATTCCAATCCGGCAATCTGTTTTAACTACACAGGCCTGCTGTTAGATAATTTAATCCATGAGGTTAGGACATCTAATGACTAAATGACCATAGCAAAGCTGATGAATTGGTCCCGGGTCTCACCGTGAGACGCATCCCATAGTGGCTTTTGGCATCAGGTAGGTAAATAAATAAGAGTTCTGAGAGTGAGTTTCCTCATCCGAGAAACTGAAACTCCTCTGTGCTTGGGTTCAGGGAGTAGGTCTGGAAACGTTTCTTTTTTTTAAGATGGAGCCTTGCTCTGTCGCCCAGGCTGGAGTGCAGTGGCACGATCTCGGCTCACTGCAACCTCGGCCTCCTGGGTGCAATCAAATCTTGTGCCTCAGTCTCCCGAGTTGCTGGGGTTACAGGCACAAGGCAGCACACCCAGCTAATTTTTTGTATTTTTAGCAAAGATGGTAGTTTCACTAGGTTGGCCAGGTGGGTCTCTTTTTTTTTTTTTTTTTTTTTTTGAGACGGAGTCTTGCTGTGTCGCCCAGGCTGGAGTGCAGTGGCCGGATCTCAGCTCACTGCAAGCTCCGCCTCCCGGGTTTTTACGCCATTCTCCTGCCTCAGCCTCCCGAGTAGCTGGGACTACAGGCGCCCACCACCTCGCCCGGCTAGTTTTTTGTATTTTTTAGTAGAGACGGGGTTTCACCGTGTTAGCCAGGATGGTCTCGAACTCCTGACGTCGTGATCCGCCCGTCTCGGCCTCCCAAAGTGCTGGGATTACAGGCTTGAGCCACCGCGCCCGGCCGGCCAGGTGGGTCTCGAACGCCTGACTTCAAGTGATGAACCCTCCTCAGCCTCCCAAAATTGTTGGGATTACAGGCGTGAGCCACGGCGCCCTGCCTGGAAACGTTTCTAACAGTACTGGGGCAACTCCCTCCCAAGGCCCTGAGGGGCGCAGGAACGAGGTGAGTAGGAATGGCCAGAGCCCCTTGGACACATGGGGCCCCGCTCTCGAGGTGTAAGGGTCAGAGTCACCCCGGAAGGAGGTGGAGTGGAGTCCGCCCGCTAATGGCTCACTTCCTTCAGGCTCTCACCCCGATTGTCCTTCAGGTCCTCTACCCGCCACATTCCCTGTTTCTTCCAGTGAAATTGTCTGTCCTTGCTTCTTCTTTTTCTCGATATCCTCGCTTTCCTTGCTTCCCCTCTGACATTTCTCCTCTCTCCACTTCCCAAAAGTCCCCTCGGTCTTTACCCTGTTTCTTCCTGTCGCCTTCATTTCCCTCCTTTTAATAAAGTGAGTCTGGAGCCTTGGTTTCTTTTCTCAGTGACTGGCACTGAATGCAGTTTGCCCTCGCCCCATCACGCTAAGTGGTTTCACTTTCTCCCTCTGACCCTCGGGGAAACCACAAACGTTCCTGTGCCTCCATTCCCCGGTTCCACCCCTCGGGGTGCCGCGTGCCTCAATTTCCCAGGATCTTTCCCTCCCTCTCCCTGACCCCAACGCTGACTCCCTCATGGCGTCCCCAAGATGGCGCCCGCGGCGGCGCTCCGCCGCCTGACGTCATCGCACCGCCCTCCGCTCAGAGTTGCCCACTGGAGCCGTCGGAGGCGGAGTCAAGGAGGAGGAGGAGCATCCTCTAGGGAGGATTAAAGGGGCGGGCACTATGCACCCGAGGGCTGACCGGTGAGGGAACGTCGCTAAAGGATTGGTTGGGCGCTGAGGGAAATCTCGATGCTCCTCACTATTGGCCCAAGCCTCAGAGACGTGAACTTCGATTGGCTGAACGGCAGGGCCCGAGCGGGCGATGATTGGTTGCGTCCGGCCGTCCGTGCGGCGGCCGAGGAGGAAGGTGGGAGGGGCGTTGCTGAGGGTAGCTGGGGGCGAGAGTGAGGCTACGGAGCAGGCGAGAGGCGACGCGAGAGCTAGAGCGGGCGCAGCGTTAGGGTGGCCGTGCAAGGGGAGCCGTGGCCCGGGCCCGGGCCCGGGGCGTGCGAGACGGCTGAAGCAGGTGAGCGCGAGCGGGCGCGCAAAGGCTAGCCGGGCTGCCCTCCCTGCCGCCGCGGCCTCCTCTCGCCAGGCCGCCTGCGCACTGAGGGCCTGAGGGGGTGCGCGCCGGGCAGTTAGGGCGGAGCGGCACCAACGGCCGACCGGGCGCGCGGGCAGCAAGGCGGGGGCCGGGCCCGAGCGGCAGGTGGGGAAGGGGCCTGGAGTCGCGTGCGGGGCTGAGTGAGGAGGGGCGGGGCTTGGGCTGGGGCTTTGGCGGGGCACCTGGGCGGGAAGGGGAGGCCTCAGAGCTGTCCCAGAAGGGCTCCGCCGCTCCCCAGGGTTTGGGGTAAAGGACTTGGTGGTGTGGCAAGTCCAGGACGAAGGGGCTGGGCCGGTTAGAGGCACTTGGGTGCCCAGTGAGGGGCTTAGGGCGTGAGAAAGATAATTAAGTTAGTGGAGGGGGAAAATATCTAGTTCTTCCTGGAAAGAACTGGGGCAGTGAGAGGGGTTTTGGTGTGAAAAAATATTAGGAAATCGATATCCCCAAGGGAGCGGTTTAGAACTAAGGAGGAGTCCAGTTGTAACGGATGGGGTTAAAATAATGTGAAGAGGCCTTAAACCATGTATCAGGAGGTTGGGTACCCTTGGAATACGTGGAGAGAGGTCTCTGTACAAAGAAGGGTTATGTGTATTTTAAAAGGATGTTTGGGTGTTCCTAGAATGAGCCGGGAAAGGTAGTCTTTTTTAAGTACAGGTAATTAGGCCAAGGTGAAGATGGGATTTGGTTATTGGAAGGGGAGGAAGTAGGGTGGGAGAGATCTGTGTGCTAAAGTGACGAGTGCCTGGGAATTCCTGGAATGAGACTGAGAGGTTGCTAAGACGTTGGGGGTCTGAGTACCCCCAAAGTAGTAGGCTAGTGAGAGGGGCTTGAGTGTGAGGAAAAGGGGTCTGTCTGCTGGAGTAGGGTGGTGATGGGGGTTCTGTATGAGAATAGGAGGTCCGGGTATCCCTAAAGGGGATTTGGGCAGCAGGAGGGGTGTGTGTAGAAGGAGCTTAAGCCGTTGTGAAAGACGGTCTGGATATCCCTGGAATGGGTTGAGTGTGTGTGGATCTTTACACAAAGGACTTATGTTGCTACGAAGAGGAGGGTCTGAGCATCCCTAGAATGGGTTAGGGTGGGTTGGGTCTTCTCGCAAATTAAAAAAGATTGGGTTAATAATGTGAAGGAGGATCTGGATATTCCTGAGATGGATTTGCCGGGGCAGGGGGAGGTCTGTTTGCAAGAGAGGCATAGGTTGATATGAAGTGAGGGTATGGGCGTCCCTGAATGAGTGGCTGTGTATGAATAGGAAGGGTTTTAATCAATGGGAAGAGGGGACCTGGGTATCCCAAAGGGGATTAGAATTGTCTATTTGGTCTTGGTACAAAGAAGAGGTGATGAATGTAAAGAGTGGAAAGATACCCTGGAGACAGGAGTTAGGGTGGTGGAAGGGTCTACGTCTGAAACAGGGAGGAGTAGGCCTTTGTGAAAATGGGTCTGGGTATTCTGGATAGGGGATTAGGGTTGGAGAGAGCCTTGATTTGTAGAAGAGTTTAAGTAATTAAACAGGGCTGGGTATCATGAAGTGGTTAAGGTGGGCAAAGTCTGGGTGTGGAGATGGGTTAGGCCAATGTGAGAAAATCTGATTGTGGAGAAGGGATATAGTTTGACGTGAGGAATCCAGGCACCCGAGGAAGAGTTGGTGGGTAGCAGGGGAGTTGCGTGTGAAGGGGAGGGGTGGCACCGTGTACAGTGCTGAAAGTGGAGTGGTGGGGCGTTGGGCAGTTTGGTCTGGGTGTAAAAAGAAGTCTGAGAACCTGGGAGAAGGAGCAGAGGTCATGGGAGGGGTGTGGCTGGGAGAAACAGGTGGGGAAGGCCTATATGGGGTTTCAGTTGGGTACCTTGGAGAGGAATGGGGTGATGTGAGTTGCTAAGAAAAGGAGTCAGTGGAAGGAGGTCTGAGTGGAGGTTCCCATGTGCTGGGTGTAACTGTGGGGCCCACTGTGAGGTGTGGGAGATGAGGGGACTGAACAGGTTACAAGGATCTGGTGGGTGGAATTTGATGCAAGTTGATGTAGAGGTGAGACTGGGTAAATTCCTGGGGAAGGGACTGCCTGGGAGATTTTGTGTTTGGTGTTTGTTATCTTGAGGGGAGGAAGGATTATTAGGAGGGAAGCAGAATTTTAAAAATCGAAGGAAGAACTTGGAGGGGGCATAGATCTAAGGTATTGGGAGTGGAGAGTGATAAAGGGAAGAGCTGAGGAATCGGTGACCTAACTGGTTTGTCCCCACTGTCCCCTCTTCCAGCCCAGGGCCTTGCTGCCGCCATGACTGAGGAATCAGAGGAGACAGTCCTGTACATTGAGCACCGCTATGTCTGCTCTGAGTGCAACCAGCTCTATGGATCCCTGGAAGAGGTGCTCATGCACCAAAACTCCCACGTGCCCCAGCAGCACTTTGAGCTGGTGGGCGTGGCTGACCCCGGAGTCACTGTTGCCACAGACACAGCTTCAGGCACGGGCCTCTATCAGACCCTTGTGCAGGAGAGCCAGTACCAGTGCCTGGAGTGCGGTCAACTGCTGATGTCGCCCAGCCAGCTCCTGGAGCACCAGGAGCTGCACCTGAAGATGATGACACCCCAGGAGGCAGTGCCAGCTGAGCCACCACCCAAGGCACCACCCCTGAGCTCCAGCACCATCCACTACGAATGTGTGGATTGCAAGGCTCTCTTTGCCAGCCAGGAGCTGTGGCTGAACCACCGGCAGACACATCTCCGGGCTACACCCACCAAGGCTCCTGCCCCTGTTGTCCTGGGGTCCCCAGTTGTTCTAGGGCCTCCTGTGGGCCAGGCCCGAGTGGCTGTGGAGCACTCATATCGAAAGGCAGAAGAAGGTGGGGAAGGGGCGACTGTCCCATCTGCCGCTGCCACCACCACTGAGGTGGTGACCGAGGTGGAGCTGCTCCTCTACAAGTGCTCTGAGTGCTCCCAGCTCTTCCAGCTGCCAGCGGATTTCCTGGAGCACCAGGCCACTCACTTCCCTGCTCCTGTCCCCGAGTCTCAGGAGCCTGCCCTACAGCAGGAGGTGCAGGCTTCGTCACCTGCAGAGGTGCCTGTGTCTCAGCCTGACCCCGTGCCAGCTTCTGACCATAGTTATGAGCTGCGCAATGGTGAAGCCATTGGGCGGGATCGCCGGGGGCGCAGGGCCCGGAGGAACAACAGTGGAGAAGCAGGCGGGGCAGCCACACAGGAGCTCTTCTGCTCAGCCTGTGACCAGCTGTTTCTCTCACCCCACCAGCTACAGCAGCACCTGCGGAGTCACCGGGAGGGCGTCTTTAAGTGCCCCCTGTGCAGTCGTGTCTTCCCCAGCCCTTCCAGTCTGGACCAGCACCTTGGAGACCACAGCAGCGAGTCACACTTCCTGTGTGTAGACTGTGGCCTGGCCTTTGGCACAGAGGCCCTCCTCCTGGCCCACCGGCGAGCCCACACCCCAAATCCTCTGCATTCATGTCCGTGTGGAAAGACCTTTGTCAACCTTACCAAGTTCCTTTATCACCGGCGTACTCATGGGGTAGGGGGTGTCCCTCTGCCCACAACACCAGTCCCACCAGAGGAACCTGTCATTGGTTTCCCTGAGCCAGCCCCCGCAGAGACGGGAGAGCCAGAGGCCCCTGAGCCCCCTGTGTCTGAGGAGACTTCAGCAGGGCCTGCTGCCCCAGGCACCTACCGCTGCCTCCTGTGCAGCCGTGAATTTGGAAAGGCCTTGCAGCTGACCCGGCACCAACGTTTTGTGCACCGGCTGGAGCGGCGCCATAAATGCAGCATTTGTGGCAAGATGTTCAAGAAGAAGTCTCATGTGCGTAATCACCTGCGCACGCACACAGGGGAGCGGCCCTTCCCCTGCCCTGACTGTTCCAAGCCCTTCAACTCGCCTGCCAACCTGGCCCGCCACCGGCTCACACACACAGGAGAGCGGCCCTATCGGTGTGGGGACTGTGGCAAGGCTTTCACACAGAGCTCCACACTGAGGCAGCACCGCTTGGTGCATGCCCAGCACTTCCCCTACCGCTGCCAGGAATGTGGGGTGCGTTTTCACCGCCCTTACCGCCTGCTCATGCACCGCTACCATCACACAGGTGAATACCCCTACAAGTGTCGTGAATGCCCCCGCTCTTTCTTGTTGCGCCGGCTGCTGGAGGTGCACCAGCTCGTGGTCCATGCCGGACGCCAGCCCCACCGCTGCCCATCCTGTGGGGCTGCCTTCCCCTCCTCACTGCGGCTCCGGGAGCACCGCTGTGCAGCCGCTGCTGCCCAGGCCCCACGGCGCTTTGAGTGTGGCACCTGTGGCAAGAAAGTGGGCTCAGCTGCTCGGCTGCAGGCACACGAGGCGGCCCATGCGGCTGCTGGGCCTGGAGAGGTCCTGGCTAAGGAGCCTCCTGCCCCTCGAGCCCCACGGGCCACTCGTGCACCAGTTGCCTCTCCAGCAGGCCTTGGAGGCACTGCTACAGCATCCCCTGCAACCCCTGCCCGCCGCCGGGGTCTAGAGTGCAGCGAGTGCAAGAAGCTGTTCAGCACAGAGACATCACTGCAGGTGCACCGGCGTATCCACACAGGTGAGCGGCCGTACCCATGTCCAGACTGTGGCAAGGCGTTCCGTCAGAGTACCCACCTGAAAGACCACCGGCGCCTGCACACAGGTGAGCGGCCCTTTGCCTGTGAAGTGTGTGGCAAGGCCTTTGCCATCTCCATGCGCCTGGCAGAGCATCGCCGCATCCACACAGGCGAACGACCCTACTCCTGCCCTGACTGTGGCAAGAGCTACCGCTCCTTCTCCAACCTCTGGAAGCACCGCAAGACCCATCAGCAGCAGCATCAGGCAGCTGTGCGGCAGCAGCTGGCAGAGGCGGAGGCTGCCGTTGGCCTGGCCGTGATGGAGACTGCTGTGGAGGCGCTGCCCCTTGTGGAAGCCATTGAGATCTACCCTCTGGCCGAGGCCGAGGGGGTCCAGATCAGTGGCTGACTCTGCCTGACTTCCTCTTCAGCACTTCCATGCCCTGTTGCTGAAGGCCCTCCAGCATCCCCTTAAGCATCTGTACATACTGTGTCCCTTCCTCTTCCCATCCCTACCACCTTGTAAGTTCTAAATTGGATTTATTCTCTCCTGAGGTGGGTGCTTTGGGGTCCTTGACACACAAAAAGGTGCCCCCCCACCTTCCACCTCTTAGCACTGGTGACCC
This sequence comes from Macaca mulatta, assembly GCF_049350105.2. Taxonomy (NCBI): domain Eukaryota; kingdom Metazoa; phylum Chordata; class Mammalia; order Primates; family Cercopithecidae; genus Macaca; species Macaca mulatta. The sequence continues at coordinate 53,132,404 of NC_133424.1, forward strand.
CAAAAATGAAACCATCAATAAAGACCAAGTTGCCAGCAGTGTATAGAGTGGAATTTGGGAGTCACGGGTCTTACCTCTCATGGCTGCGTCACCAGCACCCAGAAGTGGGCCTGGCAGGTAGCAGGGATAGTACAAGCCCAGTAAACATTTGCTGGGCTGAAGAGAATGACCTGCTGTTCATGGGCATGGCTCTCAAGCAGGGCCTTCACTTTACTGCTAGATGGAGGTAGCATGACTCTTGCCACTAGAGGTCCCTGGCTCTGTGGAAAAGCTCAAGGGTGCTTGTGCTGGCGGCAGGAACTTTCAGAGAAATCAGATTCTGACACCCCTATCCCTGACTCCTGGCCTGATGTGGGCCTTGTCTCCCAAGGCCATCTGATTTTCTCATTGATCCCCAAGAGCAAATGCAGGTAGGCATGATCTCTGGGGCTGTGGAATTAAAGGAGATTCTGAATAATATGTGTCTGGACATAGGGGTGGTGACTTGAATCCCCCTGGAGTTGGACTTTGGCTCAGCCAACAGATTTTTATTGTGAGAGATGGATTGTTGGAATGGCTGGCCAATGTTTGAACATCTAGTTAGTCTCAAGTACTATATAACAGTAATATTCACACTGATTAGGTGAGAACATTTTGCAGGGAAGGAATCTCCAGTCAAAAGCATTGAGATGACTTGTCCAAGGTCAGATTCAATCCAGGCAGGGCAGAGCTTGAATTCAAGCCTGATTTCATTTCATTTGGTTTAATCACCCATATGCTTTTCTCTCCATTCTGCTGCCTTCTGCATACGTCGGGGAGGGTGGTGGAGACAAGATAGGAGTATGTGACTGGGGGGATGCTAGGCTGCTGTGCTAGCCTTGCTTCTGAGACCCCCTCTCCCCAGAGATTATTCCAAATCCTTCTGTTGAACTCTTTTTCCTTTTATTTATTTATTTGTTTTTTCGAGATGGAGTCTGCTCTGCTGCCCAGGCTGGAGTGCAATGGTGTGGTCTTGGCTCACTGCAACCTCCACCTCCCAGGTTCAAGTGTTTCTCCTGCCGCAGCCTCCCAAGTGGCTCGGGTTACAGGCACATGCCACCACACCTGGCTAATTTTTGTATTTTTAGTAGAGGCGGGGTTTCACCATGTTGGTCAGACTGGTTTCCAACTCCCCACCTCAGGTGATCCACCCGCCTCAGCCTCCCAAAGTGCTGGGATTCTAGGCATGAGCCACCGTGTCTGGCCTAAAACAAAACAAATTCTAATAATCTTATAAAATAAATGACATAACATTTGAAAAGTTAATGTATTAGGGTTCTGTTTATACAAAAAAATACATAGTAGGTTATGTGTATGTGTATCCTACCTGTTACATGTATATAAATTATACAATAGATATAGTAAATATTGATATATATATATAAAGAGATTATTGTTTCACTCTTTATAGACATATATAAACATACATTTTAATGTTTATATACATAGAGTTCCAAATCCTAGGATTTTTTTTAAATTAAGTTCTGGGATACATGTGCAGAACGTGCAGGTTTGTTACATAGGTATACACATGCCATGGTAGTTTGCTGCACCCATCAACCCGTCATCTACATTAGGCATTTCCCCTAATGTTATCCCTCCCTAGCCCCCTGCCCTCTGACAGGCCCTAGTGTGTGATGCTCACCTCCCTGTGTCCATGTGTTCTTATTGTTCAACCCACTTATGAGTGAGAACATGGGGTGTTTGGTTTTCTGTTACTGTGTTAGGTTTTATTTTTATATTTTTATTAGAAATGGGGTCTTGCTATGTTGGCCAGGCTGGTCTAAAACTCCTGGCCTCAAGGGATCATCCCATTTTGGCCTCCGAAAGTGCTGGGATTAGAGGCATGAGGCACAACACCTGGCCTGTTTTTTTTTTTTTTTTTTTCTATTTTTCAGAGTCTTGCTTTGTCACCCAGGCTGGAATGCAGTTGCATGATCATGGCTCACTGTAGCCTCAACCTCCTGGGCTCAAGTGATCCTTCTGCCTCAGCCTCCCAAGTTGCTGGAACTACAGGCGAGCACCACCACTTCTGCCTAATTTATTTTGTAGAGATGGGGTCTTGGGTTCTGTGTGGTTCTGACTGTGCCACCTTGAAGATGGGCCTGAAGCCAATGATCTTCCTCCATGTACTATTATGCCTCATCCCTGCTGACTTGTTTGGAGAGTTGAGGAGCTTTGCGTTTTTTCAGTCTTGCCAAAACACTGCAATGCTAACACTTCTTGTCTTACTACATATGAAACCTATCTTTCACTCATACTTTTCCTGTGCCTCGATTGCCACAGCCCTCACTATTGAATTTGCAGGATCCCAGCACCTGTGTGCCAAGCATACATTAGAGGATGGAACAGTGTTGAGGAAACCCAACAGCTCTTTTTTCCCCCCCCGAGATAGAGTCTCACTCTGTCACCCAGACTAGAGTGTAGTGGCATGATCTCGGCTCACTGCAACCTCTACCTCCCAACTTCAAGTGATTCTTGTGCCTCAGCTGCCTGAGTAGCTGGGATTACAGGCGTGCACCACCACGCCCGGCTAATTTTTGTATTTTTAGCAGAATGGGGCTTCACCATGTTGGGCAGGCTAGTCTTGAACTCCTGGCCTCAAGTGATTCGCCAGCCTGGTCCTCCCAAAATGCTGGGAGTATAGGCGTGAGCCACCGCGCCCAGTCTTAACAGTGCATTTTCATTAATACCACTTCTACCTTTTAGTGGTGAGGTCTTAGGGATCAGTCCATGGCCTGATGGCCTGCAGAAGCTGTTGCTATTGCCGAATGACAGATGGGCACAATAATTTGAGTAAGAGTTAATGTTGCTCTAAAAAGGAAGGGGGTTGGTGTGTACATTGTACCACCAGAAAACTTCAAAATCAACTCTGGTTGGTTGGTTTGAGACAGGGTCTCGCTCTGTCACCACCCAGGCTGGAGTGCAGTGGTACTATCATAGCTCACTGCAGCCTTGGCCTCCCGGGCTCAAGAGCTCCACCTCAGCCTCCCAAGTAGCTGGGACCACAGATGTACCCCATTATGCCCAGTTAATTTTGTTCAATTTTTTTTTTTTTTTTGAAATGGAGTCTCACTCTGTCATCCAGGCTGGAGTGCAGTGGCACAATCTCTGCTCACTGCAACCTCCACCTCCTAGGTTCAAACGATTCTTCTGCCTCAGCCTCCCAAGTAGCTGGGACTACAGGCACGCACCACCACGCCCGGCTAATTTTTGTATTTTTAGTACAGACGCGGTTTTACCATATTGGCTAGGCTGGTCTCGAACTCCTGACCTAATGATCCACCCACCTCAGCCTCCCAAAGTGCTGGGATTCCAGGCATGAGCCACCACACCTGGCCCAATTTTGTTCAATTTTTGTAGAGATGGGGTCTCACCATGTTGCCCAGGCTGGTGTTGAACTCCTGGGCTCAAGGGTTCTTCTTGCCTTGGCCTCCTCAATTCTAGGGTTACAGGCAGGAGCCACCGCACATGGCCTGGTTTTTGTTTGTTTGTTTGTTTTTTTGAGATGGAATCTCGCTCTGTCGCCTGATCTGGAGTGCAATGACGCAATCTTGGCTCACTGCAACTTCCACCTCCCGGATTCAAGCTATTCTCTAGCCTCAGCCTCCTGAGTAGCTAGGATTACAAGCATTTTTGTATTTTTAGTAGAGATGGGGTTTCACCGTGTTAGCCAGGCTGATCTCGAATTCCTGACCTCAGGTGATCCGCCTGCCTCAGCCTCCCAAAGTGTTGGGATTACAGGCGTGAGCTACCGCGCCTGGCGTTTTGTTTTGTTTTTTGCATTTTTTTGGTGATGTGAAAAAATGACGTATAACTCTTCTGTTAATTTATTTGACAATTTGTGAGGCTGAAACTTTTTAATGTGTTAATTGAAACTCTGGTTTTGAAGAGTCTCTTTAGTCCTCTAGGGAAGCATCCAGGGATGGAAATGGGGAGGTACTTGCTGGTTTCCTGCCTTTCTCATAGTTCTCATTTATTGAAGACAGTGTGCTGGAGCCCAGTCCTAAGCACTTTACTTAGACCATCATCCTACAACCTTGTGAGGTAGGTATTGTCCCTAATTTACAGTGAGGACACAGAAACTCACATATTGAAGGTCATAGAACGGCAGAATTGAGATTTGAATTCGGAAATGTGAATTCATCCTGAATTCAAAGACGGTTCTTTGGCAAGAACATTTGTGCAGGTTTTACTTCCAAACAAACATTCACTATTTTTAAACATTTATTTATTATTATTATTTTTTAAACAAGGTCTCTCTCTGTTACTCAGACTGGAGTGCAGTGGCATGATCACGGTTCATTGCGGCCTCGACATCCCGGGCTCAAGCCATCCTCCCACCTCAGTCTCCCAAGTAGCTAGGACTAGACAACAGGCACACGCCATGACGCCTAGTTGAGTTTTTGGGGCTTTTGTAGAGAAGAGTTCTCACTCTGTTGCCCAGACTGTGAACATTCACTATTGGAACAGAAGTAAAGCCCTCCCCTCCCCAGCATACAGATCTCCAACCCCACACCCTGATGTCTTCACCACTCTTCCCAGGACAGAGAGGAGACCAAGGGAGAGCAGGCATCATTTCTCTCTGTACAGTTTTTAATTTTTTATTTTTTGATGTTTGTTGTCCAGATGAATGACACACTCAAGTTACAAAAATGGGGCCTTAAAAGAAGCACATTGTACAATGAACAAGCAGATTGGAGTTAAGAACACTGAAACGCTAACCCGCTACCACGAGAAGAGACAGGGAGGGGGTACAGAAAGGGAAGGAAGGGGCTACCAACACAGGGGTCAGACGGAACTGAAAGGGAGGCTAACTTGGTGAGGATGGAGGAAAGACAGGTCTACTCTGGGGCTGATTTCTGGATGCCAGTTCTTGGGCACCCTTGCCTTGTACTTGCCACCCCCTCCAACTTCACCCACCTCCATTCCAACCTAGTCATTCTGGGCGGTGAGAGACACCCACACCAGAACGGGCTGCACCAATCAGGTCTTTACGAGGTAGGGTGGTCACCTTGCCCTAGTGCAGCCCTGGATTTGGAAGGTGATGGTGGCAGCAGTGGGACAAGAGGCCAGAAAGGAGTTGATCAAAGTTCAGGCCCCTGCTCTTCCCAAAGACTCCTCACTCTTTCCCCACCCCACCATGATCCAAAGGCCCTCTATGAGTTGCCGAGAGAGGCCCCCAGTCACCCTGCAATTATATAAATAAATAAATACTGAGCCCCTGGGTTTGGGGGACAGGTTGGGGGAGGGGCAGCAAGGATAGAGGACAGGAAAGAGAGGAAGGGGAGGGAGGCAAAAGGGAGGGGTCACAGACATAGTAAATAGTCGTCTCCATCCCAGCAACACTTCTCTCTGGATTTTTCTCTCCTTTTCTTGTTTGTTTAACAAGGAGCTAACAATTCAAGGACAAATACTTAAAAATATACATTATTTTTTCTTTGTTTCCGCCTTTGTCATCGTCGTCTTGCTTTGGAGACTGCTGAGGTCAAAGTTTAAACCGCATGAAGGACCTGCGGCTTGGAGTTTTTGTGTATTTTTTTTTAATTTTTATTTTTAAATTTTTTTCACTTTTTTTTCCAACGTATAAAAAGGTAGCGGAGTTGTCTGTGGGTTTTTTTTTTTTTTTTAAATGGTTAAATCTTTGGTTTGTTTCTTTTTTCTCTTGGAGGCCTTTATCTCTCGCACTTGCCTTTCCCACTCAGAGACCAGTGGGGGCCCGCGTGTCTCAATCTTGCTGTCTGTCTCACTCTCTCACTCAGGTCCCCCTACCCTGGGCTAGAGGAAGAGAGAGGCACCCTGGTATTCGGGTGGGTTAGAAAAACTAGTCAGGTCAAGAGGTCACCCTGACTTGGCTAGTCCCTCGCCAAATCTCCCCAGGGCTTGGAGAGCCCATCATGGCCTTCTCCGGGGAGATGGGTAGAAAACTCATATCCTTCCCCTCCTCCTGATCTCAGCCCCAACTCCTACTGGGGCTTGGGTTCCCCATCCCTACCCACCCCAACACACACACACCCACCCCACCCCCCAGAAGAGAACAGAGAGAGGTGGTTTAGTTACTGGCATCAGTTTTTTTTTTTTTTTTTTGGCACAATGAAAAGGCCCACCATTAGGGTAGACCCAGTCTCTGTCCCTCCCTTAAGTAGGAGGTCAAGGTTGGGGAGAAGAGAAATTCAGAGGGCTCCCCACTGCTCCAATCCACTCATCTCTCCTCTCTTTCTAGCCCAGGCCCTCAGCTCCCAACCTCGGACACCTAACCTAGCCCATAGCCTAGCCTGGGGTTTCCCTCCCCATCCCCCACATAAAGCTCCCCAGCCCTCCAACTCTCTCGCTCACACACAGACACACGGACACAGGCTCTGTACAGACCACAAAATAAAAACGATGAGATAGTTTTGTTTCCCGGAGTCGAGACGGGGGACCAGAGTGGAAGGGGCAGATGGGGGTGGGGGGCATGAATTCCCCCATCACCTTCCCAACCCTGGCTCCCTCCAGCCCCCCAGCCCCTTGCCCTGGCTGGCCCCCAGCCAACGATATTTGGTTTCCTTTTTTTAACATTAAAGTTCTATGAGGTATTTGGTGCCTTATCTCGAGTCCTCGGGGGAGGGGGGCCCAGGGGGGAGACCTGGGGCTCACCTGCCCCTCCTTCCCTCCTACCCCCTTCCCAATATTTGGTTTCACAGCTGTAGTTAAAGCTTGGGATTTGGTTATTTTTCCCCCTCCCAGGAATTTTCTTTTTTCTTGTTTTTCTTTTCCTAGGTGTGAGGGTTGGATGGGGAGGGTCCCCAGCACCCCTGGCTGCACAGGGTTCCCTCCACCAACGTCAGGGCATCTGCCCCATCCCTGCCCCCTGCTCCTCCTCGTCTGTTTGCCCCACTACCCCATACTGGGGTGGGGAGAGGTCCCAGGTGGTGGGACTTGATGGGGAGGAAGCAGGATGAAGTGGGTGGTGGTGAGTCCTGGATTTTCTTTCCTTTTTTTTTTTTTTTTTTTTTCCTTTTTGGTCTAGAATCATAGTTTTTGTTTGAGTCATCTCCACCATGCCTTCCATGCTGCCTGTCTTCTCGGAGGGGGTTTTTGGTTGTAATTCCTTTCATTTTGCTCTGCTCAAATGTCCTTCCTATTTGGTCAGGAGCCCTTGGCCCCCTCTCCACCCTTGGGCTGGGGCCCAGGCCCTCTTGCCAGTCCCTTCTCTCTTCAGGAAATAAACATGGACAAACTCAGAGGTAGGGTAAGGGCAGGGAGTCATTCAGCGGAGATGCTTACATTCCGGCGAGGATGGGTCAAGGTGCCAGGCCCCATCGTGCCAGGGGTGGGAGGGGTGGCTACTCCACCACTGCCCGGACAAGGCACCCGGAGGCCCCTGCAATGGCCGAGTCTCTGCTGCCTCCGTGGCCCAGCCCAACAGTTTCATTTCCCGGGTGGGAGAAGGGAGACAAGAAAAAAGAGAACGCTGAGGCCTGGGGCTCCATCTGCCTCTCCTCAAAGTGTCCGGCAGAACGTGGAAGCTGCCCAGGCCAAAGCCCTGTGGTCTCAGGGCTCTCCCCTCTCTCTGCTCCTGCCCAGCGAGGGGCGGGGGCCACACTGTGGCTGTCAGGCCCCACCCTGATTTCAATGGCTCGTGTCCTTCACTGCAACACTTTGGTTTGAGGAGAGACACAGAAAGAACAAGATTGAGAGAGGAGAGCAAAGGGAGACGGAGGAGAGAGGAAGGAGGGAGAAGAGAGGAAGGAGAGGAGAGAGGACAGACAAAAGAGAACCGAAAAAGAAATCAAAGGAGGAATCAAACCACCGGAAAGTTAAGTTTTCCTTCATCTGTTCTTTTTGCTTTCTTACTCCCTTTTTTCCTGTCTTTCTTTTTTTAAAGCTTTTTCAGTTGATTTGGGGGGGGAGTTTGGGGTTCTTCACCCCTGTCCCTGACACCCTCTCTCAGCCCCACCCACCTGCTTCTATCTGCCCTGGCCGAGGGACAGGCCCTGCCCCAGCCGCCCCCTCCGGCTTTCCCAAAGACGACGTCCATGAGGTATTTGTGAAGAGAAAGAAGCATCCGTCCTTCTGTCCGCCTCGGGGAACAAGGGCCACCGGTGCAGGGGCTTGGCTCCGCCTCGCGGTTCCGTCTTATTCTTGAAGAGTCCTCATCTTCTTTCCCTTTTATATATATATATACGTGTATATATATATAAATTCTTTTTTTCTAGTTTAAATTTATTGTTTGTTTCTGTTTTTTTGGTTTTTGGTTCAAAACTTTGTTGGCCTCCACAATAGCAGGAGGGCAGGGTGGCTCCCAGTGGCGTCTCTCCTCTGTCCGTCGTCAGTGGAGATGTGTCCAGGGCTGGTCAAACACAGGGTCCAGCCAAGACTTGTGGAGGTCTTGTGGGATTGGTGGCCACCACCGCACCCTCTCAGATGGGGACCACAGGCTGTGGCACTGTCCCACCACATGGACCCTGATGGGGATGCCATCTCGAGGAACCCCACCACTGGGGTGTGTGCGTGTGTGCATGTGGGGGGGAGGGAGAGGCATTCGCCAGTACCAGAGGGGCACGGGGTGGGAAAAGCAAGGTGAGTTCTCTTTTTGGTTTCTGGTTAATGTCAAAGAACGTGAAGGATCCCACGGATAGGCACTGGAATATGAATTTTTTTTTTTCGGGGAAACAGACAGGATGGAAAAAGACAACTGAATGCCCTCAACTGAATGCCTTCATCCCCTCTAGCCTGAAACTTCCACCTTCCCATAAGATGGGGAGGGGGTCGCTTCCAGAGCAGAGGAGGGTGACAGGGTTGAGGAGGGACTTGTGAGAGCTAGAACTTGGCAAAATGGCCTAGCCCACCTTTCAAAGGGGAAAAGAGGGAGGAACAGGGGATGAAAAGTTGTCCCCAGGCCTTCTCTTGAACTCTCCCCTGGCTGGGGGGAGGCAGGAGGTTAAAGCGAGCCCCCCTGCCCAGGTGGGGAGAGCTGGGGGCCAGGGGAGATGGGGACACATGGTAGGGACACATTCTGTTGAGCACAATGCTAAAAATTCTGTACATCCTTTGGATGAAGCTACTGAATATTTGGTGTAAGGTTGTTCAGGCCCTTTCTCTTTCACCTTCTGGAAAAGAACATTTGGTGGGTGGTGCTGAGCCCCAGCCCATCAGCCCATCTGCCCAGGCTGTGCCCTGTCTTCGCTGGTCCAGGGCTGGGGGCCGGGACTAGGAAGCTGGCATCTTCTTTTTCCATCTGTAGCCCCCATGCGGGGAGGCAGGGTTGGGGGTTGGTCCCACAGCCAGGGCTCGGTGGCATGAGGTCTGACCTGCTGGAGGCTTCTCCGCCCCTGGCTGGGGTTCTTATTTGGCGTTGTAGCAGTGAGGGTGAGCACGCTGAGGTCTGGCTCGCGACTGGTTTTTTGGTTTGTTTGATTTTGTGGGTTTTTTTTTTTTTTTGGTTAGTTTTTGGTTTTTTTTGTTTGTTTTTCACCTCTGGTTCCTTTGGGGCAGCTGGTTTCTGTTGTGATTATTTTTGGTTTTCTCTTTTGTTGGTTAGTTTATTTCCTTTTTTTTTTTTTTTTTTTTTTGGTTGGTTGGTTTTTTTGGTCTTTCCTCCCTTGTCACTCTGCTCTGAGGACCCTCTGTGTCCCCACCACTGGCCTCCTCGCCCTCTTCCCAGGTGAGGGACCAAGGCAGGGATCAGAGGAATGGGAGGGGAGGCATGACTGGCCCTCACTCAGGTTTGGACCCTGCCTCGGGCCCCCCTGGGCCTCCAGGGGTCTGTGCGGCCACCTCGCTGCAAGTGGAGGAGGAGGAGGAGGAGGATGAAGAGGATGAGGAGAGGCCAGGAGACTTGCTGGAGATGGAGGCTGCCACGGCCGCAGCTGCTGCTGAGACCAGGCCCACGCCAGGCGGGGTGCTGAGCAGGGGCAGCCCAGCATGGTTCAAGAAGAGCGGCGAGGTCACCAGGCCGGGGCTCCCCGGGGTTGCGCCAGCTGCCCCCAGCACCAGGTTCCCGCTGCCATCAAGGCTGGTAAGGGGCAGGGTTCCACCAGAGGCCAGGGCTGGCGGGGAGAGAGAGAGGCTGGGCTGGGGGCACGCCGGGCCAGGGGAGACCTTTGCCTTCCAGCGTCCTGCCCAGAGTGCCCCCCATCTCCCCATCGGTCCCACTGACCCCCATCAGCACCCCTCACATCTTCCCCAAAGGTGAGATGGGTATGAAGAGGCGAGCGATGCAGTGAGCAGGGGCAGGATGGCATGGCTGGAGCAACAATGGCAGGGCTCGAGGCCCCAGAGGATAGGGCTGGTGACGATGGGTGTGACATGAGGCAGCACGCACCTTGGATAGTGGCCAAAGGGTTGTTGCTCATGAGGGCTGGACTCAGCCCGGAGCTCAACCCCACCATTGTGCTTCTGCAAGAGGCAAAGCAGAGGCATTAGCAGGGGCAGGGACCTGCCAACATAACTGGGGTGCAGCTCCCCACCCTAGAAGCAGCAGCGACCCTGCTTCTCCCCACAGCCTCCCACCTGCACCCACTTACCCCGTGCTGGGGTTCAGGCCCGACAAGCCGATAGCCGAGTGGCTGCCTTGAGGGCTGGGGTTTGTGCTGTTGGTGGTGGCCGGGGGTGGGGGAGTAACAGAGGGGATGGAATTGAGGGGGGGCACAGCCCCGCCCCCGCCCCCACCCCCTCCAGCTGTCCGGCTGGGGTGGAGCGTCCCCACAGCTGAGGATAAGGTAGTAACTGCCAGAGAGAGACAGAGAGATGGGGTCTTCAGCTTCCACTCATCCCCCACTGAGGAACCTGGGGCCAACTCCTACTTGTCCTCCCACCCAGCTCACGAAGCATCTCCTCAGTCAGAACAGCCTTAGACCTCCCTGCCCTCTCTTCCCAGAGTGATTTCCCTGTGCCTCTGCCATAGTGACCCCTATCATAACAATGGAAGTCAGAGCAGCTGCTTCCTGCTGAGCCCTGGCACTCTGCACTCCCCGCCCTGAACCACCTTTTTACTGACTAGAAACGGGGGCCCCCAGGAGTCAGAACCCTATGGCTCCCTCTAGGGGAGGGGCGAGGGATGCCAGGCACATTGCCACAGCTGAGGGATGGGCAACCTGGCAGGGACTGAGGGCCCAGACTCAGCCAGACTGCTGGGGTAGAAACTCCTGGCTCTGTCTCATCCCAGGGGTGCCCTGGGGCGAGTGCCTTAACCTCTGACCTTCAGATCCCTTGTCTGGAAAATGGGGATAATAATAGAACCTATCTCATAAAATGAGTTTGAGAATTAAGTCAGTCAATGCAGTTTACAAAGAGCTTAGTACAGTGCCAGGCAAGCACTACTTTATAAATCTCCACTTACTATTTTCTAGCCTGGGGACGGGCAATATGTTGTTCTGTGTGTGTATGTGTGTATATATATATCTTTGTGTATATATATCTATTACGTATATATTATGTGCATATATATTATGTGTATATATATTATGTGTGTACATATGTGTGTGTGTGTGTGTATATATATATATATATTTTTTTTTTTTTTGAGATGGAATCTAACTCTGTTGCCCAAGCTCGAGTGCAGTGGTGTGATCTCAGTTCACTGCAAACTCCTCCTCCCGGGTTCAAGCGATTCTCCTGCCTCAGCCTCCCGGGCAGCTGGGATTACAGACACACACCACCACACCCAGCTAATTTTTGTATTTTTAGTAGAGACAGGGTTTCTCATGTTGGCCAGGCTAGTCTTGAACTCCTGACCTCAGGTGATCTGCCTGCCTTGGCCTCCCAAAGAGCTGGGATTATAGGCATGAACCACCACACCAGGCCAATTTTATATTATTCTTATATATATGGTGTATAACCATACATCTAAACCTGCCGTGTCCCAGGAATAGGGAGGGGAACTCTGGGTACAAGAGTATGTATGTATGCATGTATGTGTGTATACATACATACACTCTTACATACATGTATTTATATCTTTTGTATATATTACAGATTTATAATAATTTTATAAAAACTGAGGCTTAGAAGGATAAAATAAGCACTTGAATTCACACAGCCTAAAAATGACAGAGGCAAGGCACAAAACCCAAGTGCCTCACCTTTTACCAGGCCCATGCTTTTTTCATATGAAATCGTGAAGCAGATTAAAGCTGAGTTGCTCCTGTAGAGGAGGGGTGAGTCCTGCCCTCTTCCCACTGTCTCTCCCATTCCCCCACCCACACTCCCCGGGCTCAGTCTTGAGGCCCATGGACACCCAGAGCCACTTGGGAACCTCAGGCTCCAGCCTGTGCCACATCCTCCCACGCCCCCCTCATCATCTTCTGCCCTCCCTGACCTGTTGTGCTCAGACTGCTGGAAGCTTGGGACAACGGTAAGGTTCCCGCGCCCCCTTGGGGTGTGACCTGAGGAGAGAAGAAAGGAGGTATGGTTAGCCACTGTCTGCCAGCAGCCCCCGTGATGCTCCCTGCAGGACCCCACTCCTCTGTCCCAGGATGGGGGCAGGGGGCTTTGGCACAATGCTGCATTTGTATTATTCCACATGCTTTCTTCACACTTGCCCTAGCTGATCCTGAGCCACAAGCATGAAGGGCTAATTCTCCATTAAGAGCACCCCGAACCTCTCTTCTGACACCACCCTGTCTGGCTAGTCTCTGCAGGGTTGCATCCTGTCTGAAGTGACTACACCGGAAGAGTGGCTGCTCTACATGCTCCTACTATTGTTGGTTCTACAAAACTAAAATTCTTTTCCCTGGACAAGCAAACACCACCCTTTTACCAGTGGGGTTGGCAAGCAATGCAGCAGAGACTGATCAAAGTGACCCAGGCAGGGAAAGAGCAGATCTGAAGTGTGAGGCTAAATGGATGCATATCTTTGCATCAGGGTGTTGAGATGTCGTATTACTTGATTTTCTGGGACCATCACCAGCTTCCTTCTTGGCCACCCCACCTCCAGTCTCACCTTTGCATCAGCCCTAGAAACCTCACTAAATGTGTGGTTTCTCTCCTTCCCCAGCTTAAAACCCCTCCTTACCTCCTCACTGCCCATGGTTCAAGTTCCAGCTCTTCACTGTAAAACTTAGGGTACATGCCCCCACCCCTTCCCCAACCTCATTCATATAAACTGCAGCGCCAACCACACTAAATTGCACTGGAGTTTCTCAAATTGGGCTGGGCACACCCTGGTTTCTAGGCCTTAGTGCACACTGGTCCAGGAAGGCCCTTTGCCTTCTCGTGGCTGGCTAACTCTCCCTTGTCCTTTAGAACTCAGTTCAGACAGTGCCTCCTTCACCCCACTGGGGGTGGGGGCTCCTCTCTGGAACATCACAGCTCTTTCGAGGAATGGAAATAAAGGGATGGGATAAAGGATGTCCCAGCTGTGTCTGAGATCAAGTGGGCCTGTGTGTAGCTATGGACCTGAGAGTACTCCCATGGGTGTGACAATGTCCCTGAATGGCCAATAAATGCCTCTCCCTGCCTCCCTGTGGCTGTGAGCCTGTGTGTTCTAACCTGGACCACGTCCTTGGACATATATCCCTCCCTGTGTGGCTATGCCACTGTAATAACTCTGTGTCTGGCTATGTCGGTGTGTATCTAGGGGTGCTTGTATCCCCCAGGTAAAACCACAGTTCCCTGGAAACTGCCCCTGTGTGACTGTGCCCATCTACGTGATGGCCTGTCCCCAAGAGTGACTCTCCTTGCCTCTGTTCTAGGCTCTGTGGACAACCAGGTAGGGTGGGCTTCACACAGGTGCCTGCGGAGTTCTGTGGTCTCCCACCCCCCAGGCGGGCTCTTGGTACCATATGGGGGCTGTAGCTGGCCGGCTTCCCCGGGCTGGGCAGCATGGGGGCCGCACTGCAGGGGTTGATGCGTTTCTCCTTCTGGCGCCGGTTGCAGAACCAGACGCGGATCACTTCTTTCTCCATGTGCAGCTGCTCGGCGATCAGCAGGATCTCCTCTGAGGTAGGCTTCTGGTTCTGCAGGCAGAGGGCTTGTTAGCCTGGGGCCCACCACCCGCCACCCCTCAGGTGAGGGCCACCCAGGAGAGGGCCTCACCGCTAGAAAACTCTTCTCTAAGGCGAAGCGGACGTTTGTCTCGATGCTGGTCCTCTTCTTGCGTCTCCGGCCGGGCAGCCCGTCGAAACCCAGGCTGGGGCTGCTCAGCTGGTTGGGGCTGGGCAGGCTTGAGTCCACAGACATAGTCTCTGTGCCCCGAGGGAGACGTGAGCATTAGAAGGCGCCTCCCGCGGCCACCGGCCACCGCCCGCCCCCTACGCGGGAGCCCCAGCCTAGTCCCACCTGCGTCGTTGAGCCACTTCTCCAGGAGGGGCTTGAGTTTGCACATGTTCTTGAAGCTCAGGTTGAGGGCCTCGAAGCGGGAAATGGTCGTCTGGCTGAAGTCGTTGCCGTAGAGCTTGCCCATGGCCAGGCCCACATCACCCTGGGCCAGTGCGGCGTGGAAGGGGCGGAGATCAGGGCGGGGCCTTCCGGCACTGGGCCCGCTCCGCCTACCGGCTGGCCACGCCCCTCGCGGCATTCATCAACTGACCACGCCCCCACGCCCACCGCCCAGCCTGCAAGGTGGCTCCAGACCTGCGTGAAGCCCAGCTTGATGCGGCGTTGCTTGAAGGTGCGGGCGAACTGCTCCAGCTCCTCCAGATCACTGGGCTCCTCGGGGTGGGATGGTGGCTCCAAGCATTTGGGGGGCTGCGGGTGCGAGAGGTGCGGGTCGGGCAGCGTAGGGCGGGTCACGGCCTGGTGGGGTGGGCAGGTGGGTGGGATGTAGGGCGGAGGACCAGGAGTGGGCTCAGCGATGGATGCACAGTCCCCCTCCCGCCCTCTTCGCCCCTGCGTTCCATCCGCCGCTTGCAGACTCCCCCCGCCTTCCTCCACACGTACTGTCAATCCCTTTAAAGGTTGGACTCTGCTGCCCTACATGGGTTTCCTCATTGCCTGGGACTCTCTGCACTGTCCCTTCACGCCTGCGAACTCCCAGTAGGAGCAGCCAGGGTTCTTTCCCTGGAGCTGGAGGCAGTGGTTCATCCTCATCTCAACCGGGGAATCAAGGACTGGCCCTGCCACCAAGTCACTGCTTAGCCCAGGCCTCACTTTCCCCCTCTGCGGGATGGAAACAATCACTGCTGTTCTGTCTACCCAACGGGGCTGTTGAGAGAACCGGGTTAAAGATGAGTAGGTCGTGCAGACCCATGGACTGTACAACGCCAAGAGTGAACCCTAATGTCAACTATGAACTTTGGGTAATAGTGATGTGTCAATGTAGGTTCATCAGCTGTTACACTTGTACCACTCTGGTTGGGGATATAGATATGTGGGAAGCTGTGCATGTGCAAGGGCAGAGATAGATGGGATATCTCTATATCTACCACTCAGTTTTGCTGTGAATCTAAGACAGCTCTTGAGAAATTAAGTCCTAAGCAATGAGTAGATTGCAAATAAAATAAAAAAAAATAAAATAAAATAAAGGACTGGGAGGCAATTAGGGAGATTTACAAAAAAGCAACAGCTCTATCTGGGATGATTTATTGCCCTAAAAATAAAGGATCTGAAGCAAGTGGTGGGTGCAGGGATGTCCGTCACTCAGGTCCTTGATCCATTATTCTCCAAAATGCTGGGGCCAGATGTTTAGGAATTTTTCAGATTTTTGTTGTTGTTGTTTTAATTTTATTTTTATTTTTATTTTTTTTCTGAGACGGAGTTTCACCCTTGTTGCCTAGGCTGGAGTGCAATGGTGCGATCTTGGCTCACTACAACCTCTGCCTCCCGGGTTCAAGTGATTCTCCTGCCTCAGCCTCCTGAGTAGCTGGGATTATAGGCATACGCCACCACACCCGGCTAATTTTGTATTTTTAGTAGAGATGGGGTTTTTTCATGTTGGTCAGGCTGGTCTTGAACTCCCGACCTCAGGTGATCCACCCACCTTGGCCTCCCAAAGTGCTGGGATTACAGGGGTGACCACCGTGCCCGGTCCTTTTTTTTTTTTTTTTTTCTTTTTCTTTTTTTTTTCTTTTTGTATAAATTTAAGGACAACAGGTGCAGTGGCTCACACCTGTAATCCCAATACTTTTGGAAGCCAAAGTGGGAGGATCGCTTGGGCACAGGAATTTGAGACCAGCCTGGGAAACATGGCGAAACCCTGTCTCTACAAATTTTTTTTTTTTTTTTTTAGACGAAGTCTCGCGCTGTCGCCCAGGCTGGAGTGCAGTCGCGTGATCTCGGCTCACTGCAACCTCCGCCTCTGGGGTTGACGCCATTCTCCTGCCTCAGCTTCCCGAGTAGCTGGGACTACAGGCGCCCACCACCATGCCCGGCCAATTTTTTGTATTTTTAGTAGAGACAGGGTTTCACTGTGTTAGCCAGGATGGTCTCGATCTCCTGACCTTGTGATCTGCCCGCCTCGGCCTCCCAAAGTGCTGGGATTACAGGCGTGAGCCAAAGCATCCAGCCATATCTCTACAAAACTTTAAAAAATTAATCGAGCATGTGGGGCGTGACTGTAGTACCAGCTACTCAGGAGGGCTGGGGACTGCTTCACTTGAGCCCAGGAGGCTGAGGCTGCAGTAAGCTGTGATCGCACCACTGCACTCCAAGCCTGGGTGACAGAGTAAGACCCTGTTTCAAACAAAAAACAAAATGTTAAGGGGTACAAGTGCAATTTTGTTACACAAATGTATTGTGTAGTGATGAAGCCTAGGCTTTTAGTGTATCCATCACCCGAACAGTGTACATTGTACCCATTAAGTAACTTCTCATCATCCACCCACTCTCACCCCTCTCAGGTTTTGCTGTTGTATTAGAGACCAGTCTCACTATGTTGCCCAGGCTGGCCTCAAACTCTTGGGCTCAAGTGATCCTCCTTCCTCAGGCTCACAAGTAGCTGAGACTATAGGCATGCACCACCATGCCTGTTTCAGTTTTCAGAAAACCTGCATAGGCAACCAGGCACGGTGGCTCATGCCTGTAATCCCAGCACTTTAGGAGGCCGAGGCAGGTGGATCACCTGAAGTCAGGAGTTCGAGACCAGCCTGGCCAACATGGTGAAACCCCCATCTCTACTAAAAATACAGAAATTAGCTGGGTGTGGTGGCGCATGTCTGTAATCCCAGCTACTTAGGAGGCTGAGGCAGGAGAATCGCTTGCTTGAACCCGGGAGCAGAGGGTGCAGTGAGCTGAGATTGAGCCACTGCATTCTAGCCTGGGCAACAGAGCGAGACTCCATCTCAAAAAAAAAAAAAAAAAAAAAGAAAGAAAGCCAACATAGGGGCCGGGCGCGGTGGCTCAAGCCTGTAATCCCAGCACTTTGGGAGGCCGAGACGGGCGGATCACGAGGTCAGGAGATCGAGACCATCCTGGCTAACACAATGAAACCCCGTCTCCACTAAAAATACAAAAAAATTAGCCGGGAGTGGTGGCGGCACCTGTAGTCCCAGCTACTCGGGAGGCTGAGGCAGGAGAATGGCGGGAACCCGGGAGGCGGAGCTTGCAGTGAGCCGAGATCGCGCCACTGCACTCCAGCCTGGGTGACAGAGCGAGACTCTGCCTCAAAAAAAAAAAAAAAAAAAAAGAAAGAAAGCCAACATAGGATGTATATCATAGATAATGTGGCACAGCCCCCACCCCCACTGGGGTCAAGGATATTACTACATAATCAGATACAGTAACAGTTTTGCAGCAGCAAAAATGCCATACCAAGAGGGGCAAAGAAAAGTCACACACTGCCTCATATCATGGCAGGGCAGGTTTTGCAGTCAAATGAGTTCTCATACCAATGGTGCAAGAACAACTTGACTTTCAGAGTGTTTGGGATTTCAGAACTGCAGCTAAGTCTCTAATCTTTTTTTTTTTTTTGAGACGGAGTCTCGCTCTGTCGCCCAGGCTGGAGTGCAGTGGCGCAATCTCGGCTCACTGCAAGCTCCGCCTCCCGGGTTCACGCCATTCTCCTGCCTCAGCCTCCCGAGTAGCTGGGACTACAGGCGCCCGCCCCTGCGCCCGGCTAATTTTTTCTATTTTTTTTTTTTTAGTAGAGACGGGGTTTCACCATGGTCTCGATCTCCTGACCTTGTGATCCGCCCACCTCAGCCTCCCAAAGTGCTGGGATTACAGGCGTGAGCCACCACGCCCGGCCTAGTCTCTAATCTTTTCAGTCCTTCTGAAATAGTTAACGTATATTTTTTTAAAGGGCTATAAAAAATGGGTGGAAAAAAACGTTGAAATTCATAAAAGGTGGTGAAAATGATCATTAAAGTCTATAACTCAGGCAGCAAACTGAACGAAAGGCCTTGGGGTCCAGGTGCCAAGGTGGTCTGGAGAGCTGGCACGCTAAGGGGCCTCTGCTCCTGCTAGTGGTCAGGCCAACTGCTCACTGCGCCAAGCCACCACATAGACACAGGTACGGCCCTGCCAGATTTTCTGGTTTATCAAGAGGAACTGAAAATCTGGTGCTTTCTGGGAATTTAGTTGACAATGGCCAAATAAAAGACACCTGTGGGCCTTGTTTTCAGTCTCCAGTCTGGGAAGTGGATGTGAAATAATCACCTAATGAAGGCCTTCTTCAGAGAATACTCCATCGCAGTGCTGGAAGAGGCCCCAGGCATTTGTAGCCTAAAGGCTCGCAACGCCCTACAATTTTGTGTGTTTTTGCACATGAGCATTTTGGGGGAATGGGGATCAGATCTAAATCTTTCATCACATTCTCAAAGGAGCCCATGTACCTGAAAGGGTTAAGAACCACTCGTCTGGGCCAGCTCCCCTCATTCTATAGAGGAAGAGGCTGACTTAGACAGGGAGATGGGCTTGCCTGAGGTCTCACAGCAAATCACTGGCAGAGTGTGGCTGGGTTAAATGGAGAGGAGACTCTCACTCGCTCCACACCCCCGTTTACCCTGCTTTCAGCAGGCCTTGCTGCTGGCCCGGCCTGGTGCACTCAATGGACAGTCTCACCTGTGTGGGAAGCCCGGCCCGGGGCTGGGAGGTCAGAAGAGCTCCCTGGGTTTGCTGAGGTAGCTGGAATAGATTTGGTGTCGGTAGCAGGCCTGGAGGGACAAGGGGAAATACACAGGGTGAGGGGGAGAGGAAGGTGAGGAAGTTCTGTGGAGGTGTCAGGGAGGCCATCTGGGGTGGGGGGCCTTACCTGGCTGGCTCTGCTGGGCCTGCGGTAGCAGGAACTGAGCAGGTGGCTGGAGGTGGTGGCCTGGCACAAGCACCAGCTGCTGGAGCTGGAGGAGCTGCTGTATGTCCTGGCAGGGAGCGGGGTGGACAGAAAGACAGACTGAGTCCTGGCTGGGTTTCATCCTCTCTGCATCAACTGAACCCTGAGGGGCTGAAACCAGGAAGCTGCTCCACATGGCAATCTGGCACTGGGCAGTGAGGGATGGTCCACTCGATCTTTGAATGGCATCCCTGAGCTAAGGGCACCCAGAGGCTTCTCTCTACCATGGGGTACCAGAGAGTCCCAACTGGGCAGTTGTGGGAGAGCTCACTCTTTATTTACCCCTTCTTTCTTTCTTTCTTTTTTTTTTTTTTTGAGATGGAGTCTCGCTCAGGCTGGAGTGCGGTGGCCGGATCTCAGCTTACTGCAAGCTCCGCCTCCCGGGTTCATGCCATTCTCCTGCCTCAGCCTCCTTAGTAGCTGGGATACAGGTGCCCGCCACCACTCCTGGCTAATTTTTTGTATTTTTAGTAGAGACTTTTAGGGGTTTCAACTGTTAGCCAGGATGGTCTCGATCTCCTGACCTCGTGATCCGCCCGTCTCGGTCTCCCAAAGTGCTGGGATTACTTTGGGAGTCACCGTGCCCAGCCACCCTTTCTTGATGAAATATTTGCCTTGTTTAAACATTTCCACAGAAAAAATAGAATTATTTAAAAATGTAAGCCAGGCCGGGTGCAGTGACTCATGCCTGTAATCCCAGCAATTTGGGAGGCCAAGGTGGGTGGATCACCTGAGGCCAGGAGTTTAAGACCAGCCTGGCCAACATGGCAAAATCCCATCTCTACTAAAAATACAAAATTAGCCAGGTGTGGTGGTACATGCCTGTAGTCCCAGCTATTCTGGAGGCTGATGCAGAAGAATTGCTTGAACCTGGGAGGCATAGGTTACAGTGAGCCGAGATCACGCCTATTCACTCCAACCTGGCTGACAAAAATAAATAAATAAATAAACTGTAAACCAGACCAGGTCTTTCCTCCTTCAAAAACATCCCCAGCTGGGCACAGTGGCTCACGCCTGAAATCCCAGCAATTTGGGAGGTGAAGGCAGGCGGATCATGAGGTCAGGAGATCAAGACCATCCTGGCTAACACAGTGAAACCCTGTCTCTACTAAAAATACAAACAATTAGCCAGGCATGGTGGCACACACTTGTAGTCCCAGCTACTCGGGAGGCTGAGGCAGGAGAATCGCTTGAACCTGGAGGCGAAGATTGCAATGAGCCGAGATCATGCCACTGTACCTCTCTGCACTCCAGCCTGGGCGACAGAGCAAGACTCTGTCTACAAAAAAAACAAAAAGCAAAACAAAACAAAAAAACACTCCCAAGGCAAATAATATCATGTCTGGAATTAGCTTTAATGCTCCAGCAAACAGTGTAAATTAGTACAACCACTTTCGCAAGCTCTTTAGCACTGTTATAGGTTGCAGTGTCTCCCCCCACTCCCTGCCACCCCCCAAAAAGATATGTTGGAATCCTAACCCCCAGAACCTCAGAGATTAACCTTATTTGGAGATAGGGTCTTTGGCAGATGATCAAGTTAAAATGAGGTCATTAGGGTGGGCTCTAATCCTATATGACTTGTGTCCTTATAAAAAGGGCAAATTTGGACATAGACATGGAT
This sequence comes from Macaca mulatta, assembly GCF_049350105.2. NCBI lineage: Eukaryota > Metazoa > Chordata > Mammalia > Primates > Cercopithecidae > Macaca > Macaca mulatta. Next base: position 53,153,232 of record NC_133424.1, read on the forward strand.
AAAGGGAAGATGATGTGAAGAGACACAGGGAAAAGACAGCCACCTACAAGCCAAAGAGAGAGGCCTGGAACAGATCCCTCCCTCACAGCCCTCAGAAGGGACAGATCCTTCCCTCATAACCCTGCTGACACCCTGATTTCTGACTTCCAGCCTCCAGAACTGTGAGACAATACATTTCTCTCAAGTCACCCAGTTTGTGGTTCTTTGTTTTGGCAGCCCTAGCAAACTAATATAGACACTATCTAAGAAAGCTAAACATACACCACCCTTATGACCCAGCAACTCCACTCCTGCATGTAACCCACCATACATGTGTATGTGTTTACCACAAGACATGTACTACAATGTTCACGTGGACCATTTGAAATAGGCAGGACTTGAAGATAGCCCAAGTGCCCACAACAGTAGAATGGGTAAAGAAACTGTTTCAGTGGAAGCTACGGCAACAAGAATGAGCAGTCCTACAAGTCACAGTTACGTGCCACAACATAGACTTCCCAAACATCATCAGTGAGAGAGCTAGTTATGACAGAGAACATCCTGTATGATTCTAATGGTTGAAGTCTGGGGAGTAAAGACTGAAAAGGGACACCAGGGGGTTTCTGGGGGCTGGCCACATTGTTTCTAGATCTGGGTACCAGTTCCATGGGAGTGTTCATAGCTGTATACCTATGATTTGTGCACCTTTATATATGTATTATATTTTAATAAAAGTATTTTTAAAGACAGGGCCAGGCACAGTGGTGTGTGCCTGTAATCCCAGCACCTTGGGTGGTTGAGGCAGGAGGAATGCTTGAGTCCATGAGTTCAAGACCAGCCTGGGCAACATAGTGAGACCCCCTATGTCAAAAAAAAATCTTGTTTGTATAGTGGTAAGTAAAAAATAAAGTAAAATAAAGAGAAAAAAGGGGGGATGAGGTAGGGAGAGAGGGAGAGGAAAAAAAATTCAATCCTCCACCCACCAAAAAAAGTAAGGAGTTTAGATGAAACCCTATTTGCCAATAGGACTGGCAAAATGTTGATATCTATTGAGCTTGGTGAAGAGTATATGGGGTTCATGACATAATTCTCTCTACGTTTACGTTTAAACATTTCTGAAAGAAAAAGCAAAACCGCCTTACACACACAGTCCAGTGGCTTCTCATAGCCCTCAACAACGCAAACAAAACCCCTCACCTGCCTACAAGTCCCTTTATACTGAGGCCTGTGCTTGTCTCCCTGCTCATCTCCCACCGCCCTCTCCCTCCCTGGCTGTGCTCCAGCCATTCAGCCCTTTTCTGTTTTTTTCAAATGCATCAAGCTTGTTCCTGTTCCTGCTCTGGCCCTGTACACATGCTGTTCCCTCTACTGGGCAGTTCTAATTCTGACACTTATGCCTGGGTCCTAACACAAGGTCACCCTCTCAGAGGTGCCCTCTTTGACCACCCAGTCTATACCAGCCCCTGACCCGGCCTCCCCTTATCACCCCATTTCATCTCCCTCACAAGGCTTATCACCATCTCCAGGCATCGCTATTCCGTTTACTCATTCATGACATTCCCCTCTCACTGGGACGTCAGCTCCATGAGAGTGTGATCTTGACTGTTTCAGTCACCACTGTATCCTCAGCACCTAGAACAGCACCTGGCACCCAGTAGGTGTTCCACATAGATACGTTAATGAACCGAGACTGATGCTTCATCATTTACTTGGCAAATTTTATGTAGAGTTGAAAGCTATAACGTGTTACTTACAGTTTTTTTCCTTCTGGGAAATTGTGGGGGTTGGGACATGCCCCTCAATTCTTCCCAATGCTATTATTATTCCAAAGACCAATTTGATGTGCCAGGAAGTGAACAAATTGGGAAAATATATAAGCAATTCAACAGAAGGGGCTCATTTCTTTAATATACAAAGAGTGATTTTGCAAATAACTCTATATAATTAAAAAAGAAGAAGAAAAAAATAGTGATTACGAATCCGTAAGTAAAAAACCGACAACCCAGTAGTAATGTGGCTGACAGACAGGCCTGGAGAGTGTCCAGTGAAATAAATGTGAACAGCTCTGGATGGAAATACACTCAGATTCACTCACAATAAGATAAACACAACTGCAATTGCACTGAGATATCATTTTTACCTCTCAGATCACCAAATATAAAAATAGTGTGTAATACTACACTGGGGAGTGTGGGGAAACACACATTCTTGTACATGCTGGTGAGAGGGTGATTTGGCAATGTCTATCAAAATTACAATTGCACACAGCCTTCAACTCAGCCATTCCACTGCTAGAAATTTATCTATTCTCACTCTAGAAGGCTGCACCTCTCTAGAAGGCTGTTCCCAGCAGCAAGTGGCATTTTGGTAAAACAGTAGAAGGTAGCTGGGCATGCAGCAAGAGAGGACGGGTTGGATGAATGAGGGTAGAGCTCTACAGTGGAATACTATACAGTCATCAACAAGAATGAGGAGTCTCGTTTGTGTCCTGATATGGAACAATCTGCAGGATGTCTTGTTGAGTGGAAAGCTCAAGAGGCAGAACAGAGGATATGATGTGGTACTGTTTGTGTCAAAAAAAAAAAAAAAGGAGTATATCTGGATATTTGCTTGGGTATGCATAGTTGATGTCTGGAAAACCATACTAGAAGGCCACACTGTAAGTCCATCCACACCTCTGGGATTTGAAACACGTACCTGGTCTGAGTAAATAAATATCCCAGTGTCTCACCCCCACACACCCAAACAGTCACTGCTGATCAATATCCCTGCTTTTCGACGGCTCAACGCTATTCCCTGACCCCCTGGGGGTGCCTCTGCTTATTCCGTGTATGGCAGTGGACTGGGTACTCCTGTGCTCCTGACCTCTCTCACTCTTGCTGCTAATCATCTCAGAATCCAGTTTAAGGGTTCTGAAGTCCTAGCACTCTATCCTGTGAAACAATGTCCACCCTGCCTTCCCTTACCCAGCTACCCCAGCCCAGGAATACCTCCACCTCCGCTTCACCTCAACTGTGAAGTGCACAACACTTACGCTTCATGGCCCCCCATTTACAGTGAACCCTTTCAAGACCCCATACCTAATTTTTGTTTCAAACATTGTCTTTTTCTTTCAAAGGGACTCCAAGTTGCAAAATCTTTTGGCCCCACAAAACGAGACCCACCTGCCCTGTGCTGCACGTCTCCCAAGTCAATGCATTTGCCTATGTGTACCTTTCCTCTGCTAGACTGAAATTCTAGCAGACCAGAGGCATATCTTATTCTTCTTGTATCCCTAACTCATATCGGAACCTGGTAAGCCCCCATTAAATGCCCACTGAATTGAATCTAATGAATAAGACCAGAAATCAAGTCTTATTACCAGTGTTTTTCTGATTTCCTATAACCCTTAGCTTGCTGATTAAAGTATTTGTTAACTCCTGTTCCTCCTCAGCATGACTCTCAGTGAAAATTCCCCTTTCCTCCAGAAGCCTAGAGAGGTGTCTGTGGGTTTCATTCTGAATCACCAGAGAGAGGAAAGAATGGGGAAAGTGCATCCCAGTTTGCAGAAGGTCTCATGGTGAGAAGTTCAGATGGGAAACATTTAACCACATCCCTGTCCAGTTTCTCAGACCAGAGACTTAGAGGTCAACCTTAATTCCACCTCCCTTCCTCTCCCCATCCACCCAATCCATCTGCAAGTCCTCCCAGTTCCCTCTACATCTCTTCCTGTCCACAGTCACTGTCCTGGTCCAAACCACCATCCTTCTACCCCAGACCATCCATTCACCCCCAGGCAGGCAGAGAGGGGTCTAAAACAATAGAGTTCTAAACTTTTTTGTGCCCTGAATTCTTTAGCATCTGAAAAAAATAAAAAACCCTATTGCCCTTTTCTCAGAATTAAAAACACATAAGATATATAGAATCTTTCTTTCCTTCCTTCCTTTCTTTCTCTCTCTCTCTCTTTCTTTCCTGCCTTTTCTCTCTCTCTCTCTTTCTTTCTTTCCCTTCTGTCTCTCTTTATTTCTTTCTTTTTTTGAGACAAGATGGAGTCTCTCTGTCACCCAGGCTGGAGTACAGTGGCTCAGTCTTGGCTCACTGCAACCTCTGCCTCCCGGGTTCAAGTGATTCTCCTGCCTCAGACTTCCAAGTAGCTGAGATTACAGGTGCGCCCACCATGCCCATGCCCACCTAATTTTTGTATTTTTAGTAGAGAAGGGGTTTCACCATGTTGGCCAGGCTGTTCTCAAACTCCTGACCTCAGATGATCCACCCACCTCATCCTCTCAAAGTGCTGGGGTCACAGGTGTGAGCCACCATGCCCAGCCAGATATATAGAGTTTCAAATGAAATCAATCACATAGAATTATAGTCATCATCACTAGGGACTCCAAAGGGAGGGAGAAGGGCAAGGGCTGAAAAACTTCCTACTGGGTACTATGTTCACTATCTGAGTGACAGGAACAATTATTCCCCAAACCTCAGCATCATGCAATATAACCCTTGTGACATACCTACACATGTATCCCTGAATCTAAAATAAAAACGGGCTGGGCACAGTGGCTCATGCCTATAATCCCAACACTTTGGGAGGCTAGATGTGAGAATCTTTTTGAGCCCAGGAGTTTGAGACCAGCCTGGGCAAGATGGCAAGACCCTGTCTCTACAGGAAAAAAAAAAAAAAAGAAGAAGGAGAAGGAGGAGGAGGAAGAGGAGGAGGAGAAGGAGGAGGAGGAGGAGCAGGAGAAGGAAAGGAGGAGGAGAAGGAAAATAAGCCAGGCATGGTGGTGAGTGCCTGTGGTCCCAGCTACTCAGGATGCTGAGGTGGGAGGATCCTTTGAATCCAGGAGTTTGAGGTGGCAGTAAGCTATGATCATACCATGGCACTGCAGCCTAGGCAACAAAGGGAGACACCTGTCTCCAAAAAACAAAATAAAATAAAATAAAAATTAATTAATTAAAATTTGGCTGGGTGTAGTGGCTCATGCCTGTAATCCCAGCATTTTGGGAGGCCAAGGCGGGTGAATCACCTGAGGTCAGGAGTGCGAGACCAGCCTGGCCAACATGGTGAAACTCCCTGCTACCAAAAAGTACAGAAAAAAATTAGCCAGGTGTGGTGGTGGGCACCTGTAGTTGCAGCTACACGGGAGGCTGAGGATGAAGAATCACTTGAACCCAGGAGGCAGAGGTTGCAGTGAGCTGCGACTGTGCCACTGCACTCCAGCTCAAGCAACACAGTGAGACTCTGTCTCAAAAAAATTAATTAAAATTTTACAAAATATAGTCATCAAACATATTTCGAATTATCATATAATCATTTATGCGTTTCTTTATTAGCACATTAAGCAACAAGATCCAGCAATAGATCTGATGACTACTGTCATTTCAAAGTAATCATGAGTGAAAACAGTATTTGGAGAGATCTGCAACAAGTATAAGAAAATCTGCGCACATTCTCTTGGTGACAAAGTCTGAGTACTGTGGTCTGTTGTCTACATACATGATAGAGGGACATGCTATGGTTTGGTCAGAAGATAGTAAAAATTGAGATGTAATTTTTTTTCCCATCCAAGTTCTTGGACTCTGAATTCTATGCACAGACTCCTCTAGGGGTGGTCTATGGACTCCAAGTCCTTGTTCTAAAATGTAAATTGAGCCACAAGGTCTCTACTGACTTTCATCACATTTGTGGTATAATCCAGCTCCAGGCCATGGCCCTGCATGGCCTGGCACCCCCTCTTGTCTCTCCTTCCTTGCCTCACATGACTCTAACTCCCTAACTCTGATCCAGCCCCACTGGTCTCCTTCCTGTTACTGAACCCACAGAGAAGTCCCCACCTCAGTACCTTTGCTATACCCTTTCTAGATCTACACAGAGGTGGTCCCTCCTCATCATTTAAGTCTCCATCAAATGCCCCCCTCCTCAGAGAGGCCCTCTCTGGCCACACACTCTGATGAAGTCTTCCTTTTCCTCCAACACTCTCTATTACGCTCTTTTCTTTCCTTCATAGCAATTACCTGCTTCCTGCCTATATCCCCAACTACAGCGGGGTCAGCTCCAAGAGGGCACAAACTTATCTACCTCATTCTCCACTATATCCTTACCCAGAAAGGCGCTTGGGCATGGTGATATTCACTAAATATTTGCCAACTAAAGGAATGAAAGAAGGGGAGAAAGCTGGTGGGGCAAGGTGGCTCACACCTGTAGTCCCAGCACTTTGGGAGGCTGAGACAGGTGGATTGCTTGAGCCCAGGAGTTCCAGACCAGCCTGGGCAACATGACGGGGTCTCTACAAAAAATCCAGGCATGGGGACACGTGCCTGTAGTCCCAGCTACTCGGGAGACTGAGGTGGGAGGATGGCCTGAGCCTGGGAGGTCGAGGCTGCAGTGAGTCATGGTCATGCCACTGCACTCCAGCCTGGGTGACACAGCGAGACCCTGTCTCAAAACAAAACAAAGAAAAAAAGAAAGAAAAGAAAGAAAAGAAAGAGAGAAAGAGAGAAAGAGAGAAAGAAAGAAAGAAAAAGAAAGGAAGGAAGGAAGAAAGGAAGAAAGGAAGAAAGGAGAGAAGATAAGATTCTGGGTGAACAGGAACAGTAAGTTGGCTCAGGACTGGGGTAAGCCGGTAGGAGGCGCCATTTCTCTACAATCTAGCAGCAGCATGGCCATCTGAAGCCACTTGGGGGCGTGTTAAGTCCGAGTCAGATGGTGGAGAAGTTATAGTAAGTGGAGACAGGCCAGAGAAAAGACCCTGGCTGGCTTATTTCGTGGATCAGCTGCTCTGTCCCTAAGCTTTAAGGAAGCCTAGCACAAGAGCTAGCATGTCCGTGAAAGCTGAGAAGGGACGGTACCGATTCTTACTCATTGCTGTATTTTGATCACCCTCCCAGTGCAGGAGCCTCATAGGTGATCAATACATTTCAATGAATGAATGAGATGAAACCTCAGGACAGACTGGCAGTACTTTGCCATAGCTGGGACTTTGGCTATGAATGGGGGCAGAAAGATGGATATGTGGATTACAGGATACATGGGTGAATTGCCCACTTTCCCACCTGGGCTCTGTTCCACCTAGGGGGGGAAGAGAAAGCCATAACAGTGAACTTGAGGAGGCTGGGCCCCAGAGCCGGCCGGCTGCAACGGCCCAGGTGCTGCACCTCACTCCAGTGCACAAGGCAGACGGCCCATCCCCTGTGGCCTCTCGCACCCCCATTAGAGGCCTCCACACAAGCTTTGGCAGTCACCATGACTGGAATGGTGTTGGTGCACGAGTTGACATTCCTTTCCCATCCCTGATATGGCAAATTGTGACCAGTTCTGGACCTTCCCTCTCTAGGACAAGTTAAGTCCAGAGTAGGGGAGAACAGGAATGAGTGGGGTCTGGGAACTATGTAAACTATATCGTGATAGATTGTGTTCAAAATGAGGAGGGGAGGATGGATGGGGAAAGGGAAGGAGGACAACGGATACGGAGTTTCCGTTGTGTTCTATTGCACAGTGACTACTGCTAATAATGTACTGTATATTTCAAAATATCAAAGAGAGAGTTTTAGTTTTTGTTTTAGTTTTTGTTTTTTAAGAGACAGGGTCTTGCTCTGTCACCCAGGCTGGAGTGCAGTACATGATTATAGCTCACTGCAGCCTTGAACTCCTGGGCTCAGGCCATCCTCCCACTTCAGACTCCCAAGTAGCTGGGATTACAGTGCGCCACTGTGTCTGGCAAGAAGTATATTTTAAATGTTTTCGCCATGAAGAAATGATAAATATTTGAGGTTATAGGTATGCTAATTAGCCTGATTTGATCATTCCACAATGTATACATGTCTCAAAACATCATATTGTACCCCATAAATATATACAATGATTATTTGCTAATTAAAAAATAAACTAAAACTCAGCCAGGTGCAGTGACTCACGCTTATAATGTCTGTACTTTGGGAGGCTGAGGTGGGAGGATCACTTGAGGCCCCAAGTTCAAGACCAGCTGGGCAACATAGTGAAACCCCATCTCCACAAACAAAAAAAAAATTTTTTTTAACTTATCCAGATATGATGGTGCATGCCTGTAGTCTCAGCTACTCGGGAGGCTGAGGTGGGAGGATTGCTTCAGCCAGGAGGTCGAGGTTGCAGTGAGTTATGATGGCAATAGAGCAAGACCTCGTCTCTAAAAAAAAAATTAACTGCATAGATAAAATAAAACTTAAAATTAAAATGAGGTCAGGCTTTCTGACACTCTGAGTAATCTCAGTCTGTCGGATGGTGGGACGCACTGCCTGGGAAGGGAGGGGTGCCTGCCATGGAAGCCACCTGGGTGAAAATCCTCACCTGGCAACAACAGTGACAAGGAAATGCCTAACCTAAGGGAAGATTAGACTAGTGGGGTGCAAGGGTCCCTTCCAGCTTGGAAACTCAGGGGTTTAAGCCTTGGCCCTGTCACCTGCTTCTTGCTGTGTGCCTGGGGGAAGCCACTTTCTAGGTCTCAGCCTCCTTAAATGTATAGGATCACAATGCAAGGTGTTATACAGAGACCTGGGCCTTGGAGCCCAGAATCCTGACTGCCCCTCACACACCTCAGGCAGTTCCTTACCCTCTTTAAGCCTCAGTTTCCTCAGGTGACACCACAATAAATCTTACTTCATGGAGCTGTTAAAGGAATTAACTGAGACAATACGTGTAGAATGTTTAGCCTGATTCCTGTTCACTTAATTGGTCCTTCATAAATGGCAGTCATTATGACTGAGTCATTTCTCAGGGCCTCAGTTTTCTTATCTGTAAAATGGGGATAATAATGTCTAATGCTTCAATGGGTTGTTCTGAGGTCTGAGTAATAATATCTAGAAAGCATTTTGGAAATTACAACATATCCCTCAAAATGAGCATTTGCTACCATTGCCCACCTCATGTCACCACACTTGACTGTGAGCTCTTGAGAGTGGGAACCCAATCTGGCTGAGTCCTTCCTTCCTTCCATCTGTCCATCTGTCCTTCCTTTTCTTTCTTTTTTTGGAGACAGAGTCTTATTCTGTCTCCCAGGCTGGAGTGTCATGTTGCAATCATAGCTCACTGCCATCTTGACCTCCCATGCTCAAGCGATCCTCCTGCCTCACCCTCTCAAGTAGCCTGGGGGCTATGGGCATGCATCACCACACCTGGTTATTTATTTATTTTTTTTTAGAGATGGGGTCTCACTATGTTGCCCAGGCTGGTCTCGAACTCGCCTCAAGCCATCCTCCTGCTTTGGCCTCCTAAAGTGTTGGCATTATAGGCATAAGCCACTGTGCCTGGCCAAGTTCATTCTCTTCCAGACAACTAACGACTTTCAGCTCCTGCCCCGATACTCTGCTGAGCTTCAGCCTCAAATATGCATCTGCTTAGTTAGTGTCCCCATGTGGATGTTTAATAGACTCTCCAAACACTAACATGTCCAAAATGAAACTGCTGGCTCCCTACCCCAGCCTTCCAAAACATCCCACTCCTCCCGTCTTCCCCAACTCAGGAAACCACGTCATCACCACCCAGCTGCTGAAGCCAAAATCCTAGGAGTCATCCTTGACCTATCCAATCAATACAAAATAGCAACCAGGACACCCATCCTCACCCTCCTGGCTCAAGCCACCCTCATGTCCCATCTGTATGCCTTCAAGGACTTCCTACTGGGCTCTCATTTCTACTCCTATCCCCTGCAGTCCATTCTATGATTAGTACAGTCACTCCACTAGGGCAAGCTCTAAAGATGGGAGTAGGGGTCGAGGAGGTGGCCATTCTCCAGTGTGGGTTCTTCTCTGGACCCCCAGAGGTTGGCCCTGTGACATGGAACCCAGGAAGTTGTAGAGATCAGGGCAGAACACCACAAATGGAGAATGATTCAACAGGGAGAAAAAAAAATACCTACATATGGACTGCATGTTATATCACATGCTACCTTATGCTAAAATTCCAGGACAGACAGGCAACAGCAGATCCCAACCCCAGAACCAGTGGGAGCAACTGGCATGCCTGGGCCAGGCTCCTGTACTCCAAAGCCCTGTGGATGAACTGACCACACACCTCCAGGCGGGCAGTTTTGGCTGGCCTGGTATCCACTGCCCTTTCTTCAACTTACTCAAGCAACAGAACCCATCTCTTTCGGGGGTTACACTTTCCCATCTTCAAGTCACGACGTCCAGATAGGGCTGAACTTGCCTTCTCTGGGGTCGAGGGCAAGGACTCAAACCTAGCCAGGGGACGTGTTTTTGTTTGTTTGTTTTATTGAGACAGAGGCTCACTCTGTTGCCCAGGCTGGAGCACAGTGGCACGATCTTGGCCCACTGCAGCCTCCACCTCCTGGGTTCAAGCAATTCTCTTGCCTCAGCCACCCAAGTAGCTAGGATTACAGGTGCATGCCACCATGGCTGGCTAATTTTTGTACTTTTAGTAGAGACAGGGTTTTACCATGTTGGCCAGACTGGTCTTGAACTCCTGACCTCAAGTGATCCGCCCACCTTGGCCTCCCAGAGTGCTGGGATTACAGGCCTGAGCCACCCCACCCAACCCAGGGGATGTGTTTTATCTCCCTGGGCAGGATAGCTACAAATCTGGAAATGCTGACACCGATTATGCCTGCCCTATAATGAAACAGGGAGACAGACCCCTGGAGCTGGGCCTGATATTCCAGGCCAGGCCTTTTCAGTGACCTGAGCCAAATATTCCTGAGTCTTCTTCAGCCACCTGGACTTGGGCTTTGGCTCCTCCCTCCCAGTTCATCCATCCCTATTTGTGCCGCTGCAGCCTGCCCTGCTTTCTCACTTTGCACTTGCCATTCCCACAGCCTGGAAGCCCCTTCCCAGCAAACTCTTTCCCATTCCCCTGAGTTCAGATCCCACCTCGTCCTGAAAGCCTGGACAGATGTGGGTCCTGATTCCCTCAGACACACATCCCATTTCTTTTCCCACATTCCCATCACACTTTGTTGGTTTCTTTGGGAAACTTTCACTCGCTAGGTCCTAGCAGCCTAAAAGATTTTGTCAAGCTTTCTTTGCCATTGTCCTATTAGGAAAATAGGATTTTTTCCCCCTACTCTCCAATAAAAAAATGATGTTTTAACTGTTAACATAAGTTTTCAATCAATGCCTGCCCTTACCCCAGACATTCTGAAATACTTCCCTGGAGAGGTATCTTTCCTACCCTTGACTGAAAATCTGCTGCAAAACATCCCTCATTGATTCGGTAAATATCCACACAGCCCCCTCGGTAGAAGACGTCACACTGAGCAATGGACAGACAAATTATAAAACTGTATTATAATTGCCCCTTCATCTGTACAAGCTAGGAGATTGCAGGGAAGGATCCTGCCAAACTGTTTAATCAGCATTACTCTGGAAGCTGACATCAGAGGGATGGAAGGGGGACTTTTCCTTGGTACTTTATATCATTTCAAAGGGACAGCATTTATGAGTGGTTTTTACTCTCTTTCCTGGGCTTCTTAGTATCTTTCAAGTGGAACATTTCTTAGTGGCTCACTGATGTGCTTGCTCTACTGCAGGACGGGGAGCCCCTCAGGGGCAAGGATGGCTGTGACTCACTCCTAAGTCTTCAGCTTCCTGCCATGGCCTGACACACAGGAGGCCAGGAAATGTTTGTGGAATGACTTCAGGATCAGAGCTTAGCAGGCATGAGAAGTGGACTAGGGGGTGGAGGGCATGAGATGCAGCCCGGGAGAGCCATCCAAGCCTAGGAGCCAGGGAAGGCTGGAGCAGTGGGTAGGTAAGTCAGGAAGAGCTGGTCCCTCTGAAGCCTAGGCCCGGCATGGTGCCCATAGGAGGTGCCATTGTAGAAATGATGTCAAAGGGCAACTCAGTTTGTGAGAAGGAATTCCCAGAAAACAAACTTGGCCCAGCTTCGCACTTGTTGAGGACAGAAAGGGAAAGATCCCAGCTGAGGGGAGCTGGGGAAGGAGGAGTGAGAGGAAAGGAGGAGGGGTTTAAGGAGACCTTGACAATCAGGGCCTGGGCTGGACGGCAGGTGGTAGAGGCTCAGCGTGCTGCTGCTGGGTCCCTGGGGAGCTGGGGGAGGTGGCTCTAGGAGTGCATAGGCAAGAACGTCTGCTGCTTACAGAGGTGGTGGCCTGGCTGGGTCTGTGCTAGGCTGCCCTGTTCCGCCTTCTATCCTCTAGTCTTTGTTCCTTCAACTGATATTTCCTCGGACAGATTCAGGCACAGCTGGAGGGAGGGCAGTCATCATGACTTCCCAGAGGTGTGGACTCCTGGGCTGGGGCTTAGATGAAGAGGAACTGTCCAGGTAAAGGAAGGGAGCAGACTTCCACAGAAAAGAGAGAACAAGAGCAGGGCCACTGAGATGTGAAAGAGCCTAGCCCCAGTGAAGAGCCCCAAGCCCTTGGCATTGCTCAGTAAAGGGGTGTCTATGCTACGAGGCAAATGGAACACCTGCTGCTGGAGTCTCTGGTGGCCGGGGTGGGAGGGGCTAGAAACCATGTTCCGTGAAGGACAGCTAAAAGCAGCAGCCGCGGATCATGTGGTTAGAGCCCTGGACTTCCAGGCCGGCTCTGCCACTCCTGCTCACATTATAATCTGGGGCAGGTCACTTTGCCCCTTGGAGCCTCAGCTGTGGGGAGTATTCATGGGTGCAAAGAGGCCATCACTGGCATGGTGCTTGGAACAAAGGTGGCACCCAACAGACTAAGTTACTGTTACTTGGAGAGTCAGGTATTGAAAGGCTACGTTTGGGCCGGGCACCGTGGCTCATGCCTGTAATCCCAGCACTTTGAGAAGTCAAGGCGGGCAGATCGCTTGAGCTCAGGAGTTTAAGACCAGCCTGGGCAACATGGCAAAACCCTGTCTCTACAAAAAAAATATGTATATATAAAAAAATCAGTTGGGCGTGGTGGCATGCACTTGTAGTCCCAACTACTCAGGAGGCTGAGGTGGGAGGATTACTTGAGCCCAAAGAGGATGAGGCTGCAGTGAGCCATAATCACATCACTGCACTCCAGCCTGGGCAACAAAGCAAGACCTCATCTCATTAAAAAAAAAAAAAGGCTACATCTACAAGAGCCATCACGGAGCCGTGGGCCCAGTTTACAGAGTGTCTCCAAAGAACCAGGCCCAGTGGAAGGAAGTTCTAAGGAGGCAGGTATCAGCTCAGCTTTAAGGAAAGTCCCAAATGGAAGCATTGGTCAAGGATGGAACAGGCCATTATTGGGGTGAACCGTATCAAGGGAACAGCCTCACCAGGGCTGGACAGCTCCCTGCATGGACAGCATCTATATCTAGGGTTCTGTGGAAGCAGTTGGATGGAGTAAGAGAAAAGCCTTTTGTGGAGCACTCACTGAGGGAAATGCTAGGCTAAGGGAAGTTTAACAGGTGGCTTTGCTGTAGGGCTTCCTAGGACCTTCACTGCCCTGAAACGTGGCCACAACTCTAAGGCTTGTGGAAACCAGACAGACAACATGAATGGGTGACGTGGGAAGGGGTGGACAGGAGTGGGCTGGAGACAGCTGCCCTTCGGAAGAGGAAGCCTACTCAGCTCCCACTCTGCTCCCCTGGCTGTCCTTATGGGAACTCTATTGGCCACTGTTAGGGGTTAAATTGTGTCCCCAAAAAGATATGTGGAAGTCTTCACTCCTGGTGCCTGTAAATGTGACTTTATTTGGAAATAGGGTTGCAGATGTAACCAAGTTAAAATGAGGTCATCGGAGTGGGCCCTAAACTAATGACTAGTGTCCCTACAAGAAAGAAAAATTTGAATACAGAGACAGGTGCACAGAGAGAAGATGGCCATGTGACAACAGAGGAGGCAGAGATCAGAGTCAGCCATCTACTAAGCTACGGAACACCAAGGATTGACAGCATCATCGGAAGCCAGAAGAGTCAAGGATGGATTCTCCCTGGAAGCCTTCAGAGAGAGCATGGCCCTGCCGACACTTTGAGTTTGGACTTCTGGTTGGAGACAATGTTTCTGTTGTCTTAAGCCACCCAGTTGGTGGTATTACGTTATGGCAGCCCTAGGAAACTGAGACAGCCACTAATTCATGATTAACTATGGACTAGCAAAAGCTCCAGAGTCGGGCAGGTGATGCAGAACCTCCTAACTCATAGATCACAGGCCCCTTTTTTGGAAAGAGCATCTTGTTGGATGAGCCAGGGGACACGATGAGGGTAGGGCACTCATTCTTATTCTCAGCCTTTTGTTTTGTATCCACATGGTACCATTCACGGGAGTGACTCCTGGTTTCCTTACCTGTAAGTTGAGGACAACAATCTCAACCTCCCAGGAGGCTGTGAACTCCCAGCGAGATGCATAGCAAGCACTGCCCCCAACACACCACCAGAGGAAGGATTATGATGTGGGATATTCCTTTCTGTGAGCCTCACTTTACCCTACTGTAAGATGGGATAGCAACATCTCCCAAAGCTTCCTAGGGTTGCTAGGAACTGCCTGGCATGTGGCTGGTGGTCAGAACAGTCCATGTGGACCAGTCAGCCCCTTCCCGCACACTCACTGTTTCTGCATGTCCTTCGCTGCAGGGAGCCTGGTCCCCAGTGGCTGCCCTTACCTGTGCTGTGAGCTGGATGGGTTGGGACAAGGTGAGCTGTGGGGTCCCAGGGGGCTGGCTGGCAGGCTGTGGTGGTGGCAGGTCACCCCCCCCAGAGGAAGCTGGAGGCTGCGAGGTCGAGGAGGAGGCAGAGGAGGAGGAGGAGGAGGAAGTAGAGGAGGCGGAGGCGGAGGCGGCGGCGGCGGCAGCGGCGTTAGCAGCAGCGGCGGCACTGGACTGCTGCACGGCGGCGGCCAGGAGCTGGGCCTGGGCTTGCTGCAGGAGGAGCTGCTGCTGAGCTGGCATCAGTGCCGTGAGCTGTGGGGTGTCGGGGACAGCAGGAGTCGGAGCAGGGGGTTGAAGAGGAGCAGAGAAGGCAGAGAGGGGTTAGTGCCTAAGCCAAGCAAGTAAGGGGACAAGACCTCCTGGAGGACAGAAGACGGCAAGAGGCAGGCGTGAGAGAGTGGCTATGGCCTTGGTGGAACAGTTCATCCACTAGCCCTATAACAGATGAGGGGTGGCTGGTTTGTCCCCTCGTCCCCATCCTTCCCTGAGTACTTACCCCAGCTAGCTGGCTGCCCGTCAACATGAGTTGGGCCTGGGGCAAATGAGGCTGGGTCGGCTGCGGGGGCAGGGGTGCTGCTGGGGCTGAATCGCCACTGGGGTCTTCAGCCTTGATCTGGGGGGGAGAGAGGCAGGGTCCGGGACCCCAGAATGTTAAGTGGAGGCCAGAGAGAATGCCCACCTGTGAACCAAAGAGAGGGCACATGTGTGGCAATGGCAATCAGGCTGGCACAGGAGGAGCAGACTGGGGTGTGGATATGAGGGTGTGGCCTGTGGTCCTGCACTGACCGCTGGGAGCTTCAAACCACTCCTCTGGCCTCAGTTTCCTCATCAATCAGATAGGGCTAACACAACACCTGCACCCAAACTCCCTACAGGAGAAGTCCCCTTTGCAGAGCGCTTTTCCACTCCTGAGAGTCAGTTTCCCTGTCTGTAAAATGGAAAATAGTGGCCGGGCATGGTGGCTCACACCTGTAACCTTAGCACTTTGGGAGGTCGAGGTGGGTAGATCACTTAAGGTCAGGAGTTCAAAACCAGCCTGGCCAACATGGTGAAACCCCATCTCTAAAAAAAAAAATAGAAAAAAAGGAAAATAGTCCCACTGGGCACCTGGGAGGTCAAATAAGCGGGTTCTGGGTCCTACACCCTTCATCTGTATCACACAGAGGTGCATCTCTCTTGCTTTTCTTTTCCTTTTTTTTTTTTTTGAGACAAGATCTTGGTCTGTTGCCCAAGCTGGAGTGCAGTGGCATGATCACAGCTCACTGCAGCTTCTACCTCCCAGGTTCAAGCAATCCTCCCACCTCAGCCTCCCGAGTAGCTGAGACTACAGTTGCCCTCCACCATACCTGGCTAATTTTTAAATTTTTCTGTAGAGACAGGGTATCATTATGTTGCCCAGGCTGGTCTTGAACTCCTAGGCTCAAGCGATCCTCCTGCCTTGGCCTCCCAAAATGTTGGGATAACAGGCAAAAGCCACTGCACCTAGCCAGGTGCATCTCTTATTTGTCCAATGAAGTAAGACTTTGTTGGAAGAAAAGGTTTTTGGGTATAAGAAAAACCACCACCTTGGAATCTGGGCTACAAACTCAGAAGCTCACAGAAATGAGCACAAATGAATGACAGGAGTAGGGGTGGATGGAGGTGGGCTAGAGAGAGTGCCTGCCTGAGTGGAAGTCTTATCTGGCTCCTACTCAGCTCCTGCTGGCCACTCTTTTCAAAATCTAGAACAAAAATACTGGCAGAATAAGCAAAGCACAGCGTTTGTCCTGCACTGTGGACAAGCCAGATGTCGCCCAGGAAATGCCAGGCTTCAGCCTCCGCCCCTGAGGTCCGCAAAGCCTCTCCATGTCTCTCTGAATATGATATGGACACATCTGCACCATACACACAGAACAGACCACCAGCATGGAGCCACCCTGGCCTCTTCCGCTCCTAGGTAAAAAGCCAGACAACAGCAGCTGTTGGCCGAAAGGCCTATTGGCTGAAGCACACACAGTGGTGGGAGAAGGCATGGCCTGATGGATTACATACCCTCAGGCCTAAAGTGGACAGTGGGATCATCCTTCAGCCTGATAGCCCAACACCATTTTGTAAAAGGAAGCCCAGAGAGGGAAAGCAACTTGGGCAAAATGACACAGCGTGTTGGCAGGGGGGTGATATTTGAAATGGGGACACAGAGGCCAAGGAAAGGCCAAATAATAGACAGTGAATGGCATGTCCCAAATTATGGAATATAAGCATTAGAAAGTTTAAGAGCTACAGAGGCCAAGTGTGGTGTAATCCCAGCATTTTGGAAAGCCGAGGCAGGAGGATTGCTTGAGGCCAGGAGTTTGAGACTAGCCTGGGCAACAGAGCAAGACACTGTCTCTTAAAAAAAAAAGAGAGAGAGAGAGAGGTTAAAAAAAAAAAGAAAAGAAAAAGAAAGTGCTGTAGAGATGCAGCATGAAATGACACTGAGTATGAGAAGTCAGGGTAGTGGCTATCCCTGGCAAGGGTATTAAGGGCCTCTGGAAGGTTGGTCGTGCTCTGCTTCTTGATCTGGTGCTAGTGACATGGGTGTGCTAAGTTTCTGAAAGTTCGCAGAGTCATACATTGAAGATCTATGTGTGTTTTTAATGTGTATCATATTTTAATACAAAGTTTTTTAAAAAACAGGCTGAGCATGGTGGCTCACCCCTTAATCCCAGCACTTTAGGAGGCTGAGGCGGGAGCGTCACTTGAGGTCAGGAGTTCAAGACCAGCCTGGCCAACATGGTGAAACCCTGTCTCTACTGAAAATACAAAAATTAGCCAGGCATGGTGGCACACACCTGTAATCCCAGTAACTCGGGAGGCTGAGGCAAGAGAATCACTTGAACCCGGGAAGTGGAGGTGCAGTGAGCCGAGATTGCGCCACTGCATTCCAGCCTGGGCAACAGAGCGAGACTCCGACTCAAAAATCGCTTGAACCCAGGAGGCGGAGGTTGCAGTGAGCCGAGATCATGCCATTGCACTCCAGCCTGAGCGACACTGCAAGACTCCATCTCAAAAAAAAAAAAAAAGCTTTTTAAAAATAATGTTGAATGCCATGGTAAGTACACTATTCCCTTTTCAGTGCTTTTTCATTGTTTCTGGTTATCTTACAGTCTCTGACTAGTGCTTGAATGTCTTTACCATCTGTCCAATACTAGCTAATCTCCACTTTTATTTTAATTTAATTTTTTTTGAGACAGGGTCTGGCTGTGTCACCCAAGCTGGAGTGCACTGGCACCATCATGGCTCACTGCAGCCTCGACTTCCCAGACTCAAGCGATCCTCCTGCCTCAGTCTCAAGTAGCTGGGACTACAGGTGTGCACACCCAGCTAATTTTTGTATTTTCTGTAGAGACAGGGTCTCACTATGTTGACCAGGCTGGTCTTGAGAACTCCTGAGCTCAAGCAGTCTACCCACCTTGGCCTCCCAAAGTGTTAGGACTACAGGCTTGAGCCACTGCACCTGGCCTAATCACCGTTTTTTTTTTTTTTTTTTTGAGCTGGAGTCTCCCTCTGTTGCCCAGGCTGGAGTGCAGTGGTGCGATCTCGGCTCACTGCAACCTCTACCTCCTGGGCACAAGCAATTCTCCAAAATGCCTCAGCCTCCCAAGTAGCTGGGATTACGGGCACTCACCACCATGCCCAGCTAATTTTTGTATTTTTAGTAGAGTTGAAGTTTCATCATGTTGGCCAGGCTGGTCTCAAGCTCCTGACCTCAGTCCGCCTGCTTTGTCTCCCAAAGTGTTGGGTATACAGGCATGAGCCACCGTACCCAGCCCTAATCTCCTCTTTTAATAAGCAGAGAACAGGCCTCTGAGGTTTAGACCCTTCGGCACACAAGAGACTCTGGGTAAATTTTAATAATCATCGTATTTATTTCCGTGGCAAGTGATTCTGGTTTTCCATTTGTGAAATTTCCATTTAAAAAACATTTATTTAAAAAGCTGTTGAAAAGCAAGCCAGTTCATGAGCTGGTAATTGTTGAAGCTGATTGATGGCTATCTAGGAGGTTTATTTTCATTATACCCTTCTCCCTATTTCTGTATCCACTTCACATTTTCCATAATAAGGTGTTTTTTTAAAAAATCGAGCCAATTAACAAAATTATATGTAAATAGTTGCACACAGTGGTCTTATGCCTGAGACCGTGACAGGAGCACATGAATCACTTCAGTTAGGGAAAGACTGAGACAGAAGAGATGGAGAGAAGCTGAGCGGCAAAGGCCAGAGAAACAGGGCGAGTTGTGGACAGAGCCCGAGGCCAGGAAGGGGAGGGAGAAACCTTCTTTCCCTTGGTCCCACTGGCATCCCCAAAAGAAGAAAGCCTGCTGCCAGTCTGAGAACAGAGTGGAAATATCTGATTCAACTGAGGACAGGGTGGGGGCAATGGATAGACGCTGTGCTCTGAGGGCTAAGGCAAGAGCCAAACCTGCCATCAGAGGGTCAAGGAGGTCAAGATCGAGAGCCCGTCTCCACTGGATGCCGTTCAAAGTGCTCAGCACAGAAGCAGGACACCCATTCACAAAGCACTTTTGTCCTCCCCTCTCACGGTGGCAGGGGGGTACACCAGACATGGAGGCAACCACAGAGGCCATCCCATCCGACTGCCCCCTCCCCCCTGACCAATGATACCGAAGAGGAAACTGAGAGGCCCAGAGAGGGGAAGTGACTTTCCCATGGTCACAGAGCAAAGCTGTAGCAGGGTGGGGAGCAGTTCCCAGCCTCCCACCCCATCCCTCAGCCACCGCTGGTCAGGGTCTGGAGTCTTGCTCACACCTTCTCTGCCCCCACATCCAGTGCTACCTTCAAGCCTCTGGACCTGCCTGATACCCCTGCACCAGGATGGAGGGTGGAGCCCGGGGCCCAAGCAAACCCCAAGAAGCCCAGAATGCCAGGCACAGGGCCCCATCTGGATGTGGAATTTGCACTGCCTGGCTGCTTCCGGCCTCCCTGTCATTCTCTCCTCCTGCATCCCTACAGCTATCCTCAACTGGTGCCAGCCCCCCACCCCCACCTCAGCTGGCCACTAAATGTGTATATTGGGGGACAGGGGGTGGTGCAGGCCCCTGTTGGGTCAGGGAAGTTGGGATGGGGGCGGGCCTTTGGCTTCCTGTTGTTCATCGCCCTGGGGCTCTGGGGGGGATTTCCCTGGCCACCCCCACCCCCTAGGGAAGGGGAAGGAGCCTGCGTGAGTCACAGGCCTGGGGTGGGAGCCCAAGAGTGAGAAGGGGCGGGAGGAACCTCGTTACCAAGGTACCAAGGCTCAGTGCTCTCTCAGCCCTGGGACTGAGGCAGGCCTCCTGAGGACCCTCTTCCAAGCGCTGCCCGCTTCCCTGGCTGTTCCGACAGGTGCTTACCTTTGTGCTGGGGCCAGTTGGGGACACAGAGAATGGGGAGGTCTTATTCTGGGGGTTCTGCAAAGAGAAAGTAGGGGCAAGGGGATGGGAATAGTGCAGTGAAGCAGCTTCTGACCACCCCAGCTCCCTGTCCTCCTACCACAGGTGGCACGCAGCCCCCTCTGACCCCTCTCCCCATTCCTCCCCATCCCCTCCCGCTTATCCACTCCCTCCTAACCTGATGATTAGTGTCTGGTCCATTTCTTTCAGTGTCTGCAAAGAGAGGGAAAGGATGTGCTGTCATCAGCCACCCCCACCACACCTATCCCCTCCCAGCCCTCTTCCCATCTGCCCCACTTCCCCTGCCCATGGTGACCCCTGCCCCCCTGCTCCCTGCCCACCCACCTGTGTGCTCTGATGGGGAGTCCAGACCTTGCTTCTCGGCCTCCAGGGGCTTAGACATTCTTATTTCTGGGGACAGAGGAGGAATGGAAGTGGGGTGAAGGAGGGGAAGCCAGGAGGGCTCTCGGGCCCCCGTTCCACCACACTCCCCGAGCCTTTCCCCCAAATTCCCCCCTTACCCCCAGCCACCTTGGAAGTGTCTCTTCCCAAGAGACATGTCCTCCGTTCTGGGCCTCTGCCCTCCTCTGGCAAGATGAGACACAGCCCTCAAGCCTTGGGGGATCTGGCCTTATCCTTTCACTCCTCCAGAAAGTGACAGAGGGGTGTTATCCACAGTGCAGCATAGGGCAGGGCAGGAGGTGGAAGGTGGTCGTGAGAAGGTATCAGCTGCCCAGGAGGAGGCTGGTGACGTCCCAAAGGAGGGAGAGCAGCCTTGGGCCTCCTCCTGCGGCGGGCCGCCCAGGCTCCCGTCCTGCCCTACCAGGTTTCGGGTGAGACATGTTTTCCACTCTGAGTGGGGCCTCAGAGATGTGATGGGGCTGCAGCGTCCCCAAAGGAGGCAGTTGTCAGATCTCTGAGTGTGTGTGATTCAGCCACCCTCTGGCCCTCTCCCCACCCCACCACTTTCCCCGTCCACATCTCACTCCCACCTGGCCTTTCTTCTTATGTTTAAGCACACCCGCCTAGCAGATCCACCCTGATCCTCTGTAACCCCAGCCCCATTCAGCTCTACCCCTGAGCTTGTCCTCCAATCGAAACCTGATCTGGGACTTCAGGCTTGAACCCTCAAGCCTTAAGTCCACCCCTGTAATACAACCCCATTCTATAGCTCCCTAGGCCCAGGAAATGAAAGGAGGCAGCCAAGGGAGGGTGGCAGGCAGCAAGCTGGGCACCAGGAGACATAAACCCACGTAGACAAATGCCTGTCCTCAAAATGCTCCGATACTTTTCACAGAAAGGCGAGTGCTCACCAGTGCCAAGCACAGAGCTAGATATGACTCACAGCTCACATTAGTGGTTAGTGCTAATATTACCATGTTTTACAGAGGAGGAAACTGAGGCTCCAAGAAAGGATGTCACCTCCCCAAAAGCACGGCAAGACAGTAGACATGCCCTGACTGGACCCCTGGTCTTCATGACTCCAGGGCTCCTACTTGTAATCAGATCCACTGTAGTCTAATGGCCCCAGTCCTGACTTCCAGCCATCTCATCTCCAACAGTCCCCTCGCCCAAGCTCATCCTGAAACTGAATGCAACCCTTCCTGGTCCTCGACCCCAGGACAAATCTGGGCTTCAGCCTGACCCATCCTTAGTCCACTTACTCACCTTGAATCCCAAGTTGTGCCCAGATGGTTCAAGTCCTTCATCTGACCTTGATTCCCAACTGTACTGAGACCCTGTCCCTGATCCAAACTCTTCCCACAACTCACTCCAAAATCCCTACCTAAACCATGACCCCACCCCTACTAAAGGAGCTGTCCAGCTCTAGTGTGCTCTGCACCAAGATACTTAAAGAAGACAGCTAGGCCAGGCACAGTGGTTCACGCCTGCAATCCCAGCACTTTGGGAGACTGAGGTGGCCAGACCTCTTGAGCCCAGGCGTTCAAGATCAGCCTAGGCAACATGGAGAAACCCCATCTCTACTAAAAATACAAAAATTAGCTGGGCACGGTGGGATGCACCTGTAGTCCCAGCTACTGGGGAGGCTGAGGCAGGAGAATTGCTTGAACCCAGGAGGTGAAGGCTACAGTGAGCTGTGACTGCACCACTGCACTCCAGCGTAGGTGACAGAGTGAGACCCTGTCTCAAAAAAAAAAAAAAAAAAAAAGAATGGAGCTAAAGTGAGGGATAGGAAATAGGAAGAACTCAGCAACTGCAAAAAAAAAAAAAAAAAAAAAAAAGTCTAGAAATCTTGCAATTGAGGATTATTCAATGTGAAATGCTGCTTGAGTTTTAAATTCCTAATTAAAAAGACAGGTCGTGCATTGCTGGTAGGAGTGTAAATCGATACAAGCTCCATTCAGAAAAGTTGAAAAGATGCCCTCTCCCTAAGATGCAGCACGTCCACTCCTGGACATCTGCCCAAAAGAAACACGTGTCCTGCCCATCAAAGGACATAGGCAGAAATGCTTCTGCAGTCTTTTCATAACAGCCCCAAACTGGAAACAGCCCAAGGGGCCATCAACAGGTGAATGGATAAACAAAATGTGGTATGTCCATACAATGAAATACGCCACAGTAATGAAAAAGAACAAACTCCTGCTTCATACACATGGCCGAAGCTTGGAGACATGAGGCTGAATGAAAGATGCCAAACACAAAGGCAGACGTAATTTATGATTCCAATTACAGGAAATTCAAAAACAGGCAAGCTGATAGCAGATGATCACGGTCAGATGAGTGAGCACCTTGGGGGTACTGACTGGGAAAGGGCATGAGCCTGCAGCAGGTGAGAAAGGATCTTGTTTGGTGGTTACAGGGTCCTTACATATGCAAAAATTCATCAAGCTGTACACTTAAAATTTGAACACTTTACTCTATATACATTATGTTTTAACAGCAAGAAAACATTTAAAAGCTAAAAAGCAAAAAAGCCAGCACACAGTCCCATTAAATGCACACTGCACCAAGGCAGGTAGATAACTTGAGGCCAGGAGTCTGAGACCAGCCTGGGCAACATAGTGAAATCCCCGTCTCTCCAAAAAATAAAAAAGTTAGCCGGGCATGATGGTGGTGGGCACCTGCAGTCCCAGCTACTCAGTAGGCTAAGATGGGAAGATCGCTTGAGCCCAGGATGTTGAGGCTACAGGGAGCCGTGATTGCACCACTGCACTCCAGCTTGGATAACAGAGCGAGACTCTGTCTCAAAAAAAAAAAAAAAAAAAAAAAAAAAAAAGATGCAGACTGCTGAGGGTGGGGGTGGGGAGTGGGTGCCCAGGATGCTACCAGAGCTCAGGTCCTGTTTCCTGGCCCTGGGGACAGGGCATTAAATGGCTACTGATACAAGATATAAGAAGGACAAGAAGGGAGCTGGGCGGCAAATGTATCCTGACTCTGGAGCAGTAAAGGAGGGAATCCTGCCTGATCCTAGCTCTGATTCACCCAGACCTTAGCCCTACTTCAGACAACCACTAACTCTAACCTGGTCCTAAATCCCACCCCTGCTAGCATTCCTAAAACTGCAGCCCCAGCCTCCTCTGGCCCCCTTCCGTCAGGCGGAGCTCCACATTGCCTCAGGGCAATCCTTTCCTGGCTCCTCCCTATCTCCTGGAGAAACAACCAGGCTGATGGGCCTGGCCTCCAGGGGTTGGCCCACCACCCTGTACTGCTTTTCTCTTGCAGCTCATGCACCGTGCTCTTCAACCACGTTGAGCATCTCCCCCTGCTTGGGGGTTCTGCTTGACAGACAGCAGACTGTGCAGGTTCCACACTCCCAGCTAGCTGGGCATCCCTCTCCCACCCACAGATCAGGCCAGGCTCAGACCCCACTGCCAGCCCAGCAAGTCCACACTCATCCTTAGCCTCTGCTATGGGCTGAGTTGCATCTCCCAAAATTCATACACTGAAGTCCTAATTCCTGGTACCTCAGAATGTAATTGTATTTGGAGATAGGGTCTTTAAAGACACACTTAAGGTAAAATAAGGTCATTAGGGTGGACTTACTGAAATCTGACTGGCATCCTTTTAAGAAGAGGGGGCCAGGAGCAGTGGCTCATGCCTGTAATCCCAGCACTTTGGGAGGCCGAGGTGGGCAGATCACCAGTTCAGGAGTTCGAGACCAGCCTGACCAACATGGTGAAATCCTATTTCTACTAAAAATACAAAAATTAGCCGGGTGTGGTAGTGTGCACCTGTAATCCCAGCTACTCAGGAGGCTGAGGTAGGAGAATCGCTTGAGCCCGGGAGGCAGAGGTGGCAGGTGGCAGTTAGCCGAGATCACACCACTGCACTACAGCCTGAGTGGCAAAGCAAGACTCCGTCTCAAAAAAAAAAAAAAAAAAAAAAAAAAAAAAAAAGAATAGAAAAAAGAAGAAGAAGAAGAAGAAGAGGGAATTAGGTCACAGATGGGAACAGAGGGAAGACCATATGAAGACCCAGGAGAAGACTAGCTGACCACAAGCCAAGAAGAGAGGCCTTGGAAGAGGCCAACCCTGCTGATATCCTCTCCTCTTCTCTAACTTACAGCCTCCATAATTGTGAGAATGAATTTCTCTTATTTCAGTCACCTAGTCTGTGGTACTTTGCTGTGGAAGCCCTAGCAAACTAAGACAGCCTCTCACAGCCCCTGCCCTCCTGCTGTCCCATCCCTGAGCCCCCAGCTGTGACCGTCTGTGTCCAGGTTCCTTCCCCACAAGACCAAGGCAACAGGCCTGGTCTGACTCATCACTGGGTCCCCAGCATCACAAGCCCAGAACGGGTTGTAACTGTTTGCTGAATGTCCCTCTCTGCAGCAGTCTCTGTCTCCTACTACTCCCCATCCCTGTCCTACTGTCTCCCTGCTATTTATTTTATTGTATTTATTTTTTAAGACAAGAGTCTTGCTCTGTCAGCCAGGCTGGAACGCAGTGGCACAATTACGGCTCACTGCAGCCTCGACCTACTGGGGTCAAGCTATCCTCCTGCCTCAGCCTCCTGAGTAGCTGGGACCACAGGTGTGCACCACCACATCCAGTTAATTAAAAAAAATTTTTTTTTTTTTTTGTAGAGATGGGTCTCTATGTTGTCCAGGCTGGTCTCAGACTCCTGGGCTCAAATGATCTTCCTGCCATGTCCTCCCAAAGTGCTGGGATTACAGGTGTGAGGCACCAAGCCGCACTCTGCCATTTAAAACATTTCCTGAGGCCTTGGCATGGGCTGTTCCCTCTGCCTGGAACACTGTTCCCCAATCTGTCTACATGGTGACCCCCAACTCATCCTTCAGAACCCAGCATAAGCTCTGTTTTCTTTTCTTTCTTTTTTTTTCTTTTTTTTTTTGAGATAGAGTCTCACTGTGCTGCCCAGGCTGAAGTGCAGTGGTGCGATCTCGGCTCACTGCAAGCTCCGGAGGTCTCCCGGGTTCAAGCAGTTCCCTGCCTCAGCCTCCCAAGTAGCTGGGATTACAGGTGTGTGCCACCACGACCAGCTAATTTTTGTATATTTAGTAGAGAAGGGGTTTCACTGTGTTAGCCAGGATGTTCTCAATCTCCTGACCTCATGATCCGCCCGCCTCAGCCTCCCAAAGTGCTGGGATTACAGGCGTGAGCCACTGCGCCCGGCCATAAGCTCTGTTTTCTATGAAACAACCACCTTGATGCCTCCAGCTACCAGCCAGGTCTCTCTCCAGCTCCCCCTACCCTAGCACCTCCCCTTGTCACTGTCTTAGACGCTGACTGTAGCTAGCCGGGCCCCAGTATGTCTCCCCTATCAGACCGGGAATTTTTCAAGGGCAGGTCTGATCTCAGCTTCTTAAACACTGCCCAGCAGAAGACATGTGGATCAGTGGCCCCAAGGTCCTGATCTCCCTCCCCCAGGCCTTTGCCTCTGCTCCTCTCCCACTTGGTTGACCCTTTCCTTCTCTACTGGCAAACTCTTGCTCCTCTTGAAGGTCCAGCTCACATGTCACCTCCTCTGTGAAGTACTCCCTGATTCCCCAGATGGTCAGTGTCTGTCTCCTCTGGGCTTCACTGCCCCTGTACTGTTCTCCATCACATCCTGATCATCCCGGGCAGAGACCTCCACCCCAACTGTCGGCTCCACAGGAGCCCAGGCTGGAGTCATTGCTGCACAGGCCTAGGAGTATGTCTTTGGAATGAATGAATGCATTAAAGAATCCCCTAACTGACCAGGGCCCAATCCTGTCTAAAACAAACTCCTATTGCTACTGTCACCCAACATCCCCAAGAAATCTTAACTTAAATCTTTAAGGTAAGATTTCCTCTGCAGGGACAGTGGCTGGAAAGACAAGAATGGTTTGAGGGAAAATTTTTCACCATTCTGTTACCCTTATTCTCCCCAAATTCTTCCAACCACTCCTACATATCCCTGCATACCCCCTGCCCTACACTTGGTTGGGCCACAACAAAATGGCCAACTGCTACCCTTTGTCCTTTCTCTTTCTACCTCCCCTATCAGAGCTCAATCTGAGAGAAGGGTCAGATTATTTCCACCAGAAATGAACAGGGAGCTCCATCTCCACCATGGACTAAAAGCCAAATGATGCCTTAACAGGGACTCCAGGGCACCAGCAACCATGGACTTGGAGGGTCCGTCAAATGGCTCAGCTTTAACCTCAGCCCAGACAGAGAAGCCCATTGCCTGTCACTCAACTCTACAGAAATACAGATGCCTGTTCCCACCCTAGACTCTCTGATTTCAGTGGTACAGGGTGTGACTTGGGCATCCAGATATTTAAAAGTCCCTCCAGGTGATTCTTTTTTTAGATGGAGTCTCACTGTTGCCCAGGCTGGAGTGCAATGGTATGATCTCGGCTCACTGCAACCTCTGCCTCCTGGGTTCAAGCGATTCTCTTGCCTCAGCCTCCTGAGTAGCTGCAATTACAGGCATGCACCACCATGCCTGGCTAATTTTTGTATTTTTAGTAGAGACAGAGTTTCGCCATGTTGGGCAGGCTGGTCTCAAACTCCTGACCTCAAGTGATCCGCCCACCTCGGCCTCCCAAACTGCTGGGATTACAGGCATAAGCCCCCTCCAGGTGATTCTAATGTGCTCCATCCCCTGGCACCTTCAGAAGCTCCTCTCAAAGCCTCATTCACACATAAAAAATTGGTTGGTTATGTATGGCCATTTCCACCCCTCATCATAGGTAATGTGTAATATTTTAAGGGAACTGGAAGAGAAAAAGCAATGCATAGCCCTACTAGGTCCCTTGGAGCCATGTTGCCCCTTGAATCCCACCTTCCTCAGGTCAGAGCCCCCCACCCTCCACAACTAGGGCTGCCCAGCCCTGAGCTCACACTCGCTTGCCCGACTGCCCCAGGCCTAGGACTCTGGGTCCTCTCCGCCCTCCCACTCCTCCCTCCCCGGACTTTCACTTCTCCTCTGCATTTCCCCCCGCCAGTTTTAGCAGACTTAGACCAGCTTCTCGTTAGCACTTACCGAAAATGGGGCTAAATATAGAGGACCCAAGGACTGCCCCTCACCCCTCCTGGCCCCACTTGTCCTGTCCCCTGGGTCCCCTGCCTCCGCAGCCCGCTTCAATTAAGGGTACGGCCTGGGAGCCCCTGTGGGCAGGTTGGTGCTGCCGGGAACCTCTGTGGGCCCAGCTGGCCGAGTCCCCGTCCTCCCCAGAAGCAGCACCTCACCCCTCCCCACCCCACAGCTGTCCCTGGGTGGCCTCAAGGGAGTGAACATTTCTGAGCTGTCAGGAGGGAGGGATGGAGATACGGGCAGCAGACACAACAAGAGAGGTGGCCCCACAGCTGCGCTGACAGCAGGCAAGAGCTGCCAACAGTACACACCCCATGGCCACAGCCAGGCAAGGCCCTGGCCAACACACTACAAGAAACTGATGTGCACAGATTCCAGACAGGAATGTGAACAGGTTTGCAGATACGACACATGCCCATACATGATGCCACGGGCATATATGCAAAACACACACCCAGATGTGTGTACACACATGCACTTACACACACTGTCACACTGAGTGACACACAGCCAGCCAGACACACACAAGAAGTACACAAAACTCACACACCCAGAGTCGAATACAGATAGACACACAGACACCCCCCTTATATACTATACCC
The DNA here is from genome assembly GCF_049350105.2 of Macaca mulatta. Lineage (NCBI taxonomy): Eukaryota > Metazoa > Chordata > Mammalia > Primates > Cercopithecidae > Macaca > Macaca mulatta. The sequence goes on from NC_133424.1 coordinate 53,181,285, forward strand.
AGTCACTCATAGACTCAGACATGTGTACGCACACATGTACTTACACACATGTACTTACACACGTTCTCACACCAAGTCACACCAGTCCAGCCAGAGGTACACACCCAGACATGCACATGTTCACACAGAGTCACACACACGCACACACACAAGTGCACACACATACACCCAGAGTCACCTCATCCTGGAAGATGGCCAGGGCTGACCTCTGAACCCAGTTCACAGGTGTGGAGTCTGAGAACAGGCAGGGTGAATGATCTGCCCACAGTCACACAGTGTATTAATTCATGTCCAGGCAGGGAAAATCCACCCCAGTCTTCCCAGGCAGGGCTGTTCTGTGAGAAATCCCAAGTAAAGAGTTTAGCCTACTGCTCAGCACCTCTGAGGTCCCCATTTAACCCCAGAGAGGAATGAGTCAGTGGGAGCAGACACCCAGGATCTCTGTGTCTACACGGTATGGACACACATACATACACACAGTTGCATACACAGTCACCTCAACAAATAAACACATGTCACCCTGCAAATAGTCTTCTTTTCATCCCACCCCCCTCCTCACCGCCTTTGCTTGCTCATACCCACTCATCCTTCGTATCCCTGCTCAGACACCCTCTTCCTCCAGGAAGCTCTCCTTGATATTCCACCAACTAAATCACATGTTTTCAGGGCTCCTACAATCCCCTAATACCTCCCTGTCCTGGCCCAATCCCTCTACCTATGTTCCCCTATCCTGGCCCTGACCCCTCTGTGTGGGCCTCCCCCATACCAGCCCCAACCCCTCTACTGACATCCCCCCATCCCAGCCCTGATCCCTCTGCCTGAGCTTCCCCCACCCCAGTCCTGACCCCTCTACCTGGGCCTCCCCCACCCCAGCACCGACCCCTCTGTCTGGGCCTCCCTCAACCCAGCCCCAACCCCTCTTTGTCCCCCCATCCCACCCCTGACCCCTCTGCCTCTGCCCCCCACCCCAACCCTGACCCTTCTGCCTGAGCCTCCCCCACCCCAGCCCTGACCCCTCTGTCTGGACCTCCCCCATCCCAGCCCTGACCTGTCTGTGTTGTCATTGGTGACAGGTCTGTCTTCTCCAATAAACTGGGAGCTCCAGGCGAACAGACCTGAGCTACCCTTTCCACTGTATTTCCAACACCCAAGACAGAACTGCTCAATAGATACATGTTGGTGGAGGACACGGGGATACCCGCACACAATGGCACATATAGGACAGCACATACCACCAAACCAAGACTCACGCCCATGGTCATGCCTACACAGCCACAAATGAAACAGGCATGTAGGGCTGAGTGCTTGCCATGTTCCAGGCACTGTGCTAAGCATGCTACATGTATTATCTCATTTAAGACTCCCATCAACACTGCTGAGTAACAGCCATCACCACCTTGTACCGTGCCTGGCGCGCAATATTCACTCAGTCAACTGACATTTGGTGGAGAAGGCATTTAATAAGCACACAAACAAACACATAATGAAATTCCCAACAGTGATAAGTGCCGTGAAGAAAAGATAAAGCAGGGTGAGGGAACTGAGAGTGACAGGATCAGTGCCAATTTAGATGGGGAGGTCAGGGAAGGCTGCCCTGAGGAGGTGACGTCTGAGGTGAATGAGGTGAAGAAGTGAGCCAGGCGATTATCACCCCACAATGCCACACACAACAGCCCCCCACACTCACAAGCACAGAGCAGTCCCACTCAGAGCACTCAGAACTACTGCACACACACATGCACACACACACCCGTACCAGATGTGCACACACACACTCAAAAGGGAATGACATCCCCCAAGTCCAGCAACTTGGCATTCCAATCCCTTTGCAGCCCTTATCCAAGGATCGCCCATGTCACCCACCCCACTGGTTCTCCACATGAGGGCCCGCTACCAACACCCAGCTCCCTCCCTCCTGTCCCCAGACCCTTCCGAACAGGGCAACAGAGAAAAGAAGAGGTTGGAAGTTCCAGTGCCTGATGTGGAACGGGAGGGCAAAGAGGAGCTGTGGGGGTTGGAGGAGACCAGGCATGGGAGAGAGGGAGTTGCTAGAGTACAGAGAAGGACAATGGAGACAGCTGAGGAGGAGGGGCAGGGAGGGCCCGCAGAGCAAACCTAAATGTGCTGCCTGTCCTCTGAGCAGTGGCGCAGGCACCAGCCCCCTTACCTGGAGCCCCCATGCTGGAGTGAACCATGCTGCCCGCCCCGCCAGGGCTGGGGGAACAACTGTGTCATCTCCCCACCCTCTCTGGGGGCCGAGCCCTCCCTGCCGGAAGTCACTCAGGGAGGAAACCACAGGGCCGGTCCGCCCCCTTCGGAAGGGAAAATACCCTGGCCCACAGACCCGCCCCGGCAGCCTGGCCCACCCCAAATCATGTGTGTGTGTTGGGGGGTGGGGGCTAGTGGGGCAGAGGATAAGCAGGCTAGAAGAGCCGACTCCTACAGCTGCGATCCGGGAGGTGCCTGAAACTGTTGCCCCCGGCTTCTATCGCTCCCATGGAGGCAAACAAATCTGGGACAGGGAATGGGTCTGGGAGAGAAGGTGGGTCCACAATAGTAACAACATTAGAACACTAGCCAGCAGCTCACTGGAGACAGGGCTTTGCCGATGCCTGACCCTGTGCCTCACTTTTGACAGGTGCTATCTCCAATGAGGTGGTCACTGTTATTTGCTCCATTTTACAGATGAAAAGACTGAGGATCAGAGAGGTGAGCAGTAGCTTTCCCAAGGGCCCAGAGCCAAGAAGCGTTGAAGCTTAAAAGCACGCCACGGCAGGGAAGATCAAGCAAGCCCTGCGCCTATCTGCAGGTGAGCTGTTGGGTGTCACCATTGGGAGGAAGTGGTGCCCGTGGGCAGTGGTAGTGGGAATGGTGGATAGGGGACTTGGCCTGGAGCTACAATAAATCGCCGGCCAAATGCGGGCGCCCGAGGCGGCTCCGGTGGAGGGGAGCACCAGGTCCCCGGGCTGCCAGCTGGCTCTTCGCGCTGCGATGCTCCCAGGTCAGCGCTTCCCTCCGAGCCCGCCAGAGGGCGGCAGCGCCCAGCCAATGGCCCGGAGGGCGGGGCCGGCTGCGGAGGAGGGAACCCCTCCCTCCACTCCCCTCCCCAACACCCCCCCAACACCCCCGCGCGCACACCTGCGAGGGTCACACAAAGGCGCAGGACTCCCAGCGCACCGCAGCTCAGACAAAGGCGCGCCCGAGTCCGCTGCCCTCATCCTCCTCTTGGTCCTGAGGTCTGAGGCTGTGGGGCTGCCTGGCGTCTCCAGACACCCCACCTGCCCGCCTGGGCTCCGCAAGACATGCTGCGCGCCGTGGCTGGGGGAGCCCCTAAACCACAGGTGCATGCACAGACGCCTAGACTCACCCACCCACACACAAATATTTCTACAGATGGAGCACAGCACTTCACACACACACACGTACACACACAGACGTGCATGAACACATCTATGTGCACAGGCCCTAACACCAGCCCTCCCTGCTGACGATGGTCACTCCCATATACTGATACCCGCTCTACTCCCTCACATGGACCCATGGGCACAAGGGCACTTCTACACATATATGCCCAGGCATGCATCCTGGCCACTCGCACCCACTCACACACAGGCACACTCGGAAAGGGCATACTACAGGCAGAACTACAGGAGTGCCCTCCCCTGACTGCACACGTGCCCTGTGCACCCAGACACGCCCAGGCAGGCAGGTGGGCACAACAGGAAGGACTGGCAGTTCTCATATATGCACACGAGAGGGGACTGTTTCCAGGCATCTACAATCCACAACATCCCGTATTGTAAAGACCATTTCACAGAGGAGATCCACAGACCACACAGAAACTGGCCACAGGATTTCTATACATGAGGGTCTTCCCGACAGCAGCCTAATGGCGGTGGGTACTGGAGCCTTGTCTCAAAGCGACATTTACGCAGTAAGCTTTGTTTTCAGTTAGGATTTGTTTTGGGGGGCTTAGAAATGGGGCTATAGGACATTGTGGGGGGGGGGCGGGCAAAACCTCACCAGCCACCCCTATGCTCCACCCTGGACAGATTCAACATCATCCATGTCAGGAGCACGGTTTTGGATGTGACCCCATTCCAGCCCCCTAGAGCCGGCAGAGAAGGACCACCCACTTCCAGTATGGCCAGGTCTGCAGTTCAGTCCTGGAGCCGGGGAAGGCTATATACGCTCCCTGAAAGATGAAACAACCCCATACCTCTCGCCTCCTATGCTGGCTCCATTCTCAGTGCCTCAGACCAGAGCTGGGCCTGGTGAGGGCATCCTGAAGGAGGATGGGCCTGCCTGAGAGAGGATAGAGGGACGGAGTTTGGAACACACTGGGTGGGTATAACCTGGCAGCTGGAACAGGGAGACTCAGGCAGGGGGAGATGGTGGCCTCATTGCCACAGAAGAGTCCTCAAGCCATGCTGAGCGAGGCAGGTAGGGCATGGGAGCTGGGAAGCAGTGGGGGCCACTTGAGGTGCAGGGAGCTAGGAGGGAGGCAGCACAGGGGAGGCCAGGCTGGGCTCAGGGCTGAGCGGTAATTAAAGGAGACGTAGGGGGCTCCCCAGGGCCAGCGGGGCTGGTAACTGACACGCGGGCCCCATTGCTCCGCTCATATTTCTCGCTGGATCGATACGTTTGACTCCCGACAAGACAATAATCGCTTGTACGCGGCCAGCGAGTCGATCAAATACATTATTAGAGCGAGGTCCCCCGGGGGCCCGGCGGGGAGTGGTGGTGGGGAGCAGCCAGCCCACCGGGGACAGCAGAGTGAGATTCTTCACCCCTCAGGGCCCCCCAGCCATGGCCTCTTCCTCTTGGCCACCCCTGGGGATCCTCTCTGTGGCTCAGTTCCCCAGCCTCTCTCTAAATGCCTGCTGCTTTGGCGATCTCTCTACTCAGCCCCCAGCATCATCCTTGCTCTGTGAGGGGACCCAAGGGTTCTTTTCCCATAGGCACTGCCCTCATCTGTAAGGCTATAGCATGTGGGAGCTCAGAGAGGCCCCTCAGACCCCTAGCTTGTCAGGAGACAGAGAGACCAAGCCTCAGGCCACACTCCGAGTCCATGGCTGGGCCAAGAGATGAACTTGGGCCCAAGACTCAATGACACCCACCTCCCTCTGCCCAGTCTCCTTGCTGCATCTAAGCACACAGGGCTTCAGCAGCACCCAGGCCAGGGGCAACCTCTGGGGGTTAGGGAAAGCTAACTTAGAGACCCAAACAAGCAGGAAAACAGGATGACAGGGGTGGCAGACAAACACATACACAAAGAGATGTGTGTCTGCTCCTGCTGCAGGGCCATGTGGTCCCCCAGTGGGCCTCAGATACCCTCAAACCATGCCCAGCTTCAGCTCTGGCCCACCCTAGACACTGCTTGCCACTCTTGCCCACTTTCCTGGCTTCTGGACTCAAGCCTATTTCCCTTTCTTAAAAAAATTAAATTAAGCTTTAGCTTTATTTTTAAAGTCCAGGCTTTTTTTTCTTTTCTTTTTTTTTTTTTTTTTTTTTTTGAGACGGAGTCTCGCTCTGTCGCCCAGGCTGGAGTGCAGTGGCCGGATCTCAGCTCACTGCAAGCTCCGCCTCCCGAGTTTACACCATTCTCCTTTCTCAGCTCCCGAGTAGCTGGGACTACAGGCGCCCGCCACCTTGCCCGGCTAGTTTTTTGTATTTTTTAGTAGAGGCGGGGTTTCACCGTGTTAGCCAGGATGGTCTCGATCTCCTGACCTCGTGATCTGCCCGTCTCGGCCTCCCAAAGTGCTGGGATTACAGGCTTGAGCCACCGCGCCCAGCTTTTTTTTTTTTTTTTTTTTTTTGAGACAGAGTCTCACTCTGTTGCCCAGGCTAGAGTGCAATGGCACGATCCCAGATCACTGCAACCTCCACCTCCTGGGTTCAAGCAAGTCTCATGCCTCCTCAGCCTCCCGAGTAGCCGGGATTACATGTGCGCGCCACTAGGCCAAGCTAATTTTTGTATTTTTAGGAGAGATGGGGTTTTACCACATTGGCCAAACTGGTCTCAAACTCCTGAGATCATGTGATCCACCCACCTCGGCCTCCCAAAGTGGTGGGATTACAGACATGAGCCACCACGCCCAGCCTCAAGCCTATTTTCTGTTTACACACCTGCTTTGCCCTCTAGACCCGAAGAGCCCCTTTGCTTCTCCGGCAGCCCTAAGTCAAAGTCAAGTTCTGTTTAGGAATATCCAGCATTCCGAGACTTAAAATGTATCTTCCTCTTTGTCTTCATTAGGAGCAGCAGCCACCACAGCATTGCTGTCTATCCTTTCCTTTTTTTTTTTTTAGACTGTCTGGCTCTGTCACCCAGGCTGGGGCTGGAGTGCAGTGGCACAATCTCGGCTCACTGCAACCTCTGCCTCCCAGGCTCATGCCATCCTCCCACCTCAGCCTCCCAGATAGCTGGGACCACAGGCGTGCACCACCACAGCCAGCTAGTTTTATACTTTTAGTAGAGACATGGTTTTGCCATGTTGCCCAGGCTGGTCTCGGAACTCCTGGGCTCAAAGCCATCCACCCGCCTCAGCCTCCCAAAGTGCCAAGATTATAGTCGTGAGCCACTGCATCCGGCCTACTCTGTGCTATTTGAACCAATACATTACTTCTAAGTCTTTTTTTTTTTTTTTTTTTTTTGAGACGGAGTCTCGCTCTGCCGCCCAGGCTGGAGTGCAGTGACTGGATCTCAGCTCACTGCAAGCTCCGCCTCCCGGGTTCACGCCATTCTCCTGCCTCAGCCTCCCGAATAGCTGGGACTACAGGCGCCCGCCACCTCGCCCGGCTAGTTTTTCGTATTTTTCAGTAGAGACGGGGTTTCACCGTGTTAGCCAGGATGGTCTCGATCTCCTGACCTCGCGATCCGCCCGTCTCGGCCTCCTAAAGTGCTGGGATTACAGGCTTGAGCCACCGCGCCCGGCCCTACTTCTAAGTCTTTATGACAGTCTGAGGAGGTAAGGTCTGCTATCATCCTCATTTTACTAACAAATTGAGCCTCAGAAAAGTGAAGTCTCCTGTCCCAAATCACACAGCGTGAGTGGTGGAGTCAGGATTTAAGCCCAGGTCTGTTTCCCTAACAGCTTGATCACTTTGTATTGAGCCATGGAGCTCCTTCTTGGAGGCGTGAAATGCTCCCCATCCTTCAGGAGACAACCGTAACAGTCAGCCACTCCTTGTCCAGTCAGCAATGCTGGAATACCTCTGCAGCTCACAGCCCAATGCCCACAGCCTTCAAGTCAGCTTCTTGATATTCGGTAATCCTGATCCCATCAGCTCCTGGCTGAAGGTGGGCCAACCCTTCCCCATTTCCTTCAGTTCAAACATTTCCTCATATCCCTCAGTGCCAAGCCCCGTGCCAGGAGCTGAGGACCCAGAGGTGAGCTAGATCTAAAATCTGACCTCAAGGAGCTAACAGTCTGAGAGGAAGACTGGAGTGGATAAAAATACCTTGGTAATTTATCACTCAATAAGTATCCAATAAATGCTATTATGTGCTAAGCCATTGCTAAGCTCAGAGAATACAGTGGTTAAAAGCACCCCATAGAGCTCATAGACTTTGGGGGATAAACAATTTTTAAAAGTTATCAACTAGCCCGGCGTGGTGGCATATCCCTGTAGTCCCAGCTCCTGTGGAGGGTAAAGCAAGAGGATCACTTGAGCCCAGGAGTTCAAGGCTGCAATGAGCTATGACGGCGCCACTGCACTCCACCCTGGGTGACAGAGCAAGACCCAATCTCTAAAATAAATAAATAAACAAATCAAATAAAAAAATAAAAAGCCATCAAATAAATATGTAATTCTAAGTTAGGAAAAGTGATTTCAAGAATAGGTAGAGAAGGGCCTGGGCATGGTGGCTCACACCTGTAATCCTGGCGCTTTGAGAGGCTGAGGTGGAAGAGTTGCTTGACACCAAGGGTTTCAGACCAGTCTGGACAACATATCGAGACCCCATCTCTACAAAAAAAAAAAATTGTTTTAACTTAGCTGGGTGTGGTGGTGTGCATCTATAGTCCCAGCTACTCGAGAGGCTGAGGTGGGAAGATTGTTTGAGGTCAAGGCTGCAGTGAGCTACGATCATGCCACTGCACTCCAGCCTGGGTGACAGAGAGAGACCCTGACTCTTAAAAAAAAAGTAGAAGGAGGATACCTGATATAAACAAAGGGTGGCATGTTGCAGAAAACTGTCCCAAGGAAGTGACATTTACATAGCAATTGGACACAGCATTCTTGAGGCAAAGAATGTGAAGGAAGACACTCCAGGCAATGGGAACAGAGGAGGCGACAGCCCCATGGCAGTAAACAGGGTGGCAATTCCAAGACCAGAAAGGAGGCCTATAGAGCTGGAGCAGAGTGAACAAAGAAGAGAAGATAGGAGATGAGGTGTGAGGTGGTGAGGTGGCCAGGGCCAGACCACACAGGTAAGAATTTGCGACTTCAAGAACAGTGGGACACCTGAGAAGGTTTCAAGCAGGGGAGTGGCGTGGTTCTGTGAACACTTTTGTGACAATCCTGGCTGCTTTGGAGGCCGCAGTGAAGAACCAGAGGATGGGGTGTGGGGGTCAGTGTGAGGAAGCTGATGAGTTCCACATCACCATTCGGTGATGGTGACAAGAAGCAAGAATTGGTGATTGGCTGAATGTGGGGCATGGGAGTCACAGAGAAGTCAAGAATGAGGTCCAGGTACGTTAAAGTATCTTTCCTGCCACAGAAGATTGGGGCAAGTGGAAGAGCTTAAGCTCAGGTAAGAAAGATCAGGGTAGGACCTGAGGTCCTGAAGGATGAAAGGAAGGGCAGGAGGTGGGAAGCAGCATTCAAGGGGGTTTCCAAGGTTGAATACCCCAAGGTGGGGACAAACTTTGTCAGTGGCCAGTTGAGCCATCAGTCCATCTCACCTATTCTTGTTTCTTTCAAGCTATAGAAAGTTAGAGCTGGGGCTGGGCACGGTGGCTCATGCCTTTAATCCCAGCACTTTGGGAGGCTGAGGTGGGTGGATCACTTGAGGTCAGGAGTTTGAGATCAGCCTGGTCAACATGGTGAAATCCTATCTCTACTAAAACTACAAAATTTGGCTTTCCCAAATTGCTTTGAGGTTGGATTTGAAGTTGCAGGTGGAAGGCTTCTGTGCAGAAGCATTCTGTGTAACGAAGTTCTACTGGGGACAAATGTGGGGACAGGCTGGTAGCATGGAATCTGGAAGCAGGATGACCAGTGGGGAGGCTGGGAAAGTGGTCCAAGGCGGGAGGGGAGAATGGAGTCATGAGGATTAGGATGAGGATTAGGATGACATTCAAGCTGGAGTCTACAGGAACAGGATATGGGAAGTGGGTGCTGGGCTGGGGTGGCTGGGTGGATGCGAGGCCATCACTTTAAGACAGTGAGAAGGGAAGCAGAATGGGGACGACACTTGGGTCAGTTCCCGGGGGAAAGTCAGGAAGCAGCATCTTCCAAGAAGCAAGGTCTGTGGACCAGGAAGCCAGCAGATGCTTAACAAATTCACATGGACACAAACATTCCCCATCATATCTCCCCACCACAGCCAATTTTCCACATCCACCAGAATTCCCAGTTCTCCTCATGTAAGAAAAGAAGCACTGTGATGTGGCTCAAGGAAGATAAAAGAAGACTAACTGGCCAGGCGTGGTGGCTCACACCCGTAATCCCAGCACTTTGCGAGGTCAACGAGGGCGGATCATCTGAGGTCAGGTACTCAAGACCAGCCTGGCCAACATATAGTGAAACCCCATCTCTACTAAAAAATACAAAAATTAGCTGGGCATGGTGGCGCATCCCTGTAGTCCCAGCTACTTGGGAAACTGAGGCAGGAGAATCACTTGAACCCGGAAGGTAGAGGTTGCAGTGAGCCAAGATCACGCCACTCTACTCCAGCCTGGGCGACAGAGCAAGACTCTGTCTCTCAAAAACAAACAAACAAACAAACAAACAAAAGAAGACCAACCAATCTCTGTTCTGAAATTCCCCCTCTAGTGACCTAGGGCCAGCCCCCTGAACTCCCTGGACTTCAGTTTCCCCAGATATATGTCTGAGATGGGCTGGAGAAGCACTCTAAGACTGCTTCCAGCTAAAACATTCTTTTATTCATTTTATTTATTTATTTATTTATTTATTGACTAACTGCAACCTCCACCTCCTGGGTTCAAGTGATTCTCTTGCCTCAGCCTTTCAAGCAGCTGGCACTACAACCATGCGCCACCATGTCCAGCTAATTTTTGTATTTTTAGTAGAGATAGGGTTTCACCATGTTGGCCAGGCTGATCTCAAACTCCTGACCTCAAGTGATCCACCCAACTCAGCCTCTCGAAGTGCTGGGATTACAGGCATGAGCCATGGTGCTCGGCCCCAGATCTAACATTCTATATAGCTTGAAAGAAACAAGAACAGGTGAGATGGACTGATGGCTCAACCAGCCACTGCCAATAGGGAGGTAAAGCATGGCCAGCCTACTCTAAGGATGCCCTGGCTGGGTATACTCAGCAACCCATTTACTTCTCACTGTCATCTTATGAGGGAGAGACCATTATCATCCCCACTTTAAAGATGAAGAAGCTGAGGCCCACAGTCACACAATGAGGCTGGGGTGAACCCAGAGGCTTGCTGACCCCAAAGTTTGTGCTTCAGCTGCTGTGTTGAGCTCGCTGCTCCTCAACCTGGCTTGTGCGAGTCTCACTTAGACTGTAGATCCCCCAGGGTCCCTTGGCATCCACTGCCATGTGCTCACCAGGGTCTCCGAATGACCTGTGGGAGCAGGCGCCTGGCCCTGGGTCTTCCTCAACGAGGCTCCACTCTTGGCCCAGGAGCCCCCAGACCCACAGGCTTTCCACAACCCATGTGCACACTTTCTGTTCTCTAGCTCCCACTCGCCTAGCACCAACTCTGCAGGCTCAGAGGCCGCTGCTGTCACCCCAGCACAGGGAGCTGTCCAAAGGCTGAAAAGCAAGAGCCCATGGCCTTGGTCCATAGCCCTCCAGCCATGCTGCCCCCAGGACAAACCCAGTCCCCTTACTGTGGCCTCCAGGGCCCTACAGGACTTCCCCTCTGGCCACGGCAGTACCACACCCCAGACACACTGGAGGAAGCTAATTTTGTCCCCAGTATGGGGCCTTCAACCTTGCCAGCCCCTGTGAACGCTGTTCCCCACCTCCTCCCCTTCCTCTCATCCCTCAAGACTCCGCCAATCCTCAGAGAAACCCTCCCTAGTCATGCTCCGCTCCATTCCCAGTTTTATTTCCTTCAGAGCACTCTGAAATTCAATTGCCGCCTATTTGCTTTACTGTCTCTTTTACCCTCTAAAATGTAAGCTCTCTGAAGACAGGTGTCCTTTTCTGTCTTGTTCACTGTGGTATTCTTGGTGCTTTAACAGTGCCTGGCATATAGTTGATGCTTGAACCTTACTTGTTGAATGAATAAATCCTTCCAGGCACCCATGGTCCACAGAATAAAATCTAAGGCTGGCTCTCCAAACCCAAATGGATATGGTGCCTCTCAACCTCCTCAGCTATCTCACCCTCAGAGCTCACCTTTCTCCTCTGTTCAATAACTTGGGCTCCCTTATGTGTCCCATCCCTCATGCCTGCTTTGTCTGACACAAATTCTGTACACACCAGCCTCTGCTCAGATCTCCTCTCTCTGGAAGCCTTCCCTGACCTCAGTCTTGCCACAGCTCCAGGCAGCACCCCTGGGCTTTAGCACTAATGGTACTGCACTGAATCACCCCCAGTGAAGCTGTCCCTACAGACTGTGAGCTCCTTGATAACAGGGCTCAGTTTGACATGTTCTTGTAGACTCAGAGCCCAGCACTGGGCCTGCATTTAGCCAAGGCTCCAGGAATGTTTGTTGGGTAAGGACAACTGCCCTGCAGATGGTTAACCATCTATACAGGTGCACATAATGAATAGTTTGGGAGTCAATCAAACGAGGGTTTGGAATCTGGTTACTCCATTCACTTGCTGTGTGACCCTGGGCAAGTGACTTCCCTCTCTAAGCCTCAGGCTCCTCATCTGTGAAATGGAGGCAGTAACACTGGCTGACAGGAACTTAATTCACTTTTTTTTTTTTTTTTTTTTTTTTTTTGAGACGGAGTCTTGCTCTTGTTGCCCAGGCTGGAGTACAATGGCACAATCTTGGCTCACTGCAACCTCTGCCTCCTGGGTTCAAGCGATTCTCCTGCCTCAGCCTCCCGAGTAGCTGGGATTACAGGCATGCACCACCACGCCTGGCTAATTTTGTATTTTTAGTAGAGATGGAGTTTCTCCATGTTGGTCAGGCTGGTCTCGAACTCCCAACCTCAAGTGATCCGCCTGCCTTGGCCTCCCGAAGTGCTGGGATTACAGGCAAGAGCCACCATGCCTGGCCAGGAACTTAATTAATCTTAAATACTTGCCACCATGCCCTAAGAACAAACATGTTCACTAACTACATCATGATTTGAGGTTGAGAAAAATAAGAAACAGTCTAGATGCCACCAATAGGACAGTGGCTAAGTAAATTATAATACATTCATACTCAGGAATACTTTGCAGTTATGAAAGAGAATGAGACTGATCTATGGGTGCGGACATGAAAAGTTCTCCAAGACACGGTTGAGTGAAAAAGCAAGTTGCAGAACAATTTATCCAATTTGATATCATTGATGTGAAACACATACATCTATTTTTAAAAACTATATCTTTTCTATGGGTGCACAAGTATTAAGCCAATGCAGAAAAAAATGGTCTGGAAGGTAATTAATTATAACCTCTTCTGTAATAAATTCAGTTTTTGCTTGTTTGTTTGTTTTGAGATGGAGTCTCACTCTGTCGCCCAGGCTGGAGCGTAGTGGTGTGATCTCAGCTCACTGCAACCTCTGCCTCCCAGGTTCAAGGGATTCTCCTGCCTCAGCCTCCCGAATAGCTGGGATTACAGGCGCATGCCACCACACCTGGCTAATTTTTTGTATTTTCAGTAGAGATGGGGTTTCACCGTGTTAGCCAGGATGGTCTCAATTTCCTGACCTCGTGATCCTCCTGCCTCGGCCTCCCAAAGTGCTGGGATTCCAGGTGTGAACCACCATGCCCGGCCATCACTTTAGTTTTTATAATGAGATTGTACTTGTTTTTTGGTGGGGGGGTTGGGGTTTGGGGGTTTTTTGTTTGTTTTTGTTTTTGAGACAGGGTCATCTCACTTTGTCAACCAGGCTGGAGTGCAGTGGTGCAATCTCAGCTCACTGCAACTGCCACCTCCCAGCAAGCAATCCTCTCACCTCAGCCTCCTGAGTAGCTGGGACTACAGGCACATGCTACCACACCCGGCTAATTTTTGTACTTTTTGGTAGAGACGGGATTTCAACATGTTGCATGGGCTGGTCTTGAACTCCTGGGCTCAAGTGCTCCTCCTCCCTCAGCCTCCCTACCTGCTGGGGTTTCAGGCATGAGCCACTGTGCCTGGCCTGTACTCATTTTTTTAAATTATTAAAATTAGAACATATCAAATGATACACATGCAGAAAATCAAATAAATCATGATCCCAAAAGTGAGAATTGTAGTTACCTCCAGCAGGGAGGAAGCAGTATGTTTGGAAAGGGTCACACGGGGTGGGGTTTCTGGGTGCTCTTGACATCTCCACCCAAGTGGTGAATGCACAGATGTTCACTCGATCAAGATTCATTAAACTGGCCAGGTGTGGTGGCTCACGCCTGTAATGCCAGTACTTTGGGAGGCTGAGGCTGGGTCACTTGAAGCCAGGAGTTTGAGACCAGCCTGGCCAACATGGTGAAATCCTGTCTCTGCTAAAAATACAAAAAATTAGCTGGGTGTGGTGGTGCATGCCTGTAATCCCAGCTACTTGGGAGGCTGAGGCTTGAACCCGGGGGTCAGAGGTTGCAGTGAGCCGAGATCACACTGCTGCATTCCACCCTGGGCAACAGAGCAAGACTCTGCCTCAAAAAAAAAGAAAAAATTCATTAAACTGTACATTAACGTCTTGTCCAATGACTGTATGCTTCCTGTGGGCAGGGGCCGATCACTGCGATATCATGTTTCCCTATCCCCATTTCACTGCCCAGAAACAGACTTAATATAAGTTGTGTGTTCAGTAGGGAGCGCCCATCTTGGCAAGCGCTCAGAAGGGCCAAGGCCGCTGTCCAGGGTACTAACGACCCAAGCCTGGGAGGCCACAGAGATGGCCAGCAAAGCGAGCCGGCTGCAAGATGCCTCATTCTGAATGGCCCCTGCCTGCCTCAACTCCTCTCTCCCCACCCTCTTCACTCACTTCCTCCAAGCTGGCTGTCTTTCTGTTCCTGCAATCCACACTTGCACTTCTTCTTGCCTCAGGACTTTTGCTCTTGCCCTTCCTCCTGCCTGGTGCAGTCCTTCCCCAGGTGTTCCTATAGCTCATCCCCTTACTTATTCCAGAATTACACTTAAACACCCCCTCCACAGAGAGGCCTTTTGATATCCTGCCTCACATGGCACTTCTCATCACTATGTCCTCTACCAGGCTGCACTTTTTTCTAACACTTTTTGCTGTCTCACCTTCAAGCTTCATGTCACACGCTTGTTTATCACCTCTTTTCCCCCAACCTGAATGTTTATGCCAGCACAGGGAGCACGTGTGTCCCGTTATGTCTCATCCTGTCTTTTAGAAGGATCCCAGGTGCACAAAATTGGATTAATCATAATCCTTGGTTCATGGCATACTCCCGTCACTGGGCTGGACAGAGCCCTCTTTCTCTATCCATTCACTTATTGTTTTACTTCTTTTTAATAATGAGTTAATGTGAATCCACATTCACCATTCCGATTAGAACCATGATAATAATCATACTAGCCTGTGTCTGTCCTGTTCACTGCTGTGTCTCCAGCACCTGCAACCCAGGAGGTGTTTGGTATTGATTCGTTGAAGAAGAAGCTGACAAAGGGGCAATGACCTCCACACCCTGCAAAAGGGAGCTAATGGGAGCACCCGCCTGGCCTCACAAGGCAGGAGAAGAAGGCAAAGGCCAGGTACTCCACTCAGCTCCCTGGTCCTCCCCTGGTGCTCCACTCCTGCTCAGCCTGGGCAACAGCCTCTTCCACACCATTCAGTTCCACATCTTTAGGGAGGGCCCACTGTTCCAGACCTTGTGCCAGGAGCTGGGGACACAGGGTGGCTCAGCTTGGCCATGCTCCTGGGGAGCTCTCAAGCCTTGATGCCCCAGGCCCCTAGACCATCCCACTATTCTACTAAGTAACAAGAGCAGCTACATGGCACCTGCTCTGTGCAGGCATGTGTTACGTGCATTCTTTGCATCATCTTTTGGCATCTTCCCAACAATCCACTAAAGCAGGGGCTGTTATTATCCGCCCCCTTTTCAGAGGAGCACCCCAAGGTGGGTCAGAGAGGGCAAAGAGTTGCCCAGAGTCAGTCATGGGCAGGCCGATTCCAGAGCCCAGCTCCCCTTGCCCCAGGCCTTGCTGTTACACTGATCACATGCATGTTTCTCTTCCTCCAAAGTCTGTGAGGTCCTGGGTCTCTTGCCTCTCTGCAAAAGCAACTGAGGATGGCTGAAAAGGTGTCAAATTTGGAGTCACATAAATAGGTAGTTAGGTCCCAGCTGCAGGGCTAGGTGTGGCCTATGTGTCACTTGGCCCGTGTGTCACATTCCTAAGGGGATGAAATTAAAACAAGATGTGTATTTTCTACTTTATAGTTGAGTGACACTGACAGACCACACCACCTGTAAGATACTATGAATTTTGTTTTAATAAATCCTGAAATGATCTTATAAATATTAGTTAATGTGGTATTTTATTGTTGTCATTGATAAAAGCACAGGTCTGTAATTCCATTTCAGTATTCCTCCATCCTTAGTACACTAGGAGGCTCAAGAATTAGAAGTGGCCTTGGCCTCTTTCAGCCTCTGCAAAGACTTCTGAGTCCTAGCTGTGTGACTTTGAGCAAGCCACTCAACCTCTCTGTGCCTTTCTCAGAACTGTGTGGACCCTGAACAGCATCCACAGAGGGCCCTGCCTACAGAACGTGCTCTACATTGATTCAGAGGAGTTTAACTTAACAGAACTGTATTGGCCCAGATCACATGAGATACAGTGCCTGTCATCATTGACGCAAACTCTGAGCTCTGAACATTTGAAGGAAAGTGAGGGATCAAGGAGGAAGTCTAGGTTGTTGGTGTGACAACCATTTACTGAGATGGACACAAGCTCCTGGAGAAACTTGGAAAAGGGAATCAAGAGTCCTGCTTTAGGCCGGGCACAGTGACTCATGCCTGTAATCCCAACACTTTGGGAGGCCGAGGTGGGTGGATTGCTTGAGGTCAGGAGTCCAAGACCAGCCTTACCAACATAGTGAAACCCGTCTCTACTAAAAATACCAAAATTAGCTGGGCATGGTGGCACACACCTGTAATTCCAGCTACTCGGGAGGCTGAGGCAGGAGAATCACTTAAACCCGGGAGGTGGGGGTTGCAGTGAGCTAAGATTGTACCACTGCACTCCAGCCTGGGTGACAAAGCGAGACTCTGTCTAAAAAAAAAAAAAGAGTTCGGCTTTAGACAAGTTAAAGAGAAGCCCTCCACCTACATTAATATTTAGAAGCATTTTCTCACTGAATCTTCTCAATACTCTACAAAAAAGCATCGTTAACATCCCCATTTTACAGAGGAAAACACTGATGCCTAGCAAAGTTAAATCATTTGGCTGGAGACACAGATGGAACTGAGATTGGCACCCAGGCAGTCGGACTCCAAAGTTCACATTGCCATCCACTGTTCTCTTCCTCTCCCTCAAACCCTTGCCCACTTTGTCCCATTGGCTCAGCAGGAAACACTGGACTTGGACCTGGGCTTTGCTGTCTGAGACATTTATGCGTCTCCCATCCCTGTCCCCAGTTACGGCCTTCTGCCAATATGAACCATTCACTGAGTGCCTTCACGTCACCTGCCCACCTTGAGTCACGACAACTCTGGGATGCAGATTGCACAATGCTCCCCAGCCCTACTTTGTGGGGCCCTAGCAGATTCTCCAAGCTCACACAGAAAGACCAGCTGTGAGAGGAGCCAACACCTTCAAATCTACTCGCTCCGTACACCACCTTACTCAGAGCTCACCTCCTCCATGAAGTCTCCTCAGGGAAGGCCCCTCATTCACATCTGTGCAAGATCCCCGTCTGGCAACAAACTTCTCAGTGCCAACCAGGTACTTTAGGGTTCACATGGAGAACACTAAATAGAAGCAATGCAGGCACCTGCCTCATGGAGGCTTCCCGCAGCCTCCTAGGGAAAAAGTAGCACCTGACCTGGTAAGAGGAAAAGCTCAGGTTTGGAAGGGTCAGACTCTCACTCTCTGCTCTCCACTTCTTCGAGCCTTGATATTGTCACCAATTCCAAAAGCAAAAGCTCTCTCTGGTTCCTCCACTCCTCCCACTGCAGTCCAGGCCACCACCACCCCTGGCCTGAGTGACTTCAGTGGTCTCCTCCCCGAAGGTATCCCTTCTTCCATGACTGTCTCAGATAGTCTCATCTCCCCCACCGGCCCCCAGAGAGGGTCCTTCTAAAACGTAATCAGGTGGTGTCACTCCCTTGCTTAAGATTCTCCAGGGGCTTCCCATGCATTTGGGAATAAAACTCAATCGCTTTAACCCGACCTATAAAGTCCTATGTCATCCCACCCCTGCTGACACCTCTCATCTCTTCCCCCATCACTCTCCTCTTTGCCTACCCTGCTCCAAGCCGTGCTGTCTCCTCTCTGTTCTTTAAACCACACTCTTTGCGACCCCAGGCCCTTTGCATGTGCCATTCCCTCTGCCTGGAACACTTCTCCTGTGTTCTTTGCCCCGTTAAATCCTACCCGTCTTTTAAGGTTTGGCTTAAATACCTTGCCCTCTCTCCTGGCTCCCTATTCTAGTCTATTCTTTGGGACAGACTTATCAGTTTCTGATTTTGTATTTGATTGATGTTTACACTGAAAGATCTGCATCTTCTCTAGTTGTCAACTCCATGAAAATACGCTGTGCTGGTTCTGCTTCCTGCTACATATTTAGTGCCCAACAAATGCCGGGCACATAGTGGGTGCTCAACAGACACGTGGAATGAATGAATTAAATGGATCCTGCATAGCGACAAGCACCTGAGGCAGAGTACTTAAGTCTTCAAAGTCTCAGTTTCCACTTCTATAAAATCAAGATAATAATTCCTCCTTTAAAAGTTAGTGGTGAGGATCCAAATAGTCAATGAATATTGACAGTGCGTTGGGAAAAAGTGCTCTACAAATATAAAAGTTTAAAAGACCTGGAACCTAGAGGATGGGTAGGAGTCAGAGAGGAGAAGAACAACAGGAAGGGGCATGGCCATTTGTCAGGTGACACTGCGTTTTGTATTTCCCCTTTCCCTGACCCCTATGAGGTAGTAGTTATGACCCAGAGGAGGAAATAAGGCTCAGACACGAGGAGCCCCCTTCCCGGGGTGTCATGGTGGGTCCGTGGAAGAGCCGGGATTTGTACCCCTCACACCAAGGCAGGCAAGTTTCCCGAGCATCTCCAACAGAGCTTGACCCCTAGCAGTGGGCTGTTGACAAACATGAATGGAATCAATGCAGAGGGCCAGCCAGAATCACAGTCCTGGCTCTGCCTCTCACTGTCTAGAGACCTTGGGCAAGTCACTTCCCTTCTCTGAGGCTCAATGTCCCCATCTGCAAAGTGGGAATAATGAAAATGCCTACAGCCTAGGGTGGTCGGAGGTCAGCAGGAGCACAGGTTGAGAGCCGGGCACACAGAAGGCAGTCCATAAGCAGCTGCCAGAATGGTTCCGCTTCCAGTGAGGGAACAGCATGAGCGAAGGATGATAAGAGGCTAGCGGTCAGTCAGAGAGGACTCACAGGAGGGGCAGCCGGAGCCAGATGGAAAGGGACTCCCAAATCTGTGCCCAGTTGCCTTCTCAAGGCAGGCAGTGGGAAACCTGTACATGTTCTGAACTCCAAAGAGCAGCCCCTGTCCAGGTGGCCCTTCCTCAGGCAGCCAGGGAGGTGGTGAAATGGTCATTGCAGGAGAAGCATCCCCTGATCTCTTGCCCCCTTCTTCATCCTTCACCCCCAAAGCCCTCACCTCTTTCCAGGTTTCCTGGCCTTGGCCCGAATCCTATACTCCTCAGCTGATCCTGCCAACCTCATCTCCAACCCAAGACCCACCCAGCCCTGGCCCAGCTGACGCCTAGTTCTTATGCTCACACCCTGGCCTTTCCCACATGGCCCAGAGGGACCTTTCTGTCTTCTATTAGGAAGGCCTTGTACTACTTGGAAAACTTTTGTTTGATGGTAATGCCAAAAAATTCATAACTGGTGAAAAGTAAGCACTGTTTCAGGCATAAGCAAGCACATAGCATGTGGGTAAATACGTGGGTCTGCACACACCTTTGAAACACAAATGCCGATCTCCTATGTCAGAGGGATCTCTCTAACACAGAGATCCTCACTGCCCTCCGCAAACCAGGTAGCTGTGAGGCCAGAGGTGGGGAACTGTGAAAGCTGCACTAATGCAGAGCTTGTTGGTGTGAGGTGGAGGTGACTGGTCCTAGGTGAAGGAGAGAGGCTTGGAAAGGACACCCAGGGTCATCCTGAGATCCTCCTCCTCCTCCAAATGCCTCCATCTGTCAACTTCTCCTCAATTCAACCCAAAGATGTCTGAACCCCTCTGCTCCTCCCACTGTGCCTCCTACTCAGGACTTACTCCTCCCCAACTGGCCCGGCCCCGCCCCAGCCCATACTGTTGCACGGGTTCTTCCTCACTTGCTCCACAAATGTCCCTTGAACCCCATATGTGTGGCAAGCAATGTATCAGGGACCAGTGATGTCACGGCCCCTGCTCTGGGGAGCTGACAATGGACATGGACCCAGGCGTATTGAATCCACGCCCCATATTCCTTAAAGCATGACCCTGGTCGGGCCTCTCTCCCGCCCAGACGGAGAGGAAAAATCTCGGCACCCTAGACCTGCCCACGTCTGCAGCTTCACCTTCCCAAGACACCATGAGAAGGTGAGAAGAGGGGCAACCATGTTTCCCAGTGTGAAGATCCTGCCCTGAACTCCCTCCCTAGGATACAGAGGACCCTGGGCTTTCGAGGCAATATAATCCACAGGGGAGGCTGTAAACACCCTTGGAGCAGCTCGCTTTTCAGGGGAAACCAAGGCTCAGGGCCGGCATGACTTGAGCAAAGCCACACAGCTCGTCTGTGGCAGACAGACAGGCCCCACCCCTCAGTTCCCAGTAGACTTGTTTGAACTCCCCTAGGCACTGACACTGCCAAGAGAAAGAAGAGGGGCTTAAGACCCTTTTTCTGCATGTTCTGCTGATGTTCCAAGGACCTGAGCCTCCGCTTCTTTCTATGGCTGTGGGAGGGGAGATGAACCAAGAGAGATGGGGCCAGACAAGGGATGTGGGGCGCAAGCAGGGTAGAAAAAGACAGAGTGAAAAGCATGCAGCAGGACAGAGAAAAGAGGGGTGCAGGGAAAGAGTAACTGGGGACTATCAAGGTAGAACAGAGAAGTATATGGAGGTTTTTAAATCCCTGGAGGGAGAGGCAGCAATAAAGGAAAGAGAGTCAGAGTGAAACAGAGAGACAGAGACAGGAAGATGCAGATAAAGAGGCAGAGACAGAGAACAGCAGAAAGAGAGACAAAGAAAACAGGAGAGAAAAGAAAAAGGGAGGGAGGGGAAAGAGCAAGCTGACATGGGGCCACCAGGGCCTTCTGTAAATTGCTTCCCAACACCCTCTCCTCTGCCCCTCACACTAGCAGTCCAGCAGGGTGTGTGGTGTCATCCCCATCCCTGAAGGGACTGCTCTGGGCAGAGCTGAGACTGATGCATGGGAAGGTGTCCAGCTCCCGGCCCTCTCTCTTCTCCTACACCCAGCTGCCTCCCAAAGAAAAGGGCCAAGTTCAGTGTGGAAGGAGCAGAGACAGGTCCTGGGGGACTGAGAGCTGAAGTGCTGTAACCAGGGGCAGAGGGGCTGCAGCCTGTCTCCCCTCTCCAGGCACTGGTCCCCACAGACACCCTACTGTTCTTGTCCCTTGCTGGCTGCTAAGGGACAGGCTTTGGCTATCCTGACTTTGGCCAATGCCTCCCTCAACCTGTGGCCATCGTCTCCCTGCCTGGCGACCCCAACACCCTCCCATACCTCCTCCTACCCATCCTTGTGCCCCCCAAGACCACCCATCCCGTGACCACCTTTCTGCTCCTCTGCAGGTTTGGGGTTAGGGAAGGGAGCACAGAGGCCTAGATGGGGGGTGGAGGGCTTGGTGGATTATTGAAGATGTGCGGGCACTGCAGCTGACATGGATGAGGAGGAAGAGGAGGGGGTCTTGGTGATGGACGATGCTGATCCTGCGGTGGGGGGAATGGCAGGGGAGGGGGTAGAGAGGGCTGGGGGAGGGGTGGCGAGGAAGCAGGTTGTGGGGGGGAGCAGGACCAGGCTCACATTTGGCATTCAGGGCAGCTGACAATAAAAATGCTTTATTGCCAAGAAACTGGATCGATCGGGGCTGGAGGGGGCCGGCAGGGGGGACGCGGAGGGCTCAGCGCAGAGGCCGGCGGCCGGCCTTCGCAGCGACCAGGGCCCGAGCCGCCCTCCCCCCTGCACCCCCCTCCCCGCCTCCTGCCCTTTCTCTCTCCTGCAGCCACCGCTTAGTTCTTATTATATTTTTTCTTATATATTTTTTCCCCCAGCTTCTCCTGCTCCTGTTTTTTTTTTTTTTTTCTTTTAATTTTTTTTAAAACTCACTGCACTCCCAATGCCGCAGGCCGGGTGGGGGCGGGGTGGGGGCATCTGCCTGGGCCAGGCCCCTATCCACAGGGTGCCCAGAACTGCTGGCTCTGGGATGAGTCCCACTTTGCTTCTGTATCCCCCAATCCAACCAGGTTCCTCCTAGAGCCTGTCTTCTGTGGGTGCCCATCTCCCCCTGCCACCCCTCCTAGGGGCCTCCTTCCAACCTCAGAGCACCCACACACAAATATCCGTGGTGGGCTGAGGGCCCTGGCCAGGCCTTCCTCCCCTCCCCCCTACCTGGCCCCCTGCTCAGTCCTGGAGCCATTTGGCTGATGGTCAGAACTGTCCGTCAAGGGGGCTCTGAGCCCCTGGGGACCCAGATGGGAGGAGGGAGGGGGAGAGGTCGGGGGTCAGGCCACGTCCCCTCAGCTTGTCTCTTTCCCCTCCCCCTTCCTAACAAAGGGAGCATCGGCCTGATGCTGGCGGGATGGCCTGGTACTCAGGGAAGCGGGGAGGAGAGGGGCTGTGGGGATGGCCATGGGCAGAAGGCGGGGGTGGGGGCCGCCTGCCCCTCCTCTGCCCTCCCCTTCGGGTCAAGGCTAAGGTGATTCCTCAACCTCTCGGAGGCTGGGCTGGGAGGAGAGGAGGATCTGGACAGACAAAGAACTGGAGCCCTGGGGAGTTGGGGGCTGGGGGGACGCACCTGGGACCCGGGCAGTCCTGGCTGAGGGAGGGGCAACAGGCACCCCTCTGGCCCTGTGCTCACCCTCTGGATGGCCCTGCCTCCCATCTGCACCAATCCCTACGGATCTCAGAGCCATACAGACCTTCCAGCTTGGGCAGGGTCGGATGGGGGTGGGGGGAAACTGAGGCCCAGAGAGGCGAGACAGCCCAGGCCCAGGGTTCTCAGCGCTGTCCCAGAGTCTCGCCCCTCACTTCTCTTCCTACTAAGGGAAGACATCTTCCTTTCCTGCCGTTCCCCACCCAGGTCAGGGGAGGTTTGGTGGGGGCAGATGGTAGAAGGTTCTATGGAGAGGGAAGAGGAGGCTGAGGAAAAAATGCGGCTAAGTGTTCTCCTCTCTTAAGCCAGTGGGCAGGGGAGGAAGCCAGAAAAAATGTCTAAATGTGACCTCGAGCACTGGCCTGGCACAGCTGTGGGAAGAAACTTAACGTCCGTCGGAAAGGGCGGGAAACCAACATAGACAGGGTGCTCCTGAGTACCTGGCTCGTGGTGGCTGGGGAAGAAGCCTTCAGTTTTCCCCTTTGGGAAAATGTGGCCCATGGCCACAGGGAAGGAGGAGGATTCACACTCTGGTTGGTCACAATCCACCCATAACACTGCGTCAGGGCCTCCCATCCACAAAGCCCAACTGTGGGGCGCAAAGGGTAGCTGAGGCAATGAACAGCTGTGAGCCCCCATGCACACAGGGATAAGGAGCCTCCAAAGAGACAGAAGGAAACAGGCAGATCTTCTGTACTTAAATTCTCCTATGAAGGCTGAGGTGGCTCTTGGCTGAGAGGGCCGCAGCCAAGAGGAAGAGGGGGAGGATAAGGCGGGCCTCTTTTGGAGGGGGTGGGATGGGCTCACACATGCCCCCACAGCCTGCCAAGAAGGCCCCAGATGGGCCAAGGACTATAGGGGTCCCGGCTGCCCTCCCCCAAACCTCCCCTCCCTTCTCTCCCTCTCTCTTTCTCGGCTGGCTATCGACCGGGGCTGTGACATGGTGGATCAATACGGCAGGGATATAAAGCCGGCTGGCTGGCTGCCTGCCTCTGCCTCTCTCTCTCTCCCTTGCTTGCCTTGCTTCCTTTTCCTGGAGCCGCACCCAGGTCCCCCACCATCATGTACCCCTTACCCAGGCCTCTGAGGGGCCAGGCACCCCCCACCACTCCCCTACAGCAGGAGAGCTTAGGGAGGCTGAGAGCTTGGACAGCCGGGAGAGGGGGTGAGTATGGGAGTGGGCAAGGAAGCAGATGGGGATGGGGGCCACAGTTTCAGGTAGGGGGCTGGGATAAATTGAGGGACAAGCCCCCTGGGAGAAAGCAGGCATCCCCTCAATTGGGAGCAGCTCAGGTAGATGGGGCCCTTTGAAGGTGTGTGACGGACAGAGCTCTGGGAGGTGGGCAGGGGGCACCTGCGGGTCCAGAGAGACACTGTCCTGAGTCCGTGAGGCAGGGGAAAGTCTGGGGGGTGCTGGAGTAGCCTACGGTGAATGGACGCAAAGAACAGTGGGGCAACCCCTCAGGCCAGCCTGCGCCTACCCACAGAGCTGCCGGCTGCCCCGCCTTTGGGTCCCTATGGGTAGAAGCTGCCTTGGCCTCACCCCAGGGTCTGGCCTGCACATGTGTGGTGGGGGTGGGAGGCTTGTGTGGCTTCGGACAGGAGGTTCCAGCGAGAGGTCTGTGGTGTGCAAGCTACCATGGACGCAGGGTGTGCATGTGTCCTCAGGCTCTGCTGGGAGATTCTGGGACTGCACATACCCGAGCGTCTTGGCCCTTGAGTCATGTCTGTGTGTGACCATGAGTTCATGGATGTGTCCCAGGAGCACTGGGTGGCTGTGTATGCACTTCCATGAGTGTTTCCTTGACCCTGGGTATCCCTATGTCTCTGTCTGTCCCTTGGGGATGTATCCCAGGAGCACCTCAGGGATCTGTCTCCTCTGTCCCCAGTTAATGGGGTAGCTGTGTGTTCCCATGTGCTCTTGGAAGCCTGTGTGTGTTGGCGTGCACGTGCCCCTGCCAGAGTGTGTCTGAGCACCGATGCTGCTATGCGCGAGCCTCCATGGGTCCCGTGTGGACCCGTGCCTGTGCCTGTGGGCAGCTGTGTGTGCTTCAGGGATCTGCGCGGTGGTCTCTGTGTGTACTGGAAGCGCATTCTCCTCATGAATGTCGGAGAGTCCATGTGGTTTCTCTGTGTGTCTATGTGATGTTGTGTGTCCCTGTGTGCCGATGGTCGACTGTGTTTCCACAAGTGGGCTGGAGGCTCTGGGTGTGTCCCTGTGTGTGTCATGGTGACTCGGTGTACATGGCAGGGTGTGTGTGTGTAGAGGCTACAACTCTGAGTCTCTGAGTGGGGGAGGGTGGCGAGGCAGCAGGGGCTGCCACGGAGACACTGGCTAGCCTGTTTTATCACTACATCATCTCCAAATCCCAATGTCAGGGCCTGCCTGCCTTCTTTCCCTTCCCTGCCAGAGACCCCAGACCCCTGCCAGGATGGGCCCAGGCCCCCACCCCCCCACACCTTGGGCAGGCTGTAGCTCTGCTCCTCAACACCCCTGCTTTGGTGGATGCCACCTCAACTCCACCAAGCGACCTCCGTCCCTCCCAACCCCCCCAGCGCCACCCGCTCCCCCCGCCCTCCCCCCACCACAAGTCCAGTCCAACCCAGACAAAAGCAATTACTCCAGAGGTAGGATGTGAGTGTGGGTGTTAGAAACAGGAAAAAAAGGGGGGGCAGGGAGGGGGAGCGAGAGAGACACACACAGAGGCAGGGATGGACAGCCAGAGACCCCGAGAGACGACAAGAGAAAGAGAATGGCAGAGTGAGAGACAGAGGGACACACAGAGAGACGCACAGAGAAGCAGAGACAGAAGATGAAAGAGACTAGAAGGGACACAGACACCAAAACCAGGAGGCAAAGGCAGAGAAAAAGAGCAGAGGAAGGGCAAAGGCAGAGAGCACGACAGAGAGACACAGAGACAGAGACTGGAGAGACGGAGAGAGAAACAGAGAAAGAGCACACAACAGAGCGGAAAACCCAGTGATGGAGCCACACAGAGAGAAGACGCAGATAAAGAGAGAACGGGGGCCAGAGGCAGGGAGAACTAGAAAGGGGGCAATGCACAGAGAGGAACAGAAAGGCTGAGTGAAAGTGAGAGACAGAAAGGAGACCAGAGAGATAAAAGGCAGACGGCAGATAGTGGTGGAGGGGAGTTGGTAACGCACTAGAGACTCTGAGATGGCAAAGCTAGAGAGAAGCTGAAAGGGGACCATGTCCAAAGTGACCGACCTCTCTCTCTCTCTCT
This sequence comes from Macaca mulatta, assembly GCF_049350105.2. Lineage (NCBI taxonomy): Eukaryota > Metazoa > Chordata > Mammalia > Primates > Cercopithecidae > Macaca > Macaca mulatta. Next base: position 53,207,072 of record NC_133424.1, read on the forward strand.
CTCTCTCTCTCACACACACACACACACACACACACACACACACACACACACACCCCTTTCTCCCCATTCCCCAGGCCAGAAGTCAGGGATGCTCAAGCCTTTTCCATGTTCCTCTGAGTCCCTGTGAGCCAGGGTGGGGAGGGGACAGGATGAATGGACAGGGATGATCTCAGGTAGCTTCAGGGACCAGCCAGAGCCAACTGGGACCTGATCACAGGGGCAGAGAGAGCAGTACATTCCTCCTTACCACACACCACCACCTCAACCTCCACACACAGTCCACACACACCAGAGCCTTGGCCAATTTCCTCGTACTCTGCCAGGCATGGCCAGCTTGGGGGGTAGGGGCCAGGTGTGAGGTCCTTCCTTCCTGCCCCACAGTCCTGCCCACCTGCCTCAGCTGCAGCTGCCCCGAACTGTTTTTTTCTTTCTTATTGTCCCCTGCCTTCATCCCAGCTGCCTTCATCTTTCTCTGACGCACTCTCACTCACTCAGCTCACAAGCACGCTCCCTCTTTCTCTCTGTTCCTTTCTGTCTCTGAGTCCCTCACTCTGCTTTCCTGCCTCTGACTTTTCTGCTGTTCCCTCTTCCTCTTTGCTCCTCTCCATTGTTCCATTCCCCTCTCTGTGTTTCTCTGTGCTTGCTCTCTGGGTCTTCCTCTCCCTCCACTCCCATCTGGTGTATTCTGGATTCCCCTTTCTCAGACAATCCCTCTGGCCCTCCTATCCACCTCATCCCCAAGAAAAGCAAGGTTGGGCACAGTGGTCCTAGCCTGTAGTCCCAGCTACATGGGAGGCTGGGGAAGGAGGATTGCTTGAGAGTCTGAGAAACGCAAAGGTGGATCATTGTGTAAAGGACCTCAAGCTGTCCTGGAGTGCCAGGAGTGGGTAAATACTTCCTTTCTTGTTTTTCCCTCAATCACCTTTTTTCCTCCTCTCTTTCCTCCCCTGCCTCGTACCCATACCAGGCCCGATCTCTGGATCTCCCCAATCTCCAGATCTCAGTGTGGCTCTCTCTGGAGACAAAAGCTAAGACTCAGCCCACAGGCAACACTCAACACAGAGATCCAGCTCAGAGAAAAAGGAGGTGACCAGGGAGGAATGGAGAGGCCAAGACCTATAATGAAGACCGAGAAAAAGAAGAAAGATGATGCTGGGGCTGGAGCCAAAGGGAGAGGAAGAGGAAAGGAAGGAAAGCCAGGAGCAGAGACCCGGTAGGGCAGCGTGAGCCCAACAACTGCAGGGTGGGGGTGGGGCACGCATCAAGATTTCTAACAAGCACAGCTGAAAACATCCAGGGCTGTTCTCTGAGGCCTTCTCTCTGCCTACCAGCCCTCACCAGTGCTTCGAAGAGCCCCGAGGAATGTCTCTCTATTTGAAGTCAGAGCCAAGTGCCTGCTCTCGGCACCTGGGGCTCCATGCTTACTAGGATGGTGGCTACTTGACCTTCATTTGCTGTGGGACTGTCAGGGATTCCAGGGACCCACTGGTCCCCGAACTAGCTCAGAGATGCAAGCCATTTTTACCTCCTACGCATCTACAATCCCCACCCCATGGCTGACAAATATTCCCAGTCCACAGCTGTCTCCACCCACCCAGTGACAGAGCACAGGCAGCCAAAAGGATCAAGCAATCTCTTGCCACCTCCCAGCACCCCAGAGTGGTAAACAGACCCTCACATCTGGACTCCACATCCAGCGAGTAGTGCCCCTGCCCACTACCCAGATCACACAGCTGCCATTTACAGACCACCCTATGGGTCCCACCCCACAGTCATAGCCCACCAGCATCCCAGAGCGGCCTCTACACTGAAGCTCTGTCCCAGCCCAGTCATCCTTCAAGCCACATCTGGAACAGCACACACCCTATTCCCCTAGCCAAAGCTCCCAGGGGTGCAATTCAGAAGGAGGCAGACTGGGCCTGGGGCATGCGGACAAGTCCCTGACGTCACCCCCTGGCTTCTTCGGCTTGTCTGCAGAACCTGAACTGCCCTTAAGGCCTGCGCCTCCGACCCCAGGGCAGCCCCCTGCCACACCTACACTCTTGGCCGTGGGAGAATGTCCTCATGTGTGGCTAAACATCCTCCTCATGCAGCCCTGAGTTCTGTTCCTTCCACATCACCTCACCAGCCCAGGATGAAAGCCGCTCACCTAGAGCGAAGCTTCTGCTTCCGAGGCATTCAGGACTCCCCTCGGGGTGTGCCAGCACCCTGGGGCACATCCCTGCTGCTTATATCTGAGTTACCTCTGTAGCCCTGGGACCACTCCACATTGAAGTCCGTTGTGTCTTTTTATGGAAGGATGGAAGGACAGAAGGGAAGGAGAGACAAAGTGGTACCACAGCCCTGCTCCTGCCCTGGCACTTGGAGGGCACCAGATGCCCAGGGGACTGTAGCTGGCTGTGAGGACTCTGAGGCCAGGTCAGCATCCACAGTCCCCAATAGTGAGTAGGAACCCAGTCAGTCCACACCCCTTCCCATCCACCCGAAACATAATTTAGCCCTCGGCTTCTCCTTACCTTTCAGGAGTTCTCTCCTTACCCCCAAAGACTTCCTGAGGACCCCCTAGGCCGACCAGTCTATCCCCTCTCTCCCCTAACCCAGCATCCTGCAGTCCCCTGGTTCAGGTTGGTGGTGTCTGTGCCTGAGCCCCCACCAGCCTGAAAGCCCCTCAAAGGCCACATGGGTCTCCCGCCTCTCTGCATCTCCAGATGGTGGCACGAGGCCTAGTACACAAGGAATCCCAGAAAATGTTGGTTGAAGGAATAAATGGATGGATCTGCGCTGATGTGTCTGTTTGCTCACTTATTTATTCATTCAACTCACGCTTGCTGAGCACTTACACTGTGCCAGGGACTGAGTGTAGACAGACGTGTTAGACAAACAGAGAGGTCCTTTTGCCCAGTGGCTTCTGGGGGCAGACATTAAACATACAGAATATAATCAGATATGGTGATAGTGCTCAGGAGGGAAAAGGAGGCGTCATCCGGCCCAGGGGTCAGGAAAGGCCCTCAGAGTTGAGGAGCCTTAGATGGAGAGCTGAGGAGGTAGAGAAGTAAAGTCAACCCAGAGTGGAGAGAAGGCCCTGGCATGGGTGGGAAGAGATTTGGAGGAAGGGCCAGAAGGGAGAGGAGGAGGGGGAGTCACATGGGAGTGCGGGCAGCAGAGGCAACCACGACCCCAGGGCTGGGAGGGGATCTCTCGCTCATCCTGGAGCTCCAGCTCCCACACAGAGCATTGAGGGCCTCCAGACATGTTTGGGGCATCACTCACCTTCCAAGTGTGGCTATAAAGGAAAGACAGAGCAGGTGGGGGCGATGTTTATTGTAGTTGTTTCATAACAAAACTATACACCTAAAAGAGTATGGCTTCCTTCAAAGATGTCTCCTCAGGAGGCTGAACTTTTTCTTGAACCATCTGATATTTTGGCAACAGCCTTCAAGGCCAGTTTACAAACTCCATCAGCAAAGCGTCTCTCTAGTGTATAATTGTCTCCAGTTTCTACTGAAAGACCAACAAGTGGCCCCAGTATTATCATTGCTAAATTCATCAGAGCTGCTGCTAAATCAGACTTCAGGTGGTGTCTGAAATCAAATTCACTCCCAAAGTACAAAAATTTGCCGCACTGTGGAGATACCAAAAACTAGGGTGGGTTTTGGTGAGGTAAAAGAATGAGAGTTTTAAGGTCAGGCAAACCCAGGTTCAAATTCTGACTCTACTGCTTACATGTTGGGTGGCCTTAGGCAAGTTGCCTTCACGCTCTGTGCCTCAGTTTCTTTCTCTTGTAACAGGTGCCAACGCCCACTTCACAGGGTTGCAGTGAGGATTAAAAGCAAAGTGCCCAAAACAGGCCCTCGCACAAAGGTGGCCTCTAATAAATATCAGTTTCCTCACTGGAATGTACCGGCCCTGTTACTAGTTACCAATCAGTCACCCACATGTCCGTGAAATCATGGATATTTAATGAACACCTATTTGAAGATAAATAACTGAAATCATAGACCTAACTGTAACCTCTACCAACTGGAAACATAATTAAACCCCTCTGTTACTTCAGCCTAACTTTCAGACATTCCTCAAAGCCAGTCTCTAGCTCCCAAACTAATTCTGCAACCTGGAAACTCCTTGACTCTCTTTTCAAGGATGTGAGGATTCCTGGAAAAGCTGCAACTTCAGTTCCCTGGAGAAAGCACACTAGAGAAATGACACATCCTGGAACGAATACTCTCAGCGATAACAGGGGTCCATGAATGAGCTTCAGGGGGTCTGTGATCATCCCAAAGTGTAGCACAACTGGGTATATGTAGGGATGTGTTTTCCTAGGAGAAGCTCTATACTGTTGCGAAACTTGGTATCTATGGGCCAAAGGTTGCCTGAAACATGTGGTTTGGACCACAAGGAGATTTTGGAAGTTTTGCATTAGTTGCCAACATTTAAAGGTTGGAAGACTTCACATACAAGTCTAGGATTCTGGCTTCTTTTGAAAAATCAGAAACCCTGGCAAGTCAAGGTTGCATCTGTGCATGAGAACAGTCAGAGGAGCTAAAAAGCAGTCCCCCACCTCATGCATTTTTCAGTCCATCACAGTCCCTACAATACTGGGTTGTAAACCCTGGGCTACAGCTTCCATCTGCTTCTTAAAATAGGTCTGTGATTCCTGGTACAGCAGAGGACTCCTGGGTAGGAGTCCTTCAAGGGCACCCAGAGGCCTCCCCAGGGTCCTGAGACCTGTGGGTTAAACTTCTCTGGTGGGAACAGGGGTGGCAGAAGAGGGCTGTCCCACCCCAGAAGACCTGTCCACCCTCCTCCCTAGATGCTCATTGCCAAGACCTCACCAAGCCAGCTGGAGCAAACACCAGGGCAAATGGCCAGAGCTCCTGCTTCCCACAGAGGTGAGCAGCAGAACTACGGCTTCTACCTGGGAGTCTCAGTAGGCTTCAGGGAGGGGCTTCATAAAATCTTCTTTGTTCAGGGGAACGCTTCCAGCCATATTTTGAGCTCCCACTTGTCCAGCTACACGATTCCAGTGAATAAGTACTTTCATCTTCACGCCACCTCCATGTGGCAAATGCTATTAATTACCTTCCTTTGACATATGGGGAAACTGAGCCATGCCCAGGATCACTCAGCCACCTGTTCTTCTTCCTCTATCTCCTTTTGCTCTCAGGATGGCACTTCAGGTGGGTTCTATTAGTATTCCTACTTACAGATAAGGAAATGGAGGCTCCAACTTTCCCAAGTCCCGCGAAGTCAGGAAAAGAGATTCGAACATAGGTGTGTTTGACCCCAAAGCTGTGATCTGAGCCACCGAGTTACCCCTATCTCTCTCCTACTGAGCCCTAACACTCATCAGCAGAAACACCCACAGTTACCAACACCAAGAACCACTGGTTTGGCCCGAAAGTCACAGGATGCGTGGAGGGTGAAAACAGAGCAGTCACATTCTAACCTCTGGGTGGGCAGAGTGGAGAAGAGCAGCAACACACCCAGGGTGAGTACAGAGACGAGAATGGGAAAGCAGAGACTTCTGTGAGAAAACAGAAGGTGCATCAATAAGCAAAACTCTGAGGCCGTGGTCCTTACCTCTTGGGCAGACGCAGCGAAGCTAATACATTCAGGCCACCAACCCGGTCCAGTCGAGAACCTGGAGAGAGAGGAGAATGCAGTCAACATCCTGGAGAATTCGTCTCATCCTCATGCGGGATTCCGCATTCCTCCAGTGGAGGAACCCTCCTCCTGTCACATCATCAGGAGCTGCAGTTGGCGAACTGTGGAGTCAGGTGCCTGGGACTCAGGTCCAGTGAGCCACTTGTTGCCTTCAGTGGTCACTTCTGGCATCTGAGTCTCAGTGTCCCCATCTCATAGATGGGCATACTGGTACCTGCCACTGTGGAACATCGTTTTTCCCATCAGACTGGAAGCTTCTTAAAGTGCAGGGACTGTGTCTTGTAGCTTTTGTGTTTGGCAGAGGGCCTGGCAAATTTGAGATGCTCAATTAGTGCATAACGGATGACAGAGTGAATGGGTGGGTGGATGGAGGAATTAATTGATTAAACTGTGTATCTCAAAGGACTGCTAGGAGGATAAAATGAGACAGAAATTTGAAAGGGTTACTCATTATTAAGTTCCTCTGTGCTGTGGGGAGATTAAAAATAAAAGTCATAATGATATTTCTGACTTGTACATTTGTCCATTCATTTGTGCATTTAGTTCATCAACAAATATTGAGGCTTCTCTGGCTCTGAATCAAGGGTGGCAGGGGACAGAGATGAATTAGACAAGGTCTCTGTTCTATTATGGGGCTCACAGGCAAGTTGAGGAGACAGAAGGAAGAGCCAATGCCAACACGCTGGAATAAGCAGAGGGTGCTGCGGGCATCCTGGGTGAGATCACAGAAGACTTAGGGAGGAAATAACACCCAAGCCAAACCTGGAAGACAAATTTTAGTCAGAGAAAGAACCAAGTGCAAGGAACGAGAATGCCAGGACTTTGCCTGTCCAGGGTTCAGTAAGAGAACTGGGGACAGACGAGGCTTCTAGATTGCAGGGGCTGCTCCTTGCAGGGCCTCAAGTGCCTGGTCCAAGCAGCCAGGGCTTCGTTGGAGAGGGAGAGGGAGACGGATACAATCCAGTTTGCCTTTGGAAAGGTCCTTCTACCTCCTGTGTACAAGATGGAGAGAACAGAGAGGTAGGCAAGAGGTCAGGAGGCCCATCCCCAAAGAGGGTTTGCTGAGCCTCTCCACAGCCCTGCAGGAAGGAGGAGTGAGGAATTAAGGGAGGCACCAGAGTTCAAGAGGTGGAGGAGGACAGAGAAAAAGACGGACTGAGAAGGAAGGGGAGAGAGAAAGAGAAGAGATGGGGAGACATAGACAGAGAGGAATGAAAGAAGCTGGGGCAGAGAGACCAGGGAAAAGCCCAAACAAGAAGCAAAAGGGGAGTAAAAAGGGCCAAGGGTTTCCCCACTTCCTCTTCCATCTGTCCTGTCTCTCCCTGGGCCTTCATCTTCAGGGGCAGAAGGGGACCAGAACCCCTGGGCCCTGGAGGGAGGGAGGAGCTGGGGTTGCTCCCCGCCCAGGGGCTGCTTCCCCCCAGCCCCCGCCCTGGAGCTAATCAGCGGCTGTCATCTCCACGGTGAGGTCTTGGTTAAGGAGATTTAGGGCCGGGATCAATAGGAAATTTAAAAATCGATGCAGCGCGCAGGGCAAAATCGATGGCGTTTAATCGCCTTGCCGATTCCCAGTCAAAACAATTAGCCGCGCTGAGTGTTGAACACGGTGGCGACACGGCATTAACCGTCAATATTGGTGTAAGTGATGGTGGGTGGGGCGGGTGAGGGAATCCCCAGGCCTCGGGGGGGCCAGAGTCAGACAGCACCTTAGGGCTGGGGTCTTCCCCCAGGCAGTACCCCCACCTTGGGCTTCCCTGCAGCAGGGCCCACACTTCAGTCTCCCTGCCCTCTGCTACCTGGGGCTGTGAAGCTCATAGGCAGCACCATCCCTGGCATATCTGCTTCCAACTCTCATCCCATCTCCCGGGTTCCCAAACCCCAATATGCCCTCTGACAGAGGGGAGAGGACCCCTCTCCCAAGCACACAACACCTCCAAGTAGAGAGACAGTCCATAGGATCTGGGAGCTGTATTCCCAGCAGTGCCTTAAGACTGGGAGCTATTTACAAGATGTCTTCTCCCATTGTACAGATGGGGACTCTGAGGAACAGAGAGGGGCAGCAGCTGGCCCACAGTTAGCAGGCACAGGAAGAGGGGGAGCCAGAATTTGAACCTGATGTGTCTGACTCCAAAGCCTACATTTCCTGCAGCTGTGCCACATAAAGGGTAGATTCCAGTGTTCACAGAAGGAAAGCAAGCTCAGGGTTTGGTCCTGGCCCAAGTCTCCTCTCAGCTGGTGTATATAATGGTTTGCCGTGTCCTGGGGTCAGTTTGCCACGTACGTGGCAGACTGTGAGCTCCTTGAGGGCAGGGCAGGGCCTGGCTCCTTTGGGGGTCCGAAGCATTGCCCAGCACAGGGAGTGGTCCCAAGCTAGGGCTTGGGACAGGCCTAAGAATGATGATGCCACTTGCCCCCACAGACACAGAATACCCATATACAACCCCACTGATGGACAGATGGAAACACTGGCACTCACAGACACATCGGTACTGGCATTTCCTGAGTGCTGGTCATGCACCAGGGTTGGGTCATTGCTCTGCAGGTGTGATCTCTCGGCATCTCACATTTGTTCGGTGAGTGTCATCCCATGACACTGCTGTGAAAAATGGAGGCTCAGAGAGGTAAAGTCACTTGCTCAAGGTCACACAGCCAAGTGGGGACAGCTCTATCTGACTGGACTCCGAGGAGCAGGGGACATACAGCAAACAAGATCTAATGACTCTGAGTAAGAGAGGTGGATGCAAGGAGAAGGTATGGGAACTGGGTACCTGAACAGAGGACCAGGAATGGCCCACAAAGGGCCATGGGGCTCCCGGTTCTGGGGTGCTGTGTTGGGAGAGCAGAGGCTTCTGTGGCCACCTGCTCCCTGGAGCAGAAGAACAGGAGGGAGTGTGTGGGCAGGGGAGGAGGCCCACAAGATGAGCCAGGGATTGATCTGACAAGGTCCTAATCAAATGGTCAATATCGCTGACCTGACCACTTAACCTATTGATAAGCTGGCAAAGATGGAGCAGGCGATGAGTGGGCTCAAGGAGGGGGGCAGCGGAAGGATGAGGGAAGCCTGAGTGGGCAGGACTGAGGCCAGCATCGCGCCTGGTTCTGGGGCCTGGAAGAGGGTGGTCTCCTTCTCAAGGGCCCCTGCCTCCCCTCTGACACGTCACATGTCTTATGTCTTGGGGGCTTCCTCTACCCAGGCTTCTCTCTCCTCTCAGGGTCCCTCAGACCCTCCCTGAGGGAGGCCAGGGACTGTTGCTGGCACCCAAGCGGTCCCCAGCTCCCCCTGACTGTGCCTTAGCTTTTCACACATGTGAGAGGCTTCACATTCGAGACTCAATGTCTTCATCTGTTAACTGGGGATAATTATATTATAATTATAATTCATCTGTTAACTGGGGATAATTATAAAACCAACCTAGATATCCTATGAGTGGGGACTGGTACAATAAATGATGGTATAGTGGCCATACAAAGAAGGACTGCAGAGTTGTTGAAAACATGGTTGAAATAAATTTTTTTTTACACTCCTCTCAGCTCACACCATGAAATAAAATTATTGACAAGGAAACTGTGTTCATAATCTGTTGTTAGGAAGAGGAAAAGGCAAGTTATAAGCAAGTAGGTAGCATATCATTCCGTTTTTACAAAATACACATACAGATGGTTCCCCTCACCAAAAATAAATAAATTTGGAACAGAAATCAGAATTCTGAGTTTGGACCAGTCTGGCCAACATGGTGAAACCCATCTCTACTAAAAATACAAAAATTAGCCAGGTGTGGTGGCGGGCGCCTGTAATCCCAGCTACTCAGGAGGTTGAGGCAGGAGAATCTCTTGAACCCAGGAGGTAGAGGTTGCAGTGAGCTGAGATCGTACCACTGTACTCCAGCCTGGGCGACAGAGTGACACTCTGTCTCAAAAAAAAAAAAAAAAAAAAAAAAAAAAAAAAGGCCAGGCACAGTGGCTCATGCCTGTAATCCCAACACTTTGGGAGGCCAAGGCAGGCGGATCACCTGAGGTCAGGAGTTCGAAACCTCATCTCTACTAAAGATATAAAAAAATAGCTAGACGTGGTGGCAGACACCTGTAATCCCTGCTACTCAGGAGGCTGAGGCAGGAGAATCGCTTGAACCTGGGAGGCAGAGGTTGCAGTGAGCTGAGATCATGCCATTGCACTTCAGCTCGGGTGACAGTGTGAGCCTCTGTCTCAAAAAAAAAAAAATCTGAGTTTGGGTACCAGGTATCTAAATTTTAATAAATTCTTTGGGTAAAGTCATAGGCATAATCCCCTTTGGGGGGGGGGGAAGCTATCTAGGACAGACAGTCAGGGTGCAATGGTTCATGTCTGTAATCCTAGCACTTTAGGAGGCCGAGGTGGGCGGACTTGAGCCCAGGAGTCTAAGACCAGCCTGGGCAGCATAGCAAGACTCCATCGCTACAAAAAAAAATACAAAAATTAGCTGGGTGTGGTGGCATGTACCTATAGTCTCAGCTACTCGGGAGGCTGAGGTGGGAGGATCGCTTAAACCTCAGAGGTAGAGGTTGCAGTGAGCCGAGATCTCTCCACTGCACTCCAGCCTGGGTGACAGGCTATCTCAAAAAAAAAAAAAAAAAAAAAAAAAAAAAGACAGCAAAAGGTAATGTCCTTTTTGTTGTTCGTTTAACTGGATTATCACGGTCATTTTCTTCTCATCTCATTGAATTTCTGTGTTTTCTGTTATTTCTACAATGAACATCGTTCACATCGTTTGTTCACATCGTTCACATTGTTTGTCTGTAATTGGTAGACTGTGGCCTGGTGCTCAGTGGAGGCACCACGAGTGCTGTTTCTCCGCTCCCCTCTCCCTTTCCCAGCCAGGCTTGTCTTATGTCCTCCCTTATGTCCAAACCCAGCAGAGTTCAGTGCCCTCAAGAATGTGAATGAATTTGAAGTCTGCTGAATGGAGAAGAGCTGGCTCTTCTGACTTCTGCTCTCAATAGAGTGGGCGGGGTAGCACCAAGCCAAATACAGTCCCCTGTCCCCTCTTCAGGAAACTGGCTGAGGGCTTACAGACAGGAGGAACTGCTGGAGGGAAAACGAAGACCCAGAGGGAGGGAAGGGATTTTCCCAGAGCTACTCAACTGGTCATGACACAGCTGGGACCAGAAGCTGGGGCTCTGGGCTCCTGGATCTGGGTAGTGCCATCCAACTACTGGGAGAGGGACAACTGCAAGAACAAGTGTGCATGCAGACTCCTGAGATAATGTGCGCTTCTGTGGGGCAGAAGAGCACAGTGGGTAAACACGGGGTCAGCCGCTTCCTCACTGTGGTGGCCCTGGGCAAAAGTCACTTCACCTCTCTGAGCCTCAGTTTGCTCAAACATAGCATGAAGATAATAGTAACAGCTGCCTCATTTTGCTGGTGTGAGAAGCCAACAAGCCCATGCTTATAGGGAACTTAGCAAAAGGCCTGACACACAAAAAAGGGTCAATGAGTGGGAGAAATTAACAGTACTACCGTCAGCAGCCACAAATGCTGTGGGTAGTAAGTGAAGGTGGTGGGTAGGGAAGGGAGAAGGTATGTCTTGGTAACCTGAGCAAATGAACAAATGCAATGAAGATACTCAGCTAAAAATATTCCTTTGTTCATTCATTCATTCATTCAGTAAGCATTTCCTGAGGCCAATTCTAGGCCAGATCCCATGCTGGGCCCTGCAATCCAGATATGAACAATGAAAGCTCCCAATGGGTTGGTAAAGGGGAATTAAGGATGGCTGGGGATGGCCCCTTATCTCTGAGAGTTGCTGCTGCAATGGCCCCCAAACTATCTCTTGGGGCTTCTGCAGAAAAGCATCGAGTACAGGAGCACAAGCTCCCCATCACCTGACTTGTGTGACACTTTGGGTATGTGTGTGCACACACTGGAACAGTAAGCTCTGCAGATGGACTATGTTCACTTTTGTCATTCACAGCACCGGACACCAGGTCTCATGCTCTGGGGACACTCCATGCTCAGAGTCTTTTTTTTTTTTTCCTCCATTTTTAAAAATGAACAACAAAAAAAAAGTTCAAAGCACCTCGCACAATGCTTAACACCTGGCAGGTACTCAATAAATAGCAGCTATTATTAGCGTCATCATCACACGTGCCACTGCTCTTCATCCCGACAAAAACCTTATTTTGCCGGCAAGGCAACTCGAGGCTTAAAAGGAGTGATGTGACTCAAAGCCGGGTGTGTCTGACTCCACAGTCTGTGGTCTCCCCTCCTTTGTGTCTGGGGGCGGGGGCCATCAGAGTGTATGCTGGAGGTGAAGGAGGGGAAGGGCAGCAGCATGCATGGGGGGGTGAGCAGATCTGACAATGGGAGTAAGGAGGAGTTGGTTGGAGTGAGGGGAGTGTCGTGAGGGAGATGAGGGTGCAGGATGGGAGCATACAGGCCCAGGATGATGATGGTTTTGTAGTCTGGCTGCTCTGAGGCTCAGGTAGGAGGTGGACTCACTTGCCAATGTACCCCTCCAGCACTGATAGGTGCAGCCCCCGAAGGTGAGCTCTGCCACCCTTGTCTGACACAGGTGGAGGTCTGACAACATACCTCCACCATTATATTGGGCAAGTAGGTGATATATTGGGCAAGTAGGTGACAGGGGATCCGGCTTCAGTTCATTTGACAAAACATCCAATGAGCATTTATCGTGTTCTGGGCACTGTGCTACACACTAGAGATACAACTACGAACAAGACAAAGTCCCTGCCATCGTGGAATCCACCTTCTAGTGGAGGAAGGGATATGATAGACAAGAAAATATATTTAAGAGCTAAGAAGGAAAATAAAGCAGGGAGAAAGTGGCTTACAAGATGCTGCTATTGGCCGGGCGCAGTGGCTCAAGCCTGTAATCCCAGCACTTTGGGAGGCCGAGACGGGTGGATCACGAGGTCAGGAGATCGAGACCATCCTGGCTAACCCGGTGAAACCCCGTCTCTACTAAAAAATACAAAAAACTAGCCGGGCGAGGTGGCGGGCGCCTGTAGTCCCAGCTACTTGGGAGGCTGAGGCAGGACAATGGTCTAAACCCGGGAGGCGGAGCTTGCAGTGAGCTGAGATCCGGCCACTGCACCCCAGCCTGGGCGACAGAGCAAGACTCTGTCTCAAAAAAAAAAAAAAAAAAATACAAAAAACTAGCCAGGCGAGGCGGCGGGCGCCTGTAGTCCCAGCTACTCGGGAGGCTAAGGCAGGAGAATGGCGTGAACCCGGGAGGCGGAGCTTGCAGTGAGCTGAGATCCGGCCACTGCACTCCAGCCTGGGCGACAGAGTGAGACTCCGTCTCAAAAAAAAAAAAAGATGCTGCTATTGGCTAGGTGTGGTGGCTCATGCCTGTAATCACAGCACTTTGGGAGGCCAAGGCAGGCAGATCACCTGAAGTCAGGAGTTCGAGACCAGCCTGGCCAACATGGTGAAACCCCGGCTCTACAAAAATACAAAATTTAGGTGGGTGTGTTGGTGCGCACCTGTAGTCCCAGCTACTCAAGAGGCTGAGGCACAAGAATTGCTTGAACCTGGGAGGCAGAAGTTGCAGTGGGCTGAGATCGCACCACTGCACTCCAGCCTGGACAACAGAGCAAGACTCTGTCCACCCCCCTCCCCAAAAAAAAAGCTGCTATTTTAAACATAAAGGAAAGGTCTATCAGAAAAGGTAGGTTTTGAGAGCTTTCCTGGCAAAGGAAACAGCAAGTGCAAAGGCCCTGGGTCAGGAACAAGGTTTAAGGAACAGCAAGAAGGCCAGAATGGCTTAAGCTTCCAGAGCCAGGAGGGAGGGAGTAAAAGTTGAATAGACAGACAGGTGCTAGCTCATGCAGGGTTTGCAGGCCAAGAAAGATGTTCTAAGCATGATGGGAGAAATGACAGGCTTTCTCTGTGGCAGGTATGGGTTGGTCTCACCCTCACAAAACCAGGCTCCATCCTCACCCATTGCCCATATAGCCTATGGAGCCTTCTGACCCATTCATTCTCCAAGAACAAGCCCAAGAAGCCCTCAGTAAGCCCTCAGAGTCCCTTGACAGGGTGTGTCAGGGTCAACCTCCCCAGACTGAGGACTCCTCTAGAACATGGAAAGATCTGCCTCATCTGGGTGACCGGACATGCAGCTCAGGCCTGGCCACAGGAGGCTCAGAAATCAATAGAACATCAGTAGAAACTAAGGGGGACTATAGCTCCTGACCCCCATTCCCTAGCAAATCTCCATTTGGGGGCAAATCGTAGCAGTGGCCAAGATATGGGGCTGGGAGCAAGGGGAAAGTGGTTCTGTACCACCTCCCTCACCAGGCCTTGACCAGAGTTCCCATACTGGACAGGTAGAGCAGAAGTCCTTGTGACTGGTGGCCTGCTCACTGGATCCCTTCCTCCAGGGGCTACCCATCCTGTCCCACCCCCACATGAGGCTCAGAGAGACCAGACTTGGTACCTGGCTCACACACCCTGTCTAGTCCCTTCTTAAAACTCTTTTGTGGTTATGTGGCTCGCCCAGAATAAATCCCAAGCCTCACAGCCCTTCCCAGTCATGTAACGTCTCCTCTCAGTCCTCCTGAAGGTCCCGTGACCCTGGGCCTCACGTGATTGTTGGGAACAGTCTATGCTGGTTCACATGTCCATGCCCTTGCCCAGGCAAGCACCTCCATTTAGAGAATCGTCTGCCTTCCTTCTTCTCATAACCTTATCACCCTCTCCACGCCTCCTCCTTGGTGAATCCTCCTGGGCTCCCTACTCAGCACTGCCCCCGAATGCTTTGTGCACCTCATCCAGAGCCCAGAATCTGAGCCCCAGGCGAAGGGATCCCATTTCCCACCTAGGGACAGGCCAGAGGAGTTTCTAGAGGGAAAGGTGCAGCATAGTAGGGTGAGGGTAGGGGCATCTGAGTGCTGCATTATTTATGCCTGTGTGGCCTCTGTGAGTTTCAGAAGGGATATGTGTACACATTTAGAATCTGTATGTTGTGTCTGATGTCAAGCTTAAATGTCACTTCCTCAGAGATGTTACACCTAGCCCACCAATCTAAACCAGGTGCTCCCATGATGCCCTCCTGTAGCCCCTTTTTCCTCTCCGTACCAGATGCTATCTCCATTTATAACGAACTATACACTGAGGTCTGATCAGTGCCGGTCCTGTTGGCTTGGAGCTCTTAGAGAGCAAGGCCCAGGTCTGTCTTGTAAACCACTGTTTCCTCAGCTTCTAAGATAGAGCCTGACTCCTATAGGGGCTCAGTACCTATGTGATGAGTTCGTTAATTCCATGCACATTTTCACACTTGAACATCTACCTATTTTGTTTCACTTTAAGGGGATGAGGCTAGCCTGGGGGGTGTTTGTGTGCTATAACTCAGGGCATGGCCCTTTTGGTCACCACGTGTGGCCTCCCTGTGGGATTTCTGAACATGGCCGGTGTGCACCCATGGGCATACAGGCTGGGATGCTGCCATGTTTTAGTATTTCTATATATACATTTTCTATTGAAAAACAAACCCCCACACGAGGAGCACCCTGGTGTTTTGGTGTCTGTTTTGCCCTGAGAGGTCTCAGCACCTACGTGCCTGCACAGATATCTGGGTTTTCATACCTGTGCCTGAGTATGTGTTTATCCTTGTTTCCAAACCTGGTGTGTCCATTTTGGCAACTCTGTGGACAAACACACACATGTCTATGTGCATTTGCAGGGTTTAGCATCTATGAATTTTCTTAGAGAATCTCTGACCAAAAGTATGGGTACCTGGGTCTCAGGACCCAGGGGTGCACATGGCTATCATGTGTTTCAGAATCTGTGTATGTCTCTTGCAGGATCATTGCATGTGTCTGCATGCTTATGTATTTCAGTATTTGCCTTGTGCATCTGTTAAAGACTTATGTGGCCTCTCTAGTTTGGCGAGTGAGTGCGTGTGTGTGTGTGTGCGTGTGTGTGTGCGCGCGCGCCAGGGGTGATACAAACACGTGTGTGTGTACCTGTGTCTTTCTTCCCCTAGCTGCTGCTGCCTTCCCAGTCTGGATGAGTACCTTTTCTCTATCTCTCTCTCTCACACACACACACTCTTGCTCATATGTGCCTTGCAGATGGGGAGGGGGTCGGGGTGTCAGCGAGCTCCTGTGTCACAAGGTTAATTTCTCCACAGCCAGGCAGGCTGGGCCCTGAGGGGAGTGGTGGGGGAGGGGCTGGTCCCCATAGCCTCTCTGATAAATATGTATTTGGGGCTGCTGTGCTCAAAGGTCATGGGGGGAAAAGGAGGAGGAGGGGTGGTCTGCACTGTGCCGTGCTGCTGGGTCCCAGCCGGGCTCAGCATGAGTTGTGTGACCCCCTCCAGAGGTCTGATGAGATTCAGGGAGATGCCCCCCTCATCCTGGTCTGGCCCACTCCACCCACATCCATGCTCAGAGGGAGATGCTGCTGTGGATACACAGATATTCAAACTCTGAAACAGGCAAGCACACAAGCCCACACCCGCCGACACCTAGACAGAGGCTCAAACAGATGCACAAAGACGGCCTCATGGGCCACCAGATGCATGGACGGCTCAGAGTGCAGAGCCAGACCCATCGCTTCTTCCCCACCCTAACCTTCAACCCAACGTCAAAAAAAAAAAAAAAAATACAAATGCTCAAGAGTGCATAGCGTCTCATAGTAAGAAAGGTTTCTACACATTCAATAGACACAAATGCACACATGGACACAAAAATGCACAGAGTCCAACAAGAAAGGTCCCCGAACACTTTGTGGGTGGGCATGTACACATATACGCATAAGCGCACACACACACAAAGGCACATACATAGATGCACACCAAGAGTCCCAAAGACACAAAGTTCTACAAAGGTAGGCACACGCTGACAACTGCAGATAAATGTATGAACACACATGCACACAAACACACACACATACAAAGACCCCAAGACACAAACGGCAGGCGGGATGCACCGTGGAGCCAGGCTGGGAAACCCACCCTGCTGCAACAGAGCTCAATCTGGCCCCTTCCCCGCTGAGGCGAGAATGGCTGCCTGGTCTCTGGTCATGGGCCCCCCAGCCAGCTTCAGCCAAATGCGCCATCATTTGTCCAGCTCTGAGTCACATCAATTGTCGAGCCTCCCCTCCTCGCTGGCCAGCCATCTCGGCCATCGGCGGCCTCGGCCATTAGTCGGCTCCTGCCTCTGGCCTGTATTTGTTGAATCTCCCTTACCTGGCAGAACCGTCCGGACCAATGGAACCCTCTTGGGGTTGGCCTGACCTTTTCCTCAAGGGATTCCGATGTACCCTGTTGTATGACCCTCAGCCCATGCCTCAGGGCGACCCTCCCCTCAGCAAACTGCTCAGACTGTCATTCTTCAATGACCGCTGGCCACAGTGGTTCTGGTGGATTGTGAGGCTGTGTGTTTGAGTATGTGTGGAAGTCCGCTTGTAGGTATATGTGTATCGGTGGTGGGATGGCTATAGCTATGTTTTAAGTCAAAACGAGTGTGTGTGTGTGTATGCATGTGTGCCTGTGTCTGTGCCTGTGTGTGTGTGTGTCTGTGTGTGAATAAGGGGATAGGAAGTCAGCAGCTTAGCTTAAAGTCAGAGTGCCTGAGTATACGGTTGTGCATATGGGGAGATGGAATGTCAGGGGCTGAGCTTCGTGTGTGTGTGTGTGTGTGTGTGTGTGCACTTTAATGCAGGAGTGACTTGGTGTATCGGCCTGGGCTTGGTGTGGGGGGCCATGAGGGGCCGTGCCTGTTTTGGGCATGGGGGGCAGTGCAGTACAGGCGTCTGTTTCTGAAGCAGTTGTGAGCAAGTGGAATGTGTCTCTCTCAGACTCCGTTGCTTGTGTTTGTGAAAGTGACAGATGCTGCCTCCCTGGCCTCACTGCGGCGGATTAAGTCTGTGAATGCCACATGAGTCTGCACCCCGGATGGGGGAGGGTCCCCAGTCTGCTCTTATACTTGCGTGTGTGGGCCACAGCCCTGTACACTACAGGATCCTGAGAGTGAGGACTAAAGTAGCCCCCTAACCTTGTTGGTTTCTGTGAATGGATGCCAGGATAAAGGTCCTTGTGTGTGTGCACAAGCACACTCATGCTCACACACAAGTCTGTATTATCCAAAGTACATTGTCACGAGATGCACTTGTATATGTGTATGTGTGTGTGATTGCAGGCATGACAGCTCCCCGCTGCCAGCCAGATCAAGTTCAAACTTCTCAGAGCAGCAGCTGAGCATCCACAGACAGGGCCTTGCAACATTGTGCCAACCTCTACTCTTAGACTACACCTCCAATCTGGGCTGCTTCCTCCTCACTTCCCTCTGCCATCTTTATGCCCTCCGACCAGCCTGCTTTTCTCAATGTCTGAGCATTCTCAAAGACTCACCTCCCTGTCTAAACCCACGCCATCCTCATTCCCCACATTCCTAATGACCTGGAAACTCCCTTTGTGCTGACAGTCCAGGCGCCCAGAATCCTAAGGCTGGGATTGGTTCTGCTTCAGAGTCCAGGCCTGTGTTGGCCCATGGTCCATGCCTAGAGATCATTTTCAGGTTAAGGAGTGATCATACCACCATTGCCCGATTACCTCAGGGAACTCACTGGACTTTATTTGTTCAGTGATTCACACCACTCAATAAATACCTATTGAATGCAGGGACCTTGCATGTGGAGCCACCACCTTCAGCCTCCTTCCGAATGCGTCAGAGCTGGGAAAGCTGCCTGTCCTGAGGATCTAATGAAGTTGGGGTGGTGATTGAGTGAGGGAAAATGCACCTGCCTCCCAAGGCCACCATGTGGATTTGCAAAGGTGACACAGGGCTCATTAGAAGGGGTAGGGGGGACCATAAGCTCATGCAAACCCGTCTTTGAACAGGCCCAGCCCCAAACCATCACTGACAGAATGAGCTCAACGATGCTCATTTGCTGGCTCTCCCTTCAGGATATAAAGTGAGACCCAGGTCCTCAGAGCCCTCACTGAACCACATAAGGCATCCATCCACCCGACAAGTCCTGGGAGACAGGTCTGTGGATGGACATCTCAGGGGGCAGGGAGGAAGTGGGGGAAGAGGCAGAGCCAGTGAAAAGAAATGGCGCTGGGGCAGTTAATGGGAGAGGGCAGACCTATAAGGACAGAAAAGGCTCGGTATGAGGAGGACCTTGGTTCTAGCGCCAGCACGGCTGCTGACAGGCTGAGCAAATAATGTGGGCCTCGGAATTCTCATCTGTGAGAGGGGCTCCATTGGGGCTGCTGTGAGAGTGAGGTGAGTGTGAGAGACATCATTGTCATTATTATTACTAGATCAGGAGATGTTGAGCCCAAGGGAAAAATGGTAAGTGACATATATTCAGAAGGAGGAATAGACATCAGTCTGAGGAAGCCTTACACCCACTCTGTCTTCTAACAACTCTTCACACCTGGGCTTCTCAACCACCTCCATCCTGAAATATCTTGGAAATTAACCAGCACATGCCAGAGATGGAAACTTCTCCCTTGCCCCCACTGATGTCCAAGTAGCCCCTGGTGTGGCCATCTGTCCCTGCTCCCCTCGTTGCAAGTCATGCCTCTACACATTATGATTATGTACCAGGGCTATGAAAAGCTCTACCCAGTGGGGTGCTAAGGTTGGGGCCCTTGCTTGGCTGTCACATTGGTGGAGGAACAAGTTCTGGCCTATGGGCCCTGCATACAAGAAGGGAGTATATATGAACCAGAATGGAGGTGGCCTGGAGTGGCCACTGATGGACTTGCTGGAAAAAAAAAAAAAAAAAAACCTGGCCAGCATGTTGTCTAGGACATATAGGCTAACAACCTCTACGCACACAGCATGGGTACAGGGGTGTGTGCATACATGGCCCTGACACAGACACTTTCCATTTTCCCTGCAAAGACTAGCAGAGGGAAGTGAGGGCAACCAAGACCCCCAAAGATGACACTGCAACCTGCCACAGGGTTCACCAGCAGCCTCAGGGAAATGGGGGTCTGGACCTCTCCAACAGCAAGGATGGGCCTCTGTCCAGCATTACCCATAAATCAGGAAGTAGATATGGAATCGCATTATCAGCAACTGGAGATGCTGCCTATGGCCCTGATCAGCTTTACTCCTGGTCTGCCTGTCACCCCCTGACATGGGACGCTTTGTTACTACAGAAGGTCCAGGGAAGGTTTTCATGGGCTGGTAGACTGCGGGGAGAGGGGATCTTTTCTTGTTTTGTTTTCTTGAACCCAGCTTCAAGGTTGCTGTGCAAGCATACTGTCAAACTCAGCCATATGCCCATGACCTCTGTGCACTCACACATCTCTCATCACTCTACCCCAACCCTGCTTCACAAACCCACCCTCCCTTTTACCTGGGACACACAGAGACCCTGAGCAATAACAATATTATCTCCATGCAGAAATCGTACTTTCACATATGTGACTTTCTTTGATGTGCACCCTTGTGTGCACACACTACATTCAGACCTAGTACCCATACACAGAGCCTCTACTCCAAACACGCTGCACATACAAAGTGTCACGTGTCCACTGCTGAAGCCAGACTCGGTACACGGGCCTGCACGCGCGTGGACGGCTTCCATGCACGGAGGCAAAGAGGGCCTCCTGAGTGCACGCATAGCGAGTGGTACATAAACATCAAGACGAGGGAGACATCAGTACAAATTCGCACTGACTCCTTCGTGCACATATGTCACCCATGATGGGGACCCCCAGTACCCGGCCCCCCACAGAAAATGCATGTCACGATTCTACACCTTTGGCTCCTCAGTCTACCAAGGCTTCCAGGCCCAGCACACAGTTAGTCCTTCCTGAACACATCTCGCCACACATGCAGGCCTTGTACACCTGCATGCTGCCGTCATGGTCTGACTCTGTACACACCAGCCCCCCACTGCGCACTGACTCTGTACCCTCCACTTATATCCTGGGGGGTGGAAGAACAAATCCACCTGACAAGATGGCAAGAGAACTAAAAGCTACTGAGCAAAGCGGCTGGTTGGATCTTTCTCTAAATCCAGGACCTACTCCCCAACTCCAGGGGCCCCAGGAAGGAGGCAGAAAGTGGGGAGTGGTCATCAGGCCAAAGGCTTTCTCTCAGGATCTTTTACCTGGACTCGAAAGCTCTAAGGACTCTCTCAAATGGACCTCCGCCCCAATTTCCTCCCGTTTTCACTTCCCGCTAGGCATCCATGTCATTTTCTTCTCTGTCCACACCCTTCTCAGTGGGGCTGAGTCCACAGCCATGAGCCCTCACTTAAGATCTTCCCCTCCCCCTCCCAGAGCCCCAGTGAGCATCGAGCAAGACTTCTCCAGGAGGCCACAAGGAAGTAGGGGGTGGCGCTGGAACCCAGGGGACAGACCCAAACCCCCACTCAGGGTAAAAAAGAGAGTAGAAATATATGAGGTTTCAGAACAGGGGTTAGGCTCTGGTAGGAAGTTGGGGATTCCTGCCTTTGCATGGAGCCCCTTTCCCTGGCACCCTGTTGAAGGCCAGAGCAGCAAGAGTGATGAATAAACGAAACTGAGGGAGGAAATAGAAAGAGCTGGCAACAGGGGAAATGAGTGGCAGGAAGGGAAGAATAAAAGAAAGGGGGAAAGGGGAAGGGAAAAGGGGGAGAAAAAAGAAGGAGGTGCAGATAAGGGAGGTAGAAAAAGAAAAACTAAGGGGTGGGGAGGAGGGGAAAGCTTTTATTGAGAGGAGGAAGAGACAGAGAAACTGGAAAACAGGGAGAAAGAAAAAACAGTAAAGGAGATAGAAATAAAGGAGCCGAGAAAGGACATGAAAAGGGAAAGAAAAGAGAGTAAAGAGGCAGCAGGCAATCGAAGGGGTTCCCCAAGTTACAGACTTTATCCAGAGAGCTGAGGGGTGCACCGTGGCTCCCCAACATCACTCTGGGGCCCTGGAGCTCCGTTTGCTATCTCTCCTCCTGCCTGAGATGCCACCGCCTCTGAGTGCCCCATCCCGGCTGCTTTTTCCTATTTCTCACCGTTTCTGCTGTCCAAGGCACCCTGCTCCTTTCTCTCACCCCTCATTCCCACCCCCCAGCCCTTTCTCGTTCCCTGTGCCCTCTTACCTCTCCCCCCCATGCACCCTGCTTGCTTCGGAGCTTCAGAGACCATCACCGACCAATATCCTCACCATCATCATACTAAACCGGCCCCCACACCCCCAGGAAAGGAGAGAGAGAGGAAAAAAAAAAAAAAAAAAAACAGGCGGAACCGCCACCAGCCCTGACCCCCTCTCGCCTCATTTTCTCCACAGTCGCCCCTTCCTCAAATGCAGGGTCAAAATGGGGTCCCGCCCAGCCCGGGGAGCCTCTCCGAAGCACCGCAGCCAGCCGGGAGCAGATGCCACCTCGCCTCTCTTCTCCGTCCTCGCTCGTTTTTGTGTTCAGTGGCCCCGGTTGCGATTTGTTTTATTTTCATCGTCTTTTTATTGGTATTTTTCTTTTCTTTTCTTTTCTTTATTTTTTGGCCTGGGGGCAGCAGCGGCGAAGCGCCCACCGCCTGCCTCTTTCCTCAGCTCTGCGGCCGTCAGGCTCTTTCTCTAGTCTGCGCTCTTGCCTCCCTCCTTTCTCCTCTGCCTCGGCTCTCGCTCCTCCGCTCCTCCGTCCTTTCAGGTCCGTCCTCAGCCGACTGCCCTCTCCTCTCTCTACTGCTTCCCCCTCCACGCCTCTCCTTTCTCCATCCTTCTTGCCCCTTCTCCCTTTTTCCTCTCCCTCTTCACCTCCTCTCCGTCCCCATTTCTTCCCATCCCTTCCCCCCGCCCCCACGTACACCTCTCCTTTGGTTCCCTCACTGCCACTGAGAGCAAGCTGACCCCCACCCCATCCCCAAATAATAAAAATACCCAGCCAGGGGGCAAAGCCCCGGCGCCGGGCGCCGAGAGGGAGGCGAGAGGGCCGGGGCCGCGGCGGCGGCGGCGGGCAGCCGGAGCGCGGTGCGGAGTGAGCGGCGCCCGCCCGGCTCCCGCCCGGAGAGCTCTCTGCAATAGGCCGAGCCGGCTGCATTAAGCTTCTTGCAATCAATAAAGCGCGGGTCAGATTATGCAAAGCGCAGATATTAATATGCAAAGTTTTAAAGATTTTTAAATGGAAGGGCGAGCGTGGCGCGGGCGGGCGGGCGGGCAGGGGCTGCGAGGGGAGAGGGAGGAAGGGAGGGCGGGCGGGCGGGCGCGCAGGCGAGCTGGGGAGAGGAGGAGGCTGCCCGCCGCCCGCCCGCCCGGCTGCGCCGCGCCGCCTTGCCTTACCGCTGCTCCCATCGGTAGGCGCCGCTGTCTTCGCCATGCGCGTCAGCTGCACGGCTCCGAGGGGATGGCCGAGGAGGAGCCGCCGCCGCCAACGCTACCCCCGCTCCCGCTCCCGCTCCCGCGCCCGCTCGCTGCCTGCTGCTGGCGCTGCTCTGGCCGCTGCTCCTCGCCTGAGCTGCCGGCGCGAGCCCAGGCGCGCGCCATCCCCGGCTCCCACCTTGTCCCCATGGCAACCCCGGGCCCAAGGATGCTCAGAGAGAGAGCGCGAGTGAGAGAGCGAGGGGGGAGAGAGGGAGAGGGAGAGGGCGGGGAGCGCAGGGGACACGGAGGCAGGGAGAGGCCCGAGACCCACAGAGACACAGAGAGACACAGAGACGGAGAGATGCAGAGATATGCAGAAACAGAGACACAGAGATAGAGGAGAGGGGCAGGAATAGAAGGGAACACCGAGACAAGGAGAATCCTTGAGACCCACAGAGACTCACAGAGATACTGAGAGACACAGAGACACACGGACACACAGTAAGAGACAGAGGGGAAAGGGAGAGGGGCAGGGAGCAGAGAGGGATTCAAAGGTATGGGGAGACCCTGAGGTCCAGAGACTCACAGAGATACTCAGAGACACAGAGACGCCCAGAGACAGAGACAGAGGAAAAAAAGAGAGGGGACAGGACAGGGAGCACAGAAGATGCAGAGGCAGAGAAAGACTCCTAGAGGTAGAGAGATGCTCAGAGACACAGAGACACATAGAAACAAATAGACACAGGGACACACAGAGAGAAAAGAGACAGAGAAGGGTGGGGAGCACAGGGGACTCAAAGGCAGGGAGAGGCCCTAAAAGCCAGAGACTCAAAGAGACACCCAGAGACAAAGAGGAAAAGGAGAAGGGAGAGGGCAGGAAGTATAGGGGACATGGAGGCAAAGAGAGAGACTCATAGAGGCAGAGAGATGTCCAGAGACACACAGAAACATAGAGACACAGGGACAGAGTGGGGGGAGAGGAAGGAGGAGGGAGCAGATGGGGACACAAAGGGGTGCCAAGAACCACAGAGACACCCAGGGACAAAGAGATAAGGAGAAGAGGTCCATGCAGAGAGAGAGATGCAGAGTCAGAAAGATAGCCACAGAGAAGTAGACACACAGAGATAGGGAAATAGTGAAAAAATATATATGAAGAGAGAAAGAGACTAATTCACAAAGAGAGAGTCACAGAAATAAGAGATAGATATGCACAAATCAGAGATAGAAGAAAGCTACATGCAAAGAGAGACAAATGAAGATGCAAGGCAGTGTTGCAGAGATACAGAGATAGGGAGACATAGAGACAGAGGCAGACACACACAGAGGTAAGAGAGATAGACCTGAGGAAGCAGAGATTAAGAAAGAGCCATTGAAAGAGACAGAGAAAGAGAGACAGAGAGATGCAAAGCCAGAAAGACAGACACTGACAGAGACCAAAAGATACAGAGACTGAGACTGAGAGAGAAAAAGGCACACAGAGTCAAACAAGGAGACAGAGTCAAACAAGGAGGTGTAGACAGAAACACAGAGAAATATACATAGGGATTCTGAGAGAGAACCTAAGAAACAGAGACAGAAAGAAATGTGCAAAGAGAGAAACAGAGATCAAGACATAAAAAGAGATGAAAAGAAGTACAGAGATGGTGAGAGAAAGAAAGCAAAGGCAGAGACCCAGAGAGTCAAAGTGAGGCAGAGAAATGCAGAGACATGGACAGAGACTGCAAGAAAGTGACAGGAACAGAGGAACCTCAGGGGACACACAGAGAGACACACAGTGAGATGGAGAAAGGCACTGGAAGAGGCTTTCTGTTGGACAGAGATCCACAGAGAGATGCGAGACAGAGACAAGAAGAGACAAACGGAGAGTGAGAAATAGAGAATGAGATCTGGTAGACGAGGTTGGGGATGGGGGGCAAAGAGACAGAGCCCAGGTAAAGGAGGAAGGGACAGGCTGGGGTGAGAGCAGAAAGTAGGAAGGTGACAAGAGGGTCCAGGGAAGCACCAAGGGGGAAAGGGCAGATAGGAGGGGAGAGAAGAATAGCAGAAAGGAGAGGAGTGGGGAAGGGAGGGGAGGGGAGGAAAGAGAGGAGGGCAGTGCCCAGTCACCAAGCACCTCCCCTGTGCCAGGCACATTATGGCTTGGGGACAGGGAGGAAGGAAAGGAAGGCCAAGGGTGAAGGGGCTCCGACCAGAGGAAGGTGGGCATAGGGTCTTGGGAGGGTGCATGGCTCCTGCCCCCTGCTGGCAGGGGCGCAGTGGTGCAAAGAGGAGGATAGGGTTGCAAGTGGTACCCAGACCTGGGAGGGGGTGTGAGAGGGAGGAAAAAGGACGGGGAAGGCAGGGAGGGAAAGGGAGGAGGAGGAGGAGGAGGACGCAGGCACGCGCTGCGCGGTCTTGGCTTAGCAGCTGCAGCCGCCCTTCGCTTTGTTACCAGCAAGGCTACCCCGTGCGTACTGAGTGGGCATGCGGGACCCTCGTGTGTGTGTGTGAAACACGAGAATCACCAACTGCCCACGTGTATGGAGAATGCTCCCAAGACCTACACTGGAAGTGCGTAACATAAATAAATATAGGAAACACCTACCCCGTGGGCGTACAAAGTAAGTACCCAGGACCTGTGCAGCCTGTGCATAATAGACACAGAACTACCTACTACTCCCTGTACAGAGCAGCCTCCTGGGACCTGCACTGTGTGCGCAACACAAATAAATGCAAGGAAACACCCTCTGTCCATACAAAGTAGGTATATGGGTCTTATGCAGCAAGTACATAATGGACATGGGACCACTTAATACCCCCCATACAGAGCAGACTCCTGGGATACACACGGTGTGTTCACAACACAAATAAATACAGGAAACGCCCACTCCACCTGCACACAAACTAGGCACATGGGCCTACAGGGCATGAACACAGTGGATACGGAACCACCCCATAGCCACCTACCAAGCAGCCTCCCTGGGACCTATACTGTGTGATCACAACACAAACGAATGCAGGAAGTACCCCATCCCCCGTGCCTACAAAGCAGGCACACCAACCTAATAGACTTAGCTAGTGTGAACATAAGAGACACCCATGAGCAGGTTCTGGTGACCCACAGAAGGCACATAACAAAACTGAACATAAGAAACACCCACTCCGCTTGCATGCAAAGGCACATAGGGTCCCACTAGTGAGGAGGGAACTCAAAAAATGATGTGTATAATGAAAGCTCACATACTATCCACTCTGGAAAGAGCAAAAAGGAATACCGGACCCTGCAATGAAGCTACCCAGAAGACTCCCAGGTCCCTCTGTCTGTACGTGTACAATAGACCCAAGAGGAGCTATGGACAACCTGAGTACCTACTAGAAGGGAAGCAGGGACAAGGCAGAGGCCAAGGATGTCCTGTTCCCTCTCTTGGCCCTGGCTCCTACAAGGACCAGTACATGGATGGGGTGGGAGGGCTCATCTTTTCTAAGAATGACCAAGTACATAATAATTGTGTGTGCAGTGAGTATACACTAAGCACACAGCGCCAATTTTTGTTTATTTGTTCTGAGATAGGGTCTCCCTCTGTCAACTAGGCTGGAGTGCAGCAGCGTGATCATGGCTCACCGCAGCCTCACACTCCTGGACTTAAGCAATCCCCTCTTGCCTCAGCCACCCAAGTAGCTGGGACTATAGGCATGACCACCACACCCACCTAGTATTATTTTTTTTTTAGCAGAGATGAGGTCTCCATATGTTCCCCCAGGCTAAAGAACCAATTTTAAGGATCCAAAAAACTTCGTTTGATATGTGCTAAGTCCATATCATGTGCTTACTTGCCAGCATGTTAAGAGTCTGTGGTCCACAGCCTATGCATGATTGGTATCTTAATTATCCAGAATATCCATATTAAGCAGAAGCTGACATCCCTCACGGACTTACAAAAGTCAGATCCAATAAGAGACTCAAGCAATCCCCACATGCAGGTTGCCCTAACTGATTTCTAGGGCTCCGCGCAGCCCTGAGTCATGATCCCACGAAGGCTGATGCAGCATATGTATACACACCAGGCACAAGCAAAGATGTACACCATACACTGCATACAACACAGCAAAAACATGTGTGCTTTCTTGGCTTCTGAAATAGCCCAATTCCAGAAGTACTAGACTCCTGTGAGGAATATGTGTGTGTGCATGTCTGAGTGAGGGCCATCTCTGGGTACAGGTGTGCATGTACATGGCTCTTCCTGTACAAGTGAGCTCAGCTCTTATTCCCTCCTCGTTCTGCCTGTTCATCTTTCGGAAATATGTATACAAATAATAGTACCTGATGTATACTAAGTACAAAACATTGCAAGCTATGGATGCCTTTAATTGCGTGTGTGCGTCTGAACATACATTTATTTATTTGTTTTTTGTTTTTTGTTTTCGAGACAGAGCCTTGCTTTGTCACTCAGGCTGGACTACAGTGGCACAATCTCGGCTCTCTGCAACCTCCACCTCCCAAGTTCAAGCTATTCTCCTGCCTCAGCCTCCCAAGTAGCTGGGATTACAGACGCATGCCACCACGCCCAGCTAATTTTTGTATTTTTGGTAGAGACGGGGTTTCACCATGTTGGTCAAGTTGGTCTCAAACTCCTGAGCTGGTGGTCCACCCACCTCAGCCTCCCAAAGTACTGGGATTACAGGTGTGAACCAACACGCCCAGCCTTGAACATACCTTTAGATAGATGCATTTGCTCATTAATGAAACATTTGTTCACACATCTGTGGCTGTGTGTGTGTGTGTGTACATCTTGGTGTCTTGGTTACGAGTCTTGGGGCTCCCTTCCAACCTCTGAGGATAAAGGGTATGAGATAAGGGAAACGAAGGCGCACAAAGCAGGAAGGGAAGAAACTGGAGAGAAGGAAAAAAAGTGGTGCAAGGAGAAGGGGCAAAAAGAAGAGACCTGTTATTCGGGAAGCTGAGGCACAAGAAACACTTGAACCCAGGAGGCGGAGGTTGCAGTGAGCCGAGATTGTGCCACTGCACTCCAGCCTGGACAATACAGCAAGACTCTGTCTCAAAAAAAAAAAAAAAAAAGAGAGAGAGAGAGAGAGACAGACCTGGACCTGGAACTGGATGTATAGAAGGAAGGGAGGAGGCCCTGAGGACACAGGCAGAGGGAGATGTGGTGGGTGAGGAAGGAGGAGAACAAGGACAGGAGGAGAATGGGTGGGAGAGAAAAGAGGAAGCTAGGAAAAGGAGGAAGGGAGGTGAATGGTGAGCAGAGTGGAGTGAGGGTATCAGGAAGAGTGAAGGGGACTGGGGAGAGGAGAAAGAAGATGGGAGAAGGAGATAAAGACCCAAAGGAAAGAAATAAGAAACAGACAAAGGCTTTTCTGGTCGAATGAAATTTAGAGGTTGCCCCAGTGATCTCCTATGGGGAGGTGTTTGAGTCGGAGGATGAAGGTGAAGCAAAAGAGATAAAGGAAGAGGAATCACCACCTAGCTCCCTAGAATGGGGCAGCCAGCTGTCTCCATCATCCTAGAAAGGGCCCAGAGAGAGGGACCCGGAGGCACAAAGAGAGAGGTACGCAGAGCTGGACTGACATGTGGAGTCATCTGAAGTGGGTAGGGTCCTGGGACAGGCAGGAGGAGTGGAGAGACTGGCAGACTCAGGGAGGCCAGGGCTCAGTGGTGTGGAGACTTCCAAAGACCAGGAGGAGGTTGGAGCAGGCAATGGAGCAGGCAATGGAGCAGGCCCTGAGACCACAAGCGGGGAATCGAAGACCAGGTGAAGAGAAGCGGGTTAGAGAAGGCCAGAGAAGTGAGGGCCTGCTGAACAGAACCAGCCAGGGTAAATGGAGGAGCAGCTGGAGTGGGATGCAAAGGCCATGAGGCATCTTGCAGATAGGTCCTGCCTTATGCACACCTGGGTTCAGAAGCTCTCCCAGGCTGACTCTTCCTGAGCATTCAGTTTGGTTCCATTTAAGACATGCGTACTGAATACCATCACGGGCTAGCACTATGTTGCAAGCTGAAGAAACAAATGCAAATGATACACAACTCTGCCCTCATAGAGACCCTCATCTGAAGTTGTTGCCGGGGGGGAATGAACAATAAATACACAGTTATTGATACACACAGCAACACAGATGTACCTCACAACCAAAGTGAGAAATGCAGAAGACCACACACTGTAGGATTCCATTTACATGAAATTCTAGACAGCAAAACTACTGTGACAGAAAAGCAAATGAGTGGTTGAAAAGGGTTGGAGTGGAAGGAGGGGACCTGACAGCAAAGGCGCCGGAGGGAACTTTTTGGGGTAATGGAAATGTTTTGTAACATGATCGTGGTGGTGGTTACACAACTGCGTGTGCGTGTAAACTCATCAAACTGTATACTTAAAACTGGTGAATTTTATCGCATGCAAATTGTATCACAATAAAGCTGATTGCAAATAAATAAATAAATTATTACCAGCCAGAATATTCAAGACTCAAGATAAAGTTCTATGGGAGCCAAGAGGAGGTGGATGGGGCAGTGAGGGAAGGCTTCTGAGAGGAGGTGATGCCTGAGATAAGACCTGAAGGATAAAGAGGAGTCAGGATGGAGGAGACGTTCCCATGGAAGAAGAGCTTTCACATGGAAGCAGGTGAGAACTGAAAAAAGTTCACTATGTTTTGAACACAGAATGCAGAATAAGACTATCAAGAAGTGAGAGCAAAGAAAATTAACGTTCAAAATACAAACCCATGGCTATTGGAAGTACCATGTTGAATAAAACCCACCTGCACCTGGAAAGGCCCAGAGAGAAGGAAAGTGCAAGACACAATTGGGGAATTTTTTTTTTTTTTTTTTTTTTTTTTTTTGAGACAGGGTCTCCCTCTGTCATCCAGGCTGGAGTGCAGTGGCGCAATCACAACTCACTGCCGCCTCAACCTTCTCCTGCCTCAGCCTCCTGAGTAGCTGGGACGACAGGCGTGCGCCACCACACCCTGGTAATTTTTGCATTTTGTGGTAGAGACAGGTTTTTGCCATGTTGCATGGCCTGGTCTCGAACTCCTCGGCTCAGGTGATCTACTGGCCTTGATCTCCCAAAGTGCCGAGATTACAGGCATGAGCCATCGCACTGGGCCAGGACTGGGGATTTCTCTTTTTTTTTTTGAAACAGAGTCTAGCTCTGTCACCCAGGCTGGAGTGCAGTGGCGCAATCTCGGCTCACTGCAAGCTCTGCCTCCCGGGTTCACGCCATTCTCCTGCCTCAGCCTCCCAAGTAGCTGGGACTACAGGCACCCGCCACCAGGCCCGGCTAATTTTTTTTTTTTTTTTTTTTTTTTTTTGCATGTTTAGTGGAGACGGGGTTTCACCGTGTTAGCCAGGATGGTCTTGATCTCCTGACCTTGTGATCCGCCCGCCTCGGCCTCCCAAAGTGCTGGGATTACAGGCGTAAGCCACCGCACCCAGCCAGGACTGGGGATTTCCAATTGTCCTCCTGTCTGCCCCACAGAAAGGTCTCCTTCCCGCTGCCCTTCCCAGAACTTCCTCCCTGCTCTTTTCACATGGGGATGTCTCTCTCCATTAGGAAACATCCTCTGCTCTGGACCTGTCCCCCAACGCTGTCCATATCTCCAACAGCTTGTGGGCCCCAGTGAATCCCTCCAACCTGGATTCCATGTGGCCACTGCCCCCTGGTGGCTGAAGTGATGCATTACTAAGGATGAAGGGACACCTCCAAGTCCAGGCCCAGCCTGCCCTTCCAGAGGCCAGTCCAAGCCACTCCCACTACTGTCCCCCAAGACACACCCCTGTTCCTGACAGTCTCCTCCTTGCTAAATCCAACAAACACTTTCCAGTCCTATCTGACTCTCCTCTGCAGCATGTAGCCACAGATATCTTTTCAAAATCTTCTTGGTGTCTAAGAAACCTTACTCTCTTGGTTCTCCAGCTCTGTCTGGCTGCTCTCCCAGGGTGAATCATCTCCTCCCACAACTGCTTTCTCTATGCTGGTAATCACTAAATTTGTCTCCAGTTTAGCCCTCTCTCCTAAGCTTCACATCAGGATACCCAGCCACCTCCTAGAGGTTCTAAAAATACCTCAAAATCAACATGTCTAATCTAAACATGTCATCTACCCTACCATGCCCCCAGACCTTGGTTCCCGCTCCCCATGGTGACACTCCATCCGTTCTGGCATTCAAGTCAGAAAAACGGTCCCTGTCCTTGTCACCTTCCTCTTCCTCATATTCACATCCAATCAAAGACTTGAAATCCCATCCAGTTCATTTACTTCATTAATATTAATATGAAAAATTATGAATATATGAAATTGACAATATCACCTAGCTTTTTCTTACAAAACGGGAATTTCATAGAGTTCAACTGAGTATTTCTCAAATCCATCTCCTCTTCTCTTCCCTGCACCCAGTGTCCTAGTTCAGGCCTCCACATCTCCTGCTTGGCCCATGGATGTCCTTCCTACCTGGCCTCCCAGTCTCCCGTCTTGCCCCCTTTCTAGTCTATCCTCCACACTGGCTACTGAGGTAATTAATCTTTCTACAATATGGCTCTGATCAAATCACTCCCCTGCTTCAAACTCTTATTCCCTGTTGCACACACGACAGAAGCCAAACTCCTTACTCAGCTTTTCAGACCTTCACAGTAACTGGCTCCTGGGAGCACCACTATGCACCCTATACTCCAACCACACCAAACCACTGCCACTTCCTTGAATTCACCTCCCTTAACCTTCTGGCCTTTGTACTTGCAGTTCCCTATAACTGGAATGCCTTTCTCACTCTTCTTACCCTGGCTAACTTCTACTTGACTTGAAGAACCAACTAATATAAATCATATGTTAATGTAGACCTCCAGTTCATCCATTCATCCATTCAATACACATAGCTTGAGTACCTATACTTGTATGATCTCCATAGAAGGTACTGGGGACACAAAGCAGAACAGGACGCAATTCCTGCCATCAAGAAAGCTCATGGTCCAGTAGGAGACACAAATGCATATATAAATCACAACAGTATAGTGTGCTAGGACACAAAACTAGACCGGGAAAATTGAATTTTACTTATTTTTGAGATGATGTCTCACTCTGTTGCCCAGGTTGGAGTGCAGTGGCACTATCATGGCTCACTGCAAACTTGAACTCCTGGGCTCAAGTTATCCTACTGCCTCGCCCACCCCAGTAGCTGGAACTGTAGGTGTGCACAACTACACCAGGCATTTTCTTGAATTTTAAAGGGGATTGGGAGGCTGAGGCGGGTGGATCACGAGGTCAGGAGATTGAGACCATCCTGGCTAACAAAGTGAAACTCCGTCTCTACTAAAAATAAAAATAAAATAAAAATTGGCTAGGCGTGGTGGTGGGCGTCTGTAGTCCCAGCTACTCGGGAGGCTGAGGCAGGAGAATGGTGTGAACCTGGGACGTGGAGCTTGCAGTGAGCCAAGATCGTGCCACTGCACTCCAGCCCGGGTGAGAGAGAGAGATTCTGTCTCAAAAAAAAAAAAAAAAAAAAAAGACTTTTAAAGAGGAAATAGTCCTTCTGAAGGGGTCATTAAAATTGGAGGGAAGCATGAACAAAAGCACACAAGTGAGGAAGAGTAGGTTGTGTGCAGGGAGGCAGCTGGGATTGCTAAAGCATAAACCATAAGAGAAAAATGCAGCTGGAGAGACTAGATGGGGCCCAATCATTAAGTATCTTTTGATCTAGGAGGCCATGGGGAGCGGCTGATGGGTTTTCATCAAAAGCAGCTTTGCATTTTTGAGAATATGAATCTGAGGGAACAAGAATGAAGGCAGGAAAAGCCAGGAAGCTACTGCAATAGCCTAGGCAAGAGATGCTAATGGCCAGTATTGACATTGGTATCAGGGACATGAAGGAGGCAACAGGTTTAAAAAACCCGGAAGTAACTCAAGTCAGCAGGGCTTTATGTTTGGATATGAGGGTCAGGGAGAGGGTTGTGTCAAGGATGATGCCCACGTTTCTCACTTGGATGCCTGGAGGTGCCATTCATTGAGACAGGAAAAAATAGAGGCACAGAACTTATTCAACAAAGTTCTTTCTTGAACCTTTTATATCTGAGGTACCTATGGGACATGCCCTGGATCCAGCAAAGAGTTATATTAGAATACAGTTGTGTGTAGTGTCATGGAGAGAGGTCTCTGGGCTGAAGATTTGGACATTATTAGCATACAGTTGATAGCTGAAACCAAGAGTCGATGATGTCCCTCAGGAAGAATACGCCGAATGTGAAGAGCTCTAAGCCCAGGAAAGAGCCCAGGAGAAGCGCCACATTTCAAAGGTGGGCAGAGGCTAGGTGCGGTGGCTCACGCCTGTAATCCTAGCACTTTGGGAGGCTGAGGAGGGCAGATCACCTGAGATCAGGAGTTTGAGATCAGCCTGGCAAACATGGCGAAATCCCATCTCTACTAAAACTACAAAAATTAGCTGGGCGTGGTCGTGGGTGCCTGTAATCCCAGCTATTTGGGAGGCTGAGGTAGGAAGAATTGCTTGAATCTGGAGGCAGAGATTGCAGTGGGAGCAGAGATCATGCTGCTGCATTCCAGCCTGGATAACAGAGCGAGACTCCATCACGGAAAAAAAAAAAAAAAATGGTGGGCAGAGGACTGGAGTCCCTAAATGGACCAGAGAAGAAGCTGTCAGGGAGAAGAGAAGAGAACCGTGAGCCTGCTTCATTATGGAAGCTGTGGTAGGCAGTCCTTAAGAGGTCCCAGTGACCCCTGCCTCCTGACACTCATACCCTTGTGTGGTGCCCTCTGCTTGAACGTGGGCTGAACCTTTTGACTCACTTATTTTTTTAAATCATTCTATATTTCATTTCAAAAGTGACTCACGGCCGGGCGCGGTGGCTCAAGCCTGTAATCCCAGCACTTTGGGAGGCCGAGACGGGCGGATCACGAGGTCAGGAGTTCGAGACCATCCTGGCTAACACGGTGAAACCCCGTCTCTACTAAAAAATACAAAAAACTAGCCGGGCGAGGTGGTGGGCGCCTGTAGTCCCAGCTACTCGGGAGGCTGAGGCAGGAGAATGGCGTAAAAACCCGGGAGGCGGAGCTTGCAATGAGCTGAGATCCGGCCACTGCACTCCAGCCTGGGCGACACAGCAAGACTCCGTCTCAAAAAAAAAAAAAAAAAAAAAAAAGTGACTCACTTCTCATGAATAGAATGTGGCAAAAGTGACAGGATACTTCTGAGATTAGGTTATAAAAGACTATGGCCTGGCGCACTGGCTCATGCCTATAATCCCAGCACTTTCAGAGACCAAGGCAGGTGGATCGCTTGAGCTCAGGAGTTCGAGATCAGCCTGGGCAACATGGTGAAACCCCGTCTCTACCAAAAATACAAAAAATTAGCCAGACATGGTGGTGCGTGCCTGTGGTCCCAGCTATTCAGGAGGCTGAGGTGGGAGGATCACTTAAGCCTGGGAGGCAGAGGTTGCAGTGAGCTGAAATGGTGCCACTGCACTCCAACCTGGTTGACAGAGTGAGACCCTGTCTCAAAAAAAAAAAAAAAAAAAAAAAAAACAGGGCTGGGTGTGGTGGCTCACGCCTGTAATCCCAGTACTTTGGGAGGCCAAGGCAAGCAGATCACTTGATGTCAGGAGTTCAAGACCAGCCTGGCCAACATGGTGAAACTCCATCTCTACAAAAAATACAAACATTAGCTAAGGGTGTTATCACACACCAGTAGTCTCAGCTAGTCAGGAGACTGAGGTGAGAATCGCTGGAACCTGGGAGGTGGAGGTTGAGCTGAGATTGCACCACTGTACTCCAGCCTGGGTGACAGAGTGAGAGAAAGAAAGAAAGAAAAAAGAAAGAAAAGGCCGGGCGCGGTGGCTCAAGCCTGTAATCCCAGCACTTTGGGAGGCCGAGACGGGCGGATCACGAGGTCAGGAGATCGAGACCATCCTGGCTAATATGGTGAAACCCCGTCTCTACTAAAAATACAAAAAACTAGCCGGGCGAGGTGGTGGGCGCCTGTAGTCCCAGCTATTCGGGAGGCTGAGGCAGGAGAATGGCGTAAACCCGGGAGGCGGAGCTTGCAGTGAGCTGAGATCCGGCCACTGCACTCCAGCCTGGGCGACAAAGCGAGACTCCGTCTCAAAAAAAAAAAAAAAAAGAAAGAAAAGAAAAAAGAAAGAAAAGAAAGAAAGAAGGAAAGAAGGAAGGAAGGAGAAAGAAAGGAAGGAAGGGGAGGAAGGAAGGAGGAAGGAAGGAAGGAAGGAGGGAAGGAAGGAAGAAGGAAGAAAGGAAGGAGGAAGGAAGGAAGGAACAAGGAAGGAAGGAGAAAGGAAGGAAGGAGGAAGGAAGGAAAAAGGAAAGGAAAGGACGCAGGGAGGGAGGAAGGAAGGAAAGAGAAAGAAAGAAAGAAAAAGAAAGAAAGAAAGAAAGAAAGAAAGAAAGGAAGGAGAGAGAGAGAGAAAGGAAGGAAGGAAGGAAAAAGAAAGAAAGAAAAAGAAAGAAAAGAAAGAAAGGGAAGGAAGTAAGGGAGGAACAGAGGAAGGAGAGATAGATGAAAGAAAGAGAAAGAAAATGAAAGAGGCCGGGCGCAGTGGCTCAAGCCTATAATCCCAGCACTTTAGGAGGCCAAGGCAGGTGTATCACCTGAGGTCAGGAGTTCGAGACCAGCCTGGCCAACATGGTGAAACCCCATCTCTACTAAAAATACAAAAATTAGCCGGGCATGGTGGCAGGCACCTGTAATCCCAGCTACTTGGGAGGCTGAGGCAGGAGAATCACTTGAACCCGGGAGGTGGAGGTTGCAGTGAGCCGAGATCGCGCCATTGCACTCCAGCCTGGGGTACAACAGCCAGAGTTTGTCTCAAGAAAAAAAAAAAGAAAGAAAAAGAAAAGAAGATGAAAGAAAGACAGAGAGGGAGGGAGGGAGGGAGGGAGGGTGGGAGGAAGGAAGGAAGGAAGGAAGGAAGGAAGGAAGGAAGGAAGGAAGGAAGGAAGGAAGGAAGGAAGGCAGGCAGGCAGGCAGGCAGGCAGGGCCTTGGGTTGATTTAATATGCAGAAGCCAAGGGAGGAAAGATTTCTAAAAGAGAGGTACTGGTCGATGGAGTTAAAGCTTTAGAAAAAGATGAAAAATATCCCTGGATTTGGCAAGACAAAGTCCTTAACAAGCTCAATGTGAATGGTTTCAGTGAGCTGTGACTCAAATGGGAGGTGAAGGCCAGGACTGGTAAGCAGGAATGGATACCAATGTTTCTGCCTGCCCAGCATCCATTTCGCCATCCTCTGTAATGGCTCCCTGACTTTTCACTGAGTACCCATTACCCATGTCCTACTGGATATGTTTCCATGAGACTGTCAGGGCACCCAGCTGTCCAAAGGCCAAGGGGAGTCATGGGAGGCCGCATGACTCAAGCTGCACCAGTCAGAAGCTCTCCCTGGAATCTGAATCATAAGCTTATGTGACAGGAGTCCCAAATCTGATTGGAGCTGATTCATGCTGCACCCAGGGTCCTGAGGAAGCTGCCATTCCTTCCTGCTACTTCAATCCCTGCTACCGCCCTGGTTCTAGTCTTTTCTGAAGCCTGCTTCTTTAGTCTCTCCCTGTTGTGAGTGCCACCTTAATCTCCTTCTAATAAATATCTTTCTTGCTTAAGTTAGCAAGAGTCGGTCTCTGCTGTTGCAGCCAAAGAACCCTAACTCATACTTGTCCTTTCAAGAATTTGGGATGAGATGAGGAGGACAACGAAGGACAAGCACGAGGGCAGCAAAGCCTGGAGGAAAGTAGAGGTTTTTTTGAGTGGGAGGGAGTTTGTTTTGTTTCTTTGTTTTTGAGAGAGGGTCTCACTCTGTCACCCAGGCTGGAGTGCAGTGGTGGGATCATAGCTCACTGTAGCCTCAATCTCCCAGGTTTCAGCAATCCTCCTCCCTCAGCCTCCTGAGTAGCTGGGACTACAACAGGTGCACACCACCACACTTGGCTAATTTTTTTTATTTTTAGCAGAGACAAGGTCTCACTATATTGCCCATTCTGGTCTCGAACTCTTGGCTCAAGCAATCCTCCCACCTCAGCCTCCCAAAGTGCTGGGATTATGGGCATGAGCCACTCTGCATCTGGTGAGTTTTTTTCTTTTAGTTAGTTTCTAAGGTAGTAGAAATGTGAATGTATCTATAGGTTGAGAAGGAGGACAGAGAAGAGGGAAGGTCTGAAAACAGGGAAGGGAAGAAAGATGGAGTAAGAGTCTGGGAGTCATGCTGGGATGAGCAATACACAGGTAGAGAGGGGGACCAGAACAGAGCCTGGAGAAGTGAAATAAATATGGGTGTGGCTACATGAAGGGCTGTTTCATTCATTTAAAAAAATCTATCTATATATATATATAAAAACCTATATATATATATATGGGTTTGATAACAAGCTGAAGGAAATCATGGTCCGTTTGCCTCAATTTTATTTGTTGAGACTGAAAGGGTAGGGTTGTAAGGATACTCAAGGGAGAAGGGTAAGTGAGAGAGGGGGCTAGCTAAGAAGTTTGAGTGACACTTGTATGTGCTACTCTGCCACCATTTTTCCCTGAGCCAAGTTCTACCACCTGGACCACAGTCAGGGATATGCTGGCAGATAAGGCAGAGGCTGGAGGTATAAGGGGCTGGGCACGATGGTTCACACCTGTAATCCCAGCACTTTGTGAGGCCGAGGCAGGCTGATCACTCGAGGTCAGGAATTGGAGACCAGCCTGCACAAGATGGTGAAACCTGGTCTCCACTAAAAATACAAAAATTATAAAGATTATTCGTATGACTGCTGTTAGTGAGATAAATGAGCCTACAGATGAGATAATATTTCACGCGGTATATGCATCAGGATAGTCGGAGTAATGTCGAGGCGTACCGGGTAGGCCAAGGAAGTACTGTGGGAAAAAAGGTTAAATTAACACTTATAAATACAATGGTGAGGTGGATTTTAGCGTAGGTCTGGCAAAGTCTGTAACCTGAAAAAAGGGGGAACCAGTGGATACCTCCTGTGATCCCAGCTACTTGGGAGGCTGAGGCACAAGAATCGCTTGAACCCAAGAGGTGGAGGTTGCGGTGAACTGAGTTTGCGCCACTGCACTCCACACTCCAGCCTCAAATAAATAAATAAACAAATAAATAGAAGAAGAAAGAAGAAAAGGAAGGAGGAGGAGGAGGAGGAGGAGGAGAAGGCGGCGGCGGTGGCTAGGGTTGTAGGGGAATTGAGAGCGTATGCTGGTCATTTTCCATTTGCCCTCCAGGTCCACCCTCCATCCTTCTCTATCCATATAGGTGGCATCATCTGACCCCCCTTGCTCTCTGACTTCTAATTAGGTTCCTCCCTAAGAGAAGCATCAGCAGGACATCAGAGAACAGAAAAAGAAAGCATTCTGGATACTTCTTCTCCAACTCCCAGCTCTGTGTCAGCACCTTGGTTCTGGCAGTGGTTGTGCCCCTCCACAACTCTGGCTCCTCTCAGGCATGTTCTATGACTCTCACAGCACTCCAGTAATACCATTCCTTTCCTCACTCCTTCAGACCTAAGGGTGGTCACAGCTTCCTGCTGCCTTCACCTCCCTTGTTGGTTACCTCAACCCTGCCCACACCTCTGCAAATAGTCCCTTCATTAAATTATCTTCAAAATCCCAGCTGTGGTGCCTTCTGTTTCCTGCTGGGACCTTGACTATTAAGAGAGCTAGTGAAAGAGCTCAGATGGTCCAATATGAGACTCTGGCTGGGCAAGGAAGGGAGAGAAGCCAGGAGGGGTCTGACAGACTGGCAGAAAACAGAGGGATCAAGGGAGTAGAGCTCTCTTTGAGTTGACGCCACAGGTGTGATGGCAGTGAGGGGCTGTCAGACCTGAAAGGCAGGTGCTGGGATCAGAGAGCAGGATGCTGGATTCTAAACATGGAAAAGAGTACTGGGTTGTGGTTAAAATCAGGGATTTTTTATTTGGAACTCAGAAAGTCATGTGTTAGAATCCCGCTCTGCCATTTTCCTAAATGTGTCACCCAGGCAAGTGACTTCACCTTCCTGAGTGTCTATCCTCATCTGTAAAATGAGGATAATAACACCAGCCTTCCAGGTTTGTCTCAGCGGTAAACACATGTAAAGTATTCGGCAAAGTGCCTGGCATGTGGTATAACTGCTCTGTAAATGTTCACTATGTATGTTACACTTCCCGGTAATGACTAAATCCAAGGTGTGGTCATGCGAGTGGATGACTAAAGTGGTATGAAGGTCACCAGAAATGAAATGGAAAGAGACTGTGAGGCTAG
This sequence comes from Macaca mulatta, assembly GCF_049350105.2. Lineage (NCBI taxonomy): Eukaryota > Metazoa > Chordata > Mammalia > Primates > Cercopithecidae > Macaca > Macaca mulatta. The sequence goes on from NC_133424.1 coordinate 53,246,214, forward strand.
AACATTACAAGGATGGATTATCAGGGACAGTTAAATATCCCAGCAGGAGAACATGGGTTGGGGTGGAGAGGAAGTCTGTGTGCAGGTGCTACTCTTCAGGAACAAGGTGAAGTGACCACGGAGTCAATGGATGTCAACAGGGAAGTAGGACAGAGATTGGTGGAACCTGAGGACATAAGTCTCAAGGAAATCCAGGTCCTGTGAAGCCAGGTTAGAGTTGGTGTCTTCCTCATCTGACCGCCACAGTCCCTCTTACATCCCTTTGAGATGTCCCCAGTGATCATGTTCCCTACTAAGCCAGAGTTTATCAAGGGAGGGGTTGTATCTAACTCATCTTGTAGTACCTAGGACAGGTGTTTAAGCTGGTAAATGTTTGTTGAATGACTTGGTGTTTGAGGGAAACAGAAAAGTCTACCTCTGCATCTTATTTACCCTTGGTAATAATAATTCTCTTTACTTTAAGTAACCTAATGCATCTTTTTTTTTTTTTTTTTTTTTTTGAGACGGAGTCTCGCTCTGTCGCCCAGGCTGGAGTGCAGTGGCACGATCTCGGCTCACTGCAAGCTCCGCCTCCCGGGTTCACGCCATTCTCCTGCCTCAGCCTCCCGAGTAGCTGGGACTACAGGCGCCCACAACCGCGCCCGGCTAATTTTTTTTTGTATTTTTAGTAGAGACGGGGTTTCACCGTGGTCTCGATCTCCTGACCTTGTGATCTGCCCACCTCGGCCTCCCAAAGTGCTAGGATTACAGGCGTGAGCCACCGCGCCCGGCCCCTAATGCATCTTTTAAACCTCTTATTCAATTTAAACAAGTATTTCCTGAGACCTTCATACATGCTATTCCATCTACCTGGAATACCCTCACCCACTCTATACACTCAAAGACCTCCTACTCCTCATTCAAGAAAAAGCAGAATTTAATCATTAGGAAGAAGAAAAGTAAACCACAACGATAAACCGCTACACATTCATCAGATCAGCAAAACTAAAGCATCTGACAACACATAGTATTGGTGACGATGTGAAGCAAAGAGAGCTCTCATTCAGTGCTGGTGGGAGAGTAAACTGGTACTGACACTTCAGAAAAATAATTGGAGAGTGTAGTGTGCAGAAAAATTTCCTGCAAAAGATGTCCAGACTGAAGTGCTGGAACCTGTGAATGTTACCTTAAATGGCAAAAAGGATTTTGCAGATGTAATTAAAGATTGTGAAATGAAGAGATTATACTGGATTATTTGGGTGGGCCCTTAAAGCAATCATATATATCCTTCTAAGAGGGAAGCAGAGGAACATTTGACACAGACAGAAGAGGAGAAGGCACCACAGAAGCAGAGCTTGGAGTGATGCTGCCACAAGCCAAGGGATGGTGGTGGCTACCAGAAGCTGGGATAGGCAAGGAACACATTCTCCCCTAAGCCTCAGGAGGGAGTGCAGTCCTGCTGGCACCTTGATTTCAGTCTAGTGGAACTGGTTGTAGATTTCTGGCTTCCTGAACTATGAGAAAATACATTTATATTCTGTTAAGCCACCATGTTTATGGTAATTTGTTGTAGCAGTTACAGGAAATAGTATAGACAGCCAAACTCATGCATACCCATACCTATGTCCAGCAATTCTACTTCCAGGTATATCCCTACAGAAACACAAGCATTTGTTCACCAAAAACCATGCACAGGAATGTTCATAGCAGCATTATTCATAACAGCCTCAAACTGGAAACAACCCAAATGTCCATCAGCAGTTCAGTGCATGAACTCATTGTGTATATTCATACAATGGAGTACCATGATACACCAATAAATGAGTCAACTACAGACAAGGAAAACATAAAAGAATCTCACAAACGCTGGGCAAATGAAACCAGACACAACAGCAAACATATGGTATGATTCCATTTATATTATGTTCAAGAAGAGATAAAATTAACTCTATCACTGAGTGATGAAAAACTAGAAAATTGAAGAAAAACAAGGCAGTGGCTCATGCCTGTAATTCCAGCACTGTAGGAGGCTGAGGGGGATTGCTTGAGCCCAGGAGTTCAAGACCAGCCTGGGCAACATAGTGAGACCCCGTCCCTACTAAAAAGAAAAAAATTAGCCAGGTGTGGTGGTGTGTGCCTGTAGTCTCAGCTACTTAAGAGGCTGAGGTGGATTGCTTGAGCCCAGGAGTTTGAGGTTACAATGAGTCGTGATCGTGCTGCTACACTCCATTCTGGGTGACAGAGCAAGACCCTGTTGAAAGAAGCAAAAGAAAAAGAGAAAGAAAGAAACGAAGGAAGAAGGTGAGGGAGAGAAGAAAGAAGGAAGAAAAGAAGGAAGGAAGAAAGAAAGGAAGAGGTTGGGTGCCGTGTCTCATGCCTGTAATCCCAGTACTTTGGGAGGCTGAGGCTGGAGGATCACCTTAGGTCAGGAGTTTGAGACCAGCCTAGCTAACATGGTGAAACCCCGTCTCTCACTAAAAATATAAAACTTAGCCAGGCATGGTGGCATGAGCCTGTAATCCTAACTACCAGGGAGGCTGAAGCAGAAGGATCTCTTGAAACTGGGAGGCAGAAGTTGCAGTGAGCCGAGATTGTGCCATTGAACTCCAGCCTGGGCAACAGAGTGAGGCCTTGTCTTGAAGGAAAAAAAAAAAAGGAAGGAGAGGGAGGGAGGAAGAAAGGCAGGAAGGGAGGAAGGGAAGGTGGAAAGAAGGAAGGAAGGAAGGAAGGAAGGAAGGAAGGAAGGAAGGAAGGAAGGAAGGGAGGGAGGGAGGGAGGGAGGGAGGGAGGAAGGGAAGGAAGAAAGGGAGGGAGGGAAGGAAGGGAAGGAAATGGAGGGAGGGAGGAAGGAAGGGAGGGAAGAACGGAGGGAGGAAGGGAGGGAGGGAGGGAGAAAAAGAGGGAGGAAGGAAAGAAGGGAGGGAGGGAGGAAGAGAGAGAGAAGGAGAGCATGACAGAAAGGTAGGCAGGTGGCTCCCTGATGTCCCCCAGAGTCCCTGCTGCTAATGTATTTCTTGGCATGGGTGACACAGGAAAGGAGGGAGGTTCCCTCCTTCATTTTCTTCCCTTCCTTCCCTCCCTCCCTCCCTTTCTTCCCTCCCTCCCTCCCTTCCTTCCTTTTTTCCTTCCTTCTACCTTCCCTCCCTCCCTCCCTTCCTCCCCTTCTTCTTCCCTCCCACACCTTTCTTTTCTTTTTTTTTTTTTTAAAGACATGGTCTCACTCTGTTGCCCAGGCTGGAGTTCGGTGGCACAATCTTGGCTCACTGCAACCTCCGCCTCTCAGGTTGAAGAGATCCTTCTGCTTCAGCCTCCCTGGTAGTTGGGATTACAGGTATGTGCCACCATGCGAGCTGGTTTTTATATTTTCAGCAGAGACGGGGTTTCACCACGTTGGCCAGGCTGGTCTTGAACTCCTGAACTCAAGTAATATGAACTGTTTCTGTCCTGCGCTTTTAGGAATGTTATTTCACAACTAAATATATCTGGGCGGTGGCGGTGGTGATTCCTAACAGAACGCACAGGGAGCTTCCCGGTGCCCTCAGCGTCCTCTGGGCTCTGACCCGCTGTGTCTGCATCATCGCAGGCACCCTCCAGAGCCAGCGCCCAGGCCAGAGTCTCCTCAGGGACCTGTGGGCCATTTGCTGCCGGCCCAGGCATGCTGGGCCTGTCTCACGTGACCTCCTTGTGTGGTAACTGTCGGGTTCCAGGCCTGTGTCCCCACCTGTGCCTGCTCCCCACGTGGAAAAACGTGGAGACCATGGCTGCTGACCCTCGAATGGGTGATGGTGGCACGTTCCCACTTACCGTTTACTCTGTCCGTCTGACTATATCCCATTCAGGCACATCCCGAGACCTTTGCAAGGGCCGAGAAATTCCAGCAAAGGCTGTCCCGTGCCCGGAATGCCCCGTCACTCTGCGGAACTCCCGCTCAGCCCGCATGGGCCGGCTCAAGGTTCCGCTCCTCTGTGGGGCCACGCCGGCCTCCCACATCTCCCGTGGGCTCCGATCTCCCGTGGCTGCACGCCCTGTCTCCACACGATCCTGTTTCTCTACCCCCGAAGCTCCCTGGGTTGTTCTCCGGGCTCAGATCTGACCCACTTCTGAGCCCCGAGGGTCTGTCCCTCACCCCCGCGCGCCTCGCCGGCACTCTGACTCACTCAGGCGAGCTCCACGGCGCTTGCGCTCTGGAGGCCCGAGCCTCTGCCTCGCAGTTCCCGCCAAATGCACTTCCCCAGCGCAGATCCCTTCAGCTTCAAGGTTGGCCCTCCTGACTTCCGGCAGGCACGTGCTGGGCGGGTCCGGGGCTGAACAGGGCTGGGGGGAGGTGGCCCAGAGAATGGGGTGGGGCCAACAACGTGGAACGGAAGCAGGGGGCAGAGCCGGAAATGTGTCCAGCCTTGAGGTAGGAGCCGTATTCAAATGAGGCCAGGAGAAAAGCCAGGGGCTAGGGGCTCAAGGGAATGGCAGGTCCTAGAATCTAGCCCAGTAGTTGAGAGCCCAAACACAGGTAACCCCACCTAGAGGACAGCCTCAGCCTTAGGTCATGAAAATGGAAGGGTCAGGGCAAGGGAGTGGAATCCCCACCTCATGCCTCACCTAACTGCAGTCACTAAGGTACTCTCCATGTCAATGCTCCCACCTCTCAGGTAAATCATCTGCCCTCTCTCAGTTCATTTCACATCAAACATGGCTTTAAAATCCCACAGCGTGGCTGAGGGCTAAATAGACCTTGAGTAGGTGTCCGGTGGAACTCAGCTTCCTCCCACAGAGGGTCAAGGCAGAACCTGGGATCACATAGCAGCTGGCTGGGCCAGGCCTTGGCTCCTGGATGGGACTCAGGACTAGTCTTTGCCACTCCCCTCCTGCACATTAAGACAGGTTGAAGTTCCAGGACAGGCTCCAAGATGTGGGCAGTGGTATCCCTCCCTGCAGGAAAGGCAGCCTTGGAAATCCCTGCCACCCTACCCCCCACTCCCCACCCCTGAGTCCCTTCCCCCTCAGGAAGGAAAACCCTGAGTATTGAGTAAGAGAAACTTGAGTTCCTGAGCCCTTACACGAGGGGTGGGGGAAGGGCAAGAGGCCACAACCTCAGCTGGAGCCACAGAACAGCAGGAGGAAGTGTTTGGCCTCCGAAAGAAGAGACCCAGGTGAAGAGAAGGTCAATGGCCAGAAGGTGTGACCAGTAGGGAGCCACGTGGAGATGAATTCCAGGCAGAGAACACCTGGCTGCCTATCTTTTCCATTTCCAAAGCTTAGGGGCTCCATCAGCTTTGGGTGTAGCTGGCCTACCTCACGGAACAAATTAAAAATCCTGGGAGCAGCTGGGTGCGGTGGCTCATGCCTGTAATCCCAGCGCTTTGGGAGGCCAAAGTGGGCGGATTACAAGGTAAGGAGATCGAGACCATCCTGGCTAACACAGTGAAACCCTGTCTCTACTAAAAATACAAAAAATTAGCCAGGTGTGGTGGCAGGCACCTGTAGTCCCAGCTACTCAGGAGGCTGAGGCAGAAGAATGGCGTGAACTCGGGAGGCGGAGTTTGCAGTGAGCCGAGATCGCATCACTGCACACTAGCCTAGGCGACAGAGCGAGACTCCGTCTCAAAAAAAAAAAAAAATTCTGGGAGCCCCTAAGGACATATAGGAGCAAAGCATGTGTGAAGATGGTTGGAAGAGTTTCTGACTCCGAGGCAATATTCTATTTCTTCCTTTGACAGATGAGAAGACTGAGGCCCGGAGGGAAGACAAGCATGTGGTTATCAGCTGGCATATGGTCCAGCATCCTGTCCAAGCTCCAGCCCCTAACACTGGGCCAGGAACACTCCTTCCCCCAGCCTACTGTGGTCCAAAAGCTGGGCGTGGTGACAGGCACCTGTAGTCCCAGCTACTTGGGAGGCTGAGGCGGGAGGATCGCTTGAGCCCAGGAGCTTGAGGCTGGCCTGGGCAACATAGCAGGACCCTCAACTCTAAAAAAATTTTAAATTAAATAATAAATAAAGAGTCCTAGAGAGGCCGATGCCCACCTATGCCCTTTCCAGGGCAGTTTAATTGGTATCATTTGTAAAAGATCTTTTCCATTACCCCCAAAGCCTTTGCATTCCCTTTCAAAGAAGGCAGCTGTTTACTGGTTTTGGCCCCATGTGCAACAGTAGGCCTTGGTCTGATGCTGCCACAACACTCCCGTGTGACACTCCAGATGACAGTCCAAGTGCAAGTCTATGTCCAGCTCTGGGCAGCAGGGGGAAGGTGAGGAGAGTCAGGTCTGTAAATTGAAGCTGGGCAGGGCCCTGGCTGGCTGGAGATGTGTGGGCAAGGTGAGCAGGCCCCATGTGCACCCCAGCTCCAGTGCCCACTGGTGTGGCTGAAGCCCAGGTTGGGTGTGGTCAAATTAGAGGTCCTGAGAGAGAAGCCCTTAGGCCAAAGTGTGTGCTGGGAAGCAGGCCAGGGCAGAGGCCCAGGGAAGATCTCAGCAGGGGCAGTGTGAGCATGAGCAAGTGTGTGCACCTGTGAGCGTGCAGACAGCCCAAGATCAGAGATACAATGTGCAGGGGCCTTTGGTGAATGTGTGGCTGTGCCCCTCCCTTCTGAGATACAGGCCCAGCCCCTGCCTCCAGAGGCTAAGGGAGCACACCTGGGGGTAGGAGAAGTTTGGGAAGGAAACTCAGCTGGAAATGGTTTAGGCCTCAGAGCCCACATCCTGTGGGAGGGGCTGTCAAGGGGCCTGCTGTCCTGGTCCTGTCGAAGTCCTCAGAGATGCTGGAGTGACAGTCCTCTAGGGGTAGAGATGGTCGTCTTCCCAGGAGAAGGTGGCCCAGAGACTCAGAGGTGGGATCAGTCCTGCCAGTCCTGGATCAGGAGGCCTCTGTCGGGCGCCGCCCCCCTTCCTCCTCCATCAGCAACAGGCGGCGCCGGCCAGCCTCATAGTCAGCCTCATCCACACTGACCAGCAGGCGAACAGCCTCCCGGCCCACAGCCTCTCGCAGGGCCTCAGTCAGGAACACGCCCCGCAGGGCCTGCAGCAGGGCGCCACTCAGGTAGTCGCCCCAGAAGGCGTCCAGATAAGAGAGCTCTGAGAACTTGATGTCACAAACCACGGAGCCCAGGTCCCTTGAGCGCAGCACCGCGGTGGCCTGACCAAACACATCCAGCTGCCGAGCCAGCGCCTGGGGCCGCCGGGATGCCACGCCCTGCTCCAAGGCCGGCCCATGCTCGCAGTACTCCGCTCGAACCCGGAGCCGGATGTCTGCAGGGGAAGGAGGGATTTGTCAGGGAGGGGGCCAACACTAGACACACTGCTTACGGGGACCACCACCACCCTTCCTCCCTCCAGCCTTCTCCCTCCACCCACTTCCGGTAGCCACACCCTAGTCCTGACACAGCCTCCCCAGCTCTGTGGGTTCCCTGACCAAGTACATCCTCCTCCTCTCCAGCCCCACCACCTCCTCACTGCTCCAACAAGCCTCTCCCCTGCCAGGGGTGCTCTTTCCCTTGATCTGCACAACACTTGCTCCCTCTCTTCCTGCAGGTCTTTGATCAAAAGCCACCTTTCCAACAAGGCCCACCTAGACCAACCTATTTACAACTGTAACCACCCACCCAGCCCTCTCCACAGCACACCAGGTCCCACACCCTGCTCCATTTTTGTCCAAGGCACTTATCACCTTCTAACCTCCTCTGTCAGTTACTATCTGGTCATCATCTGTCTCTACACTCAGTGTGGAGAGACAGATGACAGGAAGGAAAGGGTTTTTGTCTGTTTTGTTCACTTGTGTAACTGTGGCACACAGTGGGGGCTCAATATGTATTTGTGAAGAACTAATGCATGAACTAAAGGACTTGCCTTTAGGCAACCAGCCTCACACCCAGCCCCCAAATAATGAGATTCACATGGTGCCAGCCACATCCCCATCCCTCCCATGCACCTGAGCCACCACTGCGGACGCGCAGGGTCCTGACCAGGCCAGGGAGGCTTGCGGCTGGACCTGTGCTGGCTCTACTGGGAGTCAGGTGCTCTCTTGCCACAGAGCTACTAAGATGATGGGCTGGAAGCCCAGAGCTGCTGGGGGCCACTGTGCCAAGAGGAGAGAAGGAAGCCTACATAGGGCCAGCCGCGGAGAGAAAAAGATTCCTGAGGTCATCACATTAGCCCATGATCGTAGCTGGATTTTCAGCTACACTCAACTCCCCTTTTTGCTAAAGCCAGTTTGAGTTGGTTTCTGTCACAGCTGTCCCCACATATGCCCAAATGAGGTGGCAGCTGTGCACAGGGGACAGGACACTGGACTTCTGAGGCTATCCTGTAATCATGAACTTCGCTTACCACCTCTCTTCCAGGATTTCTGAATTCCCACCCATCACCTGGGCTAGAGACAGTACCCCAATTCTCTCTACACACCCAGTGAGGCTGTCCTGAGGATTAGCTGTGAGCCAGAAATAGCAGTAGCCAACACTTTCAGAGTGCTGACTATCTGCCAGGCGCTACACCAAGTACTTGAATCACAGAAACTCATTTAACCTACAAATGACCCTGTGGGACAGGCCCTATTACCTCCAACTTACAGATGAAGAAATGGAGGCCAAGAGAAATGAAGTGACTCACCCAAGGTCACATGGCCAGGCAATGGCAGTGCCTGACAGAGGTCATTTAACCTCCTATGTCCCTGAGAGTAGGCTCCTCAATTAATGAAGTGGATTCCCACACAGGAGCCTTTAGCAGTGTGACCTGTGACAAGTCACAACCTCTCTGAGCATGGGTTCCTGCCTAAACAAGGGGACAATTCCTGCTGTGAGGAGCTGTTAAGAAGATTAAAAAGAGCAATGGATGGAAAGGAACAAGCTAACACTGCACACAGCGTCCAAGGGGTGCTCCTGGAATGGCAGCCATCAACCCCTCTGATATGCCAATTACCTGACCCTTGGGGATGCAGTAGAATCAGCCCTGTGGGGCAGGGGCCACCGTTAGCCCACTTGACAGATAAGGAAACGAGGCTCTGGGAGGGAACGTCTCATGCTGTGGCTCCCTTCAACTTTCATAGACCATGTCAGCCACTGAGCAGAAAAGAGAAGGCAGGGCCCCTGCTCCCCAAGACAACCTCACAGCCCTGCCCACTTCCTCCTCCCACCCCAAACCCTTCCTCTTTCTGGCTCTAGGGGAACCCCATCCTCTCCACTCAATGCCCAGGGAAGCCTGCCCGGCCTCAGCCCCCGGGCCCTCCCACGGCATTCAGGCCCAGCTGTCTCCATCCAGAGGACCAGGTCCTTGACTGAGTCCTTGACTCCAGTAAGCAACTGGCCATGACCTCAATCAATGTGGGTGGGAAAGCAGGGGGCTGGGAGAAGCAGCGCCTGTTCCAGGCCACACAGGGGTGGCTGGCCACAGAGGCAGGGCAGGGTGGCAGAGTCCTACAGACCTTGAGGTGAGTCCCAGCTCTGCCACTCTCTAAGCTGTGGGGCCTTGGGCATGTGACCTCACCTCTCTGAACCTGTTTCCCCATCTGACACACAAACAAACAAGAGGTCCCTGCTGCACATTGAGGTCACAAGGATTAAATGAGGCAACTCGTAAAATGCTTGACTCACAGCCCTACGACAAAGAAGGCTCCCAAAAACAGGAACTGTAATTTCGACACCCACCTCCCTACCACTATGGCCCTCACCCAGGCCTTCACCTCTCTCTCATGGGTCCCTAAGCCAACCTCCTCCTTGGACTCCTCCAACCCCTCCCATGTCCCCCCATACCCTGCACTCGAGTCACAAGAAAATGTTCCCAACAAGACCCTTACTCAGAAAATGACCTGTCTACCTCCTCCATCCAGAACACTTGCCAAGGCTCAGCTAGTGAGCTGAGTCCTCTCTCAGTTCGTCCTTCTCCCCAGCGTGAACCTCTGGTGTAAATTCTCAATTCACCCAGAGCCCCTACCATGTCACAGTGGACAGGGGAAAGGGACAAGGCCAGAGCAGATCTCTGTGCCCCCGTTCAATCTTTTTTTTTTTTTTTTTTGAGACGGAGTCTCGCTCTGTTGCCCAAGCTGGAGTGCAGTGGCATGAACTCGGCTCACTGCAAGCTCCGTCTCGTGGGTTCATGCCATTCTCCGGCCTCAGCCACCGGAGTAGCTGGCACTACAGGCGCCCACCACTGCGACTGGTTAATTTTTTTGTATTTTTGGTAGAGACGGGGGTTTCACTGTGTTAGCCAGGATGGTCTCGATCTCCTGACCTTGTGATCCGCCCGCCTCGGCCTCCCAAAATGCTGGGATTACAGGCGTGAGCCACCGCGCCTGGCCTCAATCTCTTATTCAACAGATATTTCATGAATGCCAAGCATGCTACAGTGACACGAGGGCCCTGCCACAAGTGGGACGGGGAGACGTGTAACCCTCAGTTAGGAAGCACTCCCCACAAGCCAGGCTCTACTCAAGGGCTTTCCTCTCTCAGCCCATCTAATCCTCAGAGCACTTCATCAGCCCCGTTTACAGATGAGCAAATCCTTCAGCAGACCACACTCCCACCTCTGAGCTGGAAAGCATGATCATGGTGCACAGGGAAAAGACAGGGAGGTGCCACCAGGCAATAGGAGAAGGTGAGCCTTCTCTGAGCCTCTGCTCCACCCTTAGCACCCAATCATGTGCTTTACCCCTCCCCAAAATAATCACAACAGGTGACACCTGCATATAGCTTTTACTATGGGCTGGCACAGTACTACATACTTCACATCTGCCGACCCCTTGGATTGTCCCCACAACCTTATGAGGTGATGCTGTTATTATCCCTTTTCTGCAGATGGGGACATTGAAGCACACAAGTTGAGTCACCTGCCTAAGGCCACCAGACAGGAAATGGCAGAGCTGGAATTTTACCTGAAGTATTGGTTCCTGCATCTGCGCTCTTAACTACCCCATCCTGTTTGCTACCTCACACAGAACCATACACATCAAATACACAACTAAAAGACATCTGAGGGCCAGCAGAGAAAATGAGACAGAGCAAGTTATAGTTCAGATTGAAAGGATCAGAGATCTCTCTAGAAAATGACATCTGAAGTAAAATGTGAAGGAGGACAAGTAGGTTTAGAAAGAAAAACAAGAGAGAAAAAAAGAATGGCATTCTCAGGAGAGATGAGCATTCATGGAAGTCCAGAGAGAAAATGAACTTCAGGCCTGCACAGGCTGAGGGGCCGGTGTGGCAGGAACGTGGAGGGCAGAAGGGCACTAGAGGAGAACTGGCAGCCAGGTCAGGGAGGCTGATCTCAATCCCAATCGCCAGCAGACTCAAGATTCTACGGCCTCTGGAGGTGACCACACCTCTCTGCACCTCGGTGGCCTCCTGTGTAAAACAAGGCTCCCCCTAGCAGCCGCCCACATGGGGCTATTGTGATAATTTGGGGCTGAATGCAAGGAAAGAGGGGAGGCCAGGAAGGCCAGGCATGCAGAGAGGACAAGAGGCAGGACCTGCTGACTTAGGGGCGACTCCAGCTGTGCTGTGAAGTGGCAGGTGAGTAGAAACAGGGCCACGGCAGCAGGTGGGGAAGGGTCACAAGTGGCTGTCCAGGATGAGAGCAATAGACACGGAGAGCAGTGGAGGAACTGTCCAGTGTGGCCCTGAGTAGGGAGGCGGGAAGAGTATCCAGCACCATGTGTGCTGGACCGGGAGCTGGCTGCATCTTTTCCACTTTGGCAGCTGTGGGGAAAAGTTCCCTGTCCCTGGGAGGGCAGGGGCAGGTGCCACGCCTTCCTAGAGAGGAGAGCTGCTCCTGCTTCCTCCACGCAGGTGGGCCCGGCACCCTTTTGTCCCCCACCCCCACCTCACCAGTCTCTCTTCGGGGCAGATGGGACATCAAGTGAAATGGGCTACTCAGTGGGGGACCAGGGCGAAGTTCGAGGGAGCAGGTCCTGGGCTGGGTGTGTCTGGGAGCCCAGAGATGAACTTCATTCAAGTCCTCCCTCCAAGAGTTCCTAGTTGGGTGGTGATCAGGTTTGGATGTGAGTTCTCTCCCAATCTCATGCTGAAATGTGACTCCAATATTGTAGGTGGGGCCTGATGGAAGGTGTTGGATCATGGGGCTGGGTCCCTCATGAATCCCTTGATGACGAGTGAGTTCTTGCTCTGGTATTTCCCGTGACCGCTGGTTAAGTGTGTGGCAGCTCCCCCACCCCCCACCTCTTGCCATGTGACAAGCCAGCTCCCTTTGGCCTTCCACCATGAGTGGAAGCTTCCGGAGGTCCTCAACAGAAGCAGATGCTGGCATCATGCTTCTTATACAGCCTGAAGAAGCGTGAGCCAAATAAACCTCTTTTCTTTACAAATTACACAGTCTCAGGTCTTTTTTTTTTTTTTTTTTTTTTTTTTGAGACGGAGTCTCGCTCTGTCGCCCAGCCCAGGCTGGAGTGCAGTGGCGCGATCTCAGCTCACTGCAAGCTCCGCCTCCCGGGTTCACGCCATTCTCCTGCCTCAGCCTCCCGAGTAGCTGGGACTACAGGCGCCCACAACCGCGCCCGGCTAATTTTTTGTATTTTTAGTAGAGACGGGGTTTCACCGTGGTCTCGATCTCCTGACCTTGTGATCCGCCCGCCTCGGCCTCCCAAAGTGCTGGGATTACAGGCGTGAGCCACCGCGCCCGGCCCAGTCTCAGGTATTTCTTTATAGCAACACAAAAATGAACTAACACAGGTGGGCTGGGGAAAAAGAGGACCTGTGCTTCCACAGTACTGGAGGGCTTCCAGCCTTGCTGGAGAGAGGTGGCCAATGTGCTTCAGTGGAGAGACCCCACACCTGCCCCTGCCACCACACCAGGACCAGCACCAGCCCCCTCTGGACAATGGTGGGACCCCTCCCAGCATCCTGGCTTGCCTCACTCATCTCTTCTCCACAACAAAGCCAGCATCATCATGTCAAATGGAAAGTTCTTCAACTCCTACTGAACTACTGATTTGAGGCAATGAGGAGAAGCTGCCTCCAACTCCAGAGAGGGATAAGCAGCCATCACCTGCTTCCTGATGGAGGGGCACAACACACCCTCAGAAGCAGGCTTGAGGAAAACAAAACATCAAACCAGAATCTGATCAAGCCTCTCCAGACCCTACTTCCAATCTTCAGGAAATACAAAAGACAGGGTAGAACACACTGATCAACCCTACTGCAGGATACAGTCAGCAAAATCCAGTCTTCGGGAAATGCTACGGGACAACTGCTTTCAAAAAATACAATGCAAGGCAGAGAAAGACAGATGGTAGGGGAAAGGACAGACTTCAGAGAACCTACACTTATGAGACAACTGAAAATCTGAGCACTGATCAGATATTTGATAGTAAGGAGTTATTAATCTTTTTTGGTGTGAAACCCTATTTTTATCTTTGGCCAGCCACAGTGGCTCACACCTGTAATCCCAACACTTTGGGAGGCCGAGGCAGGCAGATCACCTGAGGTCGGGAGTTCGAGACCAGCCTGACCAACATGGAGAAACCCCATCTCTACTAAAAATACAAAATTAGCCAGGTGTCATAGCATATGCCTGTAATGCTAGCTACTCGGGAGGCTGAGGCAGGAGAATCACTCCAACCCAAGAGGCAGAGGTTGCAATGAGCTGAGATCGTGTCATTGCACTCCAGCCTGGGCAACAAAAGCAAAACTCCATCTCAAAAACAAAATACACAGTGAAACATCTACAGATGACATCATAGGGCAACCAGAATTGACTCCAAAATTCCTAATTATCCTAAGTTGAGATCAGTCATGAGTTGACAATGGCTGAAGCTAGTCTATTCACTTTGGTATATTTTCCACAGAAAAAATTGCAGGGGCCAGGCGGTGGCTCATGCCTGTAATCCCAGCACTTTGGGAGGCCAAGGCAGGTGAATCGCTTTGAGCTCAGGAGTTCAAGACCAGCCTGGGCAACAGGGCAAGACCCTGCCTCTAAAAAAAAAAAACACAGAAATTAGCTAGGCATGGTGGGTGATGTTTGCAGTCCTAGCTACTCAGGAGTCTGAGGCTGGAGAATCACTTGACCTGGGAAGCGGAGGTTGCAGTGAGCTGAGATTGAGCCACTGTGCTCCAGCCTGGGCGACAGACTGAGACCCTGTCTCATAATTTAAAAAAAAAAAAAAAAAAAATTGCAGGGGAGAAGCAAAACTGATCCTGTCATTCAAATCCTCCAACTGCTTTCCATAATTAAAAGAAATGCAAAACCCAGGCCCCGCAGGATCTGCCCTGGTTCCCTCTCCTAGGGGTCTCCTCCATTCCTGCCAGTTTCCTTGCCATCCTCCACGCTTCGCTTGAGCACTGGCACGTCCCACTTGGGCCTGTGCTCCCGCTGTCCTCTCCATCGGGAACATCCTTTCCCTGACGTCTGAAATCTCTCCCTTGGCTTTCTCCCGCCAGAACACAAGCTCAATGAGGGCAGGGCCTCCCATCCCTGCTAACCTAGCCAATACTAAACACTCTATAAATACATATGGAATAAACAAATAAACAAACCCAAGTTTCAGTCCAGCTCTGCCCCCTGCCACTGAGACTAGTGACTGCCTTTCCCTGAGCATGCCTCTTCCTTTGCAAGATGTCACCCCACCTCAACGGCTGTCTTGAGAACTCACGGCCAGGTGTGTAGTGCCCACCACAGACCCTGAGAAGGACACGGTCGCTCAGATGTCCTGTGTCCAAGCCTAGGACCACCAAGGTGCCCTTCCTCACTGTCTCAGGCAGTTGGGAGTTTGTCTAGTTCTATCCCTCAATGGAGGGCAGCTGGCGGGGAGTCACAGGTATCACAGCTGAGGAGGAGTTAAGAATGGCAGGCCTCTTCTTCAGTCAGGCCTTCCACCTCTGGCATTTGGCCTCTCTAAAAGTAAGCCATCCCTTTTTTTTTTTTTTTTTTTTTTTTTGGAGACGGAGCCTGTATCTGTCGCCCAGGCTGTAGTGGTGCAGTGGTGCGATCTCGACTCACTGCAACCTCTGCCTTCTGGGTTCACTCCATTCTCCTGCTGAGTAGCTGGAACTACAGGCACCCACCACAACGCCCTGCTAATTTTGTGTGTGTGTGTGTGTGTGTGTGTGTGTGTGTGTGTGTGTGTGTGTGTGTGTGTGTGTGTGTTTGGTAGAGACGGGGTTTCACCGGGTTAGCCAGGATGGTCTCCATCTCTTGATCTCGTGATCCGCCCGCCTCGGCCTCCCAAAGTGCTGGGATTACAGGCGTGAGCCACTGTGCCTGGCCGCCATCCCATTTTCCAGAGGGAAAAACAGGAGCCCAGATGGGGAGAACCTCACTCCAGCCCCACCCTGCCCGGTGAGTCAGCAGTCAGACCTGCTCACCCATCTCCCACAGAGGCCTAGCCATGCCCTGGTTAACAACCTCCTCGCCTCGGGAAACATTCGAAGCCTCCCTTGGTCTGTTCCTGTCTTCCTTGAGGCAATGACTCCCTCACCTGCCCAGCCAGCCTGGTGGCTCTGGGAATTACTGGCTGATTCGAAGGGGAGTCACACCAGGCAACCACCCCCTCAAACTCTGCCCCACAAGCCCGCGTAGCTGCCTGGACCTAGGGCTGGCTCTCTAGGTCTGTTCCTTCTGACAGCACCCAGCACAGGTATCTGCTGCCTCATCTACAAAGTGGGCATGATGCCCACTCCCTGGAGGGCCATCATGGGCACTAGGAGGGGGCAGGTGTGCATGCTTTGTGGGCTGGAGAAAGCTCTGCAAATGGCAGAAGGAAGCACCTCCAGGCCAAGGTCTCCTGGAAGACGGGACACGCCAGCATCTCACCAGCTCCAACTAGGCCGCCTGACCTCCGGCTTCCACACTGGCCTCCTCCACTGAACCCTTCCACCTTGAGCACCTGCCGCTTCCCCCAGTGCCTCCTCCCCTCCCTCAGCAGCCTCAGCCCTCCACAGGGGCTCAGCACCACCCCTAGCCTCATGTTTCATTAGGGCACTTGTCACTAGCTGATGCCACCTGCTATGCTGGCTTATTTTCGAGTTATCTGTCTCGCCCACTATAATGTAAACTTCTGGAGGCTGAGGAATTTCTTCACCTGGTCCAATTCTGTGCCCTCCGTGCCTGGAACAGTGCTTGGTATAGAGAAGATACTCACTAATAAAAACTGGATAAAGGAATTAACAAATAAACCCTTCTATGGCTCCCCCACCCACCGCCCCCTGGAATAAAATCCAAACCTTCAAGGCCCCCTGCCTGCTTCATCTCAACCCGCTCTCACCCACAAAGCCTCTGCTCCAGACAGACTCAGCCCTGACCACATCCGGCTAGGGACTGCACACATAAGTCACTCTGCCAGGATCACCCTTTCCAGCTCCTCTTCCAGCTTCCTTGAGCTTGTTCTAGACATGGCACCTCCACAAGGAAACTGGGGCTGGTCAGGGGACTCCCTGCACACGCCAGAGCCCCTGCACTCACGATGCCTGTGCCACTTGTCACACCAGCCTCGCTGCCACTTTTCTGATCTGTCTTCTCTGCAGCCTGAGAGCTCGAAGACCATATTTGATCCCTTCTGTGTTTCCAAAGGCTGCCCAACTAGACAAAGGAGTACTACAGTTGAGGGGGTGCTCATGGCTGTGTCCTCCCCACAGGACCAAGTGGAATTTCTCAAGGGCAAGGTCAAAGTAGTCTCACAGCAGAGTCCCCAATCCACTGTGTCTACAGTCAGCCCTATGGCCAGTGCCCTTCTTTACTTCCTAGGTCACTTCTCACCCTCTCCAACACGACCCCCAGGCCAGACCTCTGCCCAGTCCTTCTCTGCAGACCTCACAGCCTCTTCAAGCGATTAATCTACTTAACACACACCTAGCAGAGCACCTACTAGATGCCCAGTGCGTGCTAAACACTTTGAAAACCCTAACTTGCTTAATAACTGATTTTCCAGATGGAGTTAGAGTTCCTTGAAGAGGTATCACATCATGTCACCCTCCTGCTCAAAACCCATTGACAGTGCCTGGTGCATGGAATAAAATCCAAACTGTCATCCCTGCCGTGGTCCTCCAGGCCCAGCTGCTCCGGCCCCAGCCTGGCTCCTAGACATGCTCCCACCCTCTCTTCGTGGCGCTTATCATTGTCTAAAATGATCTTCAGTCTCACTGGTCACCTGACTAGGCCAGCTCCATAAGATCGGGAACCCTCGCTGCAGCACTCCTGCCCCAGGCATACTGCGCAGCAACAGTGAGAACAATAAACCCTCGTACAGCGTGTGCCAGGTTGGGCGCTGCTCCAGGCATACCGTGGGTAAATCTGTTTTCTCCCAACAATCCAAACAGGGAGGCGATTATCAGCCTCACTTTACAGATGTGGAAACTGAGGTGGATGGCTGGACGCGGTGGCTCACACCTGTAATCCCAGAACTTTGGAAAGCCGAGGCAGGTGCATCACTTGATGTCAGGAGTTCGAGACCAGCCTGGCCAACATGGTGAAACCCGTCTCTACTAAAAATACAAAAATCAGCTGGGTGTGGCAGTGGGTGCCAGTAATCCCAGCTACTTGGGAGGCTGAGGCAGGAGAACTGCTGAGCCCAGGAGGCGGAGGTTGCAGTAAGGCAAGATCACGCCACTGCACTCCAGCCTGAGAGACAGCGTCTCAAAAAAAAAAAAAAAGAAATGAAATGAAACTGAGGCAGAGAGGTTCAATTACTGGCCTGAGGTTGGACAACTTATTTAAGTGCCAAGACCAGGATGTAAATCAGGCAGCCTGATCCAGGATCGTCGTTTTTTTAGCCTGTGATATGCTGCCACTGCACAAGAAACGTCTGAATAAGTAAACCCAGGCAGATGTTTACTGAATACACAACTGAAACTAGGGCAGGGGGTTGTCAGGAAAGGCTTCCTGAAGGAGGTGGCACAAGATCTGATCCTTCAACGATGGATAGGATGCAGACAGGCAAGATGACAAGAGAAAGGACAAGAATTCCACTGTGGTGAACGAGAGCTGCCACCCATCTGCCAAGTGTGTCATATGCCCCAGAAAAATGCTCATTTCTCCCACCCTCTGTAGCCCGCCCGGGGCACGCATTGCCAAGGCCTGCAGACACCTACCACAGGTCACTTTGCCTTCGGAGGAAGGTCTGGCGGGCTCTGGCTGCTGCTGGGGTGCGGCTGGAGCCCCTCTCCGCCGCCGTCTGGCACCACCACTGGGCCGGCCTCGACTCCGCCGCTGCCGCTTGGTTGGGGGGGAGCCTGAGGAGAAAAAAATGGGGCAAGTTGAGGACTAGGATGACAGCTAGAGTGCCCAGCTGTATGCCTGGAAAATAACTCAAGGTGTTCTTGGTGCTGAGCCCGAGTGAGCCACTCTGCCTCCCTTCTTCAGTGGCCCTTTCTAAAAGATGAAGAGTACCAACTAGTATCATCTAGGAAGGGCACATGAATACACCCTACCATGCTGCAGCAGGCCCACTCCAGGTGTGATGGGACCCTAGAGAAATCTCTGCACACTTACACCAGGAGACAAACACGACAACCGCCACCAGGGCATTGTTTATCACGATGAAAACCTGGGAACAACATATCTGGCAAGAAAAAACAGGAATATAGGGAGATCTCCAAGATAGACTGTTTAAGGATTTAAAGCAAGATACAAATAAGTGTGTACAATGTGCTGTACTTTGCATAAGAAAAGAAAGAAATTAAGATTATATATATTTGCAAAATGAAACACTGGAAGCACAGACTAGAAATGAATGAACTGGGGGTGACGGGCACCCAACAGTAGAAATGACATGTCTAAAAACACTTTTCTTTTTTTTTTCTTTTTTTTTTTGAGACAGAATCTCGCTCTGTCTCCCAGGCTGGAGTGCAGTGGCACCATCTCGGCTCACTGCAAGCTCCACCACCCGGGTTCACGCCATTCTCCCACCTCAGCCTCCCAAGTAGGTGGGACTACAGACGCCCACCACCACGCCCGGCTAATTTTTTGTATTTTTTAGTAGAGACGGGGTTTCACAGCATTAGCCAGGATGGTCTCCATCTCCTAACCTTGTGATCCGCCCGCCTCGGCCTCCCAAAGTACTGGGATTACAGGCGTGAGCCACCGTGCCTGGTCAAAAAACACTTTTCATATTTGTTTTTTTGTTGTTTTTTTTTTTTTTGAGATCGAGTTTCACTCTTGTTGCCCAGGCTGGAGTGCAGTGGCGCAATGCAACCTCTGCCTCCCAGGTTCAAGCAATTCTCCTGCCTCATGCCCCCGAGTAGCTGGGATTACAGGTGTCTGCCATCACAACTGGCTAATTTTGTATTTTAAGTAGAGATGGGTTTCACCATGTTGGCCAGACCAGTCTGGAACTCCTGACCTCAAGTGATCCACCTGCCTTGGCCTCCCGAAGTGCTGGGATTATGGGCGTTGAGTCACCAAGCCCGGCCCCATGCTTCAGTTTTGACTTTTGACTCATGTAACCGATTTACACATTTAAAAAGTTAAAAGAAATAAACCATAAAATTAACACAAACAGGCCAGGCATGCGGTGGCTCCCACCTATAATCCCAGCACTTCTGGAAGGCCGAGGTGGGTGGATCACTTGAGATCAGGAGTTTGAGACCAGTCTGACCAACATGGTGAAACGTGTCTCTACAAAAAATACAAAAATCAGCTGGGCATGTTGGTGCTCACCTGTAATCCCAGCTACTGGGGAAGCTGAGGATGGAGAATTGCTTGAACCTGGGAGCCGGAGGCTGCAGTGAGCCAAGATTGTGTCACTGCACTCCAGCCTGAGCAACAGTGTGAGACCCTGTCTCAAAAAAAAAAAAAAAAAAAAAGAAAATTAAACACAGAAGAAAATGAACCTGGTCGGATGCTGTGGTTCATGTCTGTAATCGCAGCCTACAGCCCAGCAGTTCAAAACCAACCTGGAACCTGGGGCAACATGGAAAAATCCGTCTCTACTAAAAAAAAAAAAAAAATTAGCCAGGTGTGGTGGCACGTGCCTGTAGTTCCAGCTACTTGGGTGGCTGAGGTGGGAAGACTGCTTGAGTCCAGGAGGTCTAGGCTGCAGTAAGCAATGTTTGCGCCACTGGACTCCAGCCTGGGAAACAGAGCTAGACCCTTGAAGGGAGAAGGAAGAAGAGAAGGAAAAGGAAGGAAGGAAGGAAGGGAAGAAGGGAGGGAGGGAGGGAGGAAGGGGATTGTATACATAATTGGTAACATGAATAATCAGATGAAAGATTATTCAAGTAACTTGAAGAACATTCTGACTGTAAAATCTCAATGGGATATGCTCAGAGAACAAAAAACACAAATAAAATCTAAGTTTCATTCACTAGATATAGTCAGCAGTTGTACTGACTTTGTTATTTTGATGCTATTTAATTACCATTGTAAAATAAATCAAACAAATCCACATCACAGTATTATTAAGAGGAAAGACTTTTAGTATAAAAAAGTCTGGCTGGGGCCAGGTGCAGTGGCTCACGCCTGTAATCCCAGCACTTTGGGAGGCCAAAGCGGGCGGATCACCTGAAGTCGGGAGTTCAAGACCAGCCTAACCAACATGGAGAAACCCCGTCTCCACTAAAAATACAAAATTAGTCGGGCGTGGTGGCACATGCCTGTAATCCCAGCTACTCAGGAGGCTGAAGCAGAAGAATTGCTTAAACCCGGGAGGCAGAGGTTGCAGTGAGCCGAGATCATGCCATTGCACTTCAGCCTGGGCAACAAGAGTGAAACTCTTTCTCAAAATAATAATAATAAAAAGTCTGGCTGGGAGCAGTGGCTCACACATATAATCCCAGCACTTTGGGAGGCCAAAGCAAGCAGTTCAGCTGGGGTCAGGAGTTCAAGACTAGCCTGGCCAACATGGTGAAACCCCGTTCCTACTAAAATACTAAAAATACATTAGCTGGATGTGGTGGTGTGTGCCTGTAGTCCCAGCTACTCGGGAGGCTGACACAGGAGGATCGCTTGAACCTGGGAGGCAGAGGTTGCAGTGAGCTGAGATGGCGCCACTGTACTCCAGCCTGGGTGACAGAGTGAGACTCCATCTCAAAAAAAAGTCTTTGTAACGTTCTTGTTTCTTTGTTTAGAGTCTGGGTCTCCTTCTATTGACCAGTGGCATGCCACCACACCCAGCTCATTTTTTTTTTCTCTGAGACAGAGTCTTGCTCCGTCACCCAGACTGGAGTGCAGTGGCGTGATCTCAGCTCACTGTAACCTCCACCTCCCTGACTCAAGCAATCCTCCTACCTCAGCCTCCTGAGTAGCTGGGACTACACACACACATCACCATGCCAGGCTAATTTTTTGTATTTTTTATAGAGACAGGGTTTTGCCATGTTGCCCAGGCTGGTCTCAAATGCCTGGGCTGAAGCAGTCCACCCGCCTCAGCCTCCCAAACTGCTGGGACTACAAGTGTGAGCCACTGCACCCAGCCAGGTTTTTTACCTTTTTAGACAGAGGGTCTCACTATATTGCCCAGGCTGATCTCGAACTCCTGGCCTCAGGCAATCCTCCCGCTTCAGCCACCCAAAGCACTAAGATTACAGGCATAAGCCACCAAACATGGCTATGATGTTAATCTTAAATTTAAAATACTAACAGAAACTTTTTGAAAAGTAAAGTCTCTAGCACTATTCACTGAAAGAACCTAGAAACAATATACACACTCAGCACCCAGGTTTTGGTCTCTAAATACTACAGCTTCCTTGAAAAACAGCTGATTCTAGGGTGGGGAAGGGAAAGTTCAAAGTGAGCCCAGGACATCTTGCAGTGCCACAAAGCAGGAAGCACCCAAAGAACAATATAAACACATGAAGAAGACACAAGAGGCTAGCCAACTGGAACCTTCAGAAGACTGACTGACTGTAACAAGTCCGTAAATAGCGTACGGGTCTATAGTGACACTCAAACTCAAAGGGGCATTGGGGGAATACCTCTTGAAAGAGAAAGAAAAAAGAAAAAGAATTAGAAAAATCACCATTTTATAAACACCAATGTGATAACTGATTCAGAAGGAGCTCACACATGTGAAACCCACTGAGTAAATGGCTATTAGGGAACAGGACGTGCCAAAGTATCATCTCATAGACTATTTACTAACCACGAGAACTAAACGTCCCTTCTCAATGGACAAACATGGCAGACAATCGCTTAACCAGGTGATCAAATTTTCCCACATCAGAAAAGCCAGGCCATACATGCCTGGGGATGTACTCCAGTATGAACTAGATGGCAGCAACCAAGGATTATTCCTGCCAGAAACGTATAAACTGAATCTAACCAAGCCTCAGACACAATTCCCATTTAATAAGAAATGTAAGGGAAAGAGGGACGAGTTAAATGACTCCATCAGGAAATAGATAAACAATCAGGACATTCTACAAAACCACCGGCCTGCTAGGGTGAATAAATCAATGTTACAGGAAAAAGAAAAAGGTATGGGGTATAGGGACAGTTTCTGCACTACGGGAGGAAACTAAGGAGACATAACAACGGAATGCATGCCAACTCAACTATGAACAGATTCTGAACGGCCCCACAATCTGCGGATATGTGAAAATTGACTGTTAGAATATTAGAGAATTTGTGTTTATTTTCTTAGGTATAATGGTCTTAAAGTGGTAAAGGAAAACATCCTTATTCTCCATGGATGCCTAATTTAGGGGTAAAGCATCCTGATGTCTGTAATTTACTTTCTTTCTTTTTTTTTTTTTTTGAGACAGAGTCTCGCTGTGTGGCCCAGGCTGGAGTGCAGTGGCCCGATCTCGGCTCACTGCAAGCTCCACCTCCCGGGTTCCCGCCATTCTCCTGCCTCAGCCTCCGAGTAGCTGGGACTACAGGCGCCCGCCACCACGCCCGGCTAGTTTTTTGTATTTTTAGTAGAGACGGGGTTTCACCGTGTTAGCCAGGATGGTCTCGATCTCCTGACCTCGTGATCCACCCACCTCGGCCTCCCAAAGTGCTGGGATTACAGGCTTGAGCCACTGCGCCCGGCCTTGTAATTTACTTTCAAAGGGTTCAACAAAAAATCCAGAATTACATATACACATACAGCAAAAGTAGGAAAATCTTAACAGTTACTGAACCTAAGTGGAAGATGTTAACTGTACTAATCTTTCAACTTCTATGTTTGAAATTTCACATAATAAAAAGAAAAAAAGAGAGGTGGCCAGGGCGCGGTGGCTCATGCCCGTAATCCCAGCGCTTTGGGAGGCCCAGGTGGGCAGACTTCTTGAGACCAGCAGATCAAGACCAGCTTGGGCAACATAGTGAAACCTCATCTCCACTAAAAATACAAAAATATTAGCCAGGCATGCTGTCACACGCCTATAGTTCCAGCTACTTGGGAGGCTGAGGCAGGAGAATTGCTTGAACCTGGGTGGCAGAGGTTGCAGTGAGTAGAGATTGCACCACTGCACCCCAGCCTGAGTGATTGAGACTCTGCCTCAAAAAAAAAAAAAAAAAAAAAAAAAAAAACCAGGCCGGGCGCGGTGGCTCATGCATGTAATCCCAGCACTTTGGGAGGCCAAGGCGGGCGGATGACGAGGTCAGGAGATCGAGACCATCCTGGCTAACATATGAAACCCCATCTCTACCAAAAATTAGCTGGGCATGGTGGCAGGCACCTATAGTCCCAGCTACTCGAGAAGCTGAGGCAGGAGAAAGCAATTAACTCGGGAGGTGGAGCTTGCAGTGAGCCGAGATTGCGCCACTGCACCCCAGTCTGGGCGACAGAGCAAGACTCTGTCTCAAAACAAACAAACAAAAAAACCAAATAGGGGTGGCTGGGCATGATGGCTCATGTCTGTAATCGAGCAATTTGGGAAACTGAGGTAGGAGGATGGCTTGAGGCTAGGAGTCCAAGACCAGCCTGGGCAACAAGGGAAAGACCCCATCTCTATAAAGGATGAAAAAATTAGCCAGATACGGTGGCATGCCCCTGTAGTTCTAGCTACTTAACAGGCTGAAGAGGGAAGACAGCTTGAGCCCAGGAGTTCAAGGCTGCAGAGAGCTATGATTTCACCACTGTACTCCAGTCTGGGTGACAGACCAAGCCCCTATCTTGAAAAAAACAAACAGAAAAAAAAAATTAGGGGCGGTGAGGAGAATAAATAAGTTAATTGGGGCATGGCAATTAAAAGAAAACAATTGGAGATAGCATGAATAAATCTCAGACACATCTAGAAAGACCACCAGGTGCAGAGTAATACCCACAATGTAATACCATTTAAAAGAAATATGAAACCATGTGCAACAATTCTATATGTTGCTTCAGAACACAGTATTTGTAGCAATAAAAACACACACATACATATAATACACACACACAGTGAAAATGAGACAGAATAACCCCTCAGGCCCCTTCCTTGATAGGCACAGTTCATAAGGAAAAGAGGGATACGGCCATCACACCCACCTAGCTGGGCTCACCTGTCTCCCACTGACCCTGCTGAGAATTTGCAGAACTGCTTGACTGCCGACGGCGACGGCAGCTACCCTCTGTCCTCTTTGAAGAGCTGGAGGTGCCATAGCTATAGCGTTCTGGAGACACTGGAGGAAGAGAACAGGAAGAAGCATTCAGTCTCCTGGCACTAATTCCCACTCTGGGAAGAATGCCTGCACCACGGGGTGCCTAAGTTCCCCAGAAGTCAGAGCCCAAATACCCACTCATTCTGAAACACCTCCTGCAGAGGTTGCTCAGATGCCTCCTGAGACAGAGAACTCATCACCACTTGGGGCAATCTAACCCATGTCTATGGCAGCTCAAACTGTCAAGGTTATTCTGTTAATAGTCATGGTCAGGGTCTTTGTAATGGCCCTTTGCCTTGGCATCAACTGCCCCCAGCTCTCCCCAAGGAGTAAGCAGGCCTCTGTGCAGGCTCTGCAAATCTTCTCTTCTAGAGCCTAATGTTCAGACATAGATATCCAAAAACGCTGTCAGCTCTTCCCTAGAGCTGTCCTTCTCCTGCTTATCTAAATCCTATGGGCTTACTCTGGGCCAGGGAAGGCCATAATCCCCCCTCCCCAAACTAGCCACTGCCCCTTTAGCAACCCAGACAAAGGCCTGGTCTAGGCATGCACAGGGCTACTGGCAGCCTGAACCCCTCCTAGCTTCTCACCTCAAGACTGCTATCCTCCAGGGGCACTTCCTTCACAAGGATTAAGGGCATCAACTCTGGGGACAAGCTGGCTGGGTTTGAATTCTGGCTCCCACACTTTCCAGCTACGGTCTCTGCAAGCCCCTTCATAACTTACCTCCCTCTCTCCCCTAGCTTGGGTCCCCTCTGCTCCTGCCACACTGGCCTCTGATGATGCCAAATTCCCACCTCGGGCCTTGGATGCTCCCTGGCATTTTCTCCCCTGGGGTCTATGCATGGCTGGCAGTGCAGCCTCAGGACAAAGCCTCCCTTCACCTTGCTGCTCTCCCAACTCTCTCTATTCCATTATTTTTAGTCTTCCTAAAACAGCATCTAAAAATAAGTTCTCTGTCTGAGTGTCCCACTAAACTTAAACTTCATGGAACAAACACCTTGTCAGCCCCATCATCCTGTACCCCCTAGACCCAGCAAACAGGATTGTTATTACATGTGCAAACTGCTTAACTTCTCTGAACTTGTTATTTTCCTGGTTACAGTGAAGACAGTAACAGGACTTCCTTGTGGGATTACTGGGAGGCTATAAGGCACTAGTTCATATGAAGGGCTAACAGCTGTGCCTGACATGAAACAAGTCCTCCGTAAACAGTGGCCATAATCGTCATCACTGATGTGGCCAAATTCCCAAAGCCATGCTTCCCTCCTCTTGTGTTTCTCATTGATATTGTGGGAAGAGGGAGTGGTGGAATGGGACATAAGCTGCAGGCACCAGGAGGCCCAGCGGGAGCCAGGCCCTTTCCTCCCGGGAAGTGTGACACCCTCCCATTCAACCGTACCTGGCCGGCGCCGCTTGCGCGCCAGGTGCGGCAGCAGGTCGTGGCGGGCCAGCACGCGCAGGAGTTGCCCCAGCAGCCGCAGGTTGCTCTCGTCGCACTGCCCGCGGCGCTCCAGCTCCAGCAGGAGCTCTAGGCCGCTGCGGGCCCGGGCTAAGCCGCCGGCGGCACCAGGAGCCTCATCCAGCAGAAAGGCCAGGAGCTCCAGCTCGCACTCGGTCAGTTGCCCGCCCACCACCTCGAACATACGGTGAAGCGACAGCATCCCGTAGTAGTCCAGGCACTCATCCTCCTCCCAGCACGGGGCCGGGGTCGACCCGGATAGCGCCATTCCCGGGGGAGGGAGGCGGAACAAGCTCAGAACCCGGCCTAGAACCCACACAGCGAGGAGGGGGCAGTGGTCAGCGACGCGGAGGCCCGAACCCCACACCGCCAGCGCGTCTCCCCCGCCCAGTCGCGCCGGGCAGGGCCGCTCCCGCACCCCCAACCGCCTCGGTTTCCCCCTCCCCCGGGAGGGAATGGTCCCGCCCGAGGTCCCCTAAGAACAGGTCGGGACGCCGGAGCCCGCTTTGCTTCTGCCCCCCCCCCCCACCGTGCTACGTTCGGAGCTCGCCTCCGGACCCGACCAAACGATGCGGCCCAAAGAAACCTCGGGGTCCACCCCGGGGCTCCCTGCCGACTGCCCCTGACTCTGGGTAGGACTGCCCAGGCGAGCCCCGTTGCTCCGTCCAGTGGTACCGTCTGATGAGTCCCCCGGCTCTACGCAAGTGGTACCGCCCGAAAATGACCCTCTGCCCCCTCCACGGAAGAGCGACCCAGGCAGCCCCTTTGCTCCACACAGGTGGTATCGTCCGAACCCGACCCCCTCGCCCTGCAAGGGCGGCCCCGCCTGCTTCCCAGAGCCCAGGTGGTCCTGTCTACCCGCCACCAGTCACCATTAGGCCTCTCTGGATCCTCACCAGATTCTGGCGTCCGGTGACTCCTGGGCGACGGCCGCAGCCACTTGTTTTGGATCTTTCTGGCACCTTCTCTATTATTACGCCTGCGTCACCTCGCCCCTCCTCCTTCCCCCAACTCGCGCAGGTGCGACCGCCACGCCCCTTAAGCGCATGCGCAGAACGATGCCTCCAAGCCCCGCCCTTCCTGGGCCGCTTGACCTGCCCCCAACAGAAGCGTCTTGGTTCGCAGGTGCTGCGCTTGCGCAGAGCGAGAGCGCGCCGCATTTGGGGCTGTATGTGGTACCCGGTTCCAGGTCCCTACTTCCCGCCCGTGACTCAAGCCTCCGGGACCATGTAGCGCCACGTCACGAGTAGTTGTAACTACTCATCTCATTAACTACAGCCCCCTCTTGATCACGAGCTAGACGCCCACATCACCACCGCCCCTAGTTGCCCGTGGCAAAGGAACACAATCACTACATTCCTGGCTCCCAGTAACTCCTAGGCCTTATATGATCTGGTCCTGGGCACTCCTCCATTAGATTGTCCCTCACTTCTAGTGACAGCCAGGGATCTACATCTCAACTGTGCTGTCTCGTGATCCCAACTGGAAATCCCGCCCCCAGTCTAGAAGTTCCTTCCCCTGATCAAAACCGGAACTCGCTCATCTCACGTTCAGGACGGATACCTCCTTCCAGGCGGCAGCAGAACCCTCCATTCCGACTGTGCACATCTCGATGGCGTCCATCACGACCCCCATCACAGTCAGACGTCTCCACCCAGAGCCAAAACAGCCTCTCCGTAACCTCTTCCAATCTCTGCCCTCCGGGGTCGCCCAGATACCCGCTCCCTAACTTGCAACAACTAGAGAGGGTCTCTCGGGGAATCGGCGTCTAGGCTGTGGTGTATGCGTGTCCCCTTACCGCGGGGCCTTGTGTGTGACGGTCGCCACGCCCCCCATTTAGGTGACTCAAAGTCAGGGCCTGCATGTGCTTGAGACAAGTCCCCTCCCTGGACCGGTTCTCACCCCCGGAATTAAATCCTCTTGGGAGTCGGGAAACCTGGGTCCTGCCTAGCACTGGCCCAGTACTGGCTCTGCCTGAACTGCAGCAGTGAATTCAAAAGAATCGGCTGGGCACGGTAGCTCACGTCTGTAATCCCAGCACTTTGGGAGGCCGAGGTGGGAGGATCACACGAGGCCAGGGGTTCGAGACCAGCGTGGCCAGCATGGTGAAACCCT
This sequence comes from Macaca mulatta, assembly GCF_049350105.2. NCBI lineage: Eukaryota > Metazoa > Chordata > Mammalia > Primates > Cercopithecidae > Macaca > Macaca mulatta. The sequence continues at coordinate 53,274,203 of NC_133424.1, forward strand.
GTCTGTACTTAGCCGGGCGTGGTGGCACGCCCCTGTAATCCCAACTACTTGGGAGGCTGAGGCAAGAGAATCACTTGAACCAGGGAGCAGTGAGCAGAGATAGTGCCACTGCACTCCAGCCTGGGCCACAGGACGAGACTTTGTCTCAAAAAACAAACAAACGCCGGGCGCGGTGGGTCACGCCTGTAATACCAGCACTTTGGGAGGCCGAGGCGGACAGATCACCTGAGGTCGGGAGTTCAAGACCAGCCTGACCAACATGGAGAAACCCCGTCTCTACAAAAAATATAAAATTAGCCGGGCGTGGTGATGCATGCCGGTAAGCCCAGCTACTCGGGAGGCTGAGGCAGGAGAATCGGTTGAACCCGGGAAGCGGAGGCTGCGGTGAGCCAAGATCGTACCACTGCACTCCTGTCTGGGCAACAGAGCGAGATTCCGTCTCAAACAAACAAAGCCCCCAAAAAATCTCTTCCCCTCTCTGGGCCTCAGTTTCCCTACTTGTGAAACAAATGGATGGCAATGGTAAGCTACGGAAGCATAGTCCTGGGCTAAACTCACAAGGAGGGCCTGGTAAGGGACTATCATTAAATCAAACGAAGAGTAGGAAAGATAGGAAAGCAATTTAACAAACTGAAGGATTCTGTCTTGCTAAGTGGGTTGTAGTGGACGCCTACAGTGTACGAGCTCTGTGCATGTGTGATATCATCCAATCCCCTAAACAACCTTTGAGGTGGCTGTGACTCAAGCTCACTTCACACCAACAAAACTGAGGCCTGGAGAGGCGAAACTCCAAGTGTGTCGGGCTCTAAAGCTGTACTCTCAGAAATGCTCCGTCTCTTCAGCTTTGAAATGACACCTCTGGCCGGGCGCGGTGGCTCAAGCCTGTAATCCCAGCACTTTGGGAGGCCGAGACGGGCGGATCACGAGGTCAGGAGATCGAGACCATCCTGGCGAACACGGTGAAACCCCGTCTCTACTAAAAAATACAAAAAAAAAAACTAGCCGGGCGAGGTGGCGGCGCCTGTAGTCCCAGCTACTCGGGAGGCTGAGGCAGGAGAATGGCGTGAACCCGGGAGGCGGAGCTTGCAGTGAGCTGAGATCCGGCCACTGCACTCCAGCCTGGGCGACAGAGCGAGACTCCGTCTCAAAAAAAAAAAAAAAAAAAAAAAAAAAAGAAATGACACCTCTGTCAAGGTCTCCCGCCGCCCAGTTCACTCCATGAGCCCAACGCTCACCAAAGGTTGCCCGCGTCTGTCTACAGAACTCTCCGACGCTTGGCCCAACAGCGTCCCGGAGAACTGCGCAGGCGCCTCTCCTCGCCCTGCGCCCCGCCCACAGGGCGCAGATGTGTGCGTGGATAACTCCCGGAGCCCCGCCTGAGTGGCAACACGCAGGCGCAAGGTCGCGTGCCCTGCGCTGCGGGCTCTGATTGGCCGCCACGGGTAAGGGCACCGCCCAATGGGAGGTGTGGATAGTGAGGGGTCCCACACGCCCAGAGCCGAGGGTCTGTGTCAAGAGCGGCAGGGGCTGCAAGAGATAAGAGAAACGGGTGAGGGCGCCGCGGGGCGGGACGGGGAAGAGAGCGCTGGGTGGACGGAGAGGGCGGAAGGAAAACTAAGGGGTCTGCAGGGATCGAAGAGCTTTGAGGCCTGCGCTAGGGCGGGAGCGGCGCGGGCTGGAAGGAGAGCGCTCCTTCCTGTGTGCCCTGGGGCTCCTTTAGTGTGCAGTAGCCTACGCTGGAACTCGCCCACCACCCACTGCTGCGAGCTCTCACCCGGCCGAGGAGATGAGTCTGGTAGGAGAAAAGCGTTGTAAAGCGGGAAAGTTGAATTTCCAGGGCCCTAGTGGGTTCCTTCCTGGAAAGACTTACTGATATACTGTGTGAAAACCCCCCATTCCTTTCCTAAGTAGTTCACAATTCAAGAGTGAGAGAAAGAATCGTAGACGAGGAAAGGGCAAATTTCAAGTCTCCCGGGCCACCTCGTAGACATTTATTGGGTACCTGCTTTGTGCAAGCTTTGCAGCAGGCACTGGGCCTCGCCCTAGGGGAGTTCTCTGTTGGAAATGGGACTGTAATCAAAGAAAAATGAACTCTCGGGCCCCTGGTTGCCTACTTCCAGGAAGGTCCTTTATGGAATGGCTGTTGTGTGCAGGGGCCTGGCAACTCAAAAATTAGGAAGGGGGTTGGAATAGTAGATAAGGAAAGTTTAGCTCCAGGTCCTTTAGTGAATAATTTACTCGAGGATTATTTTTTGGGCATTAACTGAAAGCAGTGCCCTGTACTGGGCTGTGTATTTTGGGAATTCACAGTCTTATGGGAGAGTTGGTCTGGTAGAAATGGACTGTGCACAGGGACAGTTAAACTCAGGATCGGCCAAGCAGTGGCTCACACCTGTAATTCCAGCGCTTTGGGAGGCCTAGGCGGTAGGATTGCTTGAGCTCAGTAGTTCGAGACCAGCCTGGGCAACCTAGGGAGACCTTCTCTCTACAAATAATTTAAAAATTAGCCAGGGGCCAAGTGCAGTGGCTCACGCCTGTAATCCCAGCACTTTGGGAGATCATGGCGGGCGGACCTCTGGAGGTCAGGAGTTGAAGACCAGCCTGGGCAACATGCTGAAACCTCATCTCTACTAAAAATACAAAAATTATCCTGGTGGGGTGGTGAATGCCTGTAGTTCCAGCTACTTGGGAGACCGAGGCTGGAGAATTGCTTGAACCCAAGAGGCGGAGGTTGCAGTGAGCCGAGATTGCGCCACTGCACTCCACTCTGGGCAAAAAGAGCGAAACTCTGTCTCAAAAAAAGTAAAATAAAATAAATAAAAATTTGCCAGGCATGGTGACAGATACCTGTGATCCCAGCTACTCAAGAGGCTGAGGCAGGAGGATCACCTGGGTCCAGGGGGTGGAGGCTGCAGTGAACCAAGATTGCACCACTGCACTGCAGCATGGGCAACAGAGTGAGACCCTGTCTCAAAAAGAGGGAAAAAAAAAAAACCCCTCCCAAGGTCTCACTTCCCACTGCAGCCTCGACCTCCTGTGCTCAAGGGATCAAACCACCTCAACCTCCTAAAATGCTAGGATTGCAGACGTGAGCCACTATGCCTGGCCTGGGAGCATTTCTCAGTCACTAAATATGTACTGTGTGCTAGACCTTGTTCTTGGCACTGGACATACTTCAGTGATGTACAGGCTAATCTCCTATGCTCTGGGTGCTTAATATGAGCAACTTTTTTTTTTTCTTGAGATGGAGTCTCTCTCTGTCTCCTGGCTGGAGTGCAGTGGCGCAATCTGAGCTCACAGCAACCTCCGCCTCCCGGGTTCAAGCCATTCTCCTGCCTCAGCCTACCAAGTAGCTGGGATTACAGGCATGCACCACCATGCCCAGCTAATTTTTGTATTTTTTTAGTAGGGACAGGGTTTCACCATGTTGGCCAGCATGCTCTCAATCTCTTGACCTTGTGATCCGCCTGCCTCGGCCTCCCAAAGTGCTGGGATTACAGGCATGAGCCACTGCGCCTGGCAATATGAGCAACTTCTATATGCAAGGCTGTAAACTAGACTCCACCTGCCTTCTGGTACTAATAGATTAGGTGAAAAAGAGGTAAAGAAGATGGGTTTGAATTCATGAGATTAGCTGCTAGGCCTGGGAGGGAGGCAGTCATTTGCTGAGTGTACTCTGAGTCCCTGCTGTGTGAAGGGGCCTGGGTGGGGTTCAGCCCACATACGTAGAAGGGAAGATGGGGCATATAGAGGGAAGTTTGAAAGTTAAAATTCATGTCCCTGCTCAGAGATTTTGTTGCTGACTGGAGCCTCCACAATGAGTCAGACCCACAAACTCTCAGTCCAGTGAGGGACAGTGAGATGCCACCCCAAACTCATGATATTTGCCATGATAGAGGTGGCACAGGATATCATAGGAACCCTGAGAATGTAGAGATGTCAGACAAGGCTTCCCAAAAGGTGCTGGGTAGGAGTTTGTCAGACAAAAAGAGGAGAGAAGTTTCTTGGCAGAGGGAATAGCAACATCAAAGACTTAGGGTCCAAAAACAATCTTTCTGGAGAACTACACAGGATTACAGCTGACCTTTACAAGTACCAGGGACTTTGTGTCAGTACTACTTTTAGCCCCGTTTTATAGGTAAGAAGACAATCTCAGAGGAAGTAAGTCGTAGAGCTCAGATTCAAGCCAAGGACAGTCTGGTTCCAGGGCCTGTGTTTTTAAACATTTGGGTGTATCTGTGTGTGTATATATAAGAGGCAGAGGAAAAGTGTTGCACAAAGAGGAAACTGCGCAGCAGGCAAAGGCTGTGGTATTCTCAGAAAAGGTGTGCCTGGCCCTCTCGGTAAAGAGGCCAGGCTGGCTGGGCCAGGTGTGGTGGCTCACGTCTGTAATCCCAGGACTTTGGGAGGCCAAGGCAGGCAGATCACAAGGTCAAGAGATCAAGACCATCCTGGCCAACATGGTGAAACCCCATCTAAAAATACAAAAATTAGCTGGACATGGTGGCACACACCTGTAGTCCCAGCTACTCGGGAGGCTGAGACAGGAGAATCACTTGGACCTGGGAGGCAGAGGTTGTAGTGAGCTGAGATCGCACCACTGTACTCTAGCCTGGCAACAGAGCGAGACTCCATCTCAAAAAAAAAAGAGGTCGGGCTGTTGGCCGGGGTGGTGGCTCACACCTGTAATCCCAGCACTTTTGGAGGCAAAGGCAGGTGGATCACCTGAGGTCAGGAGTTTGAGACCAGCCTAGCCAACATGGTGAAACCTTGTCTCTACAAAAAAAAAATACAAAAATTAGCCAGGCATGGTGGCATACCCCTGTAGTCCTGGCCGCTTAGGAGGCTGAGGCACGAGAATGACTTGAACTCAGGAGCGAGAGGTTGCAGTGAGCCAAGATTGTGCCACTGCACTCCAGTTTGGGCGACAGACCAAGTCTCTATCTCAGAAAAAAAAAAAAAAAAAGAGGCTGGGCTGAGTGCTGATTCTCTCCTGCAGGCTGCCATGGGGTGTTTGTAGGCTTCGGAGACATGGGATCACAGAAGACCGAGGCAGAAACATTGGATTAAGACTTTCTGAGCAATAGAGGCTGGTGAGTAGTGGGATGGGCAAGAGAACTCCACCTCCCCTTGGTTTCCTGCTTTCTCACTGGCTCCTGCCCCTCTTTCTCCAGGCACTGCCTTCCCCACAATGGCAGAGGTGGTGGCTGAGGTGGCCGAGATGCCAACACAGATGTCACCAGGGGCAGTGGAGATGTCAACACCTATGTCAGGGGAGATGATGGAGATGTCAACAGAGGTGACTGAGATGACACCTGGGGAGGCCCTTGCCTCATCCCTCTTCTTCCAGCATCACCAGTTCATGTGCTCTGAGTGTGGCAGCCTCTATAACACACTGGAGGAAGTCCTCTCACACCAGGAGCAGCACATGCTTGCTGTCTCAGAGGAGGAGGCACTGACCACACAGAATGTTGGCCTGGAGCCGGAGCTGGTGCCGGGCACTGAGGGGCCCTTCCAATGTGGTGAATGCAGCCAGCTCATCCTCTCCCCTGGTGAGCTCCTGGCCCACCAGGATGCCCACCTCCGGGAGTCTGCAAACCAGATCCAATACCAGTGCTGGGACTGCCAGGAGCTGTTCCCCTCACCCGAGCTGTGGGTGGCTCATCGAAAGGCCCAGCACCTTTCTGCCACGGTAGCTGAGCCACCAGTGCCACCTCCTTTGCCTCCCCCAACACCACTGCCTCCACCTTCTCCCCCATCCGAAGTCAAGATGGAGCCCTATGAGTGTCCTGAGTGCTCTACCCTCTGTGCCACCCCTGAGGAGTTCTTGGAGCATCAGGGCACCCACTTTGACTCCCTAGAGAAAGAGGAGCGCAATGGGCTGGAGGAGGAGGAGGACGACGATGAGGAGGATGAAGAAGATGATGAAGAGACGGAGGATGAGGAGGCCATGGCAGAGGTCGGTGATGATGCTGTGGGAGGTGACGAGTCCACAGCTAGCTGGGCTCAGGGCTGCGGGGACTGTCCCCAGCACCGGCCCTCAGCAGGGGCTCGCCGGCAACACCGGCGGACATCTCACAGCCCGGCATCTGCTGCCCACCCCTTCCACTGCAGCCAATGTCAGCGCAGTTTCAGCTCCGCCAACCGGCTGCAGGCTCATGGGCGGGCCCACGTTGGTGGCACACACGAGTGTACAACCTGCTCCAAGGTCTTCAAGAAAGCAGCGTCACTCGAGCAGCACTTGCGGCTGCACCGCGGGGAAGCCCGCTACCTCTGTGTAGACTGTGGCCGCGGCTTTGGCACAGAACTCACATTAGTGGCCCACCGGCGGGCCCACACTGCCAACCCATTGCATCGCTGTCGCTGCGGCAAGACATTCAGCAACATGACCAAGTTCCTCTACCACCGGCGCACTCACGCTGGCAAAAGCGGGGCACCTCCCACAGGAGCAACAGCTCCCCCAGCTCCAGCAGAGCCCACCCCTCCACCACCACCCCCTGCCCCACCTGCCCAGCTGCCCTGCCCACAGTGCTCCAAGTCCTTTGCCTCAGCTTCCCGGCTGTCCCGGCACCGGCGGGCAGTACACGGGCCCCCCGAACGGCGCCACCGCTGTGGGGTTTGTGGCAAGGGCTTCAAGAAGCTGATCCATGTGCGCAACCACCTGCGGACACACACGGGCGAGAGGCCCTTCCAGTGCCACTCATGTGGCAAGACCTTTGCTTCTCTGGCCAACCTCAGCCGCCACCAGTTGACCCACACGGGCGCACGTCCCTACCAATGCCTGGACTGTGGCAAGCGCTTCACACAGAGCTCCAACCTGCAGCAGCACCGGCGGTTGCACTTGCGGCCAGTTGCCTTTGCCCGCGCTCCCCGCCTCCCCATCACTGGTCTCTACAACAAGAGTCCCTACTACTGTGGGACTTGTGGCCGCTGGTTCCGCGCCATGGCGGGCTTGCGACTGCATCAGCGGGTCCATGCCCGAGCTCGGACTTTGACACTACAGCCTCCCAGATCACCACCTCCTGCCCCACCCCCACCCCCTGAGCCTCAACAGACTATCATGTGCACAGAGCTGGGGGAGACCATCGCCATCATTGAGACATCCCAGCCGCTGGCGCTTGAGGACACGCTGCAGCTGTGCCAGGCTGCACTGGGGGCCAGTGAAGCAGGCGGGCTCTTGCAATTGGACACAGCCTTCGTGTGACGCAGCTGAAAAGCAACAAAAGGGTTTGGTTGCAACAGCCAGTGTGGGTACCTCTGGGGAGAGAGGACCTCTGCCAAACTGGTCTGGTACCCACCGTGTGCCAGGATCCACCCTGGCCTCTTTTACCCACTGACTCCCCAGAACAACCCTTCCAGGCTTCTCTTGTCATCTTTCTCTGCCTGAGGGGAAACTGAAGCTCTGAGATGCAATGTGATCTGTACCAGGTCACCCAGCTACGCTGCAAAGCGGGTTGGCCAAGGCCCTTTGCACTGCATCACCCTGGTGCCCAGCAACATCAGGTAACCTTCACTGAGCACCAAGCTTATTCCAGGTCTGTGCTGGCCACTCTCATATACCTCTTCAGATCCTCTGCTTGTACCCCCAGCCCTTGCCTTCCCTGGATTTTGGGTACCCAGGACTTTGCTCTGCCTGGTGGAGGAGGGTACTTGATTTCTCTGGGCTTCCTTTGTCTCAATTCTGACAGTGTGGAAGGAAATCTGTAGGTACCCAGGTCCTCAGCTCCAGACTGGGTGATGCTGGAGACCCAGGAGCAAGTCAGCACAGGCTCTGCCCACAGAAGGCATGCACAGTCTGATAGGAGAAACACACAAGTACAGATGGCTTGCTCTCTGAGTGTGTCTCATTGATTCATTCAGCCTGTGTGTCCTAAGGCCTCCCTCTTCACATACTGGGTGATGCTGGGGGCAGGGATGAGTCAGGCCTAAGGCTTCTCAGGGCTATGATGGGGATGTGCAGGGACAGTGGGATCCCAGGAAACAGACCTCCATGGTGGAAGATCAGGAGTCAAGGACTCCTAGAGGAGGTAGTCCCTGAAGGAAAAGTAGGAATCTGGTAGTGAAAGAGGAAAAGAACATTCCAGGTAGACAGCACTGCAAGAGGGTGAGCTCTTGGTATATTTGGAGACCATCCAGTTATTCATCTGACTGCCTAGCCGAGGCAAGCACCATACTGACCACTGTATGTGTACTATGATCCCAACAGTCTGTGACATAGATTTCAATATTATCCCTGTTGTACAGATTTTTAAAACTGGTGGCTGGGCACAGTGGCTCACGCCTGTAATCCCAGCACTTTGGGAGGCCGAGGCAGGCAGATCATGAGGTCAGGAGATCGAGACCATCCTCGCTAACACAGTGAAACCCTGTCTCTACTAAAAATACAAAAAATTAGCTGGGCGTGGTGTCGGGCGCCTGTAGTCCCAGCTACTCAGGAGGCTGAGGTAGGAGAATGGCGTGAACCCGGGAGGTGGAGCTTGCAGTGAGCCTAGATTGCGCCACTGGGTGACAGAGTGAGTCTATCTCAAAAAAAAAAAAAACTGGCCAGGTACGGTGGCTCACGCTTGCAATCCCAGTGCTTTGGGAGACTGAGGCAGGAGGATCATTTAAGGCCAGGAGTTCGAGACCAGCCTGGGCAACAGCAAGACCTCATCTCTACAAAAATTAAGTTAGCTGGGCCTCTGTGGCACATGCCTATAATCCGAGTGCTTTGGGAGGCTGAGGCAGGGGGATCACTTGAGCTCAAGAATTCAAGACCTGGACAAGAGAGTGAGACTTTGTCTCTATTAAAAATAATAAAGATTGGCCGAGCATGGTGGTGCACACCAGTATTCCCAGCTACTCTGAAGGCTGAGGCAGAGGCAGGATTGCTTGATATGGGGGAGATTGAGGCTGCAGTGAGCTGTGATCACACCACTGCACTCCAGCCTGGGCAACAGTGCAAGACCCTGTCACTTAAACACACACACACACACACACACAAGAAAAAAAGAAAACTAAGAACAGATTTGTACAAGGTTTCACAACTAGGCAGGGACATTGTGAGATTTGAGTCCAGGAGGTCCCTTAGGCCCCCATTTGTAACCCATACTGTTCTGAGTGATTAAGACCTGAAACTTGTGCAGGTGTAGAGGATCAGAGGACGATTCATCCTAACTAGAGGAAAAGTAAACCAGTGTCAGAGCTGTTGGGATTTGAGGGGGCCTCAAAAGATCAAAGGTCTTGGGAGCAGGAAGATTCCCACCTTGTTCAGAGGTTACCTAGGATAATAGTCTTTCTCTCCATTGATTGAGGTGGAGTCTTGATCTGTCACCTAGGCTGGAGCACAGTGGTGCAGTCTCAGCTCACTGCAACCTCCACCTTCCAGGTTCAAGCGATTCTCCTGCCTCAGTCTCCCTAATTGGGCTGGGATTACAGGCGCCCACCATTGCACCCAGCTAATTTTTGTATTTTTAGTAGAGACAGGGTTTTGCCATCTTGGCCAGGCTGGTTTCAAAGTCCTGACCTCAGGTGATCTGCCCGCCTTGGCCTCCCTAAGTGCTAGGATTACAGGTGTGTGCCACCAAGCCCAGCCATAAGTCTTTCTCTCCCTAAGCAAATGTAGGTGATTCATGATAGGCTCCTCCCAGGCCCCTGCAGACCAGAGTGCTCAGGCAGGGGAGGTGAAATGCAGCTGGGTATGGAATTGTCCAGGAAGGAGGCCTAGACTTTGGAAGGCCTTGAAAGCTGGGCTGAGTAGTTCCAGGTTGGGGGAGGGTCATAACTGGGTATTAGATCTGGGCTCAAAGTGGGGTGAGTGGGAGGCTAAAGATGGTCCAGCAGAAGACAGGGCCAGACCTGGGAAGGGGTCATGGGGTGGTAGGAGGGTGAGGGACACCTCAGTGACTTCATGGCTGACCACATGTGAGTAGCAGGGAGGAAGGCATCCCCAGGATCCCAAGGTCTGCCCCTTGCCCAGAATGGCCATCCTCCCCCTTATCAATCTGCTTGCTCTTTATATTCATTCATTTGTTCTACAAACCAAGCGAAATCCAAGTTGTGTTGAGCAAAGAAGGGGCAGGGTCTGTCCTATCCCAGGCAGTGTAAAGATGCCCCTGGAGTGGGGTGAGCAAACTGGAGAGCGCAGACCCCACAGGAACAGTCCTTTTACTCCATCTGGAGCATTTGAAGGTCCTCCCTTTTTGTTCACCAGTGGAATCCAGTAGGGGGCATACCCGTTGCTCCTCCCCAGGCCCCCTTCCAACTCTGGGGTGTCCTGGCCACACTCACTGCTTGGTGCCATGTGGAGGAGATAACATTTCCTTCTGCCTGTGCCCCACTATCTGGCCCCAGCATGTTTTAAGTGAGGATAAAAGTCAAGTTCTCTGCCCCTGCCTTCCCAGGGTTGTCACTTCCCAAGATCCCTAAGAGGTGGACCAGGTAGGTGTCCTGTTTAAGACTTGGAAATGAAGGCTTGGAATCTTCTAGGGTGCCACCTCCAGCCATGGCCACCCAACAAAGAGTCTACAAGCAGGCTAAGTTTTGGCCTGAGTAACTCCTCATCTCCTGTCCCCCCAGACCCTAGAGCGGCAGGCAGCTTGGGCTAAGACAGCCTGTTCAAGTCCTGACTGTCACATAAGCCCCATGACCTTCCCTTCTCTGATCCCCAACTGGCTCACCAGTTACTGGGAGGTTAATCCCTCCCTCTCTAAACAGAAGCAGATGATTTATGCTGGGTCATGGGGCAGACTCCTCCCAGGCCTTGACAGCAGATAACAACCTAGACGGAGCTCATCACCACACGTGCAGAGAAAGCCACAATGCGAGAAGGCTGGGCACCTGAGCCAGGGCCTTCAGACAGCCCTCTGCCTGAGATGCAGCTCACTCCTGTCCCAGAACAGTCCCCACCTGGGAGCCCCCACCACCTCAGTGGAAACAGGCAGCCAGACAGAAAGCAGGTTTTCATGCCAATAATTTATTGAACGGAGGTCTGTACACAGGCAAACCTTACTGTGGAAACTAAGACATCAGGAGCTCTCTCCACTCCCCTGGCCCTCCAGGGTGGGGTGAGGAGGGAGTAGACCTTGGGGGCAGAGGACAGGAGGGGAGTTACAGCTGTAGGAGGGGTGGGGGCCAGGTTGGACGGTGCGAATCGACGTTTTCTTTAAGAAAAAAATTATAACAATCTATTTACACCCGGGGGCCAGGGAAGGGAAGGGGAGACAGGGACTGGGCTGGTTCTATTTACAAGGAACACAGGAGGGGAGGGGGTTTGAAGGAGGTGGAGGCCTGGGGGAGGGGAGGGGGCCAAGGGGGTAGGAGGTCCTCATCCCCCCAACACCCTGTCCTTCTCTTCCCTCCCCACAACCAGTTAAAATCCTCTTAAAAAGCCCACCACAGGGGTGAGGCTGGTGAGGGAGGGACTGGAGGTGGGGACAGGGACTCATTTACCTCTGCCCTCTAATCTAGGGGCCCAGCCAGGGCAGGAGCTTGATGGGCTATGGCCCCCCTTCCCAGCCCCTCTTGGGGCTCCCAGATGGAAGTGGAAGGGTGGTTGGTGGGGCCCTCAGGAGGAGTTAGTGAGGGTAGGTGTGGCATCGGTCGACTGCCAGTCTGAGCTGGTCGGAGTCTCAGTTAAAGCTGGAGGGAGGGAGGGAAGGAGCAGAGTTAGCCTTTGCCTTTCAGACACCCCTTCGCCCAACCCAAGAGTAGGAATTCTCTTGTCGTAGATGCTGTGTTAAAAGTTACAAGCTGTTACTTTAGGTGAAGGGTTGCAAACTCAAGTAAGTGCTAAAGGGCCGGGATAGTAACTCAGTGACGCAACAGAGTGCCAGGCTCCATGTAACGGAGTGGCTGGGCTGGGCACAGTGGCTTATGCCTGTTATCCCAGCACTTTGGGAGGCCGAGGTGGGCAGATCACAAGGTCAGCAGTTCGAGATCAGCCTGGCCAACATGGTGAAACTCCATCTCTATTCAAAATACAAAAAAGAAGCCAGGCATGGTGGTGTGCGCCTGTAATCCCAGGTACTCGGGAGGCTGAGGCAGGAGAATCACTTGAACCCAGGAGGCGGAAGTTGCAGTGAGCCGAGATTGTGCCACTGCACTTCAGCCTGGGTGACAGAGCAAGACTCCATCTAAAAAATATAAAGGGCGCCCACTGTCTACTGTCAGTAGGATGGGCGGGCCCTCTGCTGCCCAATCTGGTTTTCTTCCCTGAGAGAAACAGGAAATCTGTATTTTTACACAAAATAGCGCCGTTTTTAAACCTGGGCAACATGACCAGGCACAGTGGCTCACGCCTGTAATCCCAGCACTTTGGAAGGCCAAGGCGGGAAAATAACCTGAAGTCAGGAGTTCGAGACCAGTCTGGCCAACATGGTGAAACCTCATCTCTAGTAAAAATACAAAAGTTAGCCAGGCATAGTGGTGTGCGTCTGTAATCCCAGCTACTCGGAGGCTGAGGCAGGAGAATTGCCTGAGCCCAGGAGGCAGAGACTGCAGTGAGCCGAGATCGAGCCACTGCACTGCAGCCTGGGTGACAGTGAAACTCTATTGCAAAAAAAAAAACCTGGGCAACACATTCAACTTTTTGTTTGTGTTCAGGCCAAACGCTATTTCTCTGGCTTTCCCATTGGCATTTAAACACAGAAGTACGCAAGAATGCCCTCTAAAGGTGGTCATTCACATGTTGTAAGACGTGCTTCCTAAGCCATCAAAATGTCAATGATTTAAAAATACATTCAGGAAACCCAGCGATTGAGCGAACAGCAGCCCCACACTCCCCAAGCTGAGAGATACTTTAACCCCCAGCAGATGGCCCCCACTTACCTTGTGAGGACTGGGTGAGGGTGGTAGTGCCCGCTGGGGACCTCAAGTGAGGAGGGATGAGAATGGCATTGAGAGACGGTTGGATGGAGAGTTCTAGAAACACGACATACCAGTCAGGGTAGACTACAGCAGGGTTATGATGGGCACCAAATGGGAACCCAGCAATTAGAAAGGCCAGTTGTTTGTGGACACCTCAGCCACAGACCTCTCTCAATGAAAAACCAGAAAAAGTTTAGCACGAGGCAGATCACAGTAGAGCACGACTGAAGCAGGTTCAGTTCCCCCTGAATCTGGGCGTCATCTTTCCTGAGCCCCAGGCCTGCCTTGTACCCTGCCCTTAGCTCCCCACTCCTGCTTCAACACCAAGCTCTTCGCAATCTGGCTGCCCCCTGACCCCGCCCCACTCCCCAGATCCCAGACTATGCCCTCACCACCAGCACTGAAGTTGAAGAGAGGGGGAAGTGGGCGGTTGTTAGGGAGCTGGGTTCCCAGACATCGCAGTTCATCAAAGAAGCTGTGTGCGCAGGCCTCTAGTGGGGAGAGCCTTGAGGACGGGGTGTACTCCAGCAGGCTAGAGCAGAGCGCGATGGCCTCTGGCGGCGTTCGAGATTTGAACACCTGGGGGATGGGGGCAGGGGTCATGAGAGTGAGATGCCCTGGGCACTGGCATACTCCTATTATCTCACTGCCACAGTGCCTGCGGCAAGTTATGACTGGCTGCTTCCCACACCCCCACCTTCCAAATGAAGAAATTGAGGCCCAACCACTAAGGAGAGGTCAGTTTGTATCGGGTAAGCAGCCAGCCCAGGTCTGGGACCATATGAGCCCTGCTGACCCTCCATAAAAACTGGAATCTTGAATTTACTTGTGGGTTCTCAACTTTTAAAATGCCATAAACTTTGAAATCGGATGGAAGTTACTGATCCCTGGATAACTCTTCAAATCCTCCCAAGCCATGATTCTGAGGCCAGGTCCACAGAATAGTTGACCTCCAAAGGGGACCAGCTCTCAGCCATACTGCCCTGAGCCCCTAGTCCTGCCCCACCTTTGTCCAGGGGTGAGCTTTAATCTGAGGGAACTTGAACTCCGTGTAGTTGGGGTTCATCTCTCGGATTTGTTCCCGGGTTGGTGTTCCCAGCACCTGTAAAGAGAGGGGGGGTTCTGAGACAAGGGCCCCATCCCTCAGCCCCACCCCCTGCCCACCCCGGCCCCGCCCCTCACCTTGATGATCTCCACCAGCTGGTCCACCCCACTGTCCCCAGGGAAGATGGGCTGGCCCAGGAGGAGCTCCGCCAGTACGCAGCCAGCTGACCAAACATCTAAGGGGAAATGGGGGCAGCGTCAGGGCTAGGCGAGTAGGGCCACCAACCTCCCAGTGCTTTTATTCTTCATGGCCATCCTAAGAGTGTCAGGAGCCCTGTTTTCTCAAAGACGAAGCACCTGTCCCAAGGACACATGCAGCTTAGAAACATGGGCCTAACCTTGACCCTGCAGGTCTGCAAGCCTTTGCTCCACTCTCTAGTATAGGTGTGTTTCCAGCCCTCAGTTCCTCTCTCTGCTAAGGACCTCAATGAGCTCGCTCTCTCCCACTAGCCTTGGACGACAGACCAAACTAGGCCCAAACCTGCCAACAGGCACCCATGTTCTTTGGGCCACAGGAAGGTACAGCCTTAAATCCTGGACTGCCTTCCTCTTGTTCCAACCTTTATCCTGCCCATGAGAAGAGCTACAGCCTGGCAGTCTCACTCCTCCCTGCTTTGTACCTTGACCCCCCACAGCACGAGTTCATACCTAAGGACTCCACAGTTTGTCACGCTGCTGTGGAAGGTACCCTTTCAAAGTCTTTCATGCCCATTCCCTCAATTCAGGCTTCCCCTCATGCCTGGAAAATGGCAGTTGTCCCCACAAACGGAAGGACACAGAGGCCCTGGGAGCAAGTTGCACCTTCATGGTGGCAAAGCTTTGCTTCCTGGTTCCCCCAAGGTCTCTGGCAGCCCTTCCCCCTAGCTGAGAACAGAGGGCTGACAGGGAGGTTCCAGAGCTGGTATGGACTCTGGAGTCAGGTCAGCTTTCAAATCCCAGCCCTGCCCAGTCCCAGTGGTGCCAGTGCAGGCAGGCAGCCTCACAGCTCTAAGCTCATCTGTAAAATGAGCATTCAACAGCATCAGCCTCCTAAGTTTGTGAGGACTGGATACAAGAACAGAAGTTAAGCTTTCATCACCAAGCTTGGCATACAGCGCACAGTAAACTCCGAAATTTCCCAGATTGCCACTCCCCCCACCCCCCTCCCATAACTCTGACCGATGGATGAGGTGTAATCAGTGGCTCCAAAGATGAGCTCTGGGGCCCGGTAGTAGCGAGAACAGATGTAGGAGACATTGGGCTCCCCTCGGACCAACTGCTTCGCACTGTGGGAAAAGATGGGCAGGGGTAAACACGGGGCAAGGGCTGGGGTCCCCCCTGCCTCTTCAGCCACTCAAAACGCCCCAGGCCCACCTGCCAAAATCGCAGAGCTTGAGGACAGCAGTGTCAGGGTCCACCAGCAGGTTCTGGGGCTTGATGTCACGGTGACACACGCCCTGGGAGTGGATGTAGGCCAAGCTGCGGAAGAGCTGGTACATGTACACCTGGGGCAGGCACAGGACAGCAGAACTTTAGCCCGGCTTTCCCCATACAGCACCACTACCCCACCAGCTTGGCCTGAAGAGCCCTTCCAGGCCCACTCTCCCTGGTGCCACCACAGCTTTGGGGAAACCCGTTTGAAACCCTTGGTTCTCTTAGTGTGCACCACAGTCAGTTGGAGGACTTGTTAAAACAGGGACTACTGGCCGGGCGTGGTGGCTCACGCCTATAATCGCAGCACTTTGGGAGGCCGAGACCCGCCTGGCCAACATGTTGAGACCCTGTCTCTACTAAAAATACAAAAATTAGCCAGGCGTGGTGGTGCACGCCTGTAATCCCAGCTACTCGGGAGGCTGAGGCAAGAGAATCACTTGAACTCAGGAGGCAGAGGTTCCAGTGAGCTGAGATCCCGCCACTGCACTCCAGCCTGGGTGACAGAGTGAGACCCTGTCTCAAAAAACAAAAACACAGGGACTGCTGGGCCCCATTCTCAAGAGTTTCTGGTCAGTGAGTTCTGAATCAGGCATTTGCAACAAGCTCTCCAGCACTGATGCTGGTCCCCGGACCACACTCTGAGAACCACTGCTTTAATCACAACCCTTGGCAGAAGCCTGAAGAGTAAGATATGTCAGGAGGTTGTCATAAAACAGGCTAGGGAGCCAGGCACTCAGCTTCCCCCTCACCAAAACCACTGGCTCCTTAATCCGACAATCAAAACCACCCCTGAGCCTGCCCCCTCGCCAGCTTCATTTTCCTGCCACTCTCCCTCCCACTGACTAGAACAGAAGTACCATGAGAGCAGGATTTTGAGTTTCAGTCACTGCTGCATCCCCCAGGGCCTAGACAGACCAGGGCCTGACAGGGCTGCTTTCTAGACCCCCTTCCCTTTATTCCACTTCCCCTCGGCCAAAGATGCCGCTCCCTTGCCCTGTGCTTGGTCTCCTCCAGGAAGCTTTCCTTGATCCTTCTCACCCACACACCAGGCTGGGTGCTTCCTCCATTTCCAGAATTCCCTGTGTTCCTTCTAGTATGGCAGCAGCTAGTTCATTTAATAGTTTTCTGTGATGATGCCTGTCTACCCTACCAAACTGAGAGCTCTTCAAGGGCAAGGCCTGCGTCGCAGTCAGTGGTGCGTCTGGAATTCCTCAGCCCTGGGCCCCGTGTGCAGGCAGCCACAGGACAGATTGGCCAAACCAGAGAGCTCCCCTCCTGGGAGGTGAGGTCCAACAGCCACAACCACTGGTAGAGTCCACATCGGCTCACCCAGGCTTGGGTACGTAAAGCCAGCAGAAGCAGCAGCTGGGCCCCAAGTGACCTCCAGCAAACAAACCCACCCACCTCCTTCCAATGCAGTAGGCTGCTCCAGCTTGTTTGCCACATCATCCCTGGGCTGCAATCATACATTCATTCATTCATTCATTCATTCATTCATTCATTCATTCAAACACCTCCTGAAGGTCTGTAACACCCAGGGCACGGCACCAGGCACTGAGGAATGAGCCTGCACAGATGATGGACGGAGATGCATTCCTGGCTGTGTGGATGCTAACCTTCCTCCAACCCTAACTCCTTCCCACCTACCCCCAACCAAGGCTCTAAAGGCCCGAACTCTGGCCTCAGCAGCTTCCTATGCAGTCCTGGTCCCCACCACCCCTTATCCTGAGCTAACTCCAACATCTCTGGTGCCACTGGACTCCCTATATGGACCTAAGCAAGTACCTGGCAGCCTCTGCAGCCCCAGGTCAGGCTGCCTTCCTGATTCAGTTAGGCCTTGCCTGCCTTGGCCCTCCCCTGTGTCAGGCAAGCTCCATCTCTGGGGGTCATGGGGCCTCCGAAAACCAACACAAACTTGGCAGATGAGGGATCCCATAAAAGGTGGGAGGCTCCAGAGCCCCTGGCTTTCTGGGTCTGGGTCCCAGCAGCCCGCCTGCCAGCATACCTTGACATAGAGGATAGGGATGGTCAACTTGGCCTTGGTGAAGTGGCGGGCCACCCGGTACACTGTCTCGGGCACATATTCCAGCACCAGATTTAGGTAAAGCTCATCTTTCTGCAGGGAGCAAAGGAGAGGCGTGAGGCACTGTGAGAAGAGTGAGGAAGGGGGAAGGAAGGTGTGCAGGCAGCAGTGGGGGAAAGGCAGGTGGGCAAGAAAATGGCTGGAGTCGAGGTGGAGCAACCCACCACCACCACCACCTCGAGGTCTCACCTTCTCCCCACTGGAGTAGAAAAAGTATCTCAGCCTCACAATATTGCAGTGGTCCAGCTTACGCATGATCTGCAGCTCTCGGTTCTTGAGGGCAAAGGGAGAGAGTCTCAGTATACGACCAACTCTCTCGGCTGCCCCTCCCTACTCACTCCCCACAACAGCCAGGCAGCTACTCCCTGTGTCCCAGCTTCAAGGTCCCCTAGGGTATCCCCCAATTCCTTGTCTCCAGACTACTCTCCTCCCACACGAGCTGGAAGCCTACCGGTTAAACCCAGGCCACAGATATGTTTTCTTCACCCCAATTTTTTTTTTTCTTTGAGACAGAGTCTTGCTCTGTTGCCAGGCTGGCATGCCGTGGCTCGATATCGGCTCACTGCAACCTCTGCCTCCCTGGTTCAAGCGATTCTCCTGCCTCGGCCTTCCAAGTAGCTGGGATTACAGGCATGCGCCACCACGCCCAGCTAATTTTTGTATTTTTAGTAGAGATGGGGTTTCACCACGGTGGCCTGGATGGCCTCGATCTCCTGACCTCGTGATCCACCCACCTCAGCCTCCCAAAGTGCTGGGATTACAGGCATGAGGCACCGCGCCAAGCCACCCTACTTTAAAAATAAAAAATAGGCCGGGCGCGGTGGCTCAAGCCTGTAATCCCAGCACTTTGGGAGGCCGAGACGGGCGGATCACAAGGTCAGGAGATCGAGACCAGCCTGGCTAATACGGTGAAACCCCGTCTCTACTAAAAAATACAAAAAAAACTAGCCGGGTGAGGTGGCGGGCGCCTGTAGTCCCAGCTACTCGGGAGGCTGAGGCAGGAGAATGGCGTAGACCCGGGAGGCGGAGCTTGCAGTGAGCTGAGATGCGGCCACTGCACTCCAGCCTGGGCGACAGAGCGACACTCCATCTCAAAAAATAAAAATAAAAATAAAAAATAAAAAAAATTCAACTTATTGCTGAAATGTAAAAATCAAATGACACCTTCTGATTTTTTTCTCCAAAAGAAAGTTTTAAGAAGGATAAGCCGGGGCTGGGCACAGTGGCTCACGCCTGTAATCTCAGCACTTCGGGAGGCTGAGGCGGGCGGATCACGAGGTCAGGAGATCGAGACCATCCTGGTTAACACGGTGAAACCCTGTCTCTACTAAAAATACAAAAAAAATTAGCCAGGCATGGTGGCGGGCGCCTGTAGTCCCAGCTACTCGGGAGGCTGAGGCAGGAGAATGGCGTGAACCTAGGAGGCGGAGCTTGCAGTGAACAGAGATCGCTCCAGCCTGGGCAACAGAGACTCCGTCTCAAAATAATAATAATAAATAAAATTAAAAGGATAATATAAAATTTATTTATTTTTTTTTAAAGAACCTGGCTATGGGCCGGGCGCAGTGGCTCAAGCCTGTAATCCCAGCACTTTGGGAGGCCGAGATGGGCGGATCACGAGGTCAGGAGATCGAGACCATCCTAGCTAACCCGGTGAAACCCCGTCTCTACTAAAAAATACAAAAAAATAGCCGGGCGAGGTGGCGGGCGCCTGTAGTCCCAGCTACTCGGGAAGCTGAGGCAGGAGAATGGCGTGAACCCGGGAGGCGGAGCTTGCAGTGAGCTGAGATCCGGCCACTGCACTCTAGCCTGGGGGACAGAGCCAGACTTCGTCTCAAAAAAAAAAAAAAAAAAAAAAAAAAAGAACCTGGCTATGTTAGCCAGGATGGTTTTGAACTCCTGGCCTCAAGCAATCCTCCTGCCTCAGCCAATCAGTTTAAGGATTACAGGAGTCAGCTACTACACCCAGCCTTAAAATAAAAATAAATAAATAAATAAATAAAAACAGCTGGGCTCACACCTGTAATCCCAGCACTTTGGGAGGCCAAGGCAGGGGAATCACTTGAGGCCAGGAGTTTGAGACCAACCTGGTCAACATGGCAAAACCCTATCTCTACTAAAAATACAAAAAAATTAGCTGGGCATGATGGCGCATGCCTGTAATTGCAACTACTTAGGTGGATGAGGTATGAGAATTGCTTGAACCCAGGAGGCAGAGGTTGCAGTGAGCCGAGATCACACCACTGCACTCCAGCCTTGGTGACAGAACAAGATTCTGACTTTAAAAAAAAAAAAAAAAAAAAAAAAGAGACCATCCTGGCTAACATGGTGAAACCCCATCTCTACTAGAAATACAAAAAAATTAGCCGATAGTGGTGGCACGCGCCTGTAGTCCCAGCTACTTGGGAGGCTGAGGTAGAAGAATCGCTTGAACCCAGGAGGCGGAGGTTGCAGTGACCCGAGATCGTGCCACCACGCTCCAGTCTGGGTGACAGCACAAGACTCCGTCTCAAAAAAAAGAAAAAAAAAAGATTGCACATCTAAATCCAGTTTTTAGTTTGTCTTGAAAACTCAGGGCTGGGCACAGTGGCTCATGCCTACAATCTCAGCACTTTGGGAGGTCGAGGCAGGGGCAGATTACTTGAGGTCAGGAGTTCAACACCAGCCTGGCCAACATGGCAAAACCCTGTCTCTACTAAAAATAAAAAATTTAAAAAAAAATTAGCCGGGCGTAGTGGCCCACGCCTGCAATCCCAGCTACTCAGGTGGCTGAGGCACGAGAATCGCTTAAACCTGGGAGGCAGAGGTTGCAGCAGGCCAAGATCGTGCCACTGCACTCCAGCCTGGGCGACAGAGTAAGACTCCATCTCAAAAAAAAAAAAAGAAAAACAAAAAATCAGGTGTGGGCATGTGAGGCTTGCCCCCTACCTAGCACAAGCAACAACAGACAGGTGGTGGCCATCCAGCTCACCCTGGTCCCATGGAAGCATCTGGATCCTTGAACTCTATCTAGGATCCTGAGTCCCAGACTCCAGGCATCGGACTCTTCCCAGAATGTGGTCTCATCATTCTTACCCATTCTCTATTCCTCTGTGAGGCCTAGGAACTCCCTGCCCCCACATCCCTCTCACTTCTGGAACTCAACTCCAATCAAATTCTGAAACCCTAGAGCTCCTCCTGCCCAAGGGCCCTCCCTGCCAAGACCCAGGCCCTGGTCTGGTTCCTTTCCAGTCTAGGCTCAGTTCTCCTACATCCAGACTAGCCTAAGCTCCAAATGCCAGGCCCTTAAACACTAATTATTCCTCAACTTCCACTTCCTCCACCTCCTTCTAGCTCCCTGAGCTTCTCCTAGCTCACGGGCACCTCCATTCCATCCTGCACTGGCCAAACACCTGGGGAGAGCGCGACCTTCCGAACCCCCTGCGCTAGCTCTTCCAGGTCCCTTTCTCTTCTGGGAAGAAGTGTAACCAAATGGTTAAGGTAGGGTTTGGGAATCAGATTCTAGCCTTGACTGGGGCACTTGCTCTATGACCTCAGGCAATCCTGTTACTGAGTTTGTTTCCCTGCTTAAGGTTAGCGTACACTTAGAATGGGTATAACCGCAGTATCTACCCTCAGAGAATCTTTATGTAAATTAAATAAGAATTTGCCTATAAAGCACTTACATTGAGCAAATGCCCAGTAAAAGCTCTGGGCTCTCCTGGGATCCACATTTCCCATCTCATTTCCTCTTTTCCCCACGTCTCATTTCCTCTTTTCCCCACTTTCTCTTCTGGTCCATGGCTCTGAAACCTAAGCCTCCAGCTCTCTGGCTGGGGTTCTCCCACCAGTCACACCAAGTCCCCAAACCTCCCTGTCCCCATCCCGCCCAAGCTACCTTGAACCTCTTGTCCTGGAGAACCTTCTTGATGGCGACCAGTTCCCTGGTCTCTGCCAGCCGTGCCTGGTACACGACCCCAAATGAGCCATTGCCAATCACTTTGATGTCTGTGTAAGCCACCTCTTGGGAGCGCTCTGGACCTTGGCCTAGAGTGGCTACCACTGTGGTCACCTTCCCGCTGTCACCTGGGGAACAAAGGGGATACACGATCCACTGACCCATCCTGTCTGCGCATCACCCCATCCTGGGGCTGTAGGAGGAAGGGAAATCTCTGCAGGAAGCTCGTTGGGGACCTCTTTGTTCCCTCCTCCTCTTTGAGGAAAGGTGGATGCTGGAACCTTCCCAGTGACTTTTCAAACCCTCTTCCTTTCTGGGAACCTTAAATCCTGCCCCCCCTCCACATGGGAGGATATTGATACCTAAATCTCTCTGCTTCAAGGGCTGGCAACCCCAAATTTCTACTTCTAGGAAGCAATAGATCACTGGTCGTCTTGGTACTGGGAGACATCAGATGTTGACTCCATCTACTCTGGATCTACTGCCCTCTGGCCCCTCCTCTTTGGAGAAAGCTTGACCTGGCCTCTTCCACTTAAGGGAGCAGTAACCCTCAGGTACTCCTACTTCAGGAAAACACTAACCTATCTCACAGCCTAGAGGATACTAACCTCTAAGTCCTCCCCTGTAGAGCTGGTAACTTCACTGGTTCTTGGTGACAGAAATGAATGTCCTCTCCTGCTGTATGTACCAGTGCCCTGACCCTCACTTTTTGGTACTTTGAGGTTAGAAAAAAACACTGACCTGACCTCTTCATCTGAGTGGTCCAGAGACCCAGACTCCTCCCCGTATGTGGGTGGTCCCTAATGGACAAGCACCAAATTATGAGAATGATGAACCTGACCTTTATTATCAAGGGGCTATTCCAGCCTCAGTCCTTTGAAGGAAAGCTATAATTTCCAATTCCCATTATTCAAATGGTAGCAAACCTTGGTGCCATTCTTAAAGGATAGTGACCCCTTTGAGTAACTGATGAACCAAATCCATTTTTTCTTTTTTTTTTTCTTTTCTTTTTTTTGAGACACAGTTTCGCTCTCGTTGCCCAGCTGGAGTGCAGTGGCACGATCTCGCCTCACTGCAACCTCCGCCTGCTGGGTTCAAGCGATTCTCCTGCCTCAGCCTCCCGAGTAGCTGGGATTACAGGCGCCCGCCACCACGCCCAGCTAATTTTTTGTATTTTTAGTAAAGACAGGGTTCCACCAGTTGTCCAGGCTGGTCTCAAACAGAACCTCAGGTGATCCGCCTGCCTCAGCCTCCCAAAGTGCTGGGATTACAGGCGTGAGCCACCGCGCCCGGCCACCAAATCCATTTTGAGGGGCCAGTGACATGTTCTTTCAGAGGGAGATAACCCTACATCACTATTTTTTTCAGAGCCAATGACACCATACCTTAGAACAATTATTGAACAAGTATAACCTTAGATCCATATTTTATAGGAAACTGTGACCTACCCTGCTCCATTCCATTTTTGTTAAAGGAGACACACCAAGCCATGTATTTTAAAACATGGACTATGGACTTGATTTGAAGGATATGCTGACTCCCAATGTCTTTAAGAAGCAGTAACTATTAATTCTCACCATTGGGGGTACAGCTCAACAATATTTAGGGTGGGTAATGATGCCAGGTCTTGGTTTTAATAGGGAAGGTGATCTGAGTACCAGGTTTGGCAAGCCTGGCCTTATTCTTTGGGGACACAACACAGTAACCTCAAAGCCCTGCTTCTAAGTGATATTCACTCCAAATCCTCATCTTCTGAAGGACAGCGAATGCAGATCCCTCTTTTTCGCGATTGGTCTTATTCTTGTTCTCTTAGGAGACAATAACCCTAAATCCCCATTTGCAAGCGACTGTGACCTCTGATCCAATATTATAATGAGTAGCAACGTCAGATACCTGTTCTTAAGGCTCAAGGACCCAAGATCTCAATAATGAAAGAACAGGGACTTGTAACCCCTGTTTCTTTGAGTGTTAGTAATTCTGATCCAAGAGTAATTCTGATCTCCAAGAGATGGTAACCCCAAGACCCCTTTTCCTGGGAGGAAGAGGGCTCAGATCCCCGATTTGGGGAGGCATAGTGACCTCTGGCTCCTACCTAAGCATATGAAAGAACCTGATGGATGTCTGAGGAGCTTTGGGAACCCTGATCACCACCCTACACGGGCGCCGCTAGTACTCACGGCCCAGCTTCACCCCGGGCGGCGGGAAGCTAGTGCCTGCGCCGGGGCCTCCGCTGCCTCCGCCGCCGCTGCCGCCGGGTCCACCCCCGGAGCTCGAGGCCCCGACGCCCCCACCCATGGCCCCGACAGATGCCTTTCCGCCGCCGGTGCCGCCTGGGCCGGAGGCCGAGCCTCCGGGGCCGCCGCCGCCGCCTCCGCCTCCGCCGCCTGGCTCCGCGAACGAGCTGGTCCGCGCCCTGCCCGAGCCCCCAGGGCCGCCTCCCGAAGGCCCGCCGCCGCTCATGGCGCCGAGCACAGGCCCAGGCCGCGGGGCTCGGGCTCCCCGGGCTGCCCCAGCCGCCGCCGCTGCCGCCGCCTCCCCCGGGCTCTGGCCTCTTCCAGGCCGCGCCGCTCGGGTTTGGGCTCCGGCTCCGGCCCAGCGCCCGCCGCGGGGCACGCCGGGAGATGCAGTCCGGCTGTCGTCCGCGCCGCCGTCGCCGCCCTCGGCCCGCACAGAGAGCCCCGTGGCACGCCGGGAAATGAAGTCCACAAAAGCCTCAGAGTAGACCGCGGGAATGACGGGTCGCGCTATACGTCGGGAAATGGAGTCCAGGGTAATCTGTCTGCCGACGGTACGACGGGGAGCCCTGAAGTATTTCGGGAAGCAGAGAGCCTGATGCACGCTGGGAAACAGAGTCCACTCACTCAGTTTATTGGCTGTGTGTGCGTCCCAGAGCCCGGTGCGCTCTGGGAAATTGAGTCGGCGCGCGTGAACCTGCGGATCTCGGGCCGTGAAGCAAGCCGGGAAATGGAGTCATCGCCACGCCCTCACCGCATTGCAGGTGTAAAGCGATTCTTAAAGCACGCCGGGAAATGGAGTCCCAGGTGGTTTCTTAAGTCCCAAGTGGATACTGCAATTCCGGAGATGGGAGAGGAAATGGAGTAAATTTCGCGCTTCTCTTCCCAGGTACGCTAGGCCGCAGTCCCTGCCGGGAAGTGTAGTCAACACCAAGGCTTCAGTGCAGTTGCCACAGCGAGCCCTGGTGTGTTCTGGGAAATGGAGTTCAAGGCATCCTCCCCATTGACTGAGGGGGCGGGATCGCCCATGAGCTCCAAGCCTGCTGGGGAATAGTCCAGACCTGACCCTTTGTGAGGCCAGTTTGCGGAGGCTTGTCGGGAAGCGGAGTCCAATGGCCACCATCGGGGGCGTGGAGCGAAAGGTTAGAGACTGCAGTAGTTCCCTGGAGAGACTTAAAAGTGTTTCAGCCCCTCCTTCCTCGCCCCCAGGTTCTTCTTAAAGAAAGAGGCGAGGTCGATCAAGGACTGCTGGAAAATGGAGCCAAGCACCTTTAAGTTCCAGGTGACCATAGATCAAGAAAGAAAAAATGTCCCCTCTCTAACCGCAACTCTGCAAAGAATTCGGGAAACAAAGTTCCCGGCGGTTTCTCCGAACACTAACTAGTCTTCGGATACAGTCTAGCTTTTCCTAGCAATGTGGTTCGCACCAGGAAGCTGAATGGAGCATTAAAAAGACGGAAATAGAATTTCTGGGCCGGGCGCGGTGGCTCAGGCTGGGTGCCGGTGGCTCACGCCTGTGATCCCACCACTTTTGGAGGCCGAGGCGGGCGGATCACCTGGGGTCAGGAGTTCGAGACCAGCCTGGCCAACATGGCGAAACCCCGTCTCTACTAAAAGTACAAAAATTAGCTGGGCGTGGTGGCGGGCGCCTGTAATCCCAGCTACTCAGGAGGCTGAGGCAAGAGAATCGCTTGAACCCGGGAGGCGGAGGTTGCAGTGAGCCGAGATCGCGCCACTGCACTCCAGCCTGGGCGACAAGAGTGAGACTACGTCTCAAAAAAAAAAAAAAAAAAAATTATGTCTTGAACCCCCATTCAGTTTTCAGATTTTGCTTTATTTGAGACAGGGTCTCGCTCTGTCGCCCAGGCTGGAGGGCAGTGGCACTGCAGCCTCGAACTCCCAGGCTCAAGCAATCCCCCCACCTAAGCCTCCCATGTAGGTGGGACTACAGGCGTGCACCATCACGCCCTGCTAATTTGGTTTGGTTTGGTTTCTTTTGCGGGGTGGGGGTAGGGTGGAGGGCTTCGCCATGTTGCCCAGGCTGGTCTCCAACTCCAGGGCTCAAGCGATTCTACCTCAGCCTCCAACGTGCTGGTATATCAGGCTTGAGCCACGGCACCGGGCCTCCCACTCTGTGTTTTGCGTCCTCCGCTTCCTAAATTACAGGATCCCGGAAAGCCAAAAATAAGGAGGCCAGCTGCAAAGAGTAGCCTCAGGTTTTGTGTACTCAGTGAGTCGTCCTATTTATCGATTAATATCCGAAAGAGAGTAGCCCCCAAAGAGCGCTGGGAAACAGTTCCTGTGTGTGTGGTTGTCTCTTCCTCCCCCGGAAATGCTTAGAGGTAGAATGAAAGCTTTCTTAGCCCCTCCCGCCTCCTGGAATGGTGGGAAATGGAGTCTCTGGACTTCATGTTAATCCGAGCTTGTGTTTATACTAACTGTCCTGTCCTTTCTGAAATCAGAAGAAAGTCCTGTCCACTCAGTTTGTTACTGACTGCAATTCCCCGCGGACACGACCGCAGGTGATGATAGCGCCAAAGCCTGTGGAGACTACATTACCCAGAAGGCAAAGTGCGGACACACTTCCGTTCCCTTCACTTAGCAGGCAGCTGCACCACGCGCAGCTCGGCGCGGGCGTTTCTGGGAGTTGTAGTTTCCTAGCCAAACGGTGCCTGCTGCCGTCTGATGGCAGCTCTGAGTCAAAAAGTAAAAATTTGAGTCAGGCCCCTTGACCTAGGGATTCCAAAACCGGACCAAGACGGCTCAAAAGGGCGGCGACATGGGGCGGAATAGAGTGGGTTACTTAACCGCCAGAACCCGTGGGGCATGCGCTGGTGCGTGTGGGCAACCGCCACGAGGGGACTGGGGTCCGTGGGAGTTTGAGGGTGACGGTCTGAAATCTATCAGGATGTTTGTAGAGGGTGAGAATGTTCATAGAGGGATGTTAGAAGGGTTGTAAACGTCTGAGAGAGGCCTGGTGTCTAGAAGGGCTAAGAGGAGTCCGTGGAGCGGTGAAGGGGTCTTTGATGAGCTTAATGACCTGAGGATAATTTACTGGGGACCAGTGGAGAAGCCTGAGGGGACTTAGGGTGTCTGCTAGAAGTTCTATGGATGGCTGGGTGCGGTGGCTTACGCCTGTAATCCTAGCACTTTGTGAGGTCAAGGTGGCGGATCACTTGAGGTCAGTCAGAAGTTCCAGACCCGCCTGGCCAACATGGAGGAAACCCCATCTCTACTAAAAACACAAAAAAATTAGCTGGGTGTGGTGGCGCAGGTCTGTCATCCCAGCTACTTGGGAAGCTGAGGCACGAGAATCACTTGAACCCGTGTGGCTGAGGTTGCAGTGAGCTGAGATTGCACCACTGTACTCCACCCTGAGCAAGAGTGAGACTGTTTTGGGAAAGAAAAAAAAAAGGTCTATGGGAGACAGAAATTCCTGGTGACCAAGGGGATCTCTGAGCGACGTGAAGGGGTGAGGGATGGTTGAGAAGCATCAGGAAGGGAATTTGAGAGTCTGTGGAGGTACTGGGGCTACAGTACAAAGTGGGGAAGTCTCTGATGAGATTAATTAACATGTGAAGTGCCTTGAGAGCATCTGTAAAGGGCTTTCTACTTGGAAGCAAGGATCTCAGAGGATATGGATGGGACCAAGGGTGTCTTCTTGCAGGAACATTTCAACATTGCTTGAAATGTTCCTTTAATCACACCTAAATGTGATTAAAGGTTAGAGAGCCACTGGAGTTTAAGGCCAAATGCCACCTGTGACATCCTACACAGCCAGAATCTGGGGCAACTAGTCTGGTAGGGCTGTGGTCTGACCTGGACAGCACTTAGGGAGCTGAGCTGAGCACTGATGATTCCATATTAGATGTGGTTAGAAGTGCTTTGAAGGCACTGGGCTTAGAGGCTGAGGCCAGTAGTTAGGGTCCTCTCCTCCCGAGAGACAACATCCCCATCTCCATCACCCCACCACCAACTCAGCTGCAACTATGTTGCCAGGAGACATGTCTCATCCCAGCTTCCAGAAATAGCCCAGTGGCCCCCACCCCAGGGAATGACTTACATCACCCAGGAGAGGGAGCAGTTTCCCGCAGGCCGCCTCAGGAGCCTCGGTTTCCTGCCAGTATCCTAGCTCTGGATCCTCTCTTCCCTGCCAACCGACATCATCTGGGACCACCCACCCTGGCTGGCATGAAATGAGGTGCGAGTGGGTAGCAGTTGCCAGTCAACGTTCCTTCCCCCTCAGGGTTGCACAGAGTGGAGTTTCATGGTGAAGCCAGTCCAACAAGCCCTCAATTGCCACTCCATCTCTTAGCAGCTGTGTGGCCTTGGGGAAGCCCCTTCCCCTTTCTGGGCCTCAGGCACCTCACCTGCGAGAAAGAGACAGGACTTGTCTCTAAAGGCACTTCCAGCCTGGATTATTCCTCCTAATTCTTTCATCCCTGATTCGAGCTCTCCAATCTCAGCTTCTAGCTTTATGAGCTCATCTCAAATCCTCTGATCCTGAAAGCCTGATCTGGATCCAACTATCTTGGTGTTAGGAAGGAAAACTCAGTTGTTGAAAGAACGTGGGCTTTGAAGTCCTGGCTCAGCCACAGGGCCCTGGGCAAGTCACTTAGCAGCACTGGTTGCCCCTACCTTACTGGATAATGAAAGAGCTACAACATTGCAGCTCATAAGTATTGGACACACAGTAGATCAACAGCATTGATGACTAGTGAGCCAGTCCCCTGGCTGTGTGCTGGCTGGGGGTGTTCCCATGGCTGGACCAGAAGATCACCAAGTTACCTTGCAAGGTAACTTGCAGGCTGTTCTGTTCTCCAAAGGGCTCCCGGCTGAACTCAGAGCAACAAGAGAAGGGTGTGGGCAGGGTGTGAGGGGCAGTGCAAAAGGGAGCTCCTGGTCTTCGCTGGGGACCTGGGGTGTGGGAAGAATTCACAGCCACAAGTGGGAAGGCATCCAGGCAATCAGAAGAGCAAGGGCAGTGGGATTGTGGCGAAAAACAGTGGGAAGAGCTTTCAAGGACAAGGTCCCCATGGAACAGAGGGGCAGTCAGATGAAGCTGGTGCATGCCCGAGACCACTATCATCAAACTCTGGGACTTAAGTGCCTCTGAGGTCAAGACAGTTTCCCAGGCCTGGATTTGGCCCATTCTGATTAGGGTTAGGCTCTCTATACCGATCTGGCCACAGACCCACTGGCAGCCAGGCTGGGGCCCCTCCTTCAGAATCAAACAAAAGCAGGGGGCTGCACCCAGCACCTAGGACATTGATCACCGCATCCAAAGGTCCAAAGTTTTATTGTTTTGAATACATTCTCCAGCGGCCCCTCTACTACCCCCACCCTCAGTCCCCAATACAGAATAAGGCTTGACCACAGCCCCCCACCCCACTCCAGAGGCCCCAGCTGGGAGGCAGAGGAGGCTTCCAGTTTGGTTTCAGGGTACCCCCTTCCCATCCCCCCACCCGCCTGCCCATGGGCCAGTCCTAGGAGCAGCTGGGGGTGAAGGGGTTGGACCGGTGCTGGGGTGGGGAGTGGGAGAGGGATAGCAGGCACTTGTAGAGATCTGTGGCCCATGGGCGGCACCCCTCACCCTCCTCCGCCCCCCACCCCCCAACACATGGAATTTTTGGTTCATTATAAAATTGTCCCTCCCTCCCCTGCTGTGACCTTGTGGGGTATGAGAAACCTAGGCACTCATGGCCCCCTGGAGGGGCAGGGCAGGCAGGGCTGGGGCTGAGAAGGGCTGGGAGTGGGGCAGAGTGGGTGGGCCAGAGGGGTACAAGAGGCAGAGAACAGGGAGGGAGACAAGGCTTTACTTCCTAAGCGATTGTAATAAAAAAGTTCCTGGGTGTTAAGGCCAAAGCCTCAATTCAAATATAAATTCCCCAGAATGGAGGTGGCCCCCTTAACTTCCCCCTCCCTCCCCGCTACCACCACTTTGCCCAGAGCTTAGAAACCCACAGAGACAGGGAACAGCCCCTAGCCCTGGGCACCCACCCACCCCCACCATTTAAAAAAAAGAAATTAAAGTTTTATACAAAATGTGGGGAGGGGAAAGGGAGGAGGCAGGGAAGAGACAAGAGAGCTGCCCTCACCTCCAGGGCACAGGGGGCTTAAGGCAGCAAAAGAAGCATGGGGGGTGGGGGGCACACGGGTCCCCTGCCCACAGCCCTCAGGAGTCTCGGTGCTCCAGGGAGAGCTGGGCCGTGGCATGCTGGAGGTCAGAGCTCACCCGCCTTGGGGTGAGGGGCCCCCCGGCCTCCCCAGGCCCCTCCCCACGCACCTTCTTGTCCTCGCCCTCATCCTCAAAGCCCCCAGCGGGGCCCCCACCCCCTTCCAGGCGACAGTCTTCACTCCAGCGCCGCTTAAAGCGTAGCTTGAGGGGCATGCACTGGGATGCCCCGGGTGCCTCACCGGGCTCAGGCTTGGGGGGTGCAGGTGGGGCACGGGGTGTTTTGAACACCTCCCCGTCTTCCTCATCCTCATCACTGATGTCAGTCACCTCCACCTCCTCTGACTCGCCTTCCGAGATGGGCTCCACCTTGATCTGTGGTGGCGGGGGCGGTGGGGCTAGCGCCCCTGCCCCCTCGGCCAGCCCGCCTGCGCTGCCACCGCTCTGGTCAGCACCAGCTGGGCCCTTCTCCCCAGCTGCCCGCTGCCGGCGTCCAAGTGGGGGTGGCTGGAGCTTAAATTTGAATGGGGAGGAAGAAGAAGAAGAGGATGACGACGCCGAGGAGGGGACCGGTGGGGTCTCGGGTGCCATGGGCGGCAGCGGGCACTTGTCAGGGCGCTGGGGCTGGGGCACCACCAGCCCGGGGTAGTGCAGGAAGGCGCGGGGGCTGAGGTGGTAGTTGTAGACGCTTTGGGTGTGGGCCTGCAGGTACCGTTTCATGTCCTCGGGGCTGAAGGAGAAGTGGGAGCCTCCCCCTGAGCCGCTGGGCCCCCCGCCACCACTGGGGTACATCGGGCTCAACGTGGGCGAGGGAGTGTAGGCCAGGTGGGTGGGCGTCATGGGCAGAGCCGGGGAGAGCTGAGGGGGCAGCAGGGATCCAGGCCCAGCCAGAGGTGACACAGGGAAGGGGCTGAGGGGTTCAGGGCCACCCCGAGGCCGGGGATAGACACGGAAGACACCAGGGTCATGGGGCAGGCGGGCCAGCGGGGGCCCTCGGAAGGCACCCAGATCTGGAGGGCCAGGTGGTCGGGCCCGGGGATCCTCTCCCAGCGGTTCCTCCAGCTCTGATGTGCCATCACTACAGTCACTGACTGAACCTCGGCCCAGGCGGCGGGCCACCACAGCAGAAAAGAGGGAGGATGAGGATGAAGAGCAGGCCGGTGGTGAGCGGGGGTCCTCGGTGGGGGACAGCACCTCGGAGGGCGTCGAGGGAGGGAAGCGGAAGTGGCTACCGCCCGACGGCACTGGCGGGGCACTCTGGGGCACCGCACCCCCTGGCGGAAGGGAGACAGTGTCAAGGCCCCTGGCCTAGCCTGAAGGGGCACACAGACCCCCTCCACACCAACCATCCCCGGTACTCACCAGCCAACCCCACATCAATGAAAGGGTAATTGACCAGCACCAGTTTGTTGAAATTGAACTTGTAGGTGAACCGTTTCCCCTTAGTCTTGTGCAGAATGCGCTTGTTATAGTAATAGCTGTGGGTACAGAAATGCCATTGGGAGGGTCAGGTATGTGGGATCCAGGTCTAGACTCCACACCTTAACACGCACTTAGGTGTGGTCCCAAAGGCCAACTGAGGAACGTGGGCCACAGAAGACAAATCAAGTGCCCAGAGAGTGGGTACCAGCTCTCTCCTCACATGTAAGGCAAGACTAGAGGATCCACTGGTGACCGTATTCTCTCCTCAAGATACTTCTGCGTTACCAAGGGGCTCAGGGAAGGGCTGGGAGTGGCCCAAGGTCACACAGCTAGGATTTGGCAAAGCCAGGGGTCAGACCCAATGCTTGTTCCCACAGGCAAGGGGCTGTGCATCGGGTGGGGACAGTCCACATGTGCTCAGGGGTCCCCAGCCCGTCCTCACCGCAGGGCCCGGCTCAGCTTGTCGTAATTCATCTGGGGCTTGCACTTGCGGACGCCCCACAGCCGGGCCACCTCATCAGGGTCTTTGATGACGAATTCCCCGTAGTCCCCCTGCCAGGCGATGACGCCCTGGTACTCCTCCTTTCGTAGCAGCTCCAAGATAAAGTGCCACAGCTGGATCTGCCTCGAGCCAGGGGACGACTCTGGCTTGTAGGCCCAATCCGGGAAGGCAAACCCTGGGGATAGGAGGC
The DNA here is from genome assembly GCF_049350105.2 of Macaca mulatta. Taxonomy (NCBI): domain Eukaryota; kingdom Metazoa; phylum Chordata; class Mammalia; order Primates; family Cercopithecidae; genus Macaca; species Macaca mulatta. Next base: position 53,306,109 of record NC_133424.1, read on the forward strand.
AGGGAGTGGCCTGGGGTCAGGATGCCAAGTCCAGGGCTCTGGGTCCCATCCCAGGGTCCACCTCTGCCCTGCCTTCAACATAGGGAAATCTGTCTCACCTCAGTCAAGACCTGATTTAAGAGAAGACAGTGTGTGTGTGTCTGTCTGCATGTGAGGGGCTAGACAGGAGCTGGGGGGAGGGGAAGCTGGAGCCTGCTCCAGCGACACCGGGAGAAACAGGAAACCGTCGGCGGTGGGTCCCGGGGCCAGTGCCAGGGGGCCAGGCACCAAGCCAGGCTGGCGGGCAGGGCTGCCAGTGGGGGAGGGGCAGGAAGGGGCACACGTGGCCAGCCGGGTTGGGGTACACCCCCCCCAGCTTACCCCCACTCCCATTCACAGCCAGTTACACCACCCCAGCTACTCAGATCTCCTCCTCAGGAACATGCCCTGTCTCCTCCGAAGACCCAACAGAGCCCCTACTCCCACCCCAGGACCTGAGAGGAAGATTTTTTTTTTTTTTTCTTAAAAGGACCAGGAGGGGTGGGGTGACTGGTTGCCGATGAGGTCAGCGCTTGCACACACAGAGGCTTCTGTCTTCCCTGGAGAGTGAAACCCAGACTGTCTGAGAGGCGCCCCCAAGCCCTGGACCCTCTGAGCTACACTGCCCTCCCCAGACCCAGGCATCCAGGCCCCACCTGGCTGGAGGGCCCAGCCCAGGCCTGGAGCTTGAGCAGGCACCCTGGAGCTGTCACCCTCTTCCCACTTCTGCCTTCTCATCCTCAGCTCCTTCCCTGCCCACCTGCCTGCCCGCCCCCAGCATTAACCTTGGGTAGAGGTTGGTGGTGGGCTGGCTGGTCTCTGGAGGGGGTGGGCAGCCTGGGGTGGGGGGTGGGGGGGCTGCGGTTGTTGTCATTTCCCAAACCCCCGGGTAATCAGGGGCCATCAATAATTCAGCACCAGGCAGCCGGTAATGGAGGGGTGGGAGGAGGGAAAGGGGAGGAAGGGAAGGACGGGGGAGGCAGGGCAGGGGCCCTGGTGCCACTAGAGAGAGAAGGCCAAGGTGGCTGGCTAGAGATGGGCGGCTCCCAAATCCAGTCAGGCTGCAGGGGTCAATCCGCCTCCCTTGGCCCCAGCTCAAGCAGGTACCAACAAGACCTCCGGGCAACACATCCACCCTCAAAGACTCCACCCAAGTCTGGAATCCAACAAGGGATTCTTCCCCTTGGGAACCCAGGGAATCAGTAGTTCCTGCTCCCACAGGGACCACCCCCTCCAAATCCAGAGCTCACTGTCCCTCACAGGGACCCAGGCCCCCAACTCCCGCCCAGACTGGGCTGCAGTACCACATAATCCCCGAAGTCCCTGCCCCATTCGGATATATCCCAGCCTTCCACCAGCCCCTCAGGGTGCCAGGGATATGACCTCCGGCTGTTCACACACCAGTACCAACAGCCCCAGTTCCATTTAAAAGTGACAGCCTTTGACAACCCCTTCCAGGGACCCCAGAGCCCCATCGCTCTCTTGGGAACCTAGGTGTTCACCCCATTATCCTCACCCTTCTAGAGAGTCCAGATCACAAGGTCTCCTGCAAGGCCCAGGATCCTTTGGAACCCAGGTGACCAAGCCACCAGCTTCATGGACCCTCACATCCCCTCCAAAAAGCTCCCGGTCCTTCTCAGGGCAGGAAGCTCCATGCTACTTCCACCTCAGCCCCAATTTGGCTCTAGACCCAGAAGGGGGGCTGAAGCCCCTGAGACATCAATCTGGGGGTGGGGGATGTACTGACTTCCACCCTCCCCCCAAAATTAAAGCCACCCTTCCCAGCCCACCCGCCCCAGCCTCCGTGTCCCGGTAACCAGGCAACGTGTGTGCAGCGACAGTCCTGGGAGCGGGGGAGCAGGAGGCTAAAAATAAACTTTGCAGAAGAGAGGGAGTGAAAGAGACTACACGCAACACAAAGGGAACTCGGAAAGGAGGTGGGGGGGCTCTGGAAAGGCCTCAAGCCGCATTCTGGGAGCTGTCCCAGGCCCCCTTGTTAAACCCCTTCCCTGAGCAACCCCTCCTCCAGGGCCTGGACCCTGGCTCCCACTTCTGGCAGGGACCCATCCCCACTCCCAGGCCCACCCCAACGACGGCTTTCCTCATCGGACACAGCATACATGAGGGCCTGTTCCCGGCTGTGGTGGGGAGAATGAAGAGGGGGTGAAGTCAGGGTGTCTCAATGGGGCTCTGTTCCCCAGGCCTTGGAGCCAGGAGCCAGGCACGGGCAAGGGGAGCATGTGTGAGTGTGCTGTGTATGCGTCCACGTGCTTAAAACAGGGAAACACCAGACCTGCATGGAGGAAGCTTGGGGGTGCGGAACCTCGGGAACATGGGGGCCAGTGAGGCAGGGAGAGCTGGCACATGGAGAGAGGGGTTCAGGAAACTGCGAGACAGGGTGCAGAAGTGGCAGCAGACAGACAGTAAGGGCTGGGATGGCGAGGTCCCAGAAGCACACCTGGGTCCTACAGAGGTAGGGTAGGGATTCTCCCCGACAAACTATGCAAGCCTGGGGGGACGAAACTCCCGGGCACCCCCCAACCTCACGTGACGGCCCAAACTTTTTTTAAGGGGGTCGGAAGGGAGGAGTGGTGGTAGAGGAAGAACACGCCGGCCTCCTGGGGGGCCCCACCACCTCCCCCACTCCAGGCGGCCCTCTATGGCGCCAGAGCCGGGAAGAAAACAGGAAGTGGGAAACAGCCACGGCAGAGGAGAGAGGGGCCGGGATGGAGGATTGGATGGAGGGGTGCGGAGCTGCAGGCTAGGAGGCAGACGGGAAAGATGCACCGATCGGAGGCCATTCCAGGCCTCCCGCCCCTCCCCTCCCCCAGCTGGAGAACCCACACACTGTTCGGCCCCCAGACAGGGTTGGGGAAGCGACCTGCAGGTCCTATCAGGCCAAGGCCGGTAGCAGGCAAGGAAGATGAGGCGAGGTTGTCTGGGCGCCTCGGCCGCCTTCTCGGGCGAGGGGAGGCTCCTGCTGCCCCCAGGGCCCAGCGGCCCGGGAGCTACTGGAAGCCGGGGCAGTGTGTGGGACGCACGTGACTGACCCTACCGCACTCCGCACCCCGGCCCCACCCCCAGGGCCCCTCCTCGGTCCGGGTCCCAATCCCCAGGCGCCGGAGCCCAGCTCGGAGCCCTTTAAGATTAAGCCGCCCCCACCCGCCGAGCAGGGGGATGGGGATGGGAATGGGGTGGGAATGGGGTGGGGATGGGATGGGGTGGGGTGGGGATGGGGTAGGGTGGGGATGGGGTGGGGTGGGTGGGCCGGTCGGGGCACACACCCGCACACAGGAGCCCGAGCCGCCGCCGCCGCCGCCGCCGCCGGGGGAAGGAAACAAGTTTGAACAGCGGCGCCCGGCCCCCTTCCCCCTCCCCCGTCCCCGCCCCGGGCCGGATTCCGACGGGGTAGACGGGCAGGGGGCGGCTGGGACCCCTCCCCCTGCGCGCTTGGGCGCAAAGTCCAGCCCGCGCGAGCCCGGGGGCGGCGGGGGAGGGGAGGGGGAAAAGTCCGAGTGGGAGGGGGGTTAATCCCGCTGCCCCCCGCCCGCCGGCCGAGGGGGAGGGGAACCTTGGCCCCTTAAGGAGGAGCAAGTTGGCGGGGAAGAGAAGGGCGGAGGGAAGAGACGGCCCGCTGAAAGAGAAGAGGTGGATCCGGGAGGGGGGGCGAGGGGGGAGTCTCTGCGTCTCCCCCCACCTTCCCCACCCTGCTCAACCCCGGGCCCCCGGTGGCGCGGGAGGAGGGTACCCAGGTCTCCCCGGAGCCACCTTAAAGCCGCGCGTTCTAAGGTCGGAAACAAAAAGTTCCTTTTTCGAACGTTCGGGCTGCGCTTTGGAACTTTGCGACTCGGCGAGGGCGGGGGAGCGAGGAGCCGACAGAGGCGGGCGGGGGAGGGGCGGCGCAGCCCGGACCCCGAGTCCCGGGCTCCCCACTCACGCCCTCCTCCTAGAGGCCATCCCGTATCCCCCGCTAACCTGGTGCAGGGCACGCGCCGCCGTGAAGGTCACCAACCGGACCGCGCAGCGCAGAACCAGGGATAGCGGGCCCGGTGGACGAACCCCCCCGCCCCGCACACGTCCCGGCCCCCAGAGTGCAACGTGACAAGAGCGGAGGGGAAGGACCCCGCCACCCCCGTGATCCCGGGAGTGGGGAGAGCCCGGCCTGCGGGGTCCCGGTACGGATACAGAACCAAGACCCGCAGCACCCACACTACTCCGCCCGGAGCTAGGAATCGGGGGTCCCAGGCAGCAACCCCGCTCGCGCCACGAGAAGCAACAGGTCTCGAGTGCTTGAGGGGTCCCCCAGAACTGGGGATCACTTGGGCTCCCCCGGACCCCTTCAGCCCCCCCAAAGTTTCTCCGTTCGGTTTCCCGGGGCAACAAGTCTCCCCCACACGTGCTGCCCCCGCCCCCACCTGTGTCCGCCGGGGTCTTCATGCTGGGGGGCCCGGGGCGAAGCGCCCCGACTCCGGGCCGCGGCTCCCGGCGCCCGCGCTGCCCCGTCCCGTCCCGCGCCCGTCGGGCCGCCCTTGCCGCCTCACCCGGCCTCGCCTCTCAGAGCCTCTCCCCTCCCCGCCGCCGCCTCCCGGGTTAATATCGCACTCCGGGGCCGGGACGCCCACGCCCCCCGGCCGGCGACGTCACCGCCGCGTCGCCATGGAGACACTGCGCCCGCCCCCTCCCCGCGCACTCACACACACGCTCGCCGGCGCGCAGCCACTGAGGACCGGCCGGCTCCGGGCTTAAAGGGGCCGCGCGGCGGGGGAGGGAGGAAGGAGGGGGCGGGGGTGGAATGGGGTCCCGCGGGTCATGACCGTAGTCCGAAGCTCCGAGTCTGCAGATAACTTAAGTCCTCCGCACTCGCTACCTGCTGCCCCTCCTCCTCTTCTGCCCGCTGCGGGCTCCAGAGTTTCTTTTGGGAGCCTGTATGGGAAAACGGGGGGCCCTTCCGAGGAAGCGGGGGGTCAGAAACTTTTGTGGGGAGGGGGCAGAATCTTCTCTGCAGAGGGACGGGGTCAGGACCTTAGAGGATGATCAAGACGACGGCATTACCAGCTTGGTTTTACCCAGCCCCCCCAACCCTGAGCCTGAATGGGGGCAGCTGTCCAGGGGTGGGGTGGAATGGGTGGGATGCATTTCCCAGCATCGGAAATGGGGAGGCGACTGTGCCCTCCGCTCCTGTGGGGATGGGGTCTTGGCCTTCCTGATAGCCCTAGTCCAGCTGGGGAGGAAGTGACCAGAGAGAATGCATTTGGAAGCCCCCGCCACCACCGTCCCCAGGCTGCAGCTGTCCCGGGGACAGGGCTGGCGCCGGAGGTCCCCCCACCTCCACTACTAGGACCGGGGGTTCCGGAGGCGAGGCCAGGATACGAGGGGGCGACCAAAGTCTGAACAAATGTGCTCCCAAGGGGCACTGAGGGTCGCCAGGAGAGAGGAAGACAGGGCTTAAGATCGAAAGCCAGAGCGTAGGGAAGTGTTAAGTCTCCGTTCTCTGCCTCAGCCGGGAGGGAAGGATGAAGCCTGAGGCTCTGGGAAACAGGAAATCACAGTGCAGATCTGATGGAGCCCAGGAGCCGGCAGCAGGGTAGAGGCCAAATAGAAGCAATATTCACAGGCATAGCCTGGAAACAGGGTCTCAAAAAAGATTCTGAGGTTCCAAAGAAGGGCGTATGGATGGCGGGCGGGAGTTGGGGGGGCTGGGTGGGGGACAAATCCAGAAGATGGGCGGGGAGACACATAAAAGTCACACACAGGGAAGGCCTGCGGAGCTCAGGCTCCCGGTACCTAGGGCTTCAATCCCAGCCTCCTTGCTTGCGGGGTACCTAGTCCGCCTTAGACAGGTTCCTCACTGGTGCCTCAAAAAAAAAATCTCAGGCCTCCTCCTTGGGGAGACCAAGGGCTCCAGGGAAGCTTTCCCCCACAACCCCCGGGGAATTATGTAACCTTGCCTACGGACAGTACAGCTCCCCCACGGATATTGTAACCCTCTGGGAGCGGTGTGGTCCAGCAATAATAATCATCATCATTGTTCGAATAACAGCTCCCAAATTCCGAGTGTTCATGATGTGCCAGGCACTGGGCCAGGCATTGTCAGGGGCATCTTCTCATTTAATCCTCACAAAATCCCAACGAGGGGAATTACTGTTGTTATCCCCATTTACAGATAAAGTGATGCTCTCTGAGGGAAAATCAGTCCACTAAATCTTACAGCCAGGAAGTATTGGAACTGAGATTCGAACCCAGATCTAACCAATTCTAAATCACCACACTTACCATTTACCATTATGCTTTATTACCTCTTTTACTACCCCCTTCAAAAAAAAAAAAGGCAGATTTTCAAAGATATTACATCAGGGCCCGGTAATCCTAGCACTTTGGGAGCCAAGGTGGGAGTTGGCTGACTTCAGGTCAGGAGTTCCAGACCAGCCTGGCCAACATGGTGAAACCCCATCTCTGCTAAAAATACAGAAATTTCCCAAGCATGATCGCGCGGCTATAATCCCGGCTACTCAGGAGGCTGACGAAGGAGAATCACTTGAACCCAAGAGGCGGAGGCTGTAGTAAACCGAGATCGCTCCACTGCACTCCCCCTGGGGCAACAGCAAAACTCCGTCTAAAAATGAATAGGCTGGGCGCGGTGGCTCACGCCTGTAATCCCAGAACTTGGGGAGGCCGAGGCGGTCGGATCACAAGGTCAGGAGATGGAGACCATCATGGCTAACACGGTGAAACCTAAAACCGTCTCTACTAAAAATATAGAAAATTAGCCGGGCGCGGTGGCAGGCGCCTGTAGTCCCTTCTACTTGGGAGGCTGAGGCAGGAGAATGGCGTGAAACCGGGAGGCGGAGCCTGCAGTGAGCCGAGATCGCGCCACTGCACTCCAGCCTGGGCGACAGAGCGAGACTCCGTCTGAAAAAAAATAAAAATAAAATAAAATAAACAAATAAATAAAAAGGTCAGGCGCGGTGGCTCACGCCTGTAATCTCAGCACTTTGGGAGGCTGACGCGGGTGGATCACCTGAGGTCAGTAGTTCGAGACCAGCCTGACCAACCTGGAGAAACCCCATCTCTACTAAAAATACAAAAAATTAGCCGGTCGTGGTGGCGCATGTCTGTAATCCCAGCTACTCGGGAGGCTGAGGTAGAATCGCTTGAACCCGGGAGGCAGGGGTTGCAGTGAGCAGAGATTGCGCCATTGCACTGGAGCCTGGACAATGAGAGCAAAATTCAGTTTCAAAAAAAAAAAAAAAAAGATAACACATCAGTAACAAACCCAGTGACCCCTACCCTCCCACCACCAAGACAGAGATCTGATTTACACCCAACCTTTGCTACTTCTTGTCTCTGACAGGGCAAATGAACTCAGTTAGTTCACCTCTTTTTTTTTTTTTTTTTTGAGATGGGGGTCTCACTGTATTGCCCAGGCTGGATTGCAGTGGCACAATCATGGCTCACTAAAGCCTCAACTTCCCTACCTCAAGCAATTCCCCCACTTCAGCTACCTGAGTAGCTGGGACTACAGATACATGCTACCATGCCCGGTTACTTTTTTTTTTTTCTTTTTGAGATGGAGTTTTGCTCTTGTCACCCAGGCTGTAAATGCAATGGCACGATCTCGGCTCGGCTCACTGCAACCTCTGCCTCCCCAGTTCAAGCTATTCTCCTATCTCAGCCTCCTGAGTAGCTGGAATTACAGGCACCCACCACCATGCCCAGCTAATTTTTTTTTTTTTTTTTTTTTTTTTTTTGAGACAGTTTTGCTCTTGTTGACCAGGCTGGAGTGCAATGGCACCATCTCGGCTCACTGCAACCTCCATCTTCCGGGTTCAAGCGATTCTCCTGCCTCAGGATTATCCTACTCTCCTGCCTCCTGAGTAGCTGGGATTACAGGCTTGCACCACCACGCCCGGCTAATTTTTTTTTTTTTTTTTTTTTTTTTGAGACGGAGTCTCTCTCTGTCGCCCAGGCTGGAGTTCAGTGGCCAGATCTCAGCTCACTGCAAGCTCCGCCTCCCGGATTTACACCATTCTCCTGTCTCAGCCTCCCGAGTAGCTGGGACTACAGGCGCCCGCCACCTCGCCCGTCTAGTTTTTTGTGTTTTTTAGTAGAGACGGGGTTTCACCGTGTTAGCCAGGATGGTCTCGATCTCCTGACCTCGTGATCCACCCGTCTCGGCCTCCCAAAGTGCTGGGATTACAGGCTTGAGCCACCGCGCCCAGCCTAATTTTGTATTTTTAGTAGAGACGGGGTTTCTCCATGTTGGTCAGGCTGGTCTTGAACTCCTGACCTCAGCTGATCCACCCGCATCGGCCTCCCAAAGTGCTGGGATTACAGGCGTGAGCCACCGCGCCTGGCCTTTTTATTTATTTATTTTTTCTTTTTTTGTTTTTGAGCACTTTGGGAGGCCGAAGCGGGCAGATCACGAAGTCAGGAGATCGAGACCATCCTGGCTAACACAGTGAAACCCCGTCTCTACTAAAAATACAAAAAAATTAGCTGGGCGTGGTGGGGGGCGCCTATAGTCCCAGCTACTCAGGAGGATGAGGCAGGAGAATCATTTGAACCCCGGAGGCGGAGGTTGCAGTGAGACAAGATCATGCCATTGCACCCCAGCCTGAGTGACAGGGCAACACTCCGTCTTAAAAATATATATATAGAAAGAAAAATCAGAGATGTGACGTATGCAATAAATACTGTTAATAATTATTAGCAGAGTGAACTCTATGCCCCATGGATAACAAAAGCACTCTACCCTACAGACTCCAACTGTAACAACAGTTAGAGTAAACAACAATAAACAAGCTGGTTGCAGTTCGTGTCTGACACATGTAATCCCAGCACTTTGGGAGGCTGAAGCAGGAGAATTTCATGAGGCCAGGAATTCGAGACCAGCCTGGGCAACATGGTGAGACTGTCTCTACAAAAAAAATTATTTATTTATTTATTTATTTATTTATTTATTTATTTATTTAAGATGGAGTCTCCCTCTGTTGCCCAGGATGCAGTGCAGTTGCAGGATCTCAGCTCACTGCAACCTCTCCCTCCTGGGTTCAAGCAATTCTCCTGCCTCACCCTCTCCAGTAGCCTGGATTACAGGCATGTGCCACCACACCCGGCTGATTTTGTATTTTTAGTAGAGACGGGATTTCTCCATGTTGGCCAGGCTGGTCTCGAACTCCTGACCTCAGGTGATCTGCCCACCTCAGCCTCCCAAAGAGCTGGGATTACAGGCATGAGCCACCAAGCCTGGCTGAGAGGATGGTTCTTATTGACATATCTGTGTCCGTGATGTCCAAAGGGCAGCCCAGGCTTGTGTTTTCTTTTTCTTTTTTCTAATTTATATTTTAAGTTCTGGGATACATGTGCAGGACGTGCAGGTTTGTTACATAGGTAAACGTGTACCATGGTAGTTTACTGCACCTATCAACCCATCACCTAGGTATTAAGGGACCTTTTCTCTTAAAAATAAAATTAAAAAAAAAAAATAAAGCATACAGCACTGAGTGTGAAACTGTGTATTAATGTCATAATCCCACTCTGACCCAGATGGATGGCTCAAACTCACTGTTTCTATGAAACACAATCACGGATGATCGGCATGCCTCATGGGAGAATCTGAATGATCCGCAGAGAGTGAAAGTCCCTCGTGAAAATGTCGCCTGGGCCTCATAAGTTTGGTGGTTTGTGCAAACGTGTCCCTGGATATTGTAGCCTTTCAGTGGTCTATGTGACTCCAATTGCTTTATCAACACTGATACCCACTCCCAGAGATGGTACAGATGGTGAAACATTGGCCAGGTGCGGTGGCTCACGTCTGTAATCCCAGCACTTTGGGAGGTTGAGGTGGGCTGGTGGATCACCTGAAGTCAGGAGTTCAAGACCAGCCTGGCCAACATGGTGAAACCCATCTCTACTAAAAGTACAAAAATTAGCTGGACATGGTATCGGGTGCCTATAATCTCAGCTACTCAGGAGGCTGAGGCAGGAGAATCACCTGAACCCAGGAGGCAGATGTTGCAGTAAGCCAAGATTGTGTTACAGGCGCACACCACCACACCCGGCTAATTTTTTTTATTTTTTTTATTTTTAGTAGAGACAGTGTTTCATCATGTTGGCCAGGCTGGTCTCAAACTCCTGACCTCAGATAACCACCCTCTTTGACCTCCTGAAGTGCTGGGATTACAGGTGTGAGCCACCACACCCAGCACTCTCTTTTTTTTTTTTTTTTTTTTTTTTGAGACAGAGTCTGGCTCTGTTGCCCAGGCTGGATGGAGTGCAGTGGCGCCATCTCAGATCACTGCAAGCTCTGCCTCCTGGGTTCACGCCATTCTCCTGCCTCAGCCTGCTAAGTAGCTGGGACTACAGGTGCCTGCCACCACGCCCAGTTAATTTTTTGTATTTTTAATAGAGATGGGGTTTCACCGTGTTAACCAGGATGGTCTCAATCTCCTGACCTCATGATCTGCCTGTCTCGGCCTTACAAAGTATTGGGATTACTGGCCTGAGCCACCGCGCCCAGCTTTTTTTCTTGAGGTGGAATTTTGCTCTTGTCACCCAGGCTGGAGTGCAGTGGCACGATCTCCGCTCACTGCCACCTCCGCCTCTTGGGTTCAAGCAATTCTCCCACCTCAGTCTCCCAAGTAGCTAGGATTATAGGCACTCGCTACTACACCTGGCTGAAAAACCTGTTTCTTTTTTTTCCCCCTGAGACAAAGTCTTGCTCTGTCGCCCAGAGCTGGAGTACAATGGCGCCATCTTGGCTCACTGCAATCACCACCTCCCGGGTTCAAGCGATTCTTCTGCCTCAGCCTCCCGAGTACCTGGGATTACAGGTACCCGCCACCACGCCTGGCTAATTATTGTGTTTTTAGTAGAGACGGGGTTTCACCATGTTGGCCAGGCTGGTCTTGAACTCCTGACTTCGTGATCCGCCTACCTCGGCCTCCCAAAGTGCTGGGATTATAGGCATGAGCCATCGCCATGAGCCATTGCACCCAGCCAAAACCCTGTTTCTTAAGAAAAAAAACTATTGTGATGCCAGGGATTGAGTCCAATCTCTCCCCCTCTGCAAAACCCTGTTGCAGTGTTCTCTATCAAAACAAACAAAAATTTTAAAAATGAATAGTATGACTCATCTCATGTTATAGACAACCATAAACAGTGTGACCACCTCTAAACAGAATGTCACCCCCTTAGAGTACCATCTTTCGCATCTCCCTGACCGGAGATGCTGAAGTCACCAGGGATCAGATCTCTCTTTTCTCCTCTGTCTAGACTCGTTCCCTTGATAACCTCCACCAGTCCCATGGTGGATATGCCATCCCTATGGTGATTACACCCACATTCATTTATTTATTTACTTGTTTATCTCTCTCTTCTCTCCTTCTCTGTGTGTGTGTGTGTGTGTGTGTGTGTGTGTGTCTCTAATCTCTCTCTCTCTTTCTTTTTTCTTTTTCTTTCTTGACAGGGTCTTACTCTGTTGTCCAGCTGGAGTGCAGTGACACGATCACAGCTCACAGCGGACTTGACATCCTCGGTCTCAGGTGATCCTCCCACCTCAGCTTCCTGAGCAGCTGAGACTACAGCTGTGCACCACCACACCTGGCTAATTTTTGTATCTTTTTGGAGAGATGGGGATCTTACTATGTTGGCCAGACTGGTCTTGAACTCCTAAGATCAAGTGATGCTCCCACCTCAGCCTCCCAATAGTGTTGGGATTACAGCTGTGAACCACTACACCCAGCCTCCGCCCACATTTGTATCTCAGTCTTGTCTCTCCCCTGAACTCCAATCTGGCACATCCAACGACCTCATCAGTGTGTCTATTTGAATTTCTCAAGCTTTCCAAATCAAAAATGGTCTTCCTGAACTCCCCCCAGCTGCCCCCACAGGCTTCCCCATCTCAGGAAATTGCAATTCCATTTTGCTGGCTGCTCAGGCTGAATACCCTGGAGTCATCCTTGCCCCCTTTCTCTCATCTGATATCCAATCTGAAGGGAATTTCCACCAGCTCTACCTTTGACTATTCCAGAATCAGCTATTTTTTTTTTTTTTTCCTTTTTTTGAGATAGGGTTTGGCTCTGTTGCCCAGGCTGGAGTGCAGTGACGCCATCTCGGCTCACTGCAAACTCCGCCTGTCAGGCTCAAGCCTCCTCCTACCTCAGCCTCCCATGTAACTGGGACCAAGTCACATGCTACCACTCCTGGCTAATTTTTTTTTTTTTTTTTTTTCTGAGACGGAGTCTTGCTCTGTTGCCCAGGCTGGAGTGCAATGGCGGGATCTCAGCTCACTGCAACCTCTGCCTCCCGGGTCCAAGGGATTCTCCTGCCTCAGCCTCTCGTGTAGCTGGGACTACAGGCACCCGCCACCATGCCCAACTAATTTTTGTATTTTTAGTAGAGATGGGGTTCCACCATTTTGGCCAGGCTGGTCTCAAACACCTGACCTTGTGATCTGCCTGCCTCAGGCTCCCAAAGTGCTGGGATTACAGGCGTGAGCCACTGTGCCCGGCCACTCCCAGCTAATTTTTTTTTTTTTTTTTTTTTTTTGAGACAGAGTCTCGCTGTGTCACCCAGGCTGGAGTGCAGTGGCACGATCTCGGCTCACTGCAAGCTCCGCCTCCCGGGTTCACGCCATTCTCCTGCCTCAGCCTCCGAGTAGCTGGGACTACAGGCGCCCGCCACCACGCCCAGCTAGTTTTTTGTATTTTCAGTAGAGATGGGGTTTCACCGTGTTAGTCAGGATGGTCTCCATCTCCTGACCTCGTGATCCGTCCGCCTCGGCCTCCCAAAGTGCTGGGATTACAGGCGTGAGCCACTGCACCTGGCCCAGAGTTACACTCTTGTCGCCCCCAGCTGGAGTGCAATGGCACGATCGCAACTCACTACAACCTCCGCCTCTCCGGTTCAAGCGATTCTCCTGCCCCAGCCTCCCTAGTAACTGGGATTACAGGCGCCTGCCACCATGCCTGGCTAACTTTTGTGTTTTTAGTAGAGACGGGGTTTCACCACGTTGGGCAGGTTAGTCTCGAACTCCTGACCGCCGGTAATTCACACACCTGGGCCTCCCAAAGTGCTGGGATTACGGGAGTGAGCCACAGCTCCCGACCTTTTTTAAAATATATTTCTAGTGGAAATGGGGTTTCACCATGTTGGCAAGGCTGGTTTTGAACTCCTAACCTCAAGTGATCTGCCTATGAGGGCCTCCCAAAGTGCTGAGATTACAGGTGTGAGAGCTACAGCACCCCACGTGGTATGTCAGTTTCATCAGGTCATGGATGAGGTAATTATTTCCCATACACAGGTAGAAACTCCATGTTCTGTTGAAGCCCTCTGGGCCATGGCTCACACCTGTTTATTCCCACCACTTTGGGAGGCCAAGGCGGGAGAATGGCTGAAACTCAGGAATTCAAGATCAGCCTGGGCAATGTAGTGAGACCTGGTCCCTAAAAGAAAAAACAAAAACAGGCTGAGCCCGGTGGCTCACGCCTGTAATCCCAGCACTTTGGGAGGCCAAGGTGGGCGGATGACGAGGTCAGAAGATCGGGACCATCCTGGCTAACATGATGAAACCCCATCTCTACTAAAAATACAAAAAAAAAAAAAAAAAAATTAGCCGGGTGTGGTGGCGGGTGCCTGTAGTCCCAGATATTCAGGAGGCTGAAGCAGGAGAATGGCATGAACCCGGGAGGCCGAGGTTGCAGTGAGCCGAGATGGCACCACTGCATTGCAGCCTGGGCAACAGAGCAAGACCCCGTCTCAAAACAAAACAAAACAAAACAAAACAAAAAAACCAAAACCAAACAAACAAATATTAAAAAGAAAAAAAGAAACCCTCTGGACCTTTGTAACCTTCATAAAATTCCATGAACCGCCCCCACCAACAGTCTTAGTTCTTCTATAAAAAGTTACCTGGCTGGGCATTGTGGCTCAGGCCTGTAATCTCGGCACTTTGGGAGGCCGAGGTGGGCGGATCACAAGGTCAGGAGTTCGAGACCAGCCTGCCCAAATTGGTGAAACCCCATCTCTACTAAAAAAAAAAAAAAGGCACGTGTGGTGGCTCACATCTGTAATCCCAGCACTTTGGGAGGCCAAAGGGGGCGGATCACGAGGTCAGGAGATCGAGACCATCCTGGCTAACACAGTGAAACCTCGTCTCTACTAAAAATACGAAAAAATTAGCCAGGCATGGTGACGGGCGCCTGTAGTCCCAGCTACTTGGGAGGCTGAGGCAGGAGAATGGCGTGAATCTGGGAGGTGGAGCTTGCAGTGAGCCGAGATCGTGCCACTGCACTCCAGCCTGTGTGACAGAGCAAGACTAAGTCTCAAAAAAAAAAAAAATTAATAAAAATAAATAAATACAAAAATTAGCTGGGTGTGGTGATGCATGTCTGTATTCCCACCTACTCAGGAGGATGAGGCAGGAGAATCGCTTGAACCTGGGAGGTGGAGGTTGCAGTAAGCCGAGAAGCCCCGTCTCAGAGAAGAAAAAAAAAAAAAAAAAAGTTACCAATAGCAGCCAGCCATAGTGGCTCACACCTGTAATCCCAGCACTTTGGGTGGCTGAGGCAGGTGGATCGCTTGAGTTCAGGAGTTTGAGACCAGCCAGGGCAACATAGGGAGACCATCTCTACTAAAAATGATAATTAGCCAGGCATGGTGTTGCATGCCTGTAGTCCCAGCTCCTCGGGAGGCTGAGGTGAGAGGCTCACTTAGGCCCAGGAGGCAGAGGCTGCAGTCAGCTTAGATCACGCCACTGTACTCCAACCTGGGCAACAGACTAAGACTCTGTCTCAAAAGAAAAAACAAAAAATGGCCGGGTGCGGTGGCTCATGCCTATAATGCCTGCACTTTAGGAGGCCGAGGCGAGCAGACCAACTGAGGTTGGGAGTTTGAGACCAGCCTGACCTACATGGAGAAACTCTGTCTCTACTAAAAATATAAAATTAGCTAGGGGTGGTGGCGCATGCCTGTAATCCCAGCCACTCAGGAGGCTGAGGCAGGAGAATTGCTTACCTGGCAGGTAGAGGTTGTGGTAAGCAGAGATCGTGCCATTGCACTCCAGCCTGGGCATCAAGAGCGACAATCCATCTCAAAAGAGCCAAAACAAAAAAAATTTATCCAGTATCCCTTCTATACACACAGAGATTAAAACACTATGACTTGGCTGGTCGCGGAGGCTCATGCCTGTAATCCCACCACTTTGGGAGGCCAAGGCAGGCGGATCACGAGGTCAGGAGATCGAGACCATCCTGGCTAACATGGTGAAACCCCGTCTCTATTAAAAATACAAAAAAGTAGCCGGGTATGGTGGTGGGCACCTGTAGTCCCAGCTACTCAGAAGGCTGAGGCAGGAGAATGGTGTGAACCCAGGAGGCGGAGTTTGCAGTGAGCCGAGATCGCGCCACTGCACTCCAGCCTGGGTGACAGCAAGACTCTGTCTCAAAAAAAAAAAAAAAAAAGTCCTGTGGTTTACTGCTTAAGATTATTTTATTATCCCTTTTTACAAGGGTGGAAATCAAGACACAGAGAGGTTAAGTAACTTTCCCAACATCACACAGCTGGGAAAAAGCCCAACTGGGATTTTACCCTAAGCAGTCTGGCTAAGCCTGTGCTATCCTGCCTTCTGTAGCATCACCCCTTACCCAGCATGACAGTGTAATTTCAATTAACTGTGTAACTAAGTTAACTATGGTTTATGTAATTCTCCCAGGGGCAGGGTGCAGCTCCCTGTGCACACTTTTCCTCAATAACCAGGGAAACAGGTCTTGGACAGTGTGAATTCCCATTTCCAGGTTTCCTTCATGTATTTATTATGCATGGTATAACTCTTTTTTTCTTTTTTTTTTTTTTTTCTCTTTTTTGAGTCTGAGTCTCACTTTGTTGCCCAGGCTGGAGCAGTGGTGCAATCTCACTTCACTGTAATCTCTAGCTCCTGGGTTCAAGACATTCTCCTGCCTCAGCCTCCTGAGTAGCAGGGATTACAGATGCGTGCCACCATGCCTGGCTAATTTTTGAATTTTTTTTTTTTTTTTTTTTTTTTTTTGAGACGGAGTCTCGCTCTGCCGCCTAAGTTGGAGTGCAGTGGTGCAATCTCAGCTCACTGCAATCTCTGCCTCCTGGGTTCAATTGATTCTCCTGCCTTAGCCTCCCAAGTAGCTGGGACTACAGGCGCATGCCACCACACCCGGCTAATTTTTTGTATTTTTAGTAGAGATGGGGTTTCATCGTGTTAGCCAGGATGGTCTCGATCTCCTGAGCTCACAATCTGCCTGCCTTGGCCTTCTAAAGTGCTGGGTGGGAGTACAGGCATGCACCACCGCACCTGGCCTGCATTTTTAGTTTTTGGAGACAGAGTCTTGTTCTGTTGCTCAGGCTGGAATGCAATGGCACAATCTCAGCTCACTGCCACCTCTGTCTCCTGGGCTCAACCGTTTCTCTTGCCTCTGCCTCCTGAGTAGTTGGGATTACAGGCACCCATCACCATGCCTGGCTAATTTTTGTGGTATTTTTAGTAGAGACGGGGTTTTACCATGTTGGCCAGGCTGGTCTCAAACTCCTGATCTCAGGTGATCCACCCACCTTGGCCTTCCAAAGTGCTGGGAGTACAGGCGTGAGCCATCACACCCAGCCGAATTTTTGTATTTTTAGTAGAGATGGGGTTTCACCATGTTGGCCAGGCTGGTCTTGAACTCCTGACCTCACGTGATCTGCCTTCTCAGCATCCCAACATGGTATAACTCTTGTAAGCAGTGGGGATCCCTACACGGACATTATAAATTTACCACAGCCAGAGAAAAGCCGTTCAACTGACAGTCGAGACCTCCTTTCACTGCAGCAGGTTCCCTAGGCCAAGTTCCCTCATGCAGAATTCCCTCATGCAGAGTACACACCTCTCTGCTAAAAGTCTAATTCTCCCTCACACCTGATGCAAACTGACTGTGGAACACGAAACCCTACCTTAATCAATAAAAATCTCCCCCAAACATAATGTAAGCTCCCATGGGCAATGTGAACTCCTGCCCCTTATGAGCTTCCCCGCAGACAGTGTAATCTCTTCATATCCATGACAAAGTTAACACAGACAGGGCACATCTCCATGCATGGAGAACTTTCTGTGGCTGCTGTGAACCCCCTTTGTGATACCATAAACCACTCCCCATGGGGCTCCCTACAAAGACAGTGCGCACTCTCTTGAGTGTAAATTTCCCCCAGATTCAGCATCTACCCAATGTGCACAATATAAACTGCTTTGTCAAACCTCCCTCAACTCCGGGTCCACCCAATATGGAAGGATGAATTGTCCTTTAGGATTACATTAAACGCTAGACGCAGTGGCTTATTCCTATAATCCCAGCACTTCAGGAGGCCAAGATGGAAGGATGGCTTGAGGCTAGAAATTGGAGACCAGCCTAGACAACATAGTGAGACTCCATCTCTACAAAAAAAAAAAAAAAATTAGCAGGGCATGGTGGTACATGCCTGTGGTCCCAGCTACTCAGGAGGCTGAGGCAGGAGGATTGCTTGAACCCAGGCATTCAAGGTTGCAGTGAGCTATGATGCTGCCACTGCACTCCAGCCTGGGCGACAGAGTGAGACCCTGTCTGAAAAAAAATAAAAATAAAATAAAAATAAATAGAATTAGGCCGGGCACAGTGGCTCATGCCTGTAAACCCGGCACTTTGGGAGGCTGAGGTGGGCGAGTCATGAGGTCAGGAGTTCAAGACCAGCTTGACCAAAATGGTGAAACCCGTTCTCTACTAAAAATACAAAAATTAGCGGGGCGTGGTGGCGCGCGCCTGTAATCCCGGCTACTCAGGAGGCTAAGGCATGAGAATCGCTTGAACCCAGGAGGCAGAAGTTGCAGTGAGCCGAGATCGCGCCACTGCACTCCAGCCTGGGCGACAGAGCGAGACTCCGTCTTGGGGAAAAAAAAAAAAAATAATAATAATAATATAACAGTGTAGGGTATAAGATTCCTTCCGAGTGTGAACTCCTTGTGGACAGTGAATTTCCCTCAATCTCCAGACAAATAATTTGTGAACAGTGGGACTTTCTCATAGATGTGAATATCCTTCATAGTCCATGAACCACATTGGACGACTGATATTTCTTCTATGCTATGAACTAGCTCTATGCCCTAGCACATTCTTTCACACGTAGTTTGAGTGTTTCGTGGACAGTATGACTTGCCATAGACTGGATGCAGTTTCCTCACAAATGGTGTGACTTCCAGTGTGGAATTTAAACCTGTCACAGGCAAAAGAAACCCTCCCTGCGGCCAGCGTAACCCATATGGCTTCCCATTAGCCTCGGACCAGGGCAAATACAAGGTGGAAGGCATAAATGCATTGCAGACAGGTTCACACCTGGTTGTAAACTCGTATCTGGGCAGCAGGCATCTACTACAAACAGGGCATCTCCCTGTCCTCCTCCACTCCAGTGTGATACCCCCCTACCCCTAGGATCTTTAAAAATCTCCCTCCTCCAGGGGCGTACACCCACAAGGTGTAGCTCTCCACGTAATGCAGTGCGAAGCCCCAAGAAGCGCTGCATTTCCTCATCTCGGCCCCCTGTCCCAATGCCTAGTGGGCTGTCAAACTTCGCTGTCCTAAATGTCAAACTCTTGGAGGAGGTGACCTGTCCCCCGGGCCCCAGGCCGCGCGCGTTGCCTATACTGCAGCGCGCGACACCCCACAAGCGCGCGTTCTCTCCCCTCCCGGTGGCAACAGTGCTTTCCGCGGGGCCGCGCCAGACTTTTCGAGACTGTCGATTGGTCGTAGTCCCGGCCACCCAGCAGCCAATCAAGAAGGGGAAAGGTGACATCACTGGTTCGCCTCCCCTCCCCCAACCCAAACTTCCCTACTCTGTCTACCGGCAGCAACAACCACATGGGGGAGGGGTAAGAGAGTAGAGCCGGTGAGGTCATTGCACCGCCCCGGGAGCTGCTGATTGGCTGCGGGGCTCGCGGGTGGCGGTTGGCTGCTCCTTGCACCTCCCCCTCTTGCCGCTACCGCTGCCACTGAGAGGAGCCACCGGCGACGCCAGAGCCAGGAATACGGGTGAGTCGGGGCCCTGGGTCTAAGATACTCCTGGCGTCCAGTGAGACTCACGATGAACTGCCCTTTTCGACTTTTTCTCCTCGCCGGGATTCTTTGGTGCTCCAGGCACTCTGTCACATGGGAGTTGTAGTCTGCCTTGTACTGTCGGCTATGGGCCGAAGACGTGAGAAGACTACGATTCCCAGCAGGAATTGCGACTAGTCGGTCAACAAACGTTCGGGCCACGCCTTCTACGTCCACTCATTGGACAACCTGTCCCTTAGCCCCTCCTTCTTTCATTTCATTGGTTACTGTCCCTCACAGAGGTTGGGTTCCGGCCTAGGCTGCATGGCGACTGGGTACTGTATTTGTCATTTGGAACTAAGACGGCCTGCAATTGGATACAGCTGGTGTCCTTCACTTGTTGTAGGGTAGGGCCCTAGGCAGATCAGGCGGTCGTAGGCTCAGGTTGGTGTCGGTCCCGGAGGGAGGCCGGTCTTGGACTTTGGCCCCGCCCCTTAGCGCTGCCGGATGGGCCCGATTGGTCCCCGCGAACGTCGCTCGTAGTCGAGAGGCGGAGCCGACCAGGCTGCGGATATCTATTGGTCTAGGCTGGCGCCGGTCAGCGGGGTTGTGATCGCTGATTGGCTGGCTGCTCCAGCTGTTGCAGGTCCATTCACCATTTTGTGTGTTGGAGTAAAAAAAAAAGGGAGAATCGAGAGGGAGAGCCGGAGGGGGGGCGGGGAGGGACCGGACCGGACCGAGCCGGAGCCACGGCCCCCCGCCCCGAAACCCCGCCGAGCCCAAGGTGAGGGGCGGGGCCAGGGCTGACACGGGAAAGGGGGGTCCAGGGGGCTGGGGGCCTAGAGGGGACAGGTGGCAGGGACGGGGAGGGGGTACAGGGGGAAAGGGGTGGGCGGAATGGTGGGAAGGGAGGAGGGAGTGGAGGAAGTGGTGGGGGTTTGACAGAAAAGGGGTAACTGGGGGAGGGGGTGGTGGGCAAAGAAGGGTAACAGGAATGGAGGGGTGACAGGACTAGATCAGGGTGACAGGGAGAGGGAGGGGACAGAGTTGGAGAGTGTGACAAGGAGAGGTGATGGGGAGAGAAGGTGACAGGTCCGGAGATGGCTGACAGGAGAGTGACTGGGAGGAATAGGTGACAGAGATAAATGGGGGTGACAAGGAGGGGGTGACAGGAGGGGGCCTAGGGCATGCTAACAGAGAGGTAGAGATAGAGGTGGTGACAGGATGGGAGAGAGAGTGGCAGAGAAGCTGGTGCCAGGAGGGCTAATAGAAACAGAGGGTATGAGACCCCAAAGAGCCGGGGCCTGGGCTGGCCTGGGTTCTGGGAGTTACTACTCAAATCTAAGGAAGGTGAGGGCCCCCGGGGCTTGGGTGGGAGTTATTCAGAGGGGCTGGACAGGAAGAGAGTAGGCCCTAGGGAAAAGAAAGCAGCTCTGGGGTGAAGAGAGGCTGGGCCAGGCAGCAAGGTCTAGGGGGTACAGGCGGCATAGTTGTAGGCCCTGGGTGGGGTATGCAAAGGTTTGTGTTTGGAAAAAACTGGGGCCAGATCTCAGTCCCCAATATGGTAGTCTAGTGCGTCAGTGGGTAGTAAGTGGTGATGGCTACCCAACTTCTGGGCACTTGGGTGCCAGCCCTGGGGTGCCCTCCAGGCTCTGCCTGTGAGGACCCCAGGACTGGCCCAAGAAAGGGCAGGCCTGGGACTCCAGGCTCCACAGGAGGAGCAGGCCCCTAGTGAGAGAGCATGAGGTCAAGGGTCCCCCAGTAGCTGGAAGACTGAGTTGGGGTTGCCCCTCATTGTGTTTGGCTTATGGTCCTGGGTCCCCCAACCCTCCTAGAGGCCTCCGTTTTGGTCTCTCAGGTTCTCTTAGTCACTTCAGAGTAAAGTTTTTTCCCCTTGTCTTTTCTCAGGGCAGCTCGAAAGGGGGCGGGCAGTAATGACTGTTCAGGAAGTGGGTGAGGTTGGCCTGTTGGGCTTGTCCTGCTTTCTTTGACCTTATCCCACTTATCCCCACTTGGAGTTGGAGGGCATATTTGGGGACTTGCGGGGGGCTGGCCGACTCAACCACCCTGCCAGAGCCAGCCCAGCCAGGGCGGGGATGCATGCAGGCAAGAAGAAAGGGGCTGGGCTTGCGGGTATCATGCTGGGTGCTGTGGGGGGAGGAGCAGGCTCCCATCCAGTGGGACAGAGAAACCCTGGGGTGTAGCTCTGTGTCCCACTGTGTGATGACGTGTGCGTGCTTCTGTGCGTGTGTGTGCGTGTGTGTGTGTTTGTGCGCGTGCGTGTGCTCATGCACGGCCCCGTGGCAGTGCTGGGTATGAGCTCTTGCCCCAGACATGCCCCTGCCTGCTCCCTGCCAGGATCTGGGGAGATGGCTGTACCTGGCAGCCCTGGGGTGCAGAACAGAGTGGGCAGCCGTCCCTCGGGACTCTCAGCTGCCCACTTCTTCCCACAATGCCTGGCCATGCCAGGCCGCCCAGAGTGGCAGAGGGAGGGTGGGGGGTGGAGAGAGGCTCATATCACAGCCCAGTTACCTCCCTTTCTGTGACTTGGTGCTTGTGCATGTGTGTGTGTCTGAGTGCATGTACTGTCTGCATGGCGACAGTGAGAGTAAATGTGCCCTCTGGATCATGTGACAGGCAGCACACTGAAATGGTCAGGAGCATGGACTCTGGAGCCAGAGAGCCTGGGTTCAGACCCTAGCGCTACTGTTTCCCACCTGGATGATCTTGGACAAGTTGCCTCATCTTTCTGTGGCTCGGTTTCCTCAGTTGTGAAATGAGGCCGATAGTAGCACCTACTTTTAGGGCTGTTGTGAGGATGAAACGGGTTAATAAGGCAAGCTTAGCATGGAGTTCAGGACCCAGGGAGTGCTCCATAGGTGTGAACTGTTAGTGCTTCTGATGTCCCCTTGGGGCGTTCAGAGCATGTGCTCTGTGTCCTCTGCAGAGCCAGCAGGTGTCTGTGAATGTTCCCCAAGGAGCCAGAGTGTGTATACTCAGGGGACTCGGGTGCTCGCCTGTGCCTGGTGCTGACTGAGGTATCACATGAGTTGAGGGCAGCCAGCGAGGAGGCCTTGGGGATGGAATGGAGACAGTAGACTCAGCAAATGGGAAATCTTAGGGTACATTGGCTCTGGGGGCGGTTCCTGAGTTGCTCCACATAATCCCTGTCTGCTCTCCCACCCTGCAGGTGAAGAAAAATGAAGCCAATGAAGAAGGCATGCACTGGCCTTTCAGGTCCTGGCAGTGGCAGCAAGTCTCCCCCAGCCACCAGGGCCAAGGCTTTGAGGCGGCGAGGGGCTGGGGAGGGTGACAAGCCAGAGGAGGAGGACGACGAGGCACAGCAGCCGCAACCGCAGCCTGGGCCCGAAGAGGCTGAGGAAGGGGAGGAAGAGGAGGCTGAGCGGGGCCCTGGGGCTGAAGGTCCTCCACTGGAGCTGCACCCTGGCGACCCGGCTCCAGGCCCAGCTGAGGACCCCAAAGGGGATGGGGAGGCAGGCCGCTGGGAGCCCTCACTCAGCCGCAAGACGGCCACGTTCAAGTCTCGAGCGCCCAAGAAGAAGTATGTAGAGGAGCACGGAGCTGGCAGCAGTGGGGTGGCTGGGGCCCCTGAAGAGAGGGTGCGGACCCCTGAGGAGGCCAGTGGCCTGGGGGTGCCTCCACGGCCACCCACCTCCACTCGCTCCTCCTCCACTGACACAGCCAGTGAGCACTCGGCAGACCTGGAGGATGAGCCGGCTGAGCCTTGTGGTCCAGGCCCCTGGCCCCCCGGCAGCACCAGTGGCAGCTATGACCTGCGGCAGCTGCGGTCCCAGCGGGTGCTGGCCCGGCGTGGTGACGGCCTCTTTCTGCCGGCTGTGGTGCGCCAGGTGCGCCGAAGCCAGGACCTGGGTGTGCAGTTCCCTGGTGACCGAGCCCTGACTTTCTACGAGGGGGTGCCAGGTGCTGGTGTGGATGTAGTTTTGGATGCCACACCCCCACCAGGTGCCCTGGTGGTGGGCACAGCTGTCTGTACCTGTGTGGAGCCCGGCGTGGCTGCCTACCGGGAAGGTGTGGTGGTGGAGGTGGCCACCAAGCCAGCTGCCTACAAGGTCCGTCTCAGCCCTGGCCCCAGCTCCCAGCCAGGCCCACCAGGCAGCCTCCCGCAGCCCCCACAGCCACTGCACCGTGAGCCGGAGGAGGCCGTGTGGGTGGCCCGCTCCAGCCTACGCCTGCTGCGCCCCCCCTGGGAACCTGAGGCCATGCTGAGGAAGCCCCCAACAGGCCCCGAGGAAGAGCACGTGGAGCCTGGGGCCACCTTGCCACCCTGCCCTGCTGCCCTGGACCCCAAACAGCCCGAGGACGCTGAGGTCTCTAAGATCAGCTTTGGTGGCAACCTGGGTACTCACTGTGAGGAGGGTGAGGAGAAGCACCCTCCAGCGCTGGGTACCCCCGCTCTGCTCCCACTGCCCCCACCCCAGCTCCTGTCACCGCCACCCAAGTCTCCAGCCTTTGTGGGCCCTGGCCGCCCTGGCGAGCAGCCCTCGCCCTGCCAGGAGGGGAGCCAGGGTGGCAGCCGCAGCAGCAGTGTGGCCTCCCTGGAAAAGGGGACCGCACCGGCAGCCCGGGCCCGCACGCCACTGACAGCGGCCCAGCAGAAGTACAAGAAGGGTGATGTGGTCTGTACACCCAGCGGAATACGAAAGAAGTTCAACGGCAAGCAGTGGCGCCGGCTATGCTCGCGAGATGGCTGCATGAAGGAGTCACAGCGGCGAGGCTACTGCTCACGTCACCTGTCCATGCGAACCAAAGAGATGGAGGGCCTGGCAGACAGTGGACCTGGGGGGGCGGGCCGGCCTGCAGCCGTGGCAGCCCGTGAGGGCAGCACGGAGTTTGACTGGGGTGATGAGACGTCGAGGGACAGTGAGGCCAGCAGTGTGGCGGCTCGTGGAGACTCACGGCCACGCCTGGTGGCCCCTGCTGACTTGTCACGCTTTGAGTTCGACGAGTGTGAGGCGGCCGTGATGCTGGTGTCGCTGGGCAGCTCGCGCTCAGGCACGCCCTCCTTCTCACCCGTCTCCACGCAATCGCCCTTCTCGCCAGCCCCGTCACCCTCACCCTCGCCACTCTTCGGTTTCCGCCCTGCCAACTTCAGCCCCATCAATGCCTCGCCAGTCATCCAGCGCACTGCAGTCCGCAGTCGCCACCTGAGCGCCAGCACCCCTAAGGCAGGCGTGCTGACGCCGCCAGACCTGGGCCCCCACCCACCGCCACCTGCCCCCCGAGAGCGCCACTCCTCTGGAATCCTACCCACCTTCCAGACCAACCTGACCTTCACCGTGCCCATCAGCCCTGGGCGACGGAAGACAGAGCTGTTGCCGCACCCAGGGGCCTTGGGGGCCCCTGGCGCAGGGGGTGGAGGAGCCGCCCCAGACTTTCCCAAGAGTGACAGCTTAGACTCTGGTGTGGACTCGGTGTCCCACACATCTACACCCTCCACGCCAGCTGGCTTCCGGGCCGTGTCCCCTGCTGTGCCCTTCTCTCGCTCCCGCCAGCCCTCACCATTGCTGCTGTTGCCCCCGCCTGCCGGCCTGACCTCGGATCCGGGGCCCTCTGTGCGCAGGGTGCCTGCCGTGCAGCGGGACTCACCTGTCATTGTCCGCAACCCTGATGTGCCACTGCCCTCCAAATTCCCTGGGGAGGTGGGCACTGCTGGTGAGGTGCGGGCTGGGGGACCTGGGCGGGGCTGCCGTGAGACCCCGGTGCCCACTGGGGTGGCCAGTGGGAAGCCTGGCCTGCCCCCACCTCTGCCAGCCCCCGTGCCCATCACTGTACCTCCAGCTGCACCAACTGCCGTGGCCCAGCCGATGCCCACCTTTGGCCTGGCTTCTTCACCCTTTCAGCCTGTGGCCTTCCACCCCTCACCTGCTGCCCTGTTGCCCGTTTTGGTGCCCAGCAGCTACACCAGCCACCCTGCCCCCAAGAAGGAAGTCATCATGGGCCGGCCTGGAACAGGTAAGAAGTGGAAGTGGATGGGCTGTGCCAAGCTCACCTCTTAGAGGGCCTCTTGCAAGCTGAACTCTTGAGAGGTGAGCTTCTCACCTTGGGAGGGCTTCAAGGGGAGGCCGGCCTCCTCTCTGCACAGATGTTGCAGTGGGAATTCACATGTCAGGAAGGGAATGGACTTTTAAGGCTCAAGGCACCGTTTCCAGAGGCCTCCTGTCAGAGATTCTGGTCTCGAGAGGTCTATCAGTCAGCAAACCTTTATTGAGTGCGGACTGAGTCAGGTCTCCATGGATCTGATGGGATAACAGAGAATGATAATTGTGGCAACAGCTTCCATGTCTTGGGGGACCGGGTGAGGGCATTGCCATGGTAAGCACTGTATGTAGGTGAGCTTGCCAAATTTTCATATCCACCTCATAGAGCGCTTACCATGTACCCCCGTTCTAAACCCTTTTCAAATATTAGCTCATTTTATCTTCACAACCACCCTAACAGGAGAGTGCTATGATTATGCTTGTTTAGAGGAAACTAAGGCCAGGGTCATAACTTGCCCAGGGTTACATGGCTAGTAAATCCTGCAGCAGCCCTCAAACCCAGGCAGGCTGGCCCGTGACCATGTGGCCACAGTGCTGGATTACAGATGGGCAGATGGAGTCTCTAACAGGTCCTTCCCAGGAGGTGGCAGGACCAGGACCGGAGCCGTCATCTTTACCACTGTGTCCAATAAACATCACAGGCACAGTCAGTGCCGTGGAAGGGAGCCGGGGGGTGTGCTGGGCACTCCTCCAGGTGTGAATCTAGCCTGGCTGCCCTGAGGACAGGGCGTGTAATTCAGGAGTTGAAGGATGAGTGGGAACCAGCAACTGTGGGGCAGAAGAGCCTCCTGGGAGGAGGGTGACGGGACAGCGCCGAGGCCGGAAGGAGCACAGCCTGGGAGGGGAAGATGGAAGGCCACGGTGGCTGGAGAGCTGAGGCTAGGGGTGGAAGAGTGCCATTTTTGAGATGATGCTGGACAGCCAGGGACCAAGGCCAGGCTGGGCCTTGTAGGAGCAACACAGAGAGGGTGACAGACCTGTCAGAAGCTCCTTCCTAGCATTTCTTTCTTTCTTGTTTATTTATGTATGTATTTATTTATTTTTATAGAGATGGGGTCTCACTATGTTGCCCAGGCTGGTCTTGAATTCCTGGGCTCAAGCAATCTTCCAGTCTTGGCCTCCCAAAATGCTGGGATTCCAGGTGTGAGCCACTGCACCTGGCCTTATTTATTTTTATTTATTTATTAATCTACTGTTGATTCAGAGCCTGGCCCTGTGCTGTGCCTGGCCCTGTGCTGGATGGTGTTGAGGACACAGTCCTATTTACACAGGGTTCATGGCCTCTGGAAAAGATAGACCCCTCCCTAGACAGTAACAGTCTGGGGTGGTCAGAGATGGGGTGGAGGAAGCCCAGGAGGCCGTGGGAGCCCAGAGAAGATGCCTGTCCAGTCTGAGAAGTCAGGGAAGGCTTCTTGGAAGAAGGGCCAGGTGCCTATGAACTGAGACGTGAAGGGTGTGCAGATGTGAGCCCGGCTAGGTAGGCAGGAAGGACCTTCAGGCAGAGGAAAGAGTTTGTGCAAAGGCCTTAAGGCAAAAGCAGGTATTTGTAAGATGTTGAATCTGCAAAGTCAAAGGCTCTAGATGGCGAGTGAGTGTTGGGGATGTGTGGCTGGATTGGTGAGCAAGGGTCAGATCAGAGAGGACCCTTAAGTAAGATCATTATGAAATGTATCCTGAGGGTACTAGGGAGCCATGGAAGGTTTTGAGCAGATTCAACCACTGCTGCACCATGGAGGGTGTGTTTGAGTCTCTGAGGCCAGAGGCAGGGAAACCAGGGAGGAAAGAGGCTGGGTGTGGATGTGGGTAGGAGCCACTGTGGCTTGGGCTAGGGCAGGAGCCCTTTCAGGAAGGAGCACTGGCCTGGCCCTGCCCTTATGGGGTTCCAGCCCAGGCCAGTCCCTAGGGACAGGGCACAGGGACATGGGCTATGCCTGCCCCTCATGCTCATATACAGAACTGAGGTTGTGAGCCGTGTGTTTCACCCTGACGCCAACATTTTTTACGTTTGTTGTTATAGGTGATAGGAACAAAATTTTACAGCAGGGGTTTCTGTCCTTTGGCAATGAAGAAACTAAATCAGAGGGTCTGTAACCACTCCCCTACCCTTCACCCCTCCATGTGCCCACAGCCCCCAACATGGCCCCTACAGTATTGTTTCATGTGGCCACTCCTGCTGTGGAGTGGGGAGGGATGGCGCTGGTGCAGGGGATGCTGAGGCTTACCAGAGTAGGCCCAGCAGGGCTCTTGTTACCATTTTCCAGATGAGGAAAAGTGAGGCCCTGACAAAAGGAGAGTCTTGATTGAGGCCAGCCAGCCAGTGAGGGGCAGGATGAGGGCCTTGAGCCATCTCCCAGCCTCCAGACTGTGGGACTCTCACTACCAAAAGTGGCAGTAATAATAACTCACCGAGCAGCACAGGTGATACACGTGCCTGGCACACTTCAGTGAGTCCTGCTGAGCCTTTACTCCCTGAATCCTCACAATGCCCCAGGCTGGTACCATGATTACTAGTTCCACTGGACAGAGGAGGAAACTGTAGCCTGAGAGGCTAAGTGACTTGCCCGGTGTCCCTCAGCTAGGAAAAGAGAGAGCCAGGATTTTTTTTTTTTTTTTTTGAGACAGAGTCTCCCTCTGTCGCCGAGGCTGGAGTCTAGTGGCGCGATCTCGGCTCACTGCAAGCTCCGCCTCCCAGGTTCACGCCATTCTCCTGCCTCAGCCTCCCAAGTAGCTGGGACTGCAGGCACCTGCCACCACGTCTGGCTAATTTTTTTTTGCATTTTTAGTAGAGACGGGGTTTCACCGTGTTAGCCAGGATGGTCTTGATCTCCTGACCTGGTGATCTGCCTGCCTCAGCCTCCCAAAGTGCTGGGATTACAGGCGTAAGCCAGACAGCCAGGATTTTGAGACAGAGTCTGGCTCTGTCGCCCAGGCTGCAGTGCAATAGCGCAATCTTGGCTCACTGCAACTTCCTCCTCCTGGATTCAAGCGATTCTCCCGCCTCAGCCTCCCGAGTAGCTGGGATTACAGGAGTGCGCCACCACGCCCGGCTAATTTTTGTATTTTTAGTAGAGCTGAGGTTTCACCATGTTGGCCAGGACCAACCATGTTGGTCAGGAGTCTTGAACTCCTGACCTCAGGTGATCCTTCTACCTTGGCCTCCCAAAGTGCTGGGATTACAGGCGTGAGTCACCGCACCCAGCTGCCAAGAGCCAGGATTTGAAATCAGACTGTCTGGCTCCAGATCCCAGGCTCTCAAGCACTTTCAATAATAACAATGATAACAATAATACCTACTCTACTGTGCGAAGACTGTGTGCCTAACCCCGGGCTTGGGGCCATTTCATCAGCTTTGCCTGATGCTGTGAAGCAGATTGCCAGGCCTGTTGTCCAGGGGTAGACTGAGGATCAGAGAAGGGAGGCCCCTTGCTGGGGGCTACCTGGTCGTCATAACTTGTCCAGTGCCTGTCCTGGCAGTTCTGAGGAGCACCTCCCTAACAACACCCATGCTGAGGTATCCAGGCCGCCTTCAGGTTCCTGAACAGCCGGCCCTTTCATTCTTCTCCCAGAGGCCTCCCTAAGCCCTTGGGAGGTAGGCAGCTTGCAGCCTTCTCCCCACGGGGCCCAGATAGGGCAGACCATGTTCAGTGGTATAGTAAGGTTGCAGGCTTCGTCCCTTCTGCTGGCCCGTGCCAGGGCCTGACCCTCCATCAGAGGGCAGCAGGTGTGAGGGGGCGGCCCAGGGCAGCCTGCCTGCTCCTGCCCCCAGCCAGGCATTTGCTTCCGCTGGGGGACTTGCTGGGGCAGGCGGCTGGCATTCTCCACATTCTGCGCATGGCATGGCCAGCCAGCTGCCGTTGCCACCTCCCTCTGACTCTTCCCGCCTGCTCCCCAGGAGAGGATCCCGCCCCAGGGCCTGCAGCCCCAGTCCAGGAGGCCAGATGTCTCAGCCCCATTCCTGGTATGGCCTCCCTCCCGGCTCCCAGCTTCCTGCCTGGCTTCCCCTTATTGACGGGCATTGCTTCTTGTCCTGGGCCTCTGTCTGGCAGTCTGGCTCTGTCTGTCTGTCTTATCCTTGGCTTGCTCTATCTCTGGTCTCTATTTCTAGGTCGATACGTGTGTCTCTTTCGGGACCTCTATCTGTCTGACTCTTCTTTGAGTCTGGGGGCTCCCTATGTCTTCCTGGGTTTGTCTGTCTCTAGACTTCAGTCCTTGTCTGAGCTTTCAGCCCACCCTCCCTCTGTTTTGGCTGCCAGTCTTGGCATCCTGTGTCTCTGGGCCAGCCTTGGCTTCTCTTTGGCCCTCCCACTCCTACTCTTTGGATGGACTTGCTGCCCCCATGCCAGCCTCCCAGCCCCACCCTGTGCATATCAGGTGTTCTATTCTTTTAAGACAGTGGGCAGTTGCCAAGCACCAGGTCTCCTACTTCCTTCTTGGGGAGTGTTGGGAGGTTGTCCAGGCCGGGGAGTCCCCTCATGCTCTTTGACAAATTAACTGCCTACTACTGTCCCTGAAATCTGTTGAGAAGTGTTGAGATCCATCCTGCAGACCCATCCACCATCCAAACACCTGTTCCCAAGACAGGCAGGAAGGCAGGGGCTATATGGACCAAGCTAGGAGATCTGGCTGTGGGGGGCGGCAGGAAAGAAGCTTCTGTGCCCACCCACGTGCTAGAGGGCATGACCCAGGTCACCCTACCTCCCCCGCTACCCCTTGCCTTTCATTTGATGCCAGCTTCATTGAAACGAGTCTCAGATATAGTGCACCCCAATGGGTAGGGCCTCAGAGACCAGGCAGTACCCACCAACTATGCTTGGGCAGGTGGGGAAAAAGAGGGGCCAGAGGGGTTAAGCCTGGGTCTCCTGACTCCCCAGATCCAG
This sequence comes from Macaca mulatta, assembly GCF_049350105.2. Taxonomy (NCBI): domain Eukaryota; kingdom Metazoa; phylum Chordata; class Mammalia; order Primates; family Cercopithecidae; genus Macaca; species Macaca mulatta. Next base: position 53,336,148 of record NC_133424.1, read on the forward strand.
GTACTGCCCACCATAATTTCCATTTTGTCTCAAACAGTGAACCCTATCTCCACCAGCAGGAGCCAGCTCCCTCCTCATCCCTCTGCCAGGCCCAGGGCTGAGCAGTCCTGGGGCAAGTGGGTGAGGAAGGCAGATGTGGATGCAGGCACAGGCAAGGATGAGCCTAGGGAGGTACTGAGTCTGGGGAAGCCAGGGGGCAGGGACAACTCTGGTTCATGGGGGCTGATAAGGGAGGATCAGGTAGGTTTCTCATTGGAGGTGACATTTGAGCTGAAGTATGAGGAATGAGTAGATTTCAGAGTAGTCAAAGAAAGGAAAAGGCAATTCCACCTGAAGCAGCTGCATGAGAAAAGACCAGGAGGAGTGAAAGTGCATGAACTCCGAGTGGCTAGTTGAGGCTGGAGCTGACACCAGAGTCCAGGCTTAGCAGAAGGGTGCTGTGGACGACAGGCCCAGCCTGAATGCCAGGCTGAGAAGCTGGGACTCGGGCCAGTAAAGAGCCAAGAAGGCATTTAGAGCAGGGGAGGGAAAAGGTCGGATCTAGGTGTCAGAGACCCCTGGAGATCGCCCTGGAAAGGCAGGAATTGGGAAGAAGATGGCTTGGAGAAGAGGAGGAGAGGAGGAAGAGCTTGTGAAGTTGCAGGAATGAGTCTTGGTGACTTTGTAGAAGAGACCCCAGCTCCACCAGCTTAGCAGCCCCCAGCACCTGGAACTGCGAGGCGTCAGGCTGCCTCCTGGCGGCAGGCCGCGGCGGGACAGCAGGCGCGCGCATGCGCGGCAGGGGGGGTAGGGGTTGGTACGTCCCGGAGCCCCCGGCGCCCGGGTATTAATGGCTCCATTAGTGGCCGGGAGGGAGGCGCATTAGCGGCGGCGACGGCGTCTGGCTCCCATTACCACCGGCGGCAGCGGCTGCACCGCAGGCGGCTGGACCCTAGCCCGCCGCGCCGCCTCCTCCACCCCCACCCTATCCCCTGTTCCCGCTCCCCACGAGGCACCGGGCAGGGAACTCCCGTCCCCTTTTTTCGGCGGAAAAGCTGATTGTGAAGCCAGATAGATTTGGGTTCAAATCCCAGCTGTGCCACCTCCCGGCTGCAAGATGCTGTCCCCCCACTGAGCCTGTGTCTTGTGAAGTAGTCGGGGAAACCAGGTGCTCTGGGGGTTGCGTAGACGCGGACTGGCACCCAGCGAGGGCCGCGCCCAGCCCCCGCTGGCACCCAGGGGTGCTGGTTCCCGCGCGCCCCTGGGTGCAGGCCTCCTGTGTCGGTCCTCCGTCCTTCCCATTGGTTGCCGTCTCGCCCGCCGACCGCTGATTGGCCGAGGCCTGCTTCCCCGCCCCTGAGCGATTAACCCCTGCGCGGCCGCGTCCTTGGGCTGGGTGGGGGACCCTCCCTCCCACCGCAGACAGCTCGGGTGCCAGCTGGCCGGCGCCCCGCCGTGGCCCGCGTGGGTGTCAGGCCGGCCGGGCACCCGCCCGCCCTCCCTGCACAAAGCGGCTTTGTGGGGCCTGCCTGGGGTTGGCTAGGGGCCAGGCGGCGAGTGGAAAATCTCGTGAGCGCGGGGAGGGAAGGGGAACGCAGGGCGGCGCCCCCTCCTCTGCTCGGGCCTTGGCGCCTCCCTCAGCCCGCGTAGACCAACCCTCCCAGCCCCAGCGCCTGTACACCCCTTCCCCGCCCCCGCACCTTCCCTTCCCCAAACCCACGTCTCTCAACCCCCGACCCCCGCATCCCACCCATCTCCCAATCCTTGGGGACCATCCCCCACACACTCTCCCCTGTCTCTCTTTTCCTCCTGGTCCCCCTGCCTACCCCAGCCCCACTCACACTGACTCACCCCAGCGCTATTTTTAGCCCCCCATCCCTGCCGAGCCGCGCCAGCCCAATCCTGGGCTCGTTCCCCAGGCAACCCTGGCCGTCGCCGACGCCGCCCGGGGTGGGTGGGTGGGTGTGTATGTGGAAAGCGGGTGAGGGGAGCTGGGGACACCAGGGTGGTGAGCTGAGGCGGGGACCTGGGCCTGGAGAGCAGGGTGGGGAGCCGCAGGCGGCCGGCAGGGGTGCGGTGCCTAGCGGGCTCAATAAATGGGCCCCGTGAGTTTAGAGTGCGCCTCTGCCTGTCCCTCAGTCTGTGAGCATCCCTGGCTGCTCGCCCCAGGCCTCTGGGCAGGCCTCAGCCTGTACAGCCCGCCTGGGTGACTGTTGATGTCTTCGTCTGGGTTCCCTGTCCCCAGGCCTGGGTGTGGTGGCACAGTGGGGGCTGTTTAGGGGCAGTCCTTCTGTGGAGTTGGTTAGGGGTTGGTGCAGAGGGTGGCTGCCATCACAGTCCTGCTCAGTACCTTTTTCCAACTAGGGAGGCCTCTGTTAGGGTTGGGGATGGCAAGAGAGAGGGAGCTGTCTAGGGACAGGACCTGCTCCCTCCCCTCTGCTCCTAATCCACCCCCACCCAGGGTTCCTCCACCCTGAACAATAGAAGCTAAGTATAGGGCTGGCCCAGCGCCCAGGGCAGGGGGGCCCTTCCCGCCCGGATTCCCGCCCCTCCCTACCAGGCTAGGCCCCCACTTGGTTGTACCCTGCCCCGAAAGGGGCCTCTTCCCATCTCTCCTCCGTGGGCACTGTGTCTTCTACCAGATGTGCAACCCTCCCAGATGTGTGGGGCCCTCTTTCCCTCCTGTGCCATGCCTGGCTCTTTTTCTGAACCAACAGAAGTGGGGGATCTGGGGGGCAGAGCTCCTCTGAGCTCTGTCCTTGGGCTTTATTGCAGTAGGGAAGGGGTTAACTTGCCAGTAGGTGACTCACTCACCGGTGGGGAGAGGAGGGGGCAGTGGTGGGGGCAGTGGTGGGGAGATAGCGGGCCACATTGATTTCAGCCTCAATTCCTGCCTCACATTGCAGTCCCTGGGGCAGTGAGGTAATGGAGGGTCTGAGTCTGGGACTGCATAGGAAGGAGGGGGCAGTCACCTAATAGTCCCTCTGGTTGCCCCTCCAGGCTCACAGCCAAGTGTCTGGCCCTGCAGTCTCTGGAGGTCAGAGAGCTACAGACCTTCCTTTCCCTTTTGGGCTCAGGTTACCCAGTTTTTGCCCCCTCTCCATTCCTTCAGCTCTGTCAGTGGATGAGGCAGGTTGAGGAAAGAGCTCCTCTGCTCCTGTCGACCATCCAACCTGTGTAACAGCCCAGTCTTGGTCCGTCTTAGCCTGTGCAACCTTTACCTGCCCAATTGTGCGACCCCAGTCCTGTGCCTTTACTGGGTATGGCCCCAGGGCCCCTCTTGCGTGATCCAGGGCCTTTGTGTCTCTGCCAGATGGGCTCTACATCCTTGCCTGTGTCTTCATGTGAGCCCTCTCAACTTTCTGTGGTCCACGTGGCTCTGTATCATTGTCTAACTATATTCCCCAGCCTCTGTTTGGAGTTCCCTCCCTGGGTCCACCCTGAGGTTAAGCCTTGAGTAATGGAAACAGCACCTGAGTTGGAGCTCTGGGCTGGTACATCTTGACTGCATGATCTTGCCACAGTTTATTCAATCTCTGAGGCTCGTTTTCTCACCTGAACAATGGGTGTAATAAAGCATACCTCCCTAGGTGGCTGTGAGGATTCAATGAACCAGATAATACACACAAGCTCCCAGCACACAGCAGCCCCAGTAAGTGTTAGTTTCCTTTCTTCCTGGCCCTTTTTTTCTGGGAGGAGTGGGGGTTAGTGGGTGGCTGGCAGAGTAGTGTGGTGGGGTCACCATGGTGTGCTCTGTGGTCCCCTGCATTATGCTGCTAGATAGAGGGTCCAGAGTGGCAGATGAATGTCAGGGTGAGTGGCTGAATGATGGCGATGGCCACTGGGCTCTGTATACCTGATGGGCCTGGGTACTGAAGCAGGTAGCGCCCATTAGAGTAGGATTATATAGAGGGTGGGGTCGGTATGATGGTGTCTGCGAGAGCTGAGTGTGCACTGGGAATAGGAGGTGCTTTGTGAGTGCTAGGAAGGCTGTGTGTGTGATGGAGGAGTATGTGGTTGTGTGGGAGGGGTGTGGAGTGTGTAGTGGACAAGCAGGGCTATGCTGAGTTCCTCCTGTTTGACATGTTGTCTGTTTGCATGATTCATGTGGGCTGGTGGGGGTGTGATGAGGATGCGGGTTGGCAAGGCATGTGTGACAGGGCATGGATGAGATGGGTGATGAGAACAGGATGGGTGAATGCACGATGGTGGGTGGGGAGCTATGGACTGTGAGCGTGTGCGGTTGTACATCTGTGTGAGCAGGTGTGTGAGGTGTGACTTCGTGTGTCACAGTGTGGGTGTAAGACAGAGGGTATATGTGCCCGTGGGGTGTGTAGGAGATAATGGGTGTGGCACGAAAGTGTGTGTGTGTATGTCTGTGAGGAGAGTGAGTGTGAGTAGGTGAGGGCTCAGGGATGCCTCGTCCAGCCCTACGCGCAGTTTGTCTGCCCAGCGGGGCCAGGCGCGCCCAAGCGGGTGTGCGGGAGGCGGGCCGAGCCACGCGTGAGCGTGTTCCTCGCGCCGACTGGACACACAGCACCACGCACAACCCCGGGACCTCCGCAGCGCGGCGCCCCGAACCGCCCCCCTGGCTCGGTGCCTTTACTGCAGTGCGCCCTCCCTGCCACCCTCCTACCGCGGCCCCGCCCCCGGCCGGCTCGGGGCCAACCGGAGCCCGCCCCGCCCTGCCCTTATTTGCATATGACTGACGTTCCCCCGGGGCGGCCAATGGGGGCGGGCGCGGCGGGGCCTGACCCGCGCGCGGCGGCGGCAGCCAATGGGCTCACGCGCGGGGGGCCGGGCTTGCGCGGAAAGCCGCGGGGGAAGCGGGGAAGGGGCGGGGGGAGGCGCGGCGGGGGGAGGGGAGCGCGTAGTAGTGGCGGGGCGGGGAGGCGGCGGTGGTTCGGCGCGGGGCTCGCTCGGAGCGCACGGACGGACGCACGCACGCTGGTCCGTCTGCCCGCCCGGGGCCGGAGGTCGACCCGGCGCTGAGCCTCGGGCCCCGGGCCCGGAAAGGCGGGGCGGCGGCGCCGGCAGCCGGGGCGCGCGGGGCCAGAGCCGTTACCCGCCGGAGCTGCGAGGGAGGGAGGGCGCGAGCGAGCCAGCGAGCGGGGAAGGGAGGGGGCCGCCCCCGCGCACGCGCGCCGCGCCCCGCCCCGCCTGCCCCGCCTGCCCCGCCCGCCGGACTCCGCGAGGGAGGAGGGAGAGGGAGGGGGCGGCGCCGATGGCCCCCGTGCCGCGCGCCCCGTGACGGCCCCCGCGCGCGCCGGGGGGCGGGGCGGGGCCGGTGCGCGCTGACCTCCCCCGCCCCCCGGGCGGCGGGAGGCAGGCGGCGCTGTGCGCAGGCGCGCCCGGCGGAGACCCCCGCGTGGGGCGGCCGGAGGGGGGCGGCGGGGGGGGCATGCGGCGACGGCCTCCCGCTCCCCCCGGGCCCAAGCGGCGACGGCCGAGGAGCGGGCTGCGGGCGGAGCGGCGTCGGCCGCTGAGGAGGTGCGAGCCCCTGCCGGGCCCCCCCTGCGCCGGACCATGTATTCGGCCCACAGGCCCCTGATGCCCGCGTCCAGCGCGGCCTCCCGTGGCCTCGGCATGTTCGGTCAGTAGCGCCTGGGCCCTGGGACTGCAGGGGTCAAGGTGTCGGGGTGCTAAGTGCGGAGTAACGGTGATGGGGGTATAGTAGGAGAGAACAGTAAAGGCAGAGTAAAGGGATGATGGGGAAAGTTACGGAGCTTGGCCGGGCCGAGTGGTTAGTGACGGCAGGTGGGAGTGTAGCGGAGTGGCGCGTACCTGGGGACAGCTGTGATGTTAAAGTGATGGGATGGCACAGGGCTGCTGTAATAGAAAGGTGAGGGGTGCCGAGTAACCGGCTGTGGAGCATGGGGTAGAATAGGAACAGCACGAGACCTGCTGGTCCTAGGGGAGGAGGCTTGGATTGGGTAGTGGGGCTGAGGACAGGGCTCAGGAAGCGAGTGAGGCACTGTTTGCTGATATCAGAGTGAGGGGCTGCAGTGTGTGTGGTGTAGTTTGCAGAGAGCGCGACACCTAAGAACCTGGCGGGTTGTGCACTGGGGAGGGGTTCAGGAGGGAGCAGAACCAAAGGACTGCTCTCCATTGTCTGCTGGGTCCCTTTTCCCCACCCCCCCCCCCCCAGAAAAGAGGAGACCCTGATGGGAAAGATCTTTGCAAAGAGAGACACAGGTCTAAGTCTCTGGAGGCTTTTATATGGGGTTGGAGGGCCCAGCGGGTTTTCAGGGGTAAGGGACAGGGTCATTGTAGTCTTGAGTGCTCTTCAGTGCTGTCTTCGTGATCCCAGTCCCTTGTTTCCTGAGGTCTACTTTTTCCTTTGTCAGCCCCTCACAGAATCAGGTCTCCAGGCCAGTGCCTCGCACAGAGCTTCCCCCCCTCCCATGCCCATCTCTCCAGGCTCCTGAAGGCATGGGGAGGTCACCTCAGGTCAGGTTGATCTGGATCAAGGGAAGGCCTGGAATGATGGAGAGCAGGGCTAGGGCGGTTCCCTCCTCCCTTCTTCGTCTTCCCCGAGCAGGGGCCTCTCTCCTCTGCTGGTTCCACTTCCCCAGGGAGCCAGGCTCTGTGAGGGGAAGCCCACTTGTATCCTAGGCCCGCCCCAAAAGTCCAGCCAGGGGTAGGTCCCAGCCTAGAGCTTGCTCTTCCACCACCCACCTCTTGGGGCTGAAGGTTGGACCCCTGGGACCAGCCTCTTGGTGAGGAAGCATCTTCCTGTGCATATCCTCAAGGAAACACCTGGCACTTGTGCCCTCTCTGGGTAGAGACTTGTAACAATCCTCTCTTCTAGCCCATTGTCCGTGTCTTTTCTTCCAAGGAGTTTACCACACCCTCCCCTGTTTTGGGCAAGGGGGCTGGACCCTGGACTACAGATAAGCCGAGGGGCTGATGGGGAGGGCGGCTGGGAGGCCGATTTGTGGATGGTGCATTCTGTTCGTGGGGGCGAAGGGGAGAGTTGCTAGAGCCACCTGTGCCCAGCCAGGAAGGGCAGGTCTGGCACTGTTTGGGGTGGGGAAGGCAGGCAAGGAGCAGGACTTCTTCCACACCACAGTTCCCACACCACAGTTGTAAGAGACTCCACAGCCTGTGGGTAGTGAACGGAGAGTTGGAGGGGAGGGGACATGGGGCTGTATGCCTCAGGAAAGGGAAAGAGAGCATGAGGCCAAGGTGAGAGGTTGTGTCGGGTGGCGACTGGGCTGCTGGGAATGTGGCATGACGGGGGTGGGGGTCCCAGCCCGTAGAGATCTGGGGCCTTGGTAGTGTGGGATGGCAGCCGAGCATGACCTGGTTTGTGGCAGGAGCAAATCGTTCCTCTGGCCTGTTCCCTGGTGGCAGGGCTGATGGAGATTGGTGGGGGGAGGAGTGGGGCGTGAGTACTATTTCCCTTACCCGCTTCTGTTTTCTTTTTTATAAATCTAGAAACCTTTCAGGGAGGAGTTTTTCCTGAGTGACGTTGCATGGACGAGTCCAAGAGACTCTGGTGTTGGGGGTGGGGGGTAGACAAAAGGGGTGGGGCTACCTCATCTAGGGTGGGGAAGAGCTTGAGTTGGGGCTGGGGCCAGGTTCTGCTGCAGAGCTCACCTGGCTCCTTTCCACAGTGTGGACGAATGTGGAACCTCGCTCTGTGGCTGTGTTCCCCTGGCACTCCTTAGTCCCCTTCCTGGCACCCAGCCAGCCTGACCCCTCCGTGCAGCCGAGCGAGGCCCAGCAACCTGCCAGCCACCCAGTGGCCTCCAACCAGAGCAAAGGTGAGGGCTGGGAGGACTGGGGGGAAGCAAGGGTGTGGGGTCCAGGTGGCCTAGGAGCCCTCTGATCTACCTCTGTGTCCCCAGAACCTGCTGAGTCGGCAGCTGTTGCTCATGAAAGGCCACCAGGTGGGACAGGGGGTGCTGACCCTGGGCGGCCCCCTGGAGCCACATGCCCTGAGAGCCCAGGACCCGGACCCCCACACCCTTTGGGGGTGGTGGAACCTGGTAAGGGTCCGCCTCCCACCACAGAGGAGGAGGCCCCTGGCCCCCCAGGAGAGCCCCGACTGGACAGTGAGACAGAGAGTGACCATGATGATGCGTGAGTTCCCTGAGGTGTGGTACTTGGGGGTGGGATGGCCAGAGACATGGCCCTCACTGTCCCTGCTGCCCTGCCGCAGCTTCCTCTCCATCATGTCTCCTGAGATCCAGTTGCCTCTACCGCCTGGAAAACGTCGGACCCAGTCCCTCAGTGCCCTACCCAAGGAACGGGACTCATCTTCTGAGAAGGATGGACGCAGCCCCAACAAGGTACTTTATCCCTGCCTGTCCCGTGCTTACCCCGTGGCCACCCACACCTGTCTCCCTGGTCCTAATTGTCCCATTCTGGGCTGTGTTTAATGCAGCGGGAGAAGGACCACATCCGGCGGCCCATGAATGCCTTCATGATCTTCAGCAAGCGGCACCGGGCCCTGGTCCACCAGCGTCATCCCAACCAGGACAACCGGACCGTCAGCAAGATCCTGGGCGAGTGGTGGTATGCCTTGGGGCCCAAGGAGAAGCAGAAGTACCACGACCTGGCCTTCCAGGTAACGCCCCTGCCTCTTGGCTCCTCCCAGCTTCTTCTGGTGGGGTGGGTGAGTGAAGGGTTGCCCTGCCCTCTCCTGCCAGGTGAAGGAGGCCCACTTCAAGGCCCACCCAGATTGGAAGTGGTGCAACAAGGACCGAAAGAAGTCCAGCTCGGAGGCCAAGCCCACGAGCCTGGGGCTGGCAGGAGGGCACAAGGAGACGCGGGAGCGGAGCATGTCGGAGACGGGCACTGCCGCTGCCCCTGGGGGTTAGTCAGCCCCTTGGCTCTCCCACCTTGCCTCTTCCCTCCCCGAGAGCCACCAGCTACCCCCTTGCTTGCTCCTCCCCTGCCCCAGCAGCTCCTCTGTGCTCTATCACTTTTATTTGGCGACCCTTATCTGTAAAGGAACCGGCAGTTGATTCATGTGAAGGAGCCAGGGAGATCCAGACAGATAGATTCCCAAACAGCAATCTCATTATCAACTCTTGTATAATGAGTGTTTACTATGTGCCAAGCACTACAGGGAATATAAGCTCTAGTCTGCAAAACCCCATTCTATTTCTAGAAGAAGAAACTGAGGTTCAGAGAGGCAAAGTCACTTGCTTAAAGTCATAAACAAGCAAGTGACAGAGCTAGAATGTAAACCTCAGTTTGACTGGCCCCCAACACCATAGTTGGAGCCACTGCAGCTCGCAAACACCCCTGATGGGCTGCTTCCACTTATTGAGGGTGTCTGGTGTGCCTGGCAGTGTTCTGGGGCACATTTTTGGAGTGAGCCTATGGATATGGCAGTTCTATGAAGATAGATGGTAGTTCCTATGGATATGCAGTTCTATGAGGGTGGGTACGCTAGTTACTTCTTCTCTGAGATGAGGGAACTGCCAGCACCACATGAACCTCTCTCTAGGCCTCCTTACTTTCAGGAGGGCTAGCCCCCAGGGAATGGGCCTGCTGCAACCCCAGAGGGCAGGAATCAGCAGGAAGGAGATGTTGGACTGGTGGTGGGTGGTGTTTTTTTATTTCACCAAGTGGCCCAGAAATTCCAGCCTGCTTCTGCCTAGTACCTAGAAATTCTATGGGTTGTTGGGCCAGTCTAGGTGCTGGTGAGAGGCTTACTGACTGTATAGCGCCCCCCTCTACTTTACAGTGTCCTCTGAGCTCCTCTCCGTCGCAGCCCAGACACTCCTGAGCTCGGACGCCAAGGTTCCGGGGAGCAGCTCCTGTGGGGCAGAACGGCTACACACAGTTGGGGGACCTGGCTCAGCTCGGCCCCGAGCTTTCTCTCACAGTGGGGTACACAGCCTGGATGGCAGCGAAGTAGACAGTCAGGCACTGCAGGAACTGACGCAGGTCTGGGGTGCAGGCCCCCAGGGGGTGGGCAGGGAGCCTGTCCAAGGCAGCAGCCCCGCTGAAACCTCCCTGCCACCTTTCCTGCAGATGGTGTCCGGCCCTGCATCGTACTCTGGCCCAAAGCCTTCTACCCAGTATGGAGCTCCAGGTCCCTTTGCAGCCCCCGGTGAGGGAGGTGCCTTGGCGGCCACCGGGCGGCCTTCGCTGCTGCCCACCCGAGCTTCTCGTTCTCAGCGTGCGGCCAGTGAGGACATGACGAGTGATGAGGAGCGCATGGTCATCTGTGAGGAGGAAGGGGATGATGATGTCATTGGTGAGCATTGCAGGGCCCAGAATCTTGCCCAGGACCCAGCAGGCCAAGGCTCAGAGGGTGGGCAGAACTTGGATCCAGGCCCCTAGGCCCCTTTGGTTTCTTTTCCACTTGGTTTATGGTTACATGTGGCCAGTTCAGGCCCTGCCGAGTAAACCCAGCCCTGCCCTCAGGAAGCCCCCAGCCCTGCAGGAAATCTGGAGGACCTGGGTGTGACCAGATCTTCAGATGCAGTGTTAGGGGCTCTTTCCTGCAGCCTCATAGGCTCCCGCACTGGGCACTGGGCACGTGGGCACAGTCTTGGGCTGAGGAGTATCTTTTCTGGACAGCACTCCCTGCTGGTTTGGAGCAGAGCTGAGATCCAGGCTCCAGACTGTTTCCTCCTGGGTCCCCTTGCATCTAGCCCCCTCCCCATACTGTTCCCTCCACTCCCTCAGCTGATGATGGCTTCGGCACCACTGACATTGATCTCAAGTGCAAGGAGCGGGTGACCGACAGCGAGAGTGGGGACAGCTCTGGGGAGGACCCAGAGGGCAACAAGGTGAGGGCTTGGGTCATGGTGCTGTCACATCACACTCCCTCCTAAACCACGGGAATGTCTGTTTCTCCCGGGTATTTGAGAGAGGGGGAGATTAAGATCCAGAGAGGTCAAGCTATTTGCCCCGTGGGGAGTTGGGTCATAGCCAGGATGAATTGAGGCCTTCAGCTGGGAGGGGTGCAGCCCTAGGCTGGCCTGGCTGATAGGCTGGATGGGCGTGGCTAGGGGGCTGCTATTGGAGTGTCCTGACCTAGGGTGTCTCCCTTTCATGCAGGGCTTTGGTCGGAAGGTGTTTTCACCTGTGATCCGTTCCTCCTTTACCCACTGCCGTCCCCCACTGGACCCTGAGCCCCCAGGGCCCCCGGATCCTCCTGTAGCCTTTGGCAAAGGCTATAGTTCCACCCCATCCTCCTCTGCGTCCTCGCCTGCTTCCTCCTCAGCCTCGGCAGCCACCTCCTTCTCACTGGGCTCAGGAACCTTCAAGGCCCAGGAGTCTGGTCAGGGCAGCACAGCGGGCCCCCTACGGCCCCCGCTTCCTGGGGCTGGGGGTCCAGCGACACCTTCCAAGGCTACCCGGTTCCTCCCAACGGATCCTGCCACCTTCCGGCGCAAGAGACCTGAAAGTGTGGGTGGCCTGGAGCCGCCAGGCCCCTCAGTCATCGCGGCCCCTCCCAGCGGAGGAGGAAGCATTCTGCAGACACTGGTGCTGCCCCCAAACAAGGAGGAGCAAGAGGGTGGCGGAGCCAGAGTGCCCTCCGCCCCCGCCCCATCACTGGCCTATGGGGCCCCAGCAGCTCCCCTGTCCCGTCCTGCTGCCACCATGGTCACCAACGTGGTGCGGCCTGTCAGCAGCACTCCTGTGCCCATCGCCTCTAAGCCCTTCCCCACCTCTGGCCGGGCTGAGGCGTCTCCAAATGACACAGCAGGTGCCAGGACTGAAATGGGCACTGGGTCTCGGGTGCCTGGGGGCTCCCCGCTGGGTGTCAGCTTAGTGTATTCGGACAAGAAGTCGGCAGCAGCCACCTCACCAGCCCCACATTTGGTGGCTGGACCCCTGCTGGGCACTGTGGGAAAGGCGCCTGCCACTGTCACTAACCTACTGGTGGGCACCCCGGGGTATGGGGCCCCTGCGCCCCCTGCTGTCCAGTTCATTGCCCAGGGGGCCCCTGGCGGTGGGACCACTGCGGGCTCAGGAGCAGGTGCTGGGAGTGGCCCCAATGGGCCAGTACCCCTGGGCATCCTGCAACCAGGTGCCCTGGGCAAGGCTGGGGGAATCACCCAGGTACAGTACATCCTGCCCACGCTGCCCCAGCAGCTTCAGGTGGCACCTGCCCCAGCACCAGCCCCTGGGACCAAGGCAGCGACTCCCAGCGGCCCTGCACCCACCACCAGCATCCGTTTCACCCTCCCACCGGGCACTTCCACCAACGGCAAAGTCTTGGCCGCCACTGCACCCACTCCTGGCATCCCCATCCTGCAGTCTGTACCCTCCGCCCCACCCCCCAAAGGTGAGACCTGGGCCGGGCAGCACTAGGAGAGGGGCCGTAAACCTATTTGACTCCCTTGTAACCTTTTTGTTTCTTGCCTCTTAACTTCCAGCCCAGTCAGTTTCTCCCGTGCAGGCCCCGCCCCCGGGTGGCTCAGCCCAACTGCTGCCTGGGAAGGTCCTAGTGCCCCTGGCCGCCCCTAGCATGTCAGTGCGGGGTGGAGGGGCCGGCCAGCCGCTGCCACTGGTGAGCCCACCCTTCTCAGTACCTGTGCAGAATGGTGCCCAGCCCCCCAGCAAGGTGAGGGACTGCTTTTCTCTCTACGTGCTGGGTGTTGGCCCCTGTACCCCACCATTTCTTTGTTTTTCCTTCAATCTTCTCTCCTTTTCCGTGTCTCTGGTTCTCTGTCTTGCTATCTTCCGTGATTTTTTTGTGCATCCTGACTTTCTCAAGTTCTCAGTGTCTGTACCCTACTCTGTGTCCCCACCTCCCACTGTTATCTTGCCCATCCTGTTCTCACCCCAAGTTCTGTGTTCCTTGCTTTTGCTTAGAGCCCCACTTTAGGTCTTGGTCCTCCCCTGCCCCAGTCAGGGGCCACAGCTCATCCTGGCCTATGGGTGCCCTTCCCCACAGATCATCCAGCTGACCCCGGTGCCTGTGAGCACACCCAGCGGCCTGGTGCCGCCCCTGAGCCCAGCCACACTCCCTGGACCCACTTCACAGCCTCAGAAGGTCCTGCTGCCCTCCTCCACCAGGTAATTGCAGCTGAGCCCACACTCAGAGGCCAGGGAAGGGGTGGGGCGGGGCCAGCTTACCTCACTCCTCCCCATTTCCTCTCCCTGCGGCAGAATCACCTATGTGCAGTCAGCGGGCGGGCACGCGCTGCCCCTGGGTACCAGCCCTGCATCCAGCCAGGCTGGAACAGTCACCTCGTACGGGCCCACGAGCTCTGTAGCTCTAGGCTTCACCTCGCTGGGGCCCAGTGGCCCCGCCTTCGTGCAGCCCCTGCTCTCAGGTGAGGGGCGGCCTGGCAGGCAGTGCTGGGGACCCAGGGTGGGGCTGAGGCAGTCTGGGCCCTAACTTGGTCTCCTGCTTCTCCTTCTCTGTCTCTCAGCAGGCCAAGCCCCACTGCTGGCTCCCGGTCAGGTGGGCGTGTCGCCTGTGCCCAGTCCCCAGCTGCCACCTGCCTGTGCAGCCCCCGGAGGTCCTGTCATAACGGCGTTTTACTCTGGCAGCCCTGCACCCACCTCCTCAGCACCCCTGGCCCAGCCGTCCCAGGCCCCCCCAAGCCTGGTCTACACTGTGGCCACCAGCACAACCCCACCTGCAGCCACCATTCTGCCCAAGGGCCCGCCAGCCCCTGCCACTGCCACCCCAGCCCCGACTAGCCCTTTCCCTAGTGCCACAGGTAGGTGTCAGATCAACCCAGAGCAGGGTGAGTTGGGGGACCCAGGGGATGGGCTCCAGTCAGGCCTTGCTCAGCAAACACTTTTCTCACCACTAGCAGGTTCCATGACCTACAGCTTAGTGGCCCCCAAGGCCCAGCGGCCCAGCCCGAAGGCCCCCCAGAAAGTGAAGGCAGCCATCGCCAGCATTCCTGTGGGGTCCTTTGAGGCAGGTGCCTCTGGGCGACCTGGCCCTGCACCCCGGCAGCCTCTGGAGCCTGGCCCAGTCCGAGAGCCAACTGCCCCAGAGTCTGAGCTTGAGGGGCAGCCCACACCACCAGCCCCTCCACCTGCCCCAGAGACCTGGACTCCCACGGCCCGGAGCAGCCCCCCACCGCCCCCGCCTGCTGAGGAGCGGACCAGCGCCAAGGGTCCTGAGACCATGGTGAGTGCCTGCAGGCCGTGGGGCTCCCACTGCCACTTGGCTGTGCCTCTCCGTTGACGTCTTTGCTTTTCTGTCCTACTCCTCTTCCCTCCATGCCTGTGTGTCTCTCAGGTTAAAGGGTCCCCCTGTCCTTTCTGCCTGCCTGTGTTGCCTCCCCTCCCATCTGAGGCCCCTGTCTTGGCCTTCCTGAGGCTGTGTGACGGCCTTCTCGAGGGGTCTGCCGGGCGGGTTCAGATCCAACTCTGTTTCTGGCCTTTGCCCCAGATTCTGAGCTCAGTGTTCTCCATCTCCCTGCCTATCTCCATCCCAGGCCAGCAAATTCCCCAGCTCATCTTCAGACTGGCGCGTCCCTGGGCAGGGCCTGGAGAATCGTGGGGAGCCTCCCACTCCTCCCAGCCCAGCCCCAGCTCCAGCCGTAGCCCCTGGTGGCAGCAGCGAGAGCAGCAGTGGGCGGGCAGCCGGGGATACCCCCGAGCGCAAGGAGGCGGCTGGTACTGGCAAGAAGGTGAAGGTGCGGCCCCCGCCCCTGAAGAAGACCTTTGACTCTGTGGACAAGTGAGCATGGGCTGGGGCCTTGGTGGAGCGTTTGGGGTGGTGGGAGTGGGAGCCGCTGCAGGCCGAGGCGGGAGAGGTGACCCTGCCAGCCCTCCAGCAGGGTCCTGTCAGAAGTGGACTTCGAAGAGCGCTTTGCTGAGCTGCCTGAGTTTCGGCCTGAGGAGGTGCTGCCCTCCCCCACCCTGCAGTCTCTGGCCACCTCACCCCGGGCCATCCTGGGCTCTTACCGCAAGAAGAGGAAGAACTCCACGGGTAGGCGAGCGTCGGACAACCAGGGTCCATAGGTGGAGGGCAGACTGGGGCCACCTGCACTGAGTCTGCTTCTGTTTGGCCAGACCTGGATTCAGCACCCGAGGACCCTACCTCGCCCAAGCGCAAGATGAGAAGACGCTCCAGCTGCAGCTCGGAGCCCAACACCCCCAAGAGTGCCAAGTGCGAGGGGGACATCTTCACCTTTGACCGTACAGGTGCCGTGGTGGGCAGAACTCGGGGGGCCTGCAAGAGGAGTGGGTCTCTGGAAGGCAGTTAGAGTGGGAGAGGTAGGGTGGGTCCATCCAGGCTGGGAGGAAGCACAGCCTGTCAGGGCTGGGTTCTGGAGTCTGGCAGGCCCCTAAGTTGCCCTGTGACTGTGGGCGGGACCCCTCTCTGACTCCACTGTGAAATAGAATGCAGTGAGGGCTCGGATGGGCACTCAGACGGTGGTAGGAAGGCCCTGCTGCTGCTGCAGCCTTGCCATGCTGCCTGTGCCCTGCACAGGTACAGAAGCCGAGGATGTGCTTGGGGAGCTAGAGTATGAGAAGGTGCCGTACTCCTCCCTGCGGCGCACCCTAGACCAGCGCCGGGCCCTGGTCATGCAGCTCTTCCAGGACCATGGCTTCTTCCCATCAGGTGAGCCTGTCTTGGAGTCTTGGGGTCACTCGGGTGTGACTTGTCTGCACATCTCATCCTGTGCTCCCCACTGTTTTTCTGTCTCCAGCCCAGGCCACAGCCGCCTTCCAGGCCCGCTATGCAGACATCTTCCCCTCCAAGGTTTGTCTGCAGTTGAAGATCCGTGAGGTGCGCCAGAAGATCATGCAGGCAGCCACTCCCACCGAGCAGCCCCCTGGAGCTGAGGCTCCTCTCCCTGTACCGCCCCCCACTGGCACCGCTGCTGCCCCTGCCCCCACTCCCAGCCCTGCAGGGGGCCCTGACCCCACCTCGCCCAGCTCCGACTCTGGCACGGTCCAGGCTGCCCCGCCACTGCCTCCGCCCCCAGAGTCGGGGCCTGGACAGCCTGGCTGGGAGGGGGCTCCCCAGCCCTCTCCCCCACCGCCAGGTCCCTCCACAGCTGCCACAGGCAGGTGAGGGAACCCTGAGAACATGCCAGGACTCATAGTACCCCCTCAGGACATGGACAGTATGTGGGGGCAGGAAGGTTATCTCCTCTCGGGTAAAGCCATTTCGTCCCCTCCAGTTTGGGGCGGAATGAGGCCTGCTCCTCTTGTAAATACCCCCTTCCCTTGAAGCTCCCTCCCGGTGCTGGGGGGCAGCTGAGGGGCCGCAGGGGCAGTCTCCCTCCTCCAAGCCCCTGTACATAACCTGGAGTGTGTGACCTTCAGAGCTTTTCACTTTATGCAAAATGGCTCCTGTGAGGGCTGCAAGCTGGAGGGTGGTGTGGGCCTTGGGCCACAGGGAGGCGCCTGTGGAATACGGGGAGTTCATGCACCCCTTTTTTCCCCAGAGGGGCTGGACTCAGGTTAGTTTGGGGGTGGGGGCTCCTGCACTTTGCCACAGGCACGGGGAGGGTTTTCTCCTCACCCCCTCTGCCCTCCCAACTTGGGTTGTACTTTCTAAGAAGGTGATTCCCCCTGCCCTTGCCCCCTTCCCCAGAACAAAACATGTTGATCATGTGCAATATTTCTTACTGTGCCGAGAAGCCACAATGAGCGAGATTAAAGCTGTTTAACACACCTGTGTGGCTGCAGGCTCTTAACAGGGAGGGCTGTTGGTTGTACGTCCTGTCCTCAGTTGTTGTGGAGCGGTATGCTTTCCATGATGTGGGGGGAACAATTCCAGTACCACTGCCCCCAACATCAGAGGAACCCCACAGGCCAGGTCACTGACTTGCTGTGGAACAGATGGCCCCTCTCCAGTTTAGGAGCCCAGGGAGTCTCAATGCCTGCTGGCCCCGTTCTCAGCCATTGGACTGCATGAGTTTGGGGAAGGCCTGAGGCAAGATGCCACCTGATGGTTTAGCCTCACTGGCTCTGGGGTCATTCGTCCTCAGGAAACAGGCCCCAAGAGGTCTTAGCCCAGAGGTGGTAGTGGGTGGGAGGGAGCCTAGTCTACCTGGAGTACTCTTGTCCTGTGACCCCTGCTACCCCCATGTGGCCTGGGCCAGCACTGCAACTGGGCTTGACCCCTCCCCTGAGTGACACCCCTCCTGCTCAGCATGTGGACACAGTGCCCACCCGAGGTGACAGATACCCACACCATGTGTGGAGGGATGACAACTAGCAGTGGGAGGATCAGGACATCTCCACAGAAGCGGCATCTAAGCTAGAGCTGGAGCACCTGGAAGTTCCAGCCAGGGCAACAGCATATGCAGAGATGGACAGGGTACGCTGGGCTTGACTGTACTGGGTCACTGTGTTCCCAGAATTCTTGCTTGACCTTGGTCTTGTAGGATAGTGCTGGCAAGCCGGTCTTACCTAGTGTTTACTGATTGGTAGCGCCTGCCTGAAGCACACTATTGTGATAGTGGAAATTAACCTAACCTCAAGAATCACAGTGCCTTGATGGATCAGTGATGCCTCCCCTGGGCAGAAATAGAACCACAGTCAGGCATGGTGGCTCATGTCTGTGATGCCTGCACCCTGGGAGGCCAAGGTGGGTGGATTGCTTGAGCTCAGGAGTCAGACCAGGCTGGGCAACATGGCAAAACCACTTCTCTACAAAAAATACAACAAGCTGGACATAGTGGCACAGGCTTATAGTCCCAGCTATTCAGGAGGCTGAGGTGGGTGGATCACTTGAGCCTGGGAGGTTGAGGTTGCAGTGGGCTGTGGTCTCACCACTGTACTTTAGCCTGGGTGATGGAGAGACACCCTGTCTTACACAAAAAACCTTGCAGAACTGCAGGGTCACAGATCAGGATAAGGACTAGTGGTGGTACCCAGATACCCAGACAGGTTTGACCATAAAGCAGGAAACAGCTCACCGAGGAAGGAGAGTTTAATGTTGTGGGAAGGCAGCAGGATGCTTAGGGTGCGGGCTCCAGCAGGGGAGCACCTTGGCCCTGGTCTTGGGCCAGCAGACGTAGAAGCAGGGAGTGCAGAGCCCGGCAAACAGGTGTGTAGCCCAGGCGGCTCAGATGTAGGTAATCATACATGTCATGGTGGCTGATGGTGCCATCTGAGTGCACAAAGCCAGGGTCGGCATCTAGGAAGTGGGCCCGAGGATGGCCAGCCAATGCTGCCCGTACCAGCTCATTCACGCGTCGGTTCTTCTCCCGAAGTGGGTTGGGATGCTGGCCTCGCGGAAGCAGACCCTGAGCAGGAACACGAGGTGTAGTAAGGAAACAAGCATTTGGGTATCCTGTTCTCTATGCCAACCTGTCCTTCACCCAACACCATGAAGTTTCCAGCTGCAGAAAACACTAGGGATGGGCAAGTGGGGAGGGCAGGAGGGTAGTTCCTAAATATCACATCCTAGCTCTCATTTAGCAAGAGACTTCTGGGTTTTAGCCTCTTCCCAAGTATCACTTAGAAAAACGCTGACGTTGGCCAGGTGCAGTGGCTCACGCCTGTAATCCCAGCATGACGCAAGACAGAGCTGGATGGGTCGCTTGAGCCCAGGAGTTCGAGACCAACCTGGGCAACATGGTGAAACCCCATCTCTAACAAAAATACACACAAATTAGCGGGACATGATGGCGTGTGCCTGTAGTCCCAGCCACTTGGGACGCTGAGATGGGAGGATCACTTGAGCCCTGGAAGCAGAGGTTGCGGTGAGCTTAGATCATGCCACCCGCACTCCAGCCTGGGCAACAGAGCCAGATCCTGTCTCAAAAAATAAATAAATGGCTCTCTTGTACTGTCTCTGTCTCTCTCTCTCTCTCTTCCCCTCTCTTGACCTTTTTTCCACCATGGGATGACTGAGAAAGAAGGCCCCTGTCAGATGTTGACCCCTTGATCCTAAACTTCCCAGCCTCCAGAAATGTAAGAAATAAATCTGTTCTTTATAAATAAAAATAATAAATAAATAAATAAATAAATAAGTGAGGCACGGTTGCTCACTCCTGTAATCCCAGCACTTTGGGAGGCTGAGGTGGGTGGATCACTTGAGGTCAGGAGTTCAAGACCAGCCCGGCCAATGTAGTGAAACCCCATCTCTACTAAAAATACAAAAATTAGGCCAGGTGTGGTGGCTCACGCCTGTAATCCCAGCACTTTGGGAGGCCAAGGTGGGTGGATCACAAGGTCAGGAGATCTAGACTATCCTGACTAACACAGTGAAACCCCATCTCTATTAAAAAAATACAAAAAAAAAAAAAACCAGCTGGGTGTGGTGGCGCGTGCCTGTAGTCCCAGCTACTCGGGAGGCTAAGGCAGGAGAATGGCGTGAACCTGGGAGACAGAGCTTGCAGCGAGCTGAGATCGCTTCACTGCACTCCAGCCTGGGCGACAGAGCGAGACTCTGTCTCAAAAAAATAAATAAATAAATAAATAAAATAAAAATACAAAAATTAACCAGGCGTGGTGGTGCACATCTGCAGTCCCAGCTACTCTGGAGGCTGAGGCAGAAGAATCGCTTGAACCCAGGAGGAGAAGTCTGCAGTGAGCCCAGATTGTGCCACTGCACTCTGGCCTGGGCAACAGGGCAAGACTCTGTCTCAAAAAAAATAAATAAATAAAAGATATCAACATCATGGCTCATGGCAAGGGATCAATCCCCCTTCAGAAGAGGAAATGTCTTAGCTACCCACAAGTGATGAAGCCTAGATTTACCCCAGGAATGCCTGACAACTTTTGGCCTATTCAAGGTTTTTTGAGGATTTTTCTTTTGTTTTCTGGTGAGACAGGGTCTCTGTCACCCAGGCTGGAGTGCGTGCGGTAGCATGATCACAACTCACTGTTACCTTGAATTCCTGGGCTCAAGTGATCCTTCCCCTTTAGCCTCCCAAGTAGCTGGGGTTACAGGTTTTGCACACCATCATAGTCAGCTATTTTTCTTTTTTTCTTTTTTCTTTTTTTTGAGACGGAATCTGGCTCTGTTGCCCAGGCTGGATGCAGTGGCGCGATCTGGGCTCACTGCAAGCTCCGCCTCCCGGGTTCATGTCATTCTTCTGCCTCAGCCTCCCGAGTAGCTGGGACTACAGGCACCCACCACCACACCCAGCTAACTTTTTGTATTTTTAGTAGAGACGGGGTTTCACTGTGTTAGCCAGGATGGTCTCGATCTCCTGACCTTGTGATCTGCCCGCCTCGGCCTCCCAAAGTGGTAGGATTACAGGAGTGAGCCATCGCACCTGGCCTTTTTTTTTTTTTTTTTGAGACAGAGTTTCACTCGTTGCCCAGGCCGGAGTGCAATAGTGCGATCTTGGCTCACCCCAACCTCCGCCTCCTGGGTTCAAGCGATTCTCCTGCCTTAGCCTCCCGAGTAGCCGGCATTACAAGCATGTGCCACCACGCCCGGCTAATTTTGTATTTTTAGTGGGATTTCTCCACATTTGGTCAGGCTGGTCTTGAACTTCCAACCCCAGGTGATCCGCCCGCCTCAGCCTCCCAAAGTGCTAGGAGTACAGGCATGAGCCACTGCGCCCAGTCCATGCCCAACTAATTTTTTTTTTCTTTTTGAGACGGAGTCTTGCTCTGTCGCACAGGCTGGAGTGCAGTGGCGCGATCTCAGCTCACGGCAAGCTCTGCCTCCCGGGTTCACTCCATTCTGCTGCCTCAGCCTCCCAAGTATGTGGGACTACAGGCGTGTGCCACCTCGCCCGGCTAGTTTTTTGTATGTTTTAGTAGAAACGGGGTTTCACCATGTTAGCCAGGATGGTCTCGATCTCCTGACCTCATGATCTGCCCGCCTCGGCCTCCCAAAGTTCTGGGATTACAGGCATGAGCCACTGCGCCCAGCCACGCCCAGCTAATTTTTAACAATTTTTAGTAGAGACAATGTCTTGCTACATCCCAGGCTGGTCTTGAACTCCTGGGCTCAAGCGATCCTCCCACCTCAGCTTCTCAAAGTGCTGGGATTACAGGCAGGAGCCACCATGCCCAACCATTTTTGAATTTTTCTTTTTTCGAGACAGTTTCTCTCTGTCGCCCAAGCTAGAGTGCAGTGGCATGATCTCCACTTACTGCTAGCTCCGCCTCTCAGGTTCACACCATTCTCCTGCCTCAGCCTCCTGAGTAGCTGGGACTACAGGCACCCGCCACCGCACCCAGCTAATTTTTTGTATTTTTAGTAGAGATGGGGTTTCACCGTGTTAGCCAGGATGGTCTCGATCTCCTGACCTCGTGATCCACCCGCCTTGGCCTTCTTTTTGTTTTTGAGACGGAGTCTCGCTCTGTTGCCCAGGCTGGAATGCAATGGCGTGATCTCGGCTCACTGTAACCTCCGCCTCCCAGGTTCAAGTGATTCTCCTGCCTTAGCCTCCCAAGTAACTGGGATTACAGGCGCATGCCAGCATGCCCAGCTAATTTTTGTATTTTTAGTAGAGACAGGGTTTTGCCACGTTGGCCAGGCTGGTCTCAAACTCCTGACCTCAGGTTATCCTCCCACCTTGGCCTCCCAAAGTGTTCGGATTACAGGCACGAGCCACCGTGCCCAACCGTTTTTTAGTTTTTCAATACCCCCAAAGTCTCAAGCCATCCCTGGGCAAAAAAGGCTAACAGGTCTCTGAGCACATTTGCAACCATAGCCACTCTGAAGGGTGCAGCAAGCTCCAATGTGAGATTCTGCCTGAAAGCCACTGCTCTATGTCAAGTTGCCCAGAACCGTGCCAACTGTGGCTGTATCTGAGGGGGTCCCAGACCACTGCCATTCTTCCTTTCCCACCCTCCCAGCCTCTCACCAGCACCACAACCCGGGCCTGGGGCTGCCGCTCATTCACCAGTTGCACAATGGCCTTGATGCCACCAGTCACCTGCTCTGCTGTGTGTCCGTGGTTGTTGGTGCCCACCCAGACCACCACAATCTGTGGGAAAAGAGACATGAAGCAGCGGTGAGGGGGCAGCCAAAACATGTTTTAGAGCCCCACCCAAGCCCCGCTCACCTTGGGCCGGATGTGTTCCAGCTCCCCATTCTCCAGCCGCCACAGTACATGCTGTGTGCCATCACCACCGATGCCAAAGTTAAGTGCGTGCAGAGGAGAAAAGAGCTCCCGCCAGATCTGTGGACAAGAAATGGTATGGGCACAAGGGCACTGTCCCCATGGACCATCCCCCTCTGTCCAGGTGTTAACCGAATGCCATTATGGAAGAATCTTACTTCATGGAAGCAGTCTTAAAATTTCACCTGGAGCAAAACTCCAGCATGGCTGAACCTCACTTTATAGAAACCTATTAACTTTTATTTATTTATTTTTCATTTTATTTTTGAGACAGAGTTATTTTATTTTTGAGACAGAGTCTTACTCTGTCATGCACGCTGGAGTGCAGTGGCACTATCTCGGCTCATTGCAACCTCCGCCTCCCTAGTTCAAGCGATTCTCATGTCTCAGCCTCCCGAGTAGCTGGGACTATAGGCGTATGCCACCATGCCCGGCTAACTTTTTTTTTTTTTTTTTTTTGAGACGGAGTCTTGCTCTGTCACCCAGGCTGGAGTGCAGTGGCCGGATCTCAGCTCACTGCAAGCTCCGCCTCCCGGGTTTACGCCATTCTCCTGCCTCAGCCTCCCGAGCAGCTGGGACTACAGGCGCCCGCCACCGCGCCCGGCTAGTTTTTTGTATTTTTAGTAGAGACGGGGTTTCACTGTGTTAGCCAGGATGGTCTTGATCTCCTGACCTCGTGATCCGCCCGCCTCGGCCTCCCAAAGTGCTGGGATTACAGGCTTGAGCCACCGCGCCCGGCCCCGGCTAACTTTTTGTATTTTTTAGTAGAGATGGGGGTTTCACCATGTGGGCCAGGCTGGTCTCGAACTCCTGACCTCAGGTGATCCACCCACCTCGGCCTCCCAAAGTGTTGGGATTACAGGCATGAGCCACAGTGCCCAGCCTATTTATTTTTTGAGACGGAGTTTCACTCTTGTCGCCCAGGCTGGAGTGCAGTAGTGTGATCTCAGCTCATTGCAATCTCTGCCTCTGGGTTCTAGCGATTCTCCTGCCTCAGCCTCCCAAGTACCTGGGACTATAGGTATGTGTCACCGTGCCCAGC
Source organism: Macaca mulatta (assembly GCF_049350105.2). Taxonomy (NCBI): domain Eukaryota; kingdom Metazoa; phylum Chordata; class Mammalia; order Primates; family Cercopithecidae; genus Macaca; species Macaca mulatta. The sequence goes on from NC_133424.1 coordinate 53,359,110, forward strand.
TAATTTTTGTATTGTTAGTAGAGACAGGGTTTCGCCATGTTGGCCAGGCTGGTCTCGAACTCCTGACCTCAGGTCATCCGCCTGCCTCGGCCTCCCAAAGTGCTGGGATTATAGGTGTGAGCCACCACACCTGGCCTAGAGTCTCACTTTAAACCAAGCCCCAGGCTCTGTGGCTCATGCTGAGGTGGGTGGACTGCTTGAGCCCAGGAGTTCAAGACCAACCCGCGCAACAGGGCAAAACCCTATCTCTACAAAAATTAGCCGGGTGCATGGTGGTGGACACCGGTAGTCCCAGCTACTCAGGAGGCTTAGGTGGGAGGATCGCTTGAGCCCAGGAGGCAGAGGTTGAAGTGCACAGAGATCATACCACTGCAAGCCAGCCTGTGTGACAGAGCAAGACCCTGTCTCAAAAACCAACCAACCAACAAACAAAATAAACCAAGCCCCACAGAAGCAAGACTCACTATGAAAATCCAGTCTGTTTGAGCCATGCATTGAACCAACGGTATTACAGTTGAAACTTATTTTGATGAAAGCCATTACAGTTGGACATGCTTTGTGGAAAGATATTATTATGATTGAGTCCTTTTTGTGGAGTGCCATTAGAGTTGACCTTCACTTCCTGTAAAGTGACTATAGCTTTGTGTAAACCCATCAGGGCTTCGCACTGCTTAAAGCAAACAAGAAAGAGCCTCACTTTAGGCAAGCCTATGGCAGGAAAACCTTATTTTAGGTCTTGGTACATTATACACAAATCCAATCTGATAAAACCAGGGCATACAATTTCTTCTCAATAGAATGTTGCACCTTACACCAAGATTCTCGTAGCCTCAGGCTGCCTCAGGCCAATCTGGGTACTCCCATAATACCCCACCTGGCCGGGGTTCTGGTCCAGATGTGTCAGCATGGGCACAGGGCTGGATGGGGCAGGGAGAGAGGGACTGCCCTCACCTCGCACTGGTGCATTAGCTGGACCAAGGAGTCCCCGATGAAGACGACTTCGGGTTCTTTATCTTTGCTGTCAGCCACGAACCGATGGTGCTGCGGGAGCGCGCGAGAGGGAGTCAATGGCACGCACGCTCCTGGGCCCACCCCGCCCTGTTCCCTTAGGCAGCGCCTCCCCAACTGCTCTCAGTTTCCCAATCAGGTAGTGAGAGTGGCACGAACCAGCCGTTCTCCTGAGCCACCCCCGCCCCCCGCCCCCCGCCCCCAGGACTCCTCAATATCCCAGGTGGGAACGCTCACCAGGGACATCCAGCGCCCGTCGCCCTGTACGTCCTGCACCGGCGTGGGCTTGCTGGCTGGGTTCTCCTCTCGGCTCATCTTGGCGCCGCAGCTCCTGCAGGATGAGCGAGTCGGGTCGGCCCGGGAGTGTTCCAGACCGAGCTGGCTCCGCCACGCCCACTCCTCCCCCTCGAGGCAACAAAGGACCGTCCCAACGATAGCACACCCGCGGAGGACGAAGGCCGATACAGGGCGCCGCCTCCTCTCCAGGGACAGAAACCTTCGGAATCAGGAACCTTCGCTTCCCCCACGATGGCCGCGCAGTGGGCTCGCCCGGCGCTTCCCGCTCGGGCGGCGGACTCCCAGGCCGCGCACCCGGCACGGGATGGGGGGAGGGAGAGGCTAGACCATCCAGCTCCCGAGGCGGGGAGGAGGGAGAAACCACCCACCGGCCACGGGGAGGGGCGAACTACCTGAAGAGTCGAGAGTGGGCGGGAAGATCTAGCCGTCTTTCTAGCAAATGGGAAGAAACCATTTGCTGCACAGAGCGAAATGTGCGGAAGGGACCACCTACTGTTGCGGGGGGGCGGAGGGGCGGGGGGCCCATTCACGTGGTGGGGGAGGGGAGAGAGTGGACGAGTCCATTCTTGGATTCCCTTGAAGGGGTGGCTCGAATGCACCTGGCTAGGAGGGGACGCTCCCATTTTCTACTGATGTGGGGGACAGAAAAGGAAGATGACAAAACGTAAAAATTCGAGGCTCCGTTCTAAGGAGCCACTCTAAGGCAGCGCCAGGGCTTTAGTGAGCCTATCTGCTCGTGGGCTTCCCCTACTCAAAACACTGTGTGTGTGTGTGTGTGTGTGTGTGTGTGTACGTGTGTGTGTTAAAATCTAAAGATCTAAAGTACGGCCGGGCGCGGTGGCTCAAGCATGTAATCTGTAATCCCAGCACTTTGGGAGGCCGAGGCGGGCGGATCACGAGATCAGGAGATCGAGACCATCCTGGCTAACACGGTGAAACCCCGTCTCTACTAAAAATACAAAAAATTAGCCCGGCTTGGTGGCGGGCGCCTGTAGTCCCAGCTACTACGGGAGGCTGAGGCAGGAGAATGGCGTGAACCCGGGAGGCGGAGCTTGCAGTGAGCCGAGATCGCGCCACTGCACGCCAGCCTGGGCGACAGAGCGAGACTCCGTCTCAAAAAAAAAAAAAAAAAAATCTAAAGTACATATCTTTGCATTCAAGACATCACAGGACCCCTACTCAAAACACCGTGTGTGTGCGCGCGCGCGCGGCGTAACATATAAACTACGTATCTTTGCATTCAAGACACCATAGGACCTGCGTGGACCTGCGTGGAGGGTAGAAGAAGGTGCAGAAAGAGAAAGGAAATTAGAGACGCCTCCAGGGCTCAGGTCCAGTCTGGCGTCCCTCCGGCAGATCATCTTGCAGATCTGCAGCCTCTACACCCCTCTCTAAACCCACAGGCCAACTGGGTGTGTCTGAGCTCTGAAACCTACATCCACAACCAAGGCCACCTAGGGTCGCGCCTCTCCCCGAAAGCCGCCCCAAATTAATCTCAGACCTCAGTGTCTTCTCAGATCTCCCTCTTCTCTGGGACCAGGTGGGGGTCTCACTCCCCGCTAAACGTCCTGGTCATGTTCTTGTAGCCCCACTCCAGGTGGGACCTTCCCATGTATTTATTCCTTCGAGGTGGATTGATACTGAGACAGAGATGAGTGTTATTCATTGTGTTTATGTTCTTTTTCAATCCACTTCCCTGGAACGGGCTGGGCACACAGTGGTTGTTCCACAAGTACTTGCTGAATCAATAGGAAATGAGTGGGTGAGCTCCTGACCTTGTTCCAGTGTATTCAGGGAGACAGATCCAGATACAAAGGTGTACAGGTGTCAAAGTTGTGTTTGAGACAGGAACCTCTGGGGAGGAAGAGGAGAAGGACTCTGAGGACTATGGGTTTCCTAGGAGTAGTATCTCAGCTGGGTCTGAAAGATAATGAAGGCTGGGCAAGCAGAAAGAAATGACACAGGTAATCACTTTCTTTTTAGGCAGGGGGAATATCGTGGAATAGCTTGATTTTAAAGTGTGAGGGAGACCGGCATGGAGGCTCATGCCTGTAATTCCAGCACTTTGGGAGGCTGACATGGGCAGATCATTTGAGGTCAACCAGCCTGGTCAATATGGCGAAACCCCATCTCTACTAAAAAAAAAAAAAAAAATTAGCTGGGCATGGTGGCACACACCTGTAGTCCCAGCTACTTGGGAGGCTGAGGCAGGATAATCGCTTGAGTCTGGGAGGCAGAGGTTGCAGTGAGCTGAGATGGTGCCACTGCAGCCCAGCCAGGGCGATACAGTGGCCCAGCTTGGGTGACACTGCGAGACTCTGTCTTAATTACATAAACAAACAAAGTCTGAGGGAGCCAGGTGAGACCCTGTCTCAAGAAAAAAAAAAAAAAAAAAGGTAAGTGCCTGTAGTCCCAGTTACTTGGGAGGTTGGGAGGCTGAGGTGGGAGGATTGCTTGAACCCGGGAGATGAGGCAGCAGTGGGCCATGATTGTGTCACTGCACTCCAGGTTGGGTGACAGAGTGAGTCCCTGTCTCCAAAAAAGAAGTCATAATCAGCCAGGCACAGTGGCTCACTCCTGTAATCCTGGTACTTTGGGAGGCTGAAGTGGGCGGATCACTTGAGGTCAGGAGTTCGAGACCAGCCTGACCAACATAGCAAAACCCCATCTCTATTAAAAAATACAAAGATTAGGCCAGGCGCGGTGGCTCACATCTGTAATCTCAGCACTTTGGGAGGCCGAGGCAGGCGGATCACGAGGTCAGGAGTTTGAGACCATCCTGGCTAACATGGCGAAACCCCGTCTCTACTAAAAATACAAAAAATTAGCCAGGCGTGGTGGCATGCACCTCTAGTCCCAGCTTACGCAAGGCTGAGGCAGGGGAATGGCGTGAACCCGGGAGGCAGAGCTTGCAGTGAGCCGAGAGCTGAGATTGTGCCACTGTACTCCAGCCTAGGAGACAGAGCACGAGACTCCGTCTCAAAAAAAAACGAAGATTAGCTGGGCATGGTGGTCTATGCCTGTAGTCCCAGTTACCTGGGAGGCTGAGGCAGGAGAATAGCTTGAACCCGGGAGGTGGAGGTTGCAATCAGTCGAGATTGTGCCACTGCACTCCAGCCTGGGTGACAGATTGAAATTCCATCTCAAAAAGAAAAGAAAAGAAGTCATAATTATGCCTTCAAGTCAGTGGTTTAATAAGAGAGAAATTTTTGGCCGCGCACGGTGGCTCACGCCTGTAATCCCAGCACTTTGGGAGGCCAAGATGGGCAGATCACGAGGTCAGGAGATCGGGACCATCCTGGCTAACATGGTGAAACCCCGTCTCTACTAATAAAACAAAAAAATTAGCCAGTCGTGGTGGTGGGCCTCTGTAGTCCCAGCTACTGGGGAGGCTGAGCCAGGAGAAGGGTGTGAACCCAGGAGACGGAGCTTACAGTGAGCCGAGAGTGCCACTGCACTCCAGCCTGGGCAACAGAGCAAGACTCTGTCTCAAAAAAAAAAAAAGCAAAAAAAGAGAGATAATTTTTTTTTCTTTTTTTTGAGGTAGAGTCTCGCTCTGTCGCCCAGGCTGGAGTGCAATGGCGTGATCTCGGCTCACTGCAACCTCTGCCTCCCGGATTCAAGTGATTCTCCTGCCTCAGCCTCCCAAGTATGTGGGACTACAGGCGTGTGCCACCCGGCTAATTTTTTGTATTTTTAGTAGAGATGAGGTTTCACTGTGTTAGCCAGGATGGTCTCGATCTCCTGACCTCATGATCTACCCACCTTGGCCTCCCGAAGTGCTGGGATTACAGGCGTGAGCCACTGTGCCCAGCTGAGAAAAAAAAATTTTTAAGTAAAGTCTGAGGGGACAAGTGTAGACAGATAAATTGGAGCAGTTCCTGAAGCAAAACTTGGTGAGAAACAAAGCTTCCAGGCATTCTTCATTCACCAGGCCCATTTCAAGTTAGACATATTGGTCTAGTTTATCCTTCTAGCAACCAAATGAGGAAGCTAGTTTTATTACCAATCCCATTTTACAGATCAGAAAACTAAGTCTGACCAGTTACAAACGTTTCCAAGGTCACACAGCCCAATTGTGCCACTTTGGGCATTTAAACCAAGCCTAGCTATGAATCACAACACTATACTAACTTTTTTTGAGATGGACTCTTATTCTGTTGCCCAGTCTAGAGTGCGGTGGTGCTATCTCAGCTCACTGCAACCTCCACTTCCCAGATTCAAGCAATTCTCCTGCCCCAGCCTCCTGAGTCGCTGGATATATAGTCGTGAGCCATCGCACCCGGCCTAATTTTTTCTCTTTTAGGGAGTCTTGCCCTTTCCCTCAGGCTGGAGTGCAGGGGTCTGATCATGGCTCACTGCTGCCTCCACCTCCTAGTCTTAAGCGATCCTCCTGCATCAGCCTCCCAAGTAGCTGGGCACACAGGCACGCACCACTGCGCCCAGCTTATTTATTTATTTATTTATTTATTTATTTATTTATTTATTTAGAGATGGAGTCTCGCTCTGTTGCCCAGGCTGGAGTGCTGTGGTGCGATCTCGGCTCACTGCAAGCTCCGTCTCCCGGGTTCACGCCATTCTCCTGCCTCAGCCTCCCGAGTAGCTGGGACTACAGGCGCCTGCCACCATGCCTGGCTAAGTTTTTGTATTTTTGGTAGAGACGGGGTTTCACCGTGTTAGCCAGGATGGTCTCGATCTCCTGACCTCGTGATCTGCCCGTTTTGGCCTTCCAAAGTGCTGGGATTACAGGCGTGAGCCACCGCGCCCAACACTAATTTATTTTTTGTAGTCAGGGTCTCCCTATGTTGTCCAGGGTGGTCTTGAACTCTTGGGCTCAAGCCAGCCACCTGCCTCTGCCTCCCAAAGTGCTGGGATTACAGGCGTGACCCACCACGCCGGGCCAACTATATAAGTTTTCTAGGGAATATGTCTGTGGCTGCTTGGGGGACTGCTGTGCATGGGGGCTACCATGACCCTTCTTCCGCTTGGCACGCCTGGTTTCAACCAGCCCCCTAAAGACCGCCGATAGCTATCGGAACCAATCAGCATTCAGGAAGGGGGCGGACCTAGTGAACCTCACAGCCAATTGGTGGATGGGAGGTGCTAAAACCAAGAAAGGGAGAGTTCTGAAATTGAGGCTGGTAGGGGCGGGGCTGTAACCGGCACTTCTCTGGCACGCGCCTCTGGGTTTCCGTCCTCTCAGAGCTACGAAGCCAAAGGGCATGGAAAGGGCACGCGCATGCGTGTAGGGGTGCCCGAGGCCCGGAACAGAGCCAGGTGGCTTTGAGAGCTGGGGTCACCGCGGAAAAGAAGCCATTGCGCCCCACAGGTACGTGAAGTGGGAAGGGCCGGGGTTCGTTGGGGCAGGAGACGTGCACTTCCCCTACCCAGCTCCTACCAACCATACCCCACTTCCTTCACTCTGCGACCCCTGCCCTAACCACGGCTGGTCACCATGCTTCCTCTCCTACCCTAGGCCCTTCCTTTGTGATCAGGCCCTGTCCCTGATTGCGCCTCTGTCTCCCTTTCTGTTCTCTCGAGGTTTTCTCAGGCTCGCTGGACTTCTCTTGCCGCTCTCCCTCTCCTGTTTCTTTTAGTCTACCATCTCTTTCCACTTTATGTATTCCCCTGTACCTCGTATACTCCTGGATTTCTCCGTCCAGAATCCCTTTCTGGTACCCCAGATCCCTCCAATCTCATGACCCGTTCGCCACCCTCCATCCTTTTTTTTTTTTCTTTCTTTCTTTTTTTTGAGACTGAGTCTTGTTGTGTCCGCCAGGCTGGAGTGCAGTGGCGCGATCTCGGCTCACTGCAACCTCCGTCTCCCGATTTCAAGTGATTCTCCTGCCTCAGCCTCCTGAGTAGGTGAGATTACAGGCATTCACCACAACGCCCGGCTAATTTTTGTATTTTTAGTAGAGGCGGAGTTTCACATGATGGCCAGGCTGGTCTCCAACTCCTGACCTCAAATGATCCACCCACCTTGGCCTCCCAAAGTGTTGGGACTACAGGCGTGAGCCACTGCGCCTGGCCCCCACCCTCCATCTTTTAACTGTTTCCCCATGTCCCTGTTCCTAATAGCCTTTCTCTATTTCCTGGCTTCTCTTCCCATTAGCAGTGATTCCTTCGACTTCATCCTACCCCTGTGATTCCTTATCTGACCAAACCTTTTCCAATCTCTCTCTGCTCACTTATTTTCTCTCATCTTCTCTCTCTCTTTTGAGAGACAAGGTCTCACTCTCTTGCCTAGGCTGGGGCACAGTGGTGCAATCATACCTCAGTGTAACCTCCAACTCCTGGGCTCAAGGGATCCTCCCACCTCAGTTTCCCTAGTAGCTGGGACTACAGGTGTGGGCCATGGAATCCCAGCAAATTTTTTTCTTTTTCTTTTTCTTTTTTTTTTGAGACAGAGTCTCACTCTGTTGCCCAGGTTTATCGTGCAGTGGCACAATCTCGGCTCACTGCAACCTCCATCTCCTGGGTTAAAGCGATTCTCCTGCCTCAGCCTCCCGAGTAGCTGGGATTACAGGCACGCACCATCACATGCAGCTAATTTTTGTGTTTTAGTAGAGACGAGGTTTCGACATGTTGGCCAGGCTGGTCTCGAACTCATGGTCTCAGGTGATCTGCTTGCCTCGGCCTCCCAAAGTACTGGGATTACAGGCATGAGCCACCGCACCTGGCATCGTCCAGCTAATTTTATTTTTATTTTCTGTAGAGACGAGGGTCTCGCTTTGCTGCTCAGGTTGGTCTTGAACTCCTGGCCTCAAGCGATACTCCCGCCTCAGCCTCCCAAAGTGCTAGGATTACAGATGTGAGCCACCGTGCCTGGCCTCATCTGGTCACCCTAAATAGTATTCCCACCTCACCCCAAAACATCTCCCTATTCACTTGTTTTTTTGTTTTGTTTTGTTTTGTTTTTGAGATGGAGTCTCACTTTGTTGCCCAGACTGAAGTGCAGTGGCACAATCTTGACTCACTGCAACCTCTGCCTTCTGGTTTCAAGTGATTCTTCTGCCTCAGCCTCCTGCTTCAGCCTCCTGAGTAGCTGAGATTACAGGTGTGCACCACCACACCAAGCTATATATATATATATATTTTTTTTTTTTTTTTTTTTTTTTGAGACGGAGTCTCGCTCTGTCGCCCAGGCTGGAGTGCAGTGGCCGGATCTCAGCTCACTGCAAGCTCCGCCTCCCGGGTTTACGCCATTCTCCTGCCTCAGCCTCCCGTAGTAGCTGGGACTACAGGCACCCGCCACCTCGCCTGGCTAGTTTTTTTTTGTATTTTTTAAGTAGAGACGGGGTTTCACCGTGTTAGCCAGGATGGTCTCGATATCCTGACCTCGTGATCCACCCGTCTTGGCCTCCCAAAGTGCTGGGATTACAGGCTTGAGCCACCGCGCCCAGCCTTTTTTTTTTTTTTGAGACAGAATCTCGCTCTGTCGCCCAGGCTGGAGTACAGTGGCATGATCTCAACTCACTGCAACCTCCGCCTCCTGGGTTCAAGTGATTCTCCTGCCTCAGCCTCCTGAGTAGCTGGAATTACAGGTGCGTGCCACCATGTCTGGCTAATTTTTTTTTTTTTTTTTTGAGACGGAGTCTCGCTCTGTCGCCCAGGCTGGAGTGCAGTGGCCGGATCTCAGCTCACTGCAAGCTCCGCCTCCCGGGTTCACGCCAATCTGGCTAATTTTTCTATTTTTAGTAGAGACAGGGTTTCACCATGGCCAGGCTGGTCTCGAACTCCTGACCTCAGTTGATCCACCTGCCTCAGCCTCCCAAAGTACTAGGATTACAAGTGTGAGCCACTGCGCCTGGCCAATTTTTGTATTTTTAGTAAAGACAGGGTTTTGCCATGTTGGCTAGGCTGGTCTTGAACTCCTGACCTCAAGTGATCCACCCACCTCGGCCTACCCCAGTGTTGGTATTACAGGCATGTGCCACCGCGCCTGGCCCTCCCTATTCACTTTGCTACTCCCCTTGACTTATCTGCATGCTGATGGCCACCCTATCTTTATATTCCAGGACACCATGGATACCCGGGGACCAGTCTCCCAACCTTTTCAGCAGCCTGAGAAACCTGGTCGTGTCCGCCGTCGGAAGACTAGGCGAGAACGTAACAAGGCCCTGGTGGGCAGCCGCCGGCCATTAGCCCATCACGATCCTCCTGTGGCCATTCGGGATCCACCTGTGGTCCCTACTGCCTCCAAGCTCGTGGTCATAACCCAGGGCCGGCTGAGCCGGGAGCATCGGGGTCTCTTCAATCACGAGGTGAAATCCCTAGATGTTGCAAGGCTGCTTAGCAGTGGGACACTGGTGCCAGGCAGCCCCACACTCCCCGCCAAGCCCTCCCCAAGCCCAGGCAGGGCCCAGGAAATAGCCCCACAATCCAGGGACAAAGAGAACCAGATGCCTGGAGGTTCGGGCCCAGGCCCACCCAGTTCCCCAGAGTTGCCTGGCGTGGGGCAGCTGCTGGCAGAGCTGCCGTGTCAGCTGAGTTTGCCACAGGCCTTCCCCCGGAGGAACCTGATTCAGGATGCCAGGGATGCCATCGTGCGTACCTTGCAGGCCTGTCATGGTTGTGTGCCTGACCTTGCACTGGTGCTTCGGGGCTGCCAGCCACCCTTGCCAGGTGAGCCTCGCTCCTGCCCCTGTACTCCCCTTCCCTTTGTCGACTCTAGCTCAGCTGGCCTCTATGCTTCTTTCTCTGTGCCAGGGGCCAAGCCTGGGGTCTCTGAGAGAAAGATGACACCCTTCTGGATCAATAGCCCTGATCAAGTCCCAGAGGAGGGGAGGCAAAGGAAGCAACAAGGGACAAAGGAGTTCACCTTCCCCATGCCCTACACCTCCAGCATGCCCACTGCGCACAGGGGGAGTATGGCACCACCAAGAGGTCCCTGGCCACCATACTTTCCCTCACTGTCTTCGCCATCTGGAACAGCCTGGGGTCCTCCAACAGCGTTTGACTTGCTAAAAAGCATCTGGCTGGTAGCCACGCCACCCCCTCCTCGGCCCTGGGGGGTTGGCCTCCCTCAGCCCCTGCCTCAGCCTTCATCACCCCTGTTGCCCCGAACCTCTGTCCTGGACTGGAGCCCCTGCCCTGCTTCCCCACCGCCCAGCCTCTCCTGGGTAGTGGCCCAGAGCAGTCCGGAAGCCTGGTCTTTTCCACCCATGAGACTGTACTGAGGAGGGGCTGAGGCTAGGGCTAGGGACAGATATCTTGTATTCCCAGTTACCTCAATAAAGTACTTTTCATGGCCCTCTTGATTTTCAGTGAGTTGCTGACCCAGGAGAGCAGCTTTCCTTAGCTCTGAGTTCTAGGTTCAAGATGGAGGGGATGGTACTGTGTCTTGTTACCTTCATAGGGCCTGAGGAGCCAGCATAGTGGGGAAAATTGGGACTTCAATTAGTCCAACACATATGCCCACTGTGGCTAACTGTATACCTGACCCTGAGCTCTGGTGATGCTGGGGCCCCAGAGTGAGTGAGACAAAGGCCTTGTCCTCATGAGGCTCCCAGTTTGGTGGTGGGCACACACAACCCCAGCTCCAATGGTTGTGTCTAGGAGAGCAAGAGAGGTGCAGGGGCTGGGGCAGTCCAAGGAGGGAGTGATGACTGCCCTAGTGAGGAGAGAATTCTTCATAGAAGAGCTGTATCTTTTCTTTCTTTTTTTTTTGGAGACAGAGTCTCATTTTCTTCTCCAGGTTAGAGTGCAATGGCACAATCTCGGCTCACTGCAACCTCCGCTACCCAGGTCCAAGCGATTCTCCTGCCTCAGCCTCCCAAGGAGCTGAAATTACAGGTGTAGCGCCACCATACATGGCTAATTTTTGTATTTTTAGTAGAGACAGAGTTTCGCCATGTTGGCCAGGCTGGTCTCGAACTCCTGATCTCAAGTAATCCACCCACCTTGGTCTCCCAAAGTGCTGCAATTACAGGCATGAGCCACCGTGCCCTGCCAACCCTGTAGTTTTCAAAGTTGGTGGAAACTTGGTACTTATGGAAAAGAACATTTCAGGCAAGGGGAACAGCATATGCAAGTCCTGGAGGAGGGTGCATAGCAGATGTAGGGCCATTTTCACTCAGCAAATCCCTAGGCCACACTGGGACCTAGAGTAAGGCACATCTGGGCCTGCCCTTGAATGCCTCCTGGTGTGTGAACACAGGGAACAGTGTATGTGCAGGCTCAGGGCAGGAGTGACAGATCAGGGCTGAATCTGGTCCACAGGCTTTTTAAAATTTCACCCACGATATGTTTTAAATGTTTGAATCAGTTGCCTACTGTTACAAACCAGGCAGTTTGCTTTTTTTTTTTTTTTTTTTAAGTTGCATTTCTGGCTTCTCTCAGAAAGAAAGAAAGAAAGAAAGAGAAAAAAAAGGGATCTGGCAGCAGAACTACAAGCCTTCCTGGCACAACTGGCCAAGTAGCAGAGGGCCCCTCTTTTTGGGATCCATGCTCTCCATTAAAAATGTTTCACTTGGCCGGGCGCGGTGGCTCACGCCTGTAATCCCAGCACTTTGGGAGGCCGAGGCAGGCGGATCACAAGGTCAGGAGATCCAGACCACGGTGAAACCCCGTCTCTACTAAAAATACAAAAAATTAGCCGGGCGCGGTGGCGGGCGCCTGTAGTCCCAGCTACTCAGGAGGCTGAGGCAGGAGAATGGCGTAAACCCAGGATGCGGAGCTTGCAGTGAGCCGACGCCACTGCACTCCAGCCTGGGCGACAGAGCGAGACTCCGTCTCAAAAAACAAACAAACAAACAAACAAAAAAAATGTTTCACTTATATTTCCGGCTTGGCCCCTTGGCTTAGAAAAATTTAAAAAATTATATTTTGAGCAGCCCCCAGTTTTCTGCAGTGGAGAAGGATAAAGCTAGAAATATTTGTTGGAGTCTGATCAGGAAAATCAAGGTGAAGGGCGTGGCTTGTACTCTGAAAAGCCTTTCTAGGGCTTGCTGTTGTCCTCTGGGAAACCACAGGGTTGATACCCGCATAGAGGGGACTGGGCTGAGAGATCACAGGGCTGCATGACTTGGCCCAGGTCTTATGGTGGACAAATGACAAAGTAGGGGCCAGGCTGGGATTTGAATGAACCCAAGCAAGTTATTTCAACTTGGATCTGAAACACGCTTTTGGCTATCTCACACTACCACCTCTGTCTCTCACAGCAACCCAGTTTCACAACGTGGTAAGCAGTGACAGGTCATGGTCAGGCAGAGGGGTACGGTGGTTATACTGAGGGCTCCACCACTACCATGGAGTGTAACAAGTGGCTTGCCCTCTCTGTGCCTCCGTGGGCACTTCGAAGGGTGCATCAGATCTAGAATGCTGGCAACTCCAGGATGGACACAGCTGGGGGTGGTTGCAATAGAGGTGGTGATGGGCAATCAAAGACTTGTTGGCCAGGCGCGGTGGCTTACGCCTGTAATCCTAGCACTTTGGGAGGCCGAGGTGAGCAGATCACTTGAGGTTAGGAGTTTGAAACCAGCCTGGCCAACATGGTGAAACCCCATCTCTATAAAAAATACGAAAAAATCAGCCGGGTATGGTGGTGGGCGCCTGTAATCCCAGCTACTCAGGAGGCTGAGGCAGGAGAATCGCTTGAACCTGGGAGGTGGAGGTTGCAGTGAGCCGAGGTCGCACCACTGCACTCCAGCCTGGGTGACAGGGGGGTATCCAGAGAAGGCAGTCTGGAGGGGGCATGGCTTTGGAAGACATGAGTTCAGTTTAGGACACGGGAAACCATAGGTATCTACGGGACTCCAGGAGGGGAGGGCTGGGGCGGGGTGACAGAGGATGAACATCCCCCTCCCACGCGTTGAAGATAGGAGTCAGGTAGGGCCCTCTTGTAGGAGGGGGCGGGGAGCGCGGCGCCCGGCGGCCCCTTTAATCGGGGGCGCGCTCTGGCCGGCCCGCGCGCTCTCGCCTCCGTCGCCGGGCCGGAGCGGGAGCCGGAGCGGAGTCGGGGCTGGAGCGGGCGGAATGGAGCCCCAGCGCGCGCCCGCGCTGCGCCGCCTGCTGCCGCCTCTGCTGCTCCTGCTGCTGTCACTGCCCCCCCGCGCCCGGGCCAAGTACGTGCGGGGCAACCTCAGCTCCAAGGAGGTGAGCACGCCGATCCCTCCTCTGTCGCCCGCCGGCCCCCGGGGGACGCAAGGGAGGCGAGGGGAGCGGGTACCGCCCCGCCCCCTGCCGCCTCTCCCGGCGGACTCAGGGAGCCTCGGGGGAATGGGGCCGAGAGCAATGGGGGACTGGGCCAGAGTCGAGGCTAAGAGGAGCCGTGGGGTCATGGCCAGACCTGGGGGTTGTAGGAGGGATGTTGAGGTCAGAGCTGGGCGGGGAGGGAGAGCAGGTTGGGAGAGTCAGAGTTTGGGAAGGGGGGTGGTGCAGAGGTGGTGCTGAAGGGACAGCACTTTTCACTCAGCAGAGAGCCCGGAGCTCACTGCCACACTCCCGCTCAGGACCGGGAGGGGGCCGTTTGGAAGATTCCCCCGCGCGGGATGGTTTTTGGGAGCACGGGGTGGGGTGCAGGGGAGTGTGGATATTGGGAGAACGGGGTCAGATATTGGCCAGGACACGAGGTGGCCAGGATGGGCATCTGGCCCCTAAGGTCTTTCTGGGGCCTCCCAGGAAATGCAGGGAGGAGTGTTTGAATGGAGGGGAGGAAACTTGGGGGGGCAATGGAGGGAGAAAATCAGGGCGGCAGGAATCCTGGACCCACAGTGATGGGATCAGGGAAGGATTTTGGAGGTGACCTGGTCTCCTTCTAGTACTTGGGAAGCCAGGTACCTGAGGGGTAGGGAAGAAAAGTTGGGGGTCTATGGAGTAAAGAGTTCTTGAAGGACTCTCAGCAGAGGATCAGACTGGGCCCCTTTTTCAGGACTGGGTGTTCCTGACAAGATTTTGTTTCCTCTCGGATTACGGCCGACTGGACTTCCGTTTCCGCTACCCTGAGGTGAGTCTCCCCCAACACTCGCCATACTGAGGCTGGGTACTTCCCTTGGCCTCCAAAGGCACAGGCTGCCCCAGCTCCTCGCCCACAACATCTGTGGTCTGCAGGCCAAGTGCTGTCAGAACATCCTCCTCTATTTTGACGACCCATCCCAGTGGCCAGCCGTGTACAAGGCAGGGGACAAGGTGAGGGCTGTGAAGAGGGCATGGGGGAGAGGGGAGAAGGTCGTGGCTGGCTGAGGGAGTGACCCTGTCCCTGCCTTCCCTAGGACTGCCTGGCCAAGGAGTCAGTGATCCGGCCAGAGAACAACCAGGTCATCAACCTCACCACCCAGTATGCCTGGTCCGGCTGTCAGGTACAGGCCCAGCCTGGGGCAGTGGGCAGGTGCTGAAGGATGGTGCCTTGCGGGCGTCAAGGGCAGGCTTCAGTCTTCTTGCTTGTCTCCAGGTGGTATCAGAGGAGGGAACCCGCTACCTGAGCTGCTCCAGTGGCCGCAGCTTCCGCTCAGTGCGTGAAAGGTGGTGGTATATTGCGCTCAGCAAGTGTGGGGTAAGGTGCTGGGGTGGCCACCTGGGCCACCTTCTCTTTGCCTTTCTGCCAACTCCCAACTTGCCCAGGGCCCCTCTTAGGCCTCCATACTCCCTACAGGGTGATGGATTGCAGCTAGAGTATGAGATGGTCCTCACCAATGGCAAGTCCTTCTGGACACGACACTTCTCCGCTGACGAGTTTGGTGAGCACGTGGGGACCCGGAAACCAGGCTCTCTGTGGGACACCAGAGCTGGGTGCCCACTGAGGGGACATCCACCTGAATGAACCTTACTCCTCCTACCAAATTGGCAGGGATCCTGGAGACAGATGTGACCTTCCTCCTCATCTTCATCCTCATCTTCTTCCTTTCTTGTTACTTTGGATGTGAGTCTGGCATATGGGGTGTTGGGGAAGAGACAGAAGGGAGCAGGGTTGTGGGAGGTGAGCTGCTCTCCCTTTCTGCCTGTGGACAGCCTTTCCCTACTCTGCTTCCTAGATTTGCTGAAAGGTCGTCAGTTGCTCCACACAACTTATAAAATGTTCATGGCCGCAGCAGGAGTAGAGGGTGAGGTTCTGTGTCCCAACTTCTGCGTTCTGGAAGAGCAGACACCTGGGGCCAGACACCTGGACTCCTGGGTCCTGGGGGAGGAGGGGCTAGAGGCCTGGATTCCTGCATCCTGGGGGAGGAGGGGCTGGGGGCCTGGGTTTCTGGGTCCAAGGGAGAAGGCGCTGGGGGCCTGGACTCCTCCGTCCTGGGGGAGAAGGGGCTGGTGGCCTGGACTCCTGGATCCAAGGGAGAAGGGGCTCAGGGCCTGGAGCCCTGGTTCCTGGGGTAAGATGGGCTGGGAACCTGAACCCCTGGTTCCTGGGGGAAGAGGGAGTGGGACCTGACACCCCTGGGTCCTTGAGGGGGTATAAAGGCCTGAACTCCTGAGTCTGGGGGAGGAGGGGCTAGGAGCCTAAACTCCTGGGTCTGAGGGAGGAGGAGCTGGAGGCCTGGACCCCTGGGTCCTGGAGGAGGAGGGGCTGGGGGCCTGGACTCCTGGGTCTGAGGGAGGAGGGGGTGGGGGCCTGGACCCCTGGGTCTAAGGGAGGAGGGGGTGGGGGCCTGGATCCGTGGGTCCTGGGGGAGCAGGGTTGGGGGCTGTACTTCAGATTCTCCTAGCAGGTGAGTGGGGGTAGAAGGTCTGGAGTCCTGAGGGAGGAGGCGGGGTTCAGACCACTTGGATGGCAGTGCTAGAGGACAGTGATGCCCCACAGCTGCTTTCTATCCTTTCTTCTCTGCCCATCCTCCCCCCAGTTCTGAGCCTTCTCTTTTTCTGCATCTACTGGGGTCAGTATGCCACCGATGGCATTGGCAACGAGAGTGTGAAGATCTTGGGTGAGAATGAAGCTGGGTGGGGAGAGGGTGGAGCCCAGGGTTCAGGTCGGGCATCGGGTCTGAGCCTGGCTCTGAGCCACCCCCTCCTCCCTTCTCCCAGCCAAGCTGCTCTTCTCCTCCAGCTTCCTCATCTTCCTGCTGATGCTCATCCTCCTGGGGAAGGGATTCACGGTGACACGGTGCCCGGGCAGGGCGTGCTCGTGGGGCGGCTGACGGGGGAGCAGGACAGGGGCAGGGTGGGGGAGGGGGTAGGCCCATCCTCCTCCCTGACGGCCCCCACCCTGCTGTCTCCCCTCATGGCCTGCCGCCAGGGGCCGCATCAGCCACGCGGGCTCCGTGAAGTTGTCTGTCTACATGACCCTCTACACGCTCACTCATGTGGTGCTGCTCATCTACGAGGCAGAAGTGAGTCCCACTGGCCCCTGGTCAGGCCCCGCCTTCCCCTGCTTTTGGCACCGCCTCCCCCTTGACCTGTCTGCTCGCCCTTGCCCACATTGCGCTCCTGCTGGCTCGCTTTCTCTCCCGCTCTTTGATTTTCTGCTTCCCCATCTGTCTAAGTGATTCCTCCTCTCTTCACCATCCCGCAGCAGCTTTCTTTCTCCTCCCTCTGTCTCTCACTGTCTGTCACATTTATGCTCAATATCGTGACTAAGAGTTCAGGAGTCACACAGACCTGGATTCCACACCAGCTCTCCCACTTCCTAGCTGCCTGACCTTGGGTGACGACCCCTGTCTCTGGGCCCATTTTCTTCTTGGAAAATTGGGAGGATCTTACCTAACCCATGGGGCTCCTCTAAGGCTTTCTATCTTCTATATGGCTTTGGCCAAAGGGCTTCCCTCTTAGCCTCAGTTTCCTCTTCTGTGAAATGGAGCAATAATAAGACCTACCTTGTTGAGTTGATGCTGATGGAAAAACTCACACATGAGAGGTGTTTAGCCCCGTGTTGAGCACACAGTAACTGATTTATTCTCTTCCTGTCTTTTTCACCCTCTCTCTCTACCTCGATATGCTTCTGTCTCCATGCCTGGCTCTCCTGTTGCTTCTGTTCTGACGGAGTACCTCTGTTCCCATGTGCCCAAGGGTGGGGTCCGGGGACCCTAATAGAGGGGAGGAGGCCAGGCTGTGATGGACCCTCTCCCGCGGGTCCAGTTTTTTGACCCGGGCCAGGTACTGTACACGTATGAGTCGCCGGCCGGCTACGGGCTCATCGGACTGCAGGTGGCGGCCTACGTGTGGTTCTGCTATGCTGTGCTCGTCTCACTGCGACACTTTCCTGAGAAGCAGCCTTTTTATGTGCCCTTCTTTGCTGCCTATACCCTCTGGTGAGAACTGGTGGGCCCCAGCCTGTCCCTGCCTCCCTCTCGGGGCTCCCCAGAAGTGGTTGCCTCCCATCTCAGACCCTCCATAGTGAGGAAGATGGGCTTTTCACTCAGGCAGCTGTCACCCAGAATCTGACACTTACTCACTTTGTGGAAAATTACTTTCACAAGAAGTCCATCAGGTTTACCCATAAAACAACAGGATCTCCTCAAAGGGATATCTTGAGCAAGCATAGGCCACTACATGAGGGCCGCGTGTCTGGCACATAGTAAATGTTCAGTAAAAACTATTGTAGGCTGGGTGCGGTGGCTCATGCCTGTAATCCCAGCACTTTGAGAGGCCAGGATGGGTGGATCACTTGAGGTCAGGAGTTCAAGACCAGCCTGGCCAACATGGTAAACCGCCGTCTCTACTAAAAATACAAAAAAATTAGCCAGGCATGGTGGTGCACGCCTGTACTCCCAGTTATTCAGGAAGCTGAAGCAGGAGAATCACTTGAACCTGGGAGACTGAGGTTGCAGTGAGTTGAGATCGTGCCCCTGTACTCTAGCCTGGGCAACAGAGTGAGACTTCATCTCAAAAACAAATCAAACAAAACAACAACAACAAAACAAACAAAATGAAAAAACACCCAAAACTATTTTAATTATTATGGTTCACCATAACATAGCAATAAGGTTGGCAGATTCTGAGCCAGACTGCCCAGGTTCAGATCCCAGCTCTAAAGTTTATAGATGATGTGACCTCAGACAAGCCCATTAACTTCTCTCTGCCTCAGTTTCCTCACCTTTTAATGGAGATGGAAATTTTATCTGCCTCATAGAGTCACTGTGAGAGTTAAATGAGTTTATGTATGTCAAATGCTTAGAAACAGGACTGGCATGCAATAAGTCCTTACTTCTTATTATCTTTTGTTCATTCATTCATCAAATATGTATTTTTTTTTTCTTTTTGGAGACGGAGTCTTACTTTGTCGCCCAGGCTGGAGTGCGGTGGCATGATCTCAGCTCACTGCAACCTCCGCCTCCCGAGTTCAAGCGATTCTTCTGCCTCAGCCTCCCGAGTAGCTGGGACTACAGGCGCATGCCACCATGCCCAGCTAATTTATGTATTTTTAGTAGAGATGTGGTTTCCACCATATTAGCCAGGCTGGTCTGGAACTCCTGATCTCGGGTGATCCACCTGCCTTGGCCTCACAAAGTGCTGGGATTACGGGCATGAGCCATCACGCCTGGCCTGATTTCTCTTTTTTTTTTTTTTTGAGACAGAGTCTCACTTTGTTCCCCAGGCTGGAGTGCAGTGGCACTATCTCTGCTCACTGCAAGCTCCACCTCCTGGGTTCACCATTCTCCTGCCTCAGCCTCCCGAGTAGCTGGGACTACAGGCGCCTGCCACCATGCCCGGCTAGTTTTTTGTATTTTTAGTAGAGATAGGGTTTCACTGTGTTAGCCAGGAATGGTCTCGACCTCCTGACCTCATGATCCACCCGTCTTGGCCTCTCAAAGTGCTGGGATTACAGGTGTCAGCCACTGCGCCTGGCTCTTTTTTTTTTTTTGAGATGGAGTTTTGCTCTTGTTGCCCAGGCTGGAGTGCAGTGGTGCAATCTCCGCTCACTGCAGCCTCTGCCTCCCGAATTCAAGTGATTCCCCTGCTTCAGCCTCCCAAATAGCTGGGATTACAGGTGCATGCCACCACACCCAGCTAATTTTGTATTTTTAGTAGAGATGGGATTTTGCCATGTTGGTCAGGCTGGTCTGGAACTCCTAACCTCAGGTGATCTGCCTGCCTCGGCCTCCGAAAGTGCTGGGATTATAGGCGTGAGCCACCGTTCCGCCCTATCTGTTGATTTCTTATTAGATGCCAGGATTTGGGGTGCTGTGGAACTGAGTTAAATTGAACCTCATTCTTGCCCCTCAGAATTTCCCAGTCCAGTCCTGCCCCATTTCAGTCTCTGGCTTCTGAAGGTCACACTGGCTTCTCTCCAGTTTGGGACCTGCCTGGGGTCTGTGTGTATACATGGCAGGGGAGGCGGGGCTATAGGGTGGGGTGGAGGACAGGAGCAGTGTCTCTGCTGACCCAATACTCCCCCTTCAGGTTCTTTGCGGTTCCTGTCATGGCCCTGATTGCCAATTTCGGCATCCCCAAGTGGGCCCGGGAGAAGATTGTCAATGGCATCCAGCTGGGGATCCACTTGTACGCCCATGGCGTGTTCCTGGTGAGGATGGGCATCTGTGGGGGCGGAGGGGAGGACCCGAGGGCAGAAGATGCATGAGGCTCCTACACCTGATCTGCTGGACCTCCTGTTCTGAGGTCTTGATCCATTTTCCCTTTAGTTATTCTTCCTTTATTGAGCGCCCGCTTGCTTCCTGCAGGCTCCTCTACTGTGCCCCTCAGAGTCCATTTTCTTCTTTTTTTTTGAGACAGAATCTCACTCTGTCTCCCAGGCTGAAGTGCAATGGCTCGATCTCGGCTCCCTGCAACCTCTGCCTCCCGAGTTCAAGTGATTCTTCTGCCTCAGCCTCCCAAATAGCTGGGATTACAGGTGCCCCCCATCATGTGCGGCTAATTTTTTGTATTTTTAGTAGAGATGGGGTTTCACCATGTTGGTCAGGCTGGCCTCGAACTCCTGACCTCAGGTGATCCACCCGTTTCGGCCTCCCAAAGTGCTGGGATTACAGGCCTGAGCCACCTCTCGGGGCCCATGTCCATTTTCTTCCGTTCCTCTCTCCTACCTTGTGTCCTGGCTTCTTTCCTCAACCCCCATACTCTCTCTTTGCCCTCCCTTCCCATTTCCATTCCTGACCCTGTGTCCCCAGATTCTTCCATTTCTCTTCTGTATCCCCACTGCCTTCCCCACTATCCTTGATCTCTCCACTCTCCCCCTGCCCCCGCCCACATTCTGCCATCACAGGCCATTGTTCAGGAAGAAGCAGCTGGGGTGGCACAGGGTGAAGCTTTTTTTTTTTTTTTTTTTTTTTTTTTGAGACGGAGTCTCACTCTGTCACCAGGTTGGAATGCAGTGGCACAATCTTGGCTCACTGCAACCTCCGCCTCCCAGGTTCAAGTGATTCTCCTGCCTCAGCCTCCAGAGTAGCTGGGACTACAGGCGTGTGCCTGGCTAAGTTTTGTATTTTTAGGAGAGATGGGATTTCACCATGTTGGTCAGGATGGTCTCTATCTCTTGACCTCATGATCCATCCACCTCGGCCTCCCAAAGTGCTGGGATTACAGGCATGAGCCACTGCACCCGGACCCCACCACATCTGTTCTTTACCTGGGTTCACATCCTATCTGACATTCTTGGTGACAGTTCTAATAGTCATTAATTTATTCATCAGTTGTTCACTGGACACCTGTCTTGAACCAGTCTGTTTCATTCTAGGAACATCCATATGCATTTATTCCTGCCCTCTTGTTTAATTGTCAGAGCAGCTCCAGGAGAGGGTGGATAATTGACGTTGTTCCCATTACACAGAGCAGGGAAGCTAAGGCCCAGAGAGGAGAAGTGACGTGCTAGGGCTCCGTGGCCTTTGGCGGCAGGCAAATACTTTGAATCCTGTCCTTCTCCAGCAGACCACAAGGTCTGAAATGAAGGGCAACCAGAAAGGGAAACAGGCATGACCAAGTGTCCCAGCTTCTGACTCCGGGGATCTACAACATACACTGTGTAGGGAGTGGGCCCAGCCACTAAGGGAGGGGACAGGTCCCCATCCTTTGCCTCAGAGCCTGACTTAGGTACAGACTCGCTCACCTTCCCAGGCCGGTCCATGCTGAAGCTCTGCAGGAAGTCAGAAAGGGACAGAAAGAGAAGAAACGCTGAGAACCCACCATGTGCCGGGCTCTGCACCAGTGGTTTTCATTTCCACCCTTTCATCTTTCCAAGTAGGCGCTACAATCCCTTTTCCCCACAGCGAGGCTCAGGGAGTTTAATCAACATGCCGCAGATCCCACACTCAGTGAGCTACAGATCCCACAGGCGGGATGCAGGCTCAGAACGGCAAGCGCAGTGCCCTTCCTGCTGTATCTCAGCCAGCTTCCTTCCTAAGGATGCTCACGTTAGCTCAGCACAGCTCCACCTGGGTATCCCACTGCTCATTGCTTTCAGCTCCTTGTTCATTTTTACAGCACAACCTTAGAGGAGCTGTGTTAGGCTTCTGGAATATGGCAAGGGAGTCACAACCAGTCCCTGCCCTCACGGCCTATCAGACTAACTGGTACCAGACATCCCTACATTCCACGAATATTTATTTTATTTTATTTTATTTTATTTTATTTTATTTTATTTTTTGAGATGGAATCTTGCTCTGTCACCCGGGCTGGAGTGCAGTGGCATGAGCTGAGCTCACTGCACCCTCTACCTCCTGGGTTCAAGCAGGGTTCTCCTGCCTCAGCCTCCAGAGTAGCTGGGATCATAGGCGCACCACCACACCTGGCTAATTTTTGTATTTTTAGTAGAGACAGAGTTTCACCATGTTAGCCATGCTGGTCTGAAACTCCTGACCTCAGGTGAGCCACTCAGGTCGGCCTCCCAAAGTGCTGGGATTATAGGCGTGAGCCACCGCGCCCGGCCCACCAATATTTATTGAAGGCTTATATGTGCTGGCATGGTTCTAGAAGGTACTAGGGACTCAGTAGGGAACAGAAGAGTCTGGTTCCTGCCTCATGGAGACATTTTAGAGTCTATTAGTTGCTGTTCAGTTGAACTTTCTGTATTTATGAAGATATTCTATTATCTGCACTTTCCAATATGGGAGCTACTAACCATATGTGACTGTTGAGCACTTGAATGTGAGTAGGGCATAGTGAGTGTGTATTGGGGAGTGTGACTGACCAACATTTAAAATTTATTTTGATGAAATTTAAGCTACATGCAGCCAGTGGCTATCATACTGTGCAGGACGCTGACTCTAACCAGTCAGTGATCAGTGATAGCTCAGTGATCAGGGCTCTGATGGAGGAAGCACAGGTCGAGTTGTGTTGAAGGGAAAAGGTAAGGATCCAGGGCACTTTGAGAGCCCAGAGGGGGCACCTAATCCAGTGTGAATGGCTTCAGGAAGTGTGGGGGATGTCAACTGAAAGGGAATCCTTCGAACCCCAAGTTTATGGGGACAGCCTCTGGCCTGACAGTGCCTCTCACACCTGCTCCTGGCCCTGGCCTCAGATCATGACCCGCCCATCAGCGGCCAACAAGAACTTCCCGTACCACGTGCGCACGTCGCAGATCGCATCGGCTGGAGTCCCTGGACCCGGAGGGAACCAATCCGCTGACAAGGCCTTTCCGCAGCACGTCTATGGGAACGTGACGTTTATCAGCGACTCGGTGCCCAACTTCACGGAGCTCTTCTCCATCCCCCCGCCCACCACCTCCGTAAGCCCCGCAGCCCCAGCGCCCGAGGAGCTGCTGGCGCCGCCCCTGGAGTACCTGACCCCGCTCCCGGCCCCGCCGCCGCCCCCGGCGCCCGGGCGCCTGAGCCCTCCCCTTGCCTTTCGCACACCCCACGCCCCAACACCGCGCCGCGACCGTCCCCTGGCGCCCGCGCCCACCCTGCCTGACTGGGTACTGGCGCTGTTGCGCACACCCCTGCAGACGCCCTGCGCCGTGCCCCCACCGCCCGCCTTCCGCGGCTCTCCCCCAGCTCCCCGGCCGCCGCCGGAGTTCGCCCCGCGCGCCCCGACGCCGCCTTTTGAGTACCTGGCCCCGCTGCCCAGGCGCCCCGCCACCCAGTCATTCCCTGACTGACACGTGCGTCCACACCTGGGGTAGAAGGGTTCTCCGGGGGAGGGGGACGGGCCTTCGGGGCCGCATCTGCCCCGCGAGGGTCCGGGACTGCCTCTGACCCTGACCCCCCTCCCAGGCCGGGAAGCAGGTGGAGGAGACGGCGGTGGCGGCGGCGGTGGCCCCGAGGGGCCGCGTGGTGACCATGGCCGAGCCGGGCGCAGCCTCCCCCCCACTTCCCGCTCGGTTCCCCAAGGCGGCCGACCCGGGCTGGGACGGCCCGACGCCGCCCTACCAGCCGCTCGTGCCCCAGACGGCGGCGCCGCACACCGGCTTCACCGAATACTTCAGCATGCACACGGCCGGGGGTACCGCACCCCCGGTCTGAGCACCCCTGCCCGCCCCTGCCCCATGGGCCGTGACCGGGCTCCGGACCCCTGCTTTATCCCGGCCCGAGAGCTCGGCCATCCCGGGCCTTCCCGACCCTTCCTACCCCGCGCGCCCAGGTTGGGTACGCTGCGTCCCGCCCCCCTCCCCTCTGTGCCAAACGATCCCGCGGGAGCCGCTCTCCCCGTCCCCTCCCTCAGCCCCTGCCCCGAACGGCGCCGGATTCTGGGCTCCCGCTGTTCCGTGACCTCCGGCCCCCTGGCCCCCTTCGAGACCTCTGACCCCGCTGGACTCCGGAACACCCGTGGTGACCGCCGGGACCCTGCCTGTGACTCTCCAGGACTCTGCGACCCCGGGATGGATATTGCGATGCTGGTCTCGACCCTGAAACCCTCCCTCGGATCTGTGACCTCGGATCCGTGCTCCGTCTGCCCCTATCTCCATTCCGGGGGCCTTCCCTCGGGTCCCTGGCAGAAAGACATTTCCCCCTTCTTGCCAAAATAAAAAAGATTCGTTTTTATCTATAACATGGCTTCTTTTACATCTTGATGGTGTTCAGCGGCGGGGCTGAGCCAGAACTATGTCAGGCTCGGGGCCTCATTGTGTTCATCTGTGAAATGGGAATTTGGAACCGGAGGCAGAGGCCTGTATAACCTGATCTTTATGTTGCTCCAGAATCTGGGAACGTTGAAGATGATCAAACATCTAGCAGGGCCTTGCACCACTCCTTTATTTTTGCCTTCCTTTCCTCACTCAGAGGTAGAGGCGCCCTCCAGTGGCCCGTGCTTTGCTCAATCACAGGCACCCAGAGTTTGGGTTACGATCTTAGCATTGCGCATGTGTAATTTTCTCGTCTCCAGGAGCATCGCTCCAGGAGGAGGCTGCTGCGCATGCGGTTGGGAATAAATGGGCGGGGAATTTCCCCGGAAGTCTCCCTTTATGGAGGATTGGGGTTGGGCGCTCCGCAGTCCTCCCAGGGCCGCTCTGACCGACCGCTCTGCAACTTCTCGCCTCCTCTCCGCCGTGCCTCCCACTGCGGCTCCTCGGCTCTAGGCCCCTCGCCCTCCCACAGCGGGTCTTCCCGCGGCCGCTCTGGCCCAAGCGTCCCCTCGTCTCTCTGATTTGGCCCATCCGGCTTGGGAGGGAGGCGCGGGTGGGTGAGCAAGGGGAGTGCGTCAATGGGGTCCAGGCCCGAGCCCCTGAAGACGGACTCCGCCCCCGGCACCCGCTCGCGCCCCGCCCCCGGCTGGAGGAGTCTCTCCTGGACCATCGGATCCTGGTCTGTCCCGGCCCGCAGCCTCTATGGAGGCTTCTGCCGGGCCGTAGAGCCTTTCGCCCCCTGGGGACTCACCCGTATATAAGGTCCGTTTGGCCTGCAGCAGCCCGAGTCTGTAATACTGGACACTGTTTATGGGGTTGGCCCCCTATGGGGGCCCGTGTCTATAGGGGACCCCCAAGGTCCTTAGGGGTCGTCCCCGTCCATAGTGACTCCATATACAGGGCCTCCATCGCTCTATAGGGCCCAGCCCTCGGCTTCCAGAGCCTGTCAGCAGTGGCCGTTCCCTTCGCCGGGACTGCGTCTCCAGGACCTCCTCGGTCTACAAGGCCATGTTATGCCTATAGAGGTCGCATTGCAGGGCCTCACGCCGGGTAGAGGGTCCTCTCCAGGTTTTTACGGCCCGTTCCCGCTCTAAGAGTCAGTACAGGAGGCGGCGATGGCCCTGGGCAAGGCTCTGGCCACGGCACTGGCTTTGGCCTTGGCCGTGTTGGGGTCGCTGTCCCCTGGGGCCCAGGCGGGGGACTGCAAGGGGCAGCGGCAGGTGTTGCGGGAGGCGCCAGGCTTCGTGACGGATGGTGCTGGCAACTACAGCGTCAATGGCAACTGCGAGTGGCTCATCGAGGGTGAGTGGGGCCGCGTGGGTCACTCACTAATTCGCTGCTAGTTCATTCATGTGTGCATTCATCCACTCACCACATTCCCAGAGCTCGGTTCTGGTCCAGGCCTTTTGCTCTAAAATGCCTGACAGCCAGGGTTGCAGCCAACCTGGGCCCTGCCCTGGAAGGCCTCCCAGTCTGGTGGGGGAGATGCACCTACACCCAGGTTTACAATTACAAGACAGGAGCATCAGTGCCGGGTCTTCTGAGTAACTGTTAAGAACTCAGGGTCTGGATCCAATCATCTGGCTTTGAATTTGGTTCTACTACTACTTCCTTTTTTTTTTTTTTTTTTTTTTTTTGAGGTGGGGGTCTCACTCTGTCACCCAGGCTGGAGTGCAATGGTACCAACACAGTTTACTTACTGCAGCCTCTACCTCCTGGGCTCAAGTGATCCTCCCACCTCAGCCTCCCAAGTAACTGAGTGTGTAGAGACAGAGTCTCACCATGTTGCCCAGACTAGACCCGAACTCCTGGGCTCAAACGATCCTCACACCTCAGCCTCCTAAAGTGTTGGGATTGTAGGTGTGAGCCACTGTGCCTGGCTTCTTCTTACTAGTTTTGTGATTTTGAGCACGTGACTTTCTTTCTCTGAGATTCAGTTTCCTTCCCCCCACAAATGGGATAACAAGAGTACTCACCTCATAGAGTTGTTGCAATGAAATGAAAACGGGTATTTCACGTGCCTGATGTGTGGCATATAGTAACTGTTCTATAAATGGCATTAGGATTATTGTTGTTATTTGTAAAGTACTTCAATAAAAGCATTTTTCTTCTGTCATTCATGTGCCATACATTATGTTTCCCATTGGACATAGCCCAGACTGAGACAGCTCCAGCAATCCCCGGTGACTTAGGTCTTGGAGTCTAGTCGGGGAGACAAACACACTAATAGTGAGAGCCAAGAGTGGTCTGTGATGGAGGAATCCCACAGGCCTGAGAAAGCCCAGAGAAAGTGCCTGATCTGGGGCCGGGGAGAACAGAGAAGCTTCCTGGAGGAGGAAATGTCTAAGCTGAGACCTAAAGGACCAATAGGAATCTGTCAGGAGGGGAGAAAAGGCCCCAGCCCTACCCTTCTGGACTCCCAGTCAGTGGAAGAGACAAACGCACTTCAAGGCTGTTTGTTTTCCTTTTCCACCCAATAAACTCCTATGCATGCCTCAGAACCCTGCTTCACTGGCTCTTTCTCTGTGAAGACTTGTGATTTAACCTGGGGTATAGCTGAGATCAGAGGCATCTGTAGGAGGGAGCAGAACGGCATTCCAGGCAAGAATAGCCATGCAAAGGTAGGGAAGCAGGAGAGTGATGCTTCTGAAGAACTAGAAATCCAGTGTGTTAAAACATAGAATACTGGCAGAGCATGGTGGCTCATGCCTGTAATCCCAGCCCTTTGGGAGGCCAAGGCCAGCAGACCACCTGAAGTCAGGAGTTTCAGACCAGCCTGGTCATCGTGGTGAAACCCCGTCTCTACTAAAAATACAAAAATTAGCTGGGTGTGATGGCGCATGCCTGTAGTCCCAGCTTCTCAGGAGGCTGAGGCACAAGAATAGCTTGAACCTGGAGGTTGCAGTGAGCTGATGTTGCTCCGCAAAGCTCTAGTCTGGGCGGCAGAGGGAGACTCCATCTTAAAAGCAAAAACCTGGAATACAAGACAACAAATGAGCCAGAGGCTGCAGAGTGGGAGGAGCCAGCAAGTGAAGGGCTTTGTGATTTTGAGCTGTATCCTGAGGGCAAACGGGTGGAAGAGAAGTTGAAAGGCAGTACCTGCAGAAGCCCAGGAAGGCCTCACAGAGTAGTGGATGTAGAAACTGGCCTCCAGACGGGAGGTTCTGGGCAAAGGCCGGAGGTGTGACAGGGCCTGAATCATGCAGGGCCTCCCTTGGGAGGCTGTGAAGCTTTGTCTTTGTCTGGGGGCTCTGGGGAGCTATGGAAGGGTTTTGAGCAGGGAGGAGACATGATCTCATTTATGTTTTAGAAGATCTCTCTGGCTGCTGTGTGGGCTATGGATGAAGGCATGTTTCTCGGTGTTAGCATGTTTACCTGTCCCCAGCTTGGGGGCCATTCCTGTTAAGCTAGTGGGATGAGAACAGAATAGGAAGTGTGTGTGTGTGTGTGTGTGTGTGTGTGTGGCAAAGGGGTCTGTGTGCTGGATATAAATCACTCTCTGGCCTTAAAGAGTCCCAGACTGGCTAGGCCGGGTGTGATGGCTCACACCTGTAATCCCAGCACTTTGGGAGACCAAGGGGGGCGGATCACCTGACGTCAGGTGTTAGAGACCAGCCTGGCCAACATGAAGAAACCCCCCCTCTACTAAAACTACAAAAATTAGCCCAGCATGGTGGCGCACATCTGTGATTCCAGCTACTCAGGAGGCTGAGGCAGGAGAATTGCTTGAACCCGGGAGGCGGAGGTTGCAGCGAGCTGAGATCACGCCACTGCACTCCAGCCTGGGTGACAGAGCGAGATGCCACCTAAAAAAAAAAAGTCTCAGACTGCTTGGGAATAGTGGGGCTGGACACAGATATTCAGTCCCCAGTGTGTTCACTGAGACAGTGCTCAGGGCTGAGAAGGGAAGTGGAGGGGTTGGGTGGATGTACCTAGGGAGGAAAGAGGACTGTGCTGGAGGTCACAGAGGAGGAGCCACTGAAACAGGGTTCTGAAGCATGCGTAGGAGTTTATTGAGTGGGAAAAGGGAACAAACATCCTCTATGAAGACATGAGGGTGGCTGGAGTATCTCAGGATCCCTGTCTAGGTTTGTCTGGTCTGATGGCACTTTTTACTGGGAGGTAATGAGAGCCAGAAGCAGGGGAAGGGGGGCCTTGAATGTCACACTGAGCAGCCTGGCCTTCCCCTTGGGGTTGATGGGGAGCCACAGGAGGTTTTGAGCAGGAGTAGGGCATTGCCCTCAGGCTGGGTGGGGGGCAGACTGGAGACTTGGTGAGCTGATCTGGCAAGAGAGAATGAGTTCCTAACTAGGGCAGGGGCTTAGAGGGGTGGAGAGGTGTAGAGAGTGCAATAGATGTTTGTGGAGTTTCACTGATGAGGCTTGGGGACCAACTGGGTAGATGTTGGGGTGAGGGAGGAGTCTGGGAGACCTCCAGACCCCCCTTGATGATCTGTTCTTACCAATGCCTGTCACTTCTTACCTATGAGAACCAACATCTTCCTGTATCTATTATAAAATAACCGGCCAGGTGCAGTGGCACACGCCTGTAATCCTAGCACTTTGGGAATCTGAGATGGAAGGATTACTTGGAGCCCAGGAGTTAGAGACTAGCCTGGACAACATGGTAAGACACTGTCTCTACAAAAAAATTGCAAAAGATTAGCTGGGCGTGGTGGGTGGTGGCATGTGCCTATAGTCCCAGCTACCGGGGAGGCGGAGGTGGGCAGATCCCTTGAGCCTAGGAGGCTGAGGTCACAGTGAGCCGAGATTGCACTGCTATACTCCAGCCTGGGCAGCAGAGCGAGACCCTGTCTCAAGAAAAAAAAAAGATAAACAACCAACCCACTAACTTTGTATTATGTTCACACTTTACCTAGTCCTAGACTTTTTTTTTTCTGAGACATAATCTTGCTCTGTTGCCCAGGCTGGAGCCCAGTGGCTTGATCTTGGTTCACTGAAGCTTCTGCTTCCCAGGTTCAAGTGATCCTCGTACCTTGGTTTCCTGAGTAGCTGGGATTACAGACATGTACCACCACGCCTGGCTAATTTTTGTATTTTTAGTAGAGACGGGGTTTCTCCATGTCAGCCAAGCTGGTCTCAAACTCCTGGCCTCGAATGATTTGCCCTGGGATTACAGATGTGAGCCACCACGCCTAGCCCAGTCCTAGTCCTTATAACATCTTCATGAATAAGAGGCATCCTGCTTTTGAGCAGGAGGGGTTTGAGATCAGATTTCTGTCTGGAATGGTATGGGGGTTGGGTAGAAACAGACCTTCAATTTAGGGAAGAACTTGGGGAGGCAGATGGTGAACTGGCCTCCGGCAGGCACTTAACAAAGATGTACTTGTGATTCCAGAAACAGAGCTTTATAGTGTGGTTGAGGCTAGTAAGATTCTGGGAGGTCTGGTTGTGTGGCCCTGCTGAATGGTTCTTCTGCGTTCCCCAGAGCATGGGTGGGGTCTGTGTCTGATGTTCTTGGGGGCTCTGGTCAGACCCTGAGGGAGAGCTTCCAGCTTTAGTATTCTTTCTTTTGTGTATTTCTTCATTCCGTCATCCAGCATTTCCTGAGCCTTTGCCAAGCCTAGGTCTGGGCAATGCTGCAGAGGGAATTAGGCCCACATCCAGGCCCTGCCCTATGGGCTTTGTAGGCTGCAGGGAGACAGAACTGGACATAGATGTTCCTGGCCCAGAGGAATGAAGGTTATAATGGGATGTGAGAACCCTGGAGAGGGGCACCTAACCCAGCTAGGGGGCATCAGGAAGAGGGCTGGTGGTGGGAAGAGATAATACGTTGCAGACAGAGGGAGAAGCTTGTACAAAGGCCCAGCTCCCATTAGAGCTGTAAGCAGTGGAGTGATTTGAGACAAAGGAAGGCTCTGAACAGCAGGCTAGGGAACTGGACTTTCTCCTAGGGTGCTAGGGAGCCATGCAGGGCTTTGGGGCAGGGGAGGGATGGGGCCAGATGTTGAGTTGGGAAGATCAGAGACTCATGTCAGGGCAAGAAGGAGGCTGGGTGAATGGTTCTGGTGAGACAGGATGAGGCCAGGCAGCCAGGGCACACCGTGGCTCTAAGCTGGCAGGCTGGAGTCGTCACCTCATTGAATGTTCACTCCAGCCTTTGTGGGTGGGGGGAATTATCTCCATTTTACAGTCATGGAAACTGAGGCTCAGAGAGCCCATGGAACTGGCCCGGGATCACCCAGCCATTGGCAGTGGTGGCTGAGTGTCTCCAGGATCTAGATAGACACACTCAGGGTCATGGGGGAAAGAACTGGCCCAGGGTCCTCCAGCTGGTCATGGGCAGAGCCAGAGCCAGAGCGAGAGCCTAGGCCTCCTAATTTCCCTCACCCAGAGGCCTCCCCTGAGCTGCCTGTTCAGGAGCCTTCTCATGTGGGATGTGGAATGAGAGGGGCTTCCAGAAACAGGACTGGCAGAGAATAAGACAGTGCCAGTGTTAGGGGTAGTGGCACTCACCACGACGATATGTGGGCCTCGTTTTCAGCATTTCTTTTTTTTTTTTTTGAAGCAGAGTTGCACTCTTATCGCTCAGGCTGGAGTGCAATGGTACAATCTCAGCTCACTGTAACCTCTGTCTCCCAGGTTCAAGAATGCTTGTGCCTCAGCCTCCCAGGTAGCTGGGATTACAAGCATGTGCCACCACATCCAGCTAATTTTTTGTATTTTTAGTAGAGACGGGGTTTCACCATGTTGGCTAGGCTGGTCTCGAACTCCTGACCTCAAGTGATCCACCCTCCTTGGCCTCCCAAAGTGCTGGGATTACAGGCATGAGCCACCCACCCCGCTCCGTTGTCACCATTTCATGTGCATTATTGCTCCTCATGAGGTTGCAGTCAGATGTCAGCTGGAGCTGCAGTCAGCTGAATGTTCACCTTGGCTGGACATCCAGGAAGGTCCCTCCCAGGGCTGGCAGTTGATGCTGGCTATCCGCTGGAAGCTCAGTTGGGACTCTCAGCTGGAATGCCTGTGTGTGGCCTTTTCTTGTGGCTTTGGCTTTTCTTTTCTTTTCTTTTTTTTTTTTTGAGATGAAGTCTTGCTCTTGTCCCCTAGGCTACAGTACAATGGCACAATCTCGGCTCACTGCAACCTCCACCTCCTGGGTTCAAGGAGTTCTCCTGCCTCAGCCTCCTGAGTAGCTGGGATTACAGGCGCCTGCCACAATGCCCAGCAAATTTTTGTATTTTTAGTACAGTTGGGGTTTTGCCACATTGGCTAGGCTGGTCTCAAACTCCTGACCTCGTGATCTGCCTGCCTTGGCCTCCCAAAGTGTTGGGATTACAGGTGTGAGCCACCGTGCCTGGCCAGCTTTGGTTTTTCATAGCATGACAGCTGTGTTCTGAGAAGGAGTGTTCTATGAGGCCCAGGTGAGAGGTACAAGTCCTCTTATGATCTAGCCTTGAAAGTTTCAGAATTTCTGCTGTTTTTTAATTGGTCAAGCAAGTCACTAAGGCTTTTCCCAGATACAAGGGGCAGGGAATTACCTTTCAGTGGCAGGAGTGGCCTATAAGTTTGAATCCACTACAGTACCACTATATCCCACTTTACAGATGAGGAGACCAATCCAGAGAGGGTGGGTTACTTGGCCAAGATCACACAGCTAGTAGCTATTCAGTGACAGAGCCAAGACATAAGCTCAGGCAGTCTGGTTCCAGAGTTTGTGCTTGTAGCCATCACAGTAAACAGAGGTGAGACTCTGGATGGGGACAGAGGGGAACTATGCTGCTCCAAGGTTAGGCCTCTCTTCAGGGGGAAGAAACTGGACTCTTCTCTTGAAGCTCTGTTCAGCGAGGGCCAGGGGACTGTCACAGAGGTGCTTTTCTCACTGGGATTATGACCTTGACCCTCCAGCCTGGACATGTCTGAAGCTCAGGCATGGACAGGAAGAGAGAGGCATCAGGAATACTGTGGCTTCTGCTCTGTGTGGCCACTGGGATGGGGTTTTCTCTCTGCACTTTATTTTCCCATCTGAATGGTGGGGATGTTCATTCTGATCTCAGGTGACCTTTCTAGAGGTCTGGAATATTGTGATTCTTTCTCTGAGCACCTGTCCCTCCGGCTGTCACAGCCCTTGACTGCCCTAGGTTATGAGACTGGGAGCCCCTCCAAGGTGAGGTCCAGGTCTGACTCATCCTTGAGCCCCCAGCATCACCTGGAGCAGGGTTTGGTGTACAATAGTGGCTGCAGGGAGGTGTGGGGAAAAGGTCCGCTTTAGAGCTTAGTCCCTCTGTGCTCACCTCCCAGCCCCAAGCCCCCAGCACCAGATCCTGCTGGACTTCCTTTTCCTGGACACAGAGTGCACGTATGACTACCTGTTTGTGTATGACGGTGACTCCCCGCGAGGGCCGCTGCTTGCCAGTCTGAGTGGGAGCACCCGGCCTCCGCCCATCGAAGCTTCCTCAGGCAAGGTTAGTGGGGATGGGGCTGTGGGTAGATAAACCAAGGGAAATGGAAGAAGAAAGGAGGGGCAGAGAGTCAGTAAGAGGGCATTCGAGAGCAGAGCACAGGGACAAGGGAAGGTGGAGAGAGGCAAAGGAAGGAGATGAGGCTCTGGGTCCCCTAGGATAGAAGGGGACAGGAGTGGGCCACCCTCCCAGGCCAATCCCCAGGCTCTGCCCACCTTACCCAGCCCACCTTGTGCTTGCAGATGCTGCTGCACCTCTTCAGTGATGCCAACTACAACCTACTGGGCTTTAACGCCTCATTCCGCTTCTCCCTGTGCCCGGGTGGCTGCCGGAGCCACGGGCAGTGCCAGCCGCCGGGTGTGTGTGCCTGTGAGCCGGGCTGGGGGGGTCCTGACTGTGGCGTGCAGGAGTGCTCAGCCTACTGTGGCAGCCATGGCACCTGCGCCTCGGTGAGCTGGTCCCCAGCCCTGTTTCCCCTGGGGCCCTGATCTGTGAGCATACTCTCCACACCTATCTCCTAGGTCTGACCTTGCTCCTGCATGAAACTCCCCCCACCACCCCACCCTGCTCCATGATACCCACTTCCCTCTCCTTCCAGAGCTTGCCCCCAACCTGTTACTCCGACCCCACCCCACATTCACCTGCAGGCCCTCCCCTGCTGAGCGTACCCCACTCTTACCTGTGAACACCACCCTCCTTCCTCCAGCCAGGCCCAACTCCGTCCTCCCATCCAGCCACTCTGTGTGGCCTTGGACCCCCTGCCATGACTTCCAGCCTCGCACCGCTGACCTTTCGCTGAAGTTGTGCACACCCAGCTTTCAATCTGGATTGCGCTTTGAGCCCTCCCCGCCTTGACCTCCCCAGATCTGAGCTCTTTCAGTTCAGGCTGAATGTCAACCATGCTGTTTGTCTTCTCCAGCCTGCCTTCTTTCTGTCTTTTCTCCTTTTTCTCTGTGTGTCTTTTCCTTTTTCTGTTGGTCTTTTTTCCATCTGTCTGCTTCCTTCTGGTTGTGTCTCTTTGTCTCTTGTTTCTGTCTGACAATTTGCCTTTCCCCTCTTCCTGTCTCTCTCTGTCTCCTTTTCTTTCTCTCTCTTTCCGTTTCCATTCTCTCCCTTCCTATCTATCTCTTTCTCTCTCCCTTTGTGCCTGTCTCATTCTGCCTCTTTTTGTCTTTGTGTCTCCTTTGTCTCTGTCCTTGTCTCTCTGTCTCTTATCTCTGTCTTTATGTCTCCTTCCCCACAGCCCCTGGGACCATGCCGCTGTGAGCCTGGCTTCTTGGGACGTGCCTGTGACCTGCACCTGTGGGAGAACCAGGGGGCTGGCTGGTGGCACAACGTGAGTGCTGGGGACCCTGCCTTCTCTGCCCGTATTGGAGCAGCTGGTGCCTTCCTGTCCCCACCGGGGCTGCTGGCAGTTTTTGGAGGTGAGCAGATAGGGCGAGTATCTGGGGTCTGGAGGCCTGGCAGCCTGTGGCCAGGTCATGAGACTGTCCACCCCTCCGCAGGCCAGGACCTCAACAATGCCCTGGGTGACCTCGTCCTATACAACTTCTCCGCCAACACCTGGGAATCCTGGGACCTGAGTCCTGCCCCGGTATGACCCCTCCTCTGCCCTGGAGGAGCCTGTACACTCAATCAGACCCAGCTAGGGACCCCCAGACTGACCCCCTATCACCCAGTGCTCCCCCAGTTCCCGCAGCTTGATGTAGGAACCTACTTCTCCCTGTTTCTGCCTTTTCTCTCTGATTTTCTTTTTTCTTCTTTTTCTTCCTTTATCTGCCTTTGTGTATCTTACTTT
This sequence comes from Macaca mulatta, assembly GCF_049350105.2. Classification (NCBI taxonomy): domain Eukaryota; kingdom Metazoa; phylum Chordata; class Mammalia; order Primates; family Cercopithecidae; genus Macaca; species Macaca mulatta. Next base: position 53,393,517 of record NC_133424.1, read on the forward strand.
TCCACGTGTCTCCTGTCGCTCGATCTGTCTCTGTTTTCATCTGTCTGACTTTTGGGCTTCTGTGTTCTCCGTTTCTGTGTCTCCATTTCTCTGGGTCTGTTTCTGTCTGCCATTTGTCCCTCTAACTCTGTCTTCTTGCCTCTTCCCTCTCCTATTGTGTTTCTCTGTTTCTGTGAATCTGTCTCTTCTTTTCTCTTTCTACCGGTCTCTACCTTTCTCTTTGTCTCTGTCTTTATCTCGCCTTCTCTTTATGTTTCTCTGGCTCTGCATCTCTCTGTCTGAGCCTGGCTCTGGCTCCCTTGCTATGTCTTTACCTCTGTTTCTTGTCTCTTCCTCACAGGCTGCCCGTCACTCCCATGTGGCCGTGGCCTGGGCCGGCTCCCTGGTGCTGATGGGTGGTGAGCTGGCAGACGGCTCACTCATCAACGATGTGTGGGCCTTCAGTCCACTGGGCAGGGGCCACTGGGAGCTCCTGGCACCACCTGCCTCCAGCTCCTCGGGGCCCCCAGGCCTGGCAGGTCATGCGGCTGCCCTGGTGGATGATGTCTGGCTATATGTGTCTGGAGGCCGTACCCAGCACGACCTCTTCTCCTCTGGCCTCTTCCGTTTCCGCCTTGACAGCACCAGCGGGGGCTATTGGGAGCAGGTGATTCCAGCAGGTGGACGGCCCCCTGCTGCCACCGGCCACTCCATGGTGTTCCATGCCCCGTCCCGTGCCCTGCTGGTCCATGGTGGACACCGGCCCTCCACTGCCCGGTAAGTGACCTGTCCCACAACCCATGCCCCACAGGCCAGGCCCAGGTCAACACCATAGGCCTTTAGTCTTTAGAGGTCTTTGCCCACTATTGGACTCCTGTGGTCTTTCAGTCACTCCTTCCTTTGTGTATTTACTTATTCCTTCATTCACTCATTCACTCACTCACCCACTCACGCATTCTCTGATGTTTTATTCAATGTCTTGGTGAATTGCCTCCCACACACTCCCACCCATGTATCCATTCAACAGAGCCCTGCTTGGTGTCCACCCCTTGCTAGCTTATGCGGGTAACCCAGAGATGACTCAGAGTCCTGCCCACAGGGAACTTCTAGTTTGGAGGGGACATAGAGGCAGTCATGGTCAGTCTCACCCCTGGGTGATCACATGGCTCCTAAGAGCCTGAAGGAGGGAGAGGGACGCTTCCTGCCCTAAGCCCCTGCCCTGCTTCTCCTTTGATAGGTTCTCTGTGCGAGTGAACTCCACTGAGCTTTTCCATGTGGATCGGCGTGTGTGGACGACGCTGAAGGGGCGGGATGGGCTTCAGGGCCCAAGGGAGAGAGCCTTCCACACAGCCAGTGTTCTGGGCAACTACATGGTGGTCTATGGTGAGGAGGCTCCCCAGTCCTGCCTGCCTGCCGAGGGCCTGAGCCAACCCTGAGCTGAGGCTCCCTGCATGGCAGTCCCCACCTCCACCAGGCTTGCCAGCTATGCCCCTTTCCTTCTTTCCCAGGGGGCAATGTGCACACTCATTACCAGGAGGAAAAGTGCTACGAAGATGGCATCTTCTTCTACCACCTTGGTTGCCATCAATGGGTGTCAGGAGCTGAGCTTGCCCCGCCAGGAACCCCTGAGGGTGAGTGGTCCCTGTTCTTCCCTAGGGACTCCCAAGGGTCCCACCTCCCTCCACAGTGATTCTGGACTCAAGCTACCTCAGTCTGTAAGGGTGAGCCTGACATCCAGGTCAGTTGGTGCCAGCCTCAGGAGGCGAGCCTGGGATGGAGATGGGACCAGGGCATCATCACTATGGAGATGGAGGCCCTTATGGCAATATCCAATGTGGATTCCAATCCAGGTTTTGCCAGTTTCCAGCTGCCCCAGGGAAATGCCTAAGAGACAGCAACTTTTCCTTCTTGTTCATTTTCTTTTCTTTTTTTTTTTTTTGAGATGGAGTCTTGCTCCATCGCCCAGGCTAGAGTGCAGTGGCGTGATCTCAGCTCACTGCGACCTCCACCTCCTGGGTTCAAGCGATTCTCCTGTCTCAGCCTCCTGGGTAGCTGGGATTATAGGCATGCATCTCCATGCCTGACTAATTTTTTTGTATTTTTAGTAGAGACATTGTTTCATCATGTTGGCCAGGCTGGTCTCAAACTCCAGACCTCAAGTGATCCGCCTACCTTAGCCTCCCAAAGTACTGAGATTACGTGTGTGAGCCACCGTGCTCGGCTTTTTTAACTTTCAATTTAGGTTCAGCAGTACCTGTGCAGGTTTTTTATATAGGTAAATTGTGTGTCATGGGGATTTGGTGTACTGATTATTTCATCACCCAGGTATTAAGCCTAGTACCCAACAGGTAGTTTTTTCTTGTGTTTGTTTGTTTGTTTGTTTTGAGAAGGAGTCTTACTCTGTTACCCAGCTGGAGTGCAGTGGCGCAATCTCGGCTCACTGCAACCTCCACCTCCTGGGTTCAAGTGATCCTCCCGCCTCAGCCTCCTAAGTAGCTGGGAGTATAGGCGCATACCACACCCAGCTAATTTTTTTTTTTATTTTTAGTAGAGATGAGGTTTCACCGTGTTGGCCAGGCTGGTCTTGAACTCCTGACCTCAGGTGATCTGCCAGCCTTAGCCTTCCAGAGTGCTGGGATTACAGGCATGAGCCACCGCGCCCAGCCCCAGTAGGTAGTTTTTTTATCCTCTCCCTCCTCCAACCCTCAGGTAGGCCCCTCAAGAGTGTTGTTCCCTTCTTTGTGTCCATGTGCACTCGATGTTTGGCTCCCACTTGTGAGAACATGCAGTGTTTGGTTTTCTGTTCCTGTATTAATCTGCTTAGGATAAGGGTCTCCAGCTCCATCCACGCTGATGGAAAGAACATGATCTCATTATTTTTTATAGCCACGTAGTATTCCACGATGTATATGTACCACATTTTCTTTTTTTTTTTCTTTCTATATATTTTTTTGAGATGGAGTTTCACTCTTGTTACCCAGGCTGGAGTGCAATGGCATGATCTCAGCTCACTGCAACCTCCACCTCCCAGGTTCAAGTGATTCTCCTACCTCAGCCTCCCGAGTAGATAGAATTACAGGCGCCCACCACCACACCTGGCTAATTTTTGTATTTTTAGTAGAGATGGGGTTTCACCATGTTGGCCAGGCTGGTGTCAAACTCCTGACCTCAGGTGATCCACCCGCCTTGGCCTCCCAAATTGCTGATATTACAGGCGTGAGCCAATGCGCCCGGCCTCCATTTTCTTTATCCAGTCTGTCACTGATGGGCATTTAGGTTGATTCCATGTCTTTGCTATTGTAAACAGTGCTGCGATGAACATGCACATGCATGTGTCTTTATGGTAGAACAATTTGTATTCCTTGGGGTATATACCCAGTAATGGGATTGGTGGGTCAAATGGTAATTCTGTTTTAAGTTATTTGAGAAATCTTCAAACTGCTTTCCACAATGCCTGAACTAATTTACATTCCCATCAGCAGTAGTAAGCATTCATTCTCTTTTCTCTGCAACCTCACTCACATGTGTTATTTTATTTATTTATTTATTTATTTTGAGACGGAGTCTGGCCCTGTTGCCCAGGCTGGAGTGCAGTGGCGCGATCCTGGCTCACTGCAAGCTCCACCTCCTGGGTTCACGCCATTCTCCTGCCTCAGCCTCCCGAGTAGCTGGAACTACAGGCGCCTGCCACCACGCCCAGCTAATTTTGTTTTTGTATTTTTAGTAGAGACGGGGTTTCACTGTGTTAGCCAGGATGGTCTCGATCTCCTGACTTCGTGATCCGCCTGCCTCGGCCTCCCAAAGTGCTGGGATTACAGGTGTGAGCCACTGCGCCCAGCCGCATGTGTTATTTTTTGACTTTTTGATAATAGCTATTCTGACTGGTGTGAGATGGTATCTCACTGTGGTTTTGATTTGCATTTCTCTCATTATTAGTGATATTGAGCATTTTTTTCATATGCTTATTGGCCATGTGTATGTCTTCTTTTGAAAAATGTCTGTTCATGTCCTTTGTCTACTGTTTAATCAGATTGTTTTTTGCTTGTTAGTTTATTTAAGTTCCTTATAGGTTTTGGATATTGGACTTTTGTTGGATGCGTAGTTTCCAAATATTTTCTCACGTTGTTTTTTTACTCTGTTGATAGTTGTTTGCTTACTCTGTTGATAGTTCTTTTTTTTTTTTTTTTTTTTTTTTTTGAGGCGGAGTCTTCACTCTGTCGCCCAGGCTGGAGTGCAGTGGCACCATCTCGGCTCACTGCAAGCTCCGCCTCCCGGGTTCGCGCCATTCTCCTGCCTCAGCCTCCGGAGTAGCTGGGACTACAGGCTAATTTTTTGTATTTTAGTAGAGACGGGGTTTCGCCGTGTTAGCCAGGATGGTCTCGATCTACTGACCTCGTGATCCGCCCGCCTCGGCCTCCCAAAGTGCAGGGATTACAGGCGTGAGCCACCGCGCCCGGCCTGTTGATAGTTCTTTAGCAGCAACTTTTTCAAGATCACGGTAGATAAGTGACAGAGACAGCATGGCTATCCCCAAACAACCATCTGTATAAAACTATCACTTAAGGCCAGGCGCGGTGGCTCACGCCTGTTATCCCGGCACTTTGGAACGCCATGGCGGGCAGATCATGAGGTCAGGAGATCGAGACCATCCTGGTTAACATGGTGAAACCCCATCTCTACTAAAAATACAAAAAAATTAGCCCGGCATGGTGGCGGGCGCCTGTAGTCCCAGCTATGTGGGAGGCTGAGGCAGGAGAATGGCGTGAACCCGGGAGGCGGAGCTTGCAGTGAACCGAGATCGCGCCACTGCACTCCAGCCTGGGCGACAGAGCCAGACTCCGTCTCAAAAAAAAGAAAAAAAAAATTTTGGCTGGGCGCAGTAGCTCATTCCTGTAGTGCCAGCACTTTGGGAGGCCAAGGCGGGCAGATCATGAGGTCAGGAGTTCGAGACCAGCCTGGTCAATATGGTGAAACCCCATCTCTACTAAAAATACAAAAATTAGCTGGCGTGGTGGTGGATGCCAGTGGTCACAGCTACTCAGGAGGCTGAGGCAGGAGAATCACTTGAACCAGGGAGGCGGAGGTTGCAGTGAGCCGAGATCACACCATTGCACTCCAGCCTGGGTAACAGAGGGAGACTCCATTTCCCCCCCAAAAAAAAAAAAAAAATTTTTTTTTTTGTAGCCATTAGACCTGACTATGTTGCCCAGGCTGGTTTTAAGCTCCTAGGCTCAAATCATCCTTCCATCTCAGCCTCCCAAATAGCTGTGACTATAGGTACACACCACCACACCTGGCTAATTAAAAAAAAAAAAAATTTTTTTTTTTTTTTAGAGATAGGGTCTTGCTGTGTTGTCCAGGCTAGTGTTGAACTCCTGGCCTCAAGCGAGCTTCGTGAGACCTAGCCTCCCAAAGTGCTGGGATTACAGACGTGAGCTACTACGCTCAGCCATGTTGTCTTTCTTATAGCAGTGAGGGTCCTGTCTCAGGGCCAGAGGAGTCACCAGGGAGGAGATATGGAGAAATGTTTCACTCTTATTAGATCAGACACTGCTTTGAAATCGGATGAAAGCCACATGCCCTCTCTTCAGAAGATACTTATACCCACAGGTTGGGCGTATCACTTCGGGGACGTGTGGGCTTCCCAGAGTCCCATCTGTTCACTCCTCCTCCCTGAAAAGGAAAGAGAGGAGAGGGCAGGTTTAAGGAAGGAACCTTACCACTTACGGGATGGGGAGGAGGAAAGGCCCTAGAGGAACCCTGTGTGACCATCAGTAATAAAGTCCAGACCCGGTGTCTGAGGCCCTCATTCTAGGTCTCGTCTGCCTATCCCTTGGTCCCCTTCACTGGCAGGAGTCAGGAGTGTGATGTTTCTGGAGGCCTCTTCCTGCTTCGCAGTTTGTGATTCCCCGGGCCAAGTCCCACACGTTTACAGTGCATGCAGGTCGGTAAGAGGGTAGGGAAGTCACCATTCACTGACCACTTACCTGTCAGTCAGGATTCTTGGCTGTAACTGACAGAAATCCAACCCAGCTGGCTTAAGCGAAAAGGAGAATTTCCTGGCTGACTTGAGTGAAAACTATAGGGCCTATCTTCAGGCTGGGCTGGATCTAGGTGCTCACAAAATGGCATCGGCCACTTCTCACTCAATTTTTCAGCTGGGTTCACTTCAGTCTCTTGCCTTGTGTAGATGGTCACAGGCAGCTCGTGGATTACCTCCTACTGCTGTAAAATGCCCAGAGAGAAGAGAGTGTCTTTGCCCCAAGAATTGAGAATCAGGCCCTGTACCCCTCCCCGAGCCAGTCACTGAGACTGATGGGCCTGGGCTAAGGCCTCACTTCTGCCAGAACCAGGGACAACTCCACCTAAGTCTCATGGACTGGGAGAGGGAAAGGTTGGTTTTCCAGAGGAAAATCAGGCGCTATCATCAGAAGAGAGGCTGGTGCTAGACAGACAAAAACAGGAGACTGAGGCAGCCTGCTGGGGCTCAGCAGATTCTTCCGTCCTCCCAGCTCCTTGAGGACGAGATGATGGTTTTTTTTATAGAGGAGGAAACCAAGACTCAGAGTTCATTCTCCTGTCCAGGATCACACAGCTAGTCAGTAGTTGATCCACAATTTGAACCCAAGTAAGTGGTAGACCCGGGATTTGAACCCAAGTCTTTCTGACTCTAAAGATCAGAAAGATGATTTGGGTAGGGGTGAGGGAGCTCAGCTTGTTCAGGGCCAGGTGGGCTGGGAGAGTGTCCTTGGGTAGGTGAGGTTGAAGCAGCCACCAGAATAGAAGGCTGGACTGTGGCCCAGGAGAATCGGGAGCCATGGAGGTGGTGGAGGGGCTGAGAGTCTAATAATGTCATTGGGGTCTCTATTCCTTTAGGCCGAGCAGCGCCTCCCAGTGGTCGGTACTCACATGTGGCTGCGGTGCTTGGTGGCAGCGTCCTGTTGGTGGCTGGGGGGTACAGCGGCCGGCCCCGTGGGGACTTGATGGCGTACAAGGTGCCCCCCTTTGTGTTCCAGGCACCTGCCCCTGACGTGAGCACTGAGGTGACAGGGAAAGGGTGGCTGGGGTAGGAGGTAGCAGGGTTTCCACAGGTGAGGGGAAAGGTAGGAGGGGATCCCTGGGAGAAGGAGGGGGGATCCCTAGGGCCATGAGGGAAGGGAAGGAGATCCCCAGAGCAGAGGAAAGAGGAGCTAGAGGTCCCTGGGCCTGGGGGAGGAACGGATGGACGTGCTGAGCACTCAGGGTCCTCTGGGATAGCTAAAGCAAACGGGGACTTGGGAGGCCGGCCCAGGCCTGAGAGGCTTGTCCTCCGTCCCCTTGCCTCCCTGCAGTACCACTTGGACTACTGCTCCATGTACACAGATCACAGCGTGTGCTCCCGGGACCCGGAATGCAGTTGGTGCCAAGGAGCCTGCCAAGCTGCACCCCCTCCTGGGACCCCCTTGGGGGCTGTAAGTGACTGCCTTAGACCCTCTGTTCCCTAGCACAGACCTGTCCTCCCTCAGTGTCTCCCTCTGCCTAACCAGCTGGACAAGGACTTTCCCTCAACTGGGAGACTTGTTTTCATGCCGAAGATCCTCCTTCCTGATTCCAGACCGCAGAGCCTGAATCTTTGCGTATCCCACCCAGCCCGACCCTTTTGAAACCGTGACCCCATCCCCGCATCCCCCGTCCTCTGAATCTCCCACATTCCAAGTCGTCTTTCAACTCCCTGTTCTTCAGTTTTTTGGCCCTTTCCATCGCAGGACCCTGTATCCACAGCCCTTCCTTCCCAGATCTCTTGAGCTCCAGTGGACAGTGAGCCCTTTCCCCTCTCCTCCTCGCAGTGTCCAGCCGCCAGCTGCCTGGGCCTGGGCCGCCTCCTGGGTGACTGCCAGGCCTGCCTGGCCTTCAGTAGCCCCACAGCCCCTCCACGGGGACCCGGCACCCTGGGCTGGTGTGTGCACAATGAGAGCTGCCTCCCTCGGCCTGGTGAGTGTCCACAGCAGTGGGCTTGGGGGAGGGGACCGAAGCACTCCACACTGACCCACCAGCCCCCACCCGCTGTCCTCTCAGAGCAGGCCCGCTGCCGAGGGGAGCAGATCTCAGGCACGGTGGGCTGGTGGGGGCCTGCGCCTGTTTTCGTCACGTCCCTGGAGGCCTGTGTCACCCAGAGCTTCCTGCCTGGCCTACACCTGCTCACCTTCCAGCAGCCGCCCAACACCTCCCAGCCTGACAAGGTGGGTAGGAGGTGTGGCCTTCGGTGGGGTGTTGATGATGATCTTGATCCTAGGGTTTGTTTTTTCTCAAATGCATCTTTATCACTCTTGTGTTTACTCCAAAAGTCTTTACATTCAAGGGTCTGATTTTCCTTATGGACTTTATTCTTTATTTTTATTTTTATTTTTAGAGGGAGTCTCACTCTGTCGCCCAGGCTGAAGTGCAGTGGTGCAGTCTCGGCTCACTGCAACCTCTGCCTCCTGGGTTCAAGTGATTCTCCTGCTTCAGCCTCCTCAGTAGCCGAGGTTACAGACGCCCGTCACTGTGCCTAGCTAATTTTTGTATTTTAGTAGAAGACGAAGTGTCACCATGTTGATTAGGCTGGTCTTGAGCTCTTGATCTTAAATGATCTGCCTGCCTTGGCCTCCCAAAGTGTTGGGATTACAGGCGTGAGCCACTGTGCCTGGCCTCTTTATAGATTTTAAAAAGAATTTTTGCACTGTGGTAAAATACAGATAAAAATTTTCATCAGTGACATTTAGCACATTTACAATATTGTGCAACCATCACCACTATCTTGTTACAGAACATTTTCATCATCCCAGAGGACAACCCTGGACTCACTAAGTAGTCACTCTCTATTCCACTCTCCCCCGAGTCTCTGGCAGCCACTTATCTGTTTTCCATCTCTGGATTTGCCAGTTCTGGACATTTCATGTACATGGAGGCCTATGCTATGTGGCCTTTTGTGTCTGTCTTCTTTCACTCAGCATAGTGTTTTCAAGGCTCATTCATTTTATAACTTCATTCGGAAAGGAACTCTGTTCCTTTTTGTGATTGAGTAATATTCCATTGTGTAGCTGTACCACATTTTGTTTATCCATTCGTGTCAGCTGATGGACGTTTGGACTGTTTCCATCTTTTGGCTATTGTGAATAATGTCGCTGTACACATTGTGTACACTTGTATACACATTTTTGTTTGAACATCTGTTTTCAATGCTTTTGGCTGTATACCTAGGAGAATTGCTAGGTTATATGGTAATTCCATATTCATGTTATTGAGGAATGTCCAAACTGTTTTCCACAGTAGCTCTTTATTGATTTTTTTTTTTTTTTTTTTTTTTTTTTGAGACAGAGTCTCTCTCTGTCTCCCAGGCTGGAGGTGCAGTGGCATGATCTCGGCTCACTGCACCCTCCAGCTCCTGGGTTCAAGTGATTCTCCTGCCTCAGCCTGCTGGGTAGCTGGGACTACAGGCACCTACCACCAAACCCAGCTAATTTTTTGTATTTTTAGTAGAGACGGGGTTTCACCATGTTAGCCAGCATGGTCTCGATCTCCTGACCTCTTGATCCACCCGCCTCAGCCTCTCAAAGTGATGGGATTACAGGCGTGAGCCACCACGCCTGGCCTCTTTATTGATTTTTAAAATAGCTCATATATTCACATGGTTGAAAAATCACAGTGATATCAAAAGTCATTGGGGCTGGACACGGTGGCTCACATCTGTAATTCCAGCACTTTGGGAGGCTGAGGTGGGCGGATCTCTTGAGGTCAGGAGTTTGAGACCAGCCTGGGTAACGTGGCAAAACCCCGTCTCTACTAAAAATACAAAAATTAGCTGGGCGTGATGTCGGGTGCCTGTAATCCCAGCACTTTGGGAGGCTAAGGCGGGGGGATTACTTGAGGTCAGGAGTTGGAGACCAGCCGGCCCAACATTGTGAAACCCCGTGTCTACTAAAAATACAAAAATTAGCCACACATGGTGATGCGTGCCTGTAGTCCCAGCTACTTGGGAGGCTGAGGGAGGAGAATCTCAAGCCTGGGAGGCAGAAGTTGCAGTGACCCAAGATCATGCCACTGCACTCCAGCCTGGGCAACAGAGTGAGACTCCATTTTAATTAAAAATAAATAAATAAAAGGCCAGGCGCGGTGGCTCGCACTGGTAATGCCAGAACTTTGGGAGGCCGAGGCAGGCGGATCACAAGGTCAGGAGATCAAGATCATCCTGGCTAACACAGTGAAACCCCGTCTCTACTAAAAATACAAAAAAATTAGCCAGGCATGGTGGTGAGTGCCTATAGTCTTAGCTACTCGGGAGGCTGAGGCAGGAGAATGGCATGAACACGGGAGGCGGAGCTTGCAGTGAGCGAGATCGCTCCACTGCACTCCAGCCTGGGTAACAGAGTCTCAAAAAAAAAAAGAAAAAGAAAAAGAAAAAAAAAGTCATTAAATGGACAGTCTCTCTCATTTACCCAACTCCCTACCCCTTAAGTGGTCCAGAATTATCTAGCCCCAGCTTGGCTGCAACTTAAGGCCACCATACCTCCCTGGAAGATCCATTTGGGTTTCTTTCATCTCATTCCAGAATTTACCTATTCAAATACAAGGAAGCATGACATCGTATCATTTTTCTTTCACACGAAAGTAACATTATGAATATTACACGACTGCTTCCTTTTTTTCTTCCTGGCAAGCTTCCTCTAACAGAACTTGAGAAACACTCTCGTTCTTTTTTTTTTTTTTTTTTTTTGAGATAGAGTCTCTCTCTCTTTTTTTTTTTTTGAGACAGAGTCTCGCTCTGTCGCCCAGGATGGAGTGCAGTGGCCAGATCTCGGCTCACTGCAAGCTGAGATGGAGTCTCTCTCTATCGCCCAGGCTCGAGTGCAGTGGCAAGCAATGTCAGCTGACTGCAACCTTGCCTCCTGGGTTTAAGTGATCTTCCCACCTCAGCCTCCCGAGCAGCTGGGATTACAAGCATGTGCCACCATTCCTGGCTGGTTTTTGTATTTGTTTTTGTTTGTTTTGAGATGGAGTTTCGCTCTTGTTGCCCAGGCTGGAGTGCAATGGGGCAATCTCGGCTCACTGCAACCTCTGCCTCCTGGGCTTGAGCGGTTCTCCTGCCTCGGGCTCCCAAGTAGCTGGGATTACAGGTGCACGCCACCACTCCAGGCTAATTTTTTGTATTTAGTAGAGATGGGGTTTCACCATGTTGGTCAGGCTGGTCTTGAACTCCTGACCTCAAGTGATCTGCCCGCCTCGGCCTCCCAAAGTGCTGGCCGTGCCTGGCTTTCATTCTTTTTTTTTTTTTAAACAGTTGTATGACATTCCATTTACATTTGTAGTTTATTTAAATAGCCTCCCACTGGTGAACACTTGGACTGTTCCACTGTTCTGCTATTACAAAATCACACACCAGGAAAATAAATCTTGCACTTTGTCACTTTGAATATTAGATCTGGGCTTTGAAGTGCTTAGCTGAAAAGGTGAGGAGTTGGATAAGAAGACACTGAAGTGTCCAGTCCTGGAGTTTTAATGTGAGATGGAAATGGCAAGAGGCCAGGGGTAAAGGTGGGCTCTGGGACCCTGTTGTCTATTGTCTGAATTTAGGTCTTGCCTCTTTTCCCAGAGTGACCTTTGACAAGCCACCTAACCCCTGTCCCTCGGCCTCAATCTCTCATTTGGTAAAATGGGGAAGAAAGTTAGGTTGACCAGTCTTTTCTGGCTCTGATGTGGCCTCAGGGGTGTGGAGACTTGGGGACAGTCCAGAAAGGGACTCACGTATACACCCATCCCTGGTTGCATAGGTGTCGATTGTCCGCAGCACGACCATCACCCTGACACCCAGCGCAGAAACAGATGTGTCCCTGGTCTACCGTGGCTTCATCTACCCAATGCTGCCTGGAGGGCCGGGTGGGCCAGGGTCTGAGGACGTGGCTGTGTGGGCCCGGGCCCAGCGCCTACACGTTCTGGCCCGGATGGCCCGTGGCCCTGACACAGAGAACATGGTGAGGCTGCCTGGGACATTCAGGGGGGTGTTTATGGTAAATATGGGAGCTAGGGGTGTGGTACAGGGCATCTGTGGTGATTTGAAGGTTCTGGGGGAGGACTGGGGAGAAATCAGAGGCAGGAGATGGATTATTATTAGTATTTTTTTTGTGTGAGACAGTCTCACTGTGTTGTCCAGGCTGGAGTGCAATGGCGCGATCTTGACTTACTGCTACCTCCCCCTCCCAGGTTCAAGCAATTCTCCTGCCTCAGCCTCCTGAGTAGCTGGGATTACAGACATGCACCATCACGCCCGGCTAATTTTTTTGCATTTTAAGTAGAGATGGAGTTTCACCATGTTGGCCAGGCTGGTTTGGAACTCCTGACCTCAGATGATCTGCCTGCCTCAGCCTCCCAAAGTGCTGGGATTATAGGCGTGAGCCACTGCGCCCGGCTGGGGATGGATCTTCAGTAGAGGAGGGAGGGTGCTGAAGTTTTCAATTGTGAGCAGAATTTGAGGGCAACTTTGAAGGAGGTGAGGAAGGTCTGAGTCAGACCTGAAAGGCCCCTGAAGGCCGGGCGTGGAGGTGTACACCTGTAATCCCAGCCCTTTGGGAGGTAGGGGCAGGTGGATTGCCTGAACCCAGGAGTTTGGGACCAGCCTGGGAAACATGATGAGACATCATCTATCCAAAAAATACAAAAATTAGCTGGCCATGGTGGCATGCACCTGTAGTCCCAGCTATTTGGGAGGCTGAGGTGGGAGGATCACTTGAACGTGGGAAGTTGAGGCTGCAGTGAGCCATGATCGTGTCACTGCACTCCAGCCTGGGTGACGGAATGAGACCCTGTCTCAAAAAAAAAAAAAAAAGCCCCTGAGGAGGAGGAGGGTCCCTGGGGGTCTCACCTCCGAGGTTCTCAGGATCTAAGGAGCTCTGAGGCCCTCTTCTTAGGAGGGGGTGGGGTGCAGGGTGGGTTTGGAGGTATCAGGGGTCTGAGGAAGGAATGAGAAGGGTTCTGAGGCCCCTGCCTGTCACTCACCCCTACCCCAGGAGGAGGTGGGGCGCTGGGTGGCTCATCAGGAGAAGGAGACGCGGCAGCTGCAGCGCCCTGGGTCTGCTCGCCTCTTCCCCCTGCCCGGGCGGGACCACAAGTATGCAGTAGAGATCCGGGGCCAGCTGAACGGCTCGGCAGGCCCTGGGCACAGCGAGCTCACTCTGCTGTGGGATCGGACTGGTGTGCCAGGAGGCAGTGTGAGTACCCAGGACCCACCTCCAACCCTAGCCACAGGCCCCAGCCTCAGATCACCTGGGCTTTCTGAACGCCAGGCCGCAAACTCTGAAATCCCTAGATTCTGGCCTCGGACTACTTAACTCTTGGCCTCTGAACTCTGAACCTCCCCTTGAACCCTGTGGCCCCTGACCTCTGCCCATAGACCCTGACCTGATCCCATAGTTTGACCCTTGTCTTCTGACTCCTCACCCTTGACCCTGCTGACCCTGACCTCTGCCCTCCATACTTTGACCTATAATAATCTCCAGATTCCTCCAGACCCTGGACCTCTACTGATTTCCTAAATCCTGACTTCCTATGTGCCTGAGTTCTCAACCTGAGTTCCAAACCCTTACTTTCAGTTAGCCCCAGACTCTGACCCCTGCCCCAGACCTTGACTGCTGTCCCTCCTGTGACCCCTTCCCCAGGAGATCTCCTTCTTCTTCCTGGAGCCTTACCGCTCGTCGGCCTGCACCTCCTATTCTTCCTGCCTGGGCTGCTTGGCAGACCAGGGCTGTGGCTGGTGCCTGACCAGTGCCAGCTGCCACCTGCGCCAGGGTGGAGCCCATTGCAGGGATGACAGGGCTGGTGGGTCCCTGCTGGTGCTGGTGCCTACCCTCTGCCCACTCTGCGAGGAGCATCGGGATTGCCATGCCTGCACCCAGGTGCCTGTGGGACCACCAGGGGAGGTCACAAGGTGGAGGCAGCCAGAGCAGGCAACAGGCAGCCAAGGGAACCCCTGGTGGGGGGCGTGGGGGAAATAGCAAGGGCTTTCTTTTGTCGTTGATCAGCAGAGCCTGGTGGGGAGGGTGAGATGGAGCTAGAGAGAGAGGCACCTGGGAGTCAGGACTCTCCCTGTTGCAGGGGCCAGAGAATGCAACTCCACCCTTTTCCACTAGCGGGGAGTTTCTCAGCACAGGCACTGGAGCCCAGGAGTAGGCCTTCAGGCCTGCCAGCTCCTAGTGATGTCAGGCAGCCCTCGACACCCTGCTTCCTCTTGTTCCCTGGGAGGGTTTGTTTCTTTGTGAGTTAAAGCTTCAGGCTCTCAGTCCTTGCTCTGTCTCAAACAGTGAGGCTTTCTGTTTCTCTCCCCTCACCCCACCACCATCCAGGAGCTCAACAGAAGTCCCAGGATTGTACTTCAGTGGCTCTGGTTGGGCCTTGTGCAGGCTCCTGGGCCAATGACTGGAGTTTGGGGGAGGGAGTGTGGCCCCTTGCCCACCTCTGGATCCTGAGGATTGAATCAGCCCCACCCGGACCACACAGAAGGGGCGCTGTTGCCCAAAAGAGAGAGTCGGTGCTGGGCAGGCAGATCTATGGGTGTCTGTGGCTGAAGGGAGGGGTCCAGAGATGCAGGCAGCTGGGGAGGGAGATGGCCTTGCAGGGACAGTCTGCAGGGTGGGGCAGGGGGTGGGATAGGCACTGGGATCCCAAAGGAGATGGCTGAGTGGGGTTCTGACTCCTCTGCCCAACTGACCCCCAGGACCCCTTCTGTGAGTGGCATCAGAGCACCAGCCGCAAAGGAGACGCGGCTTGCAGCCGGCGGGGCCGGGGTCGGGGTGCCATAAAGAGTCCAGACGAGTGTCCCCCACTCTGCAACCAGTGAGTCTGGCTGGGTCCAGGGAGTGGGTGGGTGGATGTGCCCACGGATGTGGGCTGGCTGTGGAGTGACCTGGCCACCGCTCCCCGCCCCAGGCGACTGACCTGTGAGGACTGCCTGGCCAACTCGAGCCAGTGCGCCTGGTGCCAGTCCACCCACACCTGCTTCCTGTTTGCCGCCTACCTGGCCCGGTACCCACACGGGGGCTGTCGAGGCTGGGATGACAGGTACGGTCCCTGGGGCAGGGTTAACAGAGGAAGATCCCCACTGGCAAGGGGCCAGGGCTCTGACCCCCACCCCTGCCATCCTGCAGTGTGCACTCGGAGCCACGGTGCCGGAGCTGCGATGGGTTCCTGACCTGCCACGAGTGTCTGCAGAGCCACGAGTGTGGCTGGTGTGGCAATGAGGACAACCCCACACTGGGACGGTGAGCCCAGGCGGGCAGGTGGGCAGGGTGCCCGGCTGTGTCCTTCCTCCATGACTGGTCATTCTAATAGCCTCTTTGCTTCTCTGCCCTCTTGCCCTGACCCCATCCCATGGCCACCTTCCCTTTTCCATATTGTTTTTCTGTTGTTTATTTTACCCTCCCGCTCTTTTTTCTCAATTTGTCCTCCTTTGCCGGGTCTCTGCAACTCGTTTTCTTTCTCCTTGTCTGTTTCTGTCTCTGCTCTCCTTTTCACTGCATCTCCGTCTATGTCTCTCTTCTGTCTTCCAAAATTGTTTTTGTCTTCGACTTCTCCTGGTTTCTCTGTCCCTCTTTCCAAATCTATATTTTCGTCCCTCTCCTTGCGATTGGCCTCCTCTCTCCCTGTCATTGTTTCTATGTATGGCTCCTGTTTCTATGTTGTCCCCTGCTTCTTCACTCTCTCACCCCACAGGTGCCTACAGGGGGACTTCTCAGGGCCCCTCGGTGGGGGTAACTGCTCCCTGTGGGTGGGGGAGGGCCTGGGGCTTCCTGTGGCCCTCCCTGCCCGCTGGGCATATGCCCGCTGTCCTGACGTGGATGAGTGTCGCCTGGGCCTGGCCCGGTGCCATCCGCGGGCGACCTGCCTGAACACGCCCCTCAGCTACGAGTGTCACTGCCAGCGGGGCTACCAGGGTGATGGCATCTCACACTGCAACCGCACGTGAGTGAGGTGGGGGTTGCTATGGAGATGTCGCCCCAGGCTGGGGCACATGGAGGTGGAGGGAGGAAGCCATCATGGCACTGGGTCCCTTCCTGTGGAACCAGCATCCCTAGTTAGCCAGGGGTTTACCTTGCAGACTAGGTCCTCGTTAGAGTGACAGGGTCCCCAGTGTAACCCTGGTTACCATGGAAACAGGGCACCCATAGGCTGTGGGCCATAGTCTTCAGCGTTGCCATGGAGGCAGAGGACGTAGTTGAAAGAGGTTTTCACAGTGGTGCTATGTGGTTGCTATAGAGACAGGCGTGGTGATGCATGGAGTTACCTTGGAGACAGGGTCACCCACGTAGTGCAAAACCATGGAAACAGCCAGTGGCTTTGATGGTGTCATGAGGTGGGTGGAGGTGATGAGGTGCTTTAGGGGCTCTGGGCCTGCCTGGCGCTTTCCCCACCCCCAACACGGCCCCTCAGGTGCTTGGAGGACTGTGGCCATGGTGTGTGCAGCGGCCCCCCGGACTTCACCTGCGTGTGCGACCTAGGCTGGACATCAGACCTGCCCCTGCCCACACCCGCCCCGGGTCCCCCAGCACCCCGCTGCTCCCGGGATTGTGGCTGCAGCTTCCACAGCCACTGCCGCAAGCGGGGCCCTGGCTTCTGCGACGAGTGCCAGGGTGAGCAGCCCTCGTCCTGGCCCCAGCCTGGACCCAGGGAGCCTCCTCCCTTCTTGGGGCTCCAGCTTGCTCTTCTTGGAGGAGGCCTCAGTGTCCCCTCATGCAGCTCTGGGTCCCCTGCCCCATTCCTGTTCCTGACTCAAACAGGTTTCAGTGCCACCCATCACTCTGGCTGGGCTTCACTTCCCCCTCTTGGGACTTGCTGTTTACCCTGATCTGAGCCTTGGTTTCTTACCTTTGAAGCAGCTGGGTGGGGTCAGGGTTTAGCTGACCCAGTAGGCCTGGGCCTGTTTCCACCCTTGACTTGACTCTATCCCACCTGCTGGGGCCTCCACAGACTGGACATGGGGAGAGCACTGCGAACGATGCCGGCCCGGCAGCTTCGGCAACGCCACGGGCTCTAGGGGCTGCCGGCCCTGCCAGTGCAATGGGCACGGGGACCCCCGCCGTGGCCACTGCGACAACCTCAGTGGGCTCTGCTTCTGCCAGGACCACACCGAGGGTGCCCACTGCCAGCTCTGCTCCCCAGGCTATTATGGGGATCCCCGGTGAGCCAGCGGGCCAGCCAGGGCTAGGTAGGGTGTGCTTGGGGATACAGTGGGGAGGGGCAGGACTGGTCTGACACTGGCTCTCCTCCATCTCCCCAGGGCCGGTGGTTCCTGCTTCCGGGAGTGTGGAGGTCGAGCCCTCCTCACCAATGTGTCCTCAGTGGCACTGGGCTCACGCCGGGTCGGGGGGCTGCTGCCTCCAGGTGGCGGGGCTGCGAGAGCCGGGCCTGGCCTGTCCTATTGTGTGTGGGTTGTCTCAGCCACTGAGGAACTACAGCCCTGTGCTCCCGGGACCCTCTGTCCCCCACTCACCCTCACCTTCTCCCCCGACAGCAGCACCCCCTGCACGGTGAGCACTGAGGAAACAAGGGTTCAGGCCCATGAGCCAGAACCATGTCCCCTGACCCAGTCTGCATCCCCAGACCCTGACCCCAGTGTTGCTTTTTTGTTTGTTTGTTTGTTTTTGCTTTTAATCCTTCAAAACCCAAACTCCTCCTCAGATCCCCAGTGCTTTGTTCCTAGGCCCACAGACAGACTCTCCCACTTCCCAGATAGCTTCCGATTTCCTCAGCTCCCATCTCCAGTTCTCCAGATCCTCAATCTCCCCATTCCCAGACCAGGAATGGTAAATTGTTACACCTTGTGCACCAACTCTGATTGATTGGTACTGACTGCCAGGAGCTGCATGTGGAGAAAGAGGCTTAATGCAAGAGGTGCCTGATAGATGAGCCATGTCTACTTTGGACACAGGAAGGGGAGTGGTTGCCTCCCTGCCATAGTTTGACAGTCTCCCCTGGATGTTCAAACAGCCCATTTCCCAGTCTCAGATTGCCTCCCCCTCTTGAACCTCTCCTTCTCCCAGACTCCAGGTGCCCTCGTTCTCATCCTCATTGTCTCCTAATCCTCGATTCTGCACCCCTCTAGCTGAGCTACGTCCTGGCCTTTGATGGATTCCCACGCTTCCTGGACACTGGTGTTGTCCAGTCGGACCGAAGCCTCATAGCTGCCTTCTGCGGCCAGCGACGGGACAGACCCCTCACTGTTCAGGCCCTGTCTGGTATGGGGGCTGGGGAAGTGGGACCTCTTAGTCCTGGGCTATGTATCCCTTGCCCCCGAACTCATCACCTGAAGTGGGCGCAGGACCTGGGTCTGCCACTGCTTGTGGGGTGATGTAGTCCCTCACCATCTCTGGACCTCATTGTCCTTAGTTGAGAGGAAAATAGGATTGTGTTGGCTGAGCTATGTCTGCAGAGAGAAGGGCTGAATGAGACATGTCTCTGGGGCACATAGAATGTGGCTGGTGTGAGGACTCCACACCACTCACTCTTTCCAGCTAGACTGGAGTGTAGTAGCGCAATCTCAACTCACTGCAACTTCTGCCTCCCGGGCTCCAGCGATTCTCCTGCCTCAGCCTCCCAAGTAACTGGGATTACAGGCATATGCCACCATGCCTGGCTACTTTTTGTATTTTTAGTAGAGATGGGGTTTCACCATGTTGGACAGTCTGGTCTTGAACTCCTGACCTCAAGTGATTCGCCCACCTTGGCCTCCCAAAGTGCTGGGATTACAGGCATAAGCCACCATGCCCGGCCTATATATATAACTTTATTGAGGCATATTTTATATATCGTAACATATCAAGTAATTCCTGTCCCACCTGCCCCCAAATCACTATCTTTTCTAAAGAGATCCAGTCTTATGTAAGGGCAGTAGGAGTTGTAGAAGGTTTGGAGCTTGCTGAGGACAGGGCCCAATTCACGTTTTGAGGATCACTGGGCCACCATGAGTGGGGAGGAGTGTAGGCAGCCAGGAGAACCAGTAGGGGATGAGTACCAGTGTCCAGGTGAGACGGGACTTGGGCTTGGATAGCAGCTCAGGAGGTAGCTATCAGTTGGTGAGAGATTTAGGCTTGAAGATCAATCTTGATGGGTTGGCCGAGGGAGGGGGTGCAGACTGGTTCATCCTGGCGATGATTATGAATAATATGGTGCCTTCCTTCCCCGCCCAGTCACACTGGGTTTTCTCAGCATCTGGGGTTGGATGGGGCAGGAGCATGGCTTTGCTACCAGCCTCTGGCCTCTCTCCCCACAGGGCTGCTGGTGCTGCACTGGGAGGCCAATGGCTCCTCATCCTGGGGCTTCAATGCTTCGGTGGGCTCCGCCCGCTGTGGGTCAGGGGGTCCTGGGAGCTGCCCAGTCCCCCAGGAATGCGTGCCCCAGGACGGTGCTGCAGGTGCGGGGCTCTGCCGATGTCCTCAAGGCTGGGCTGGCCCACACTGCCGGATGGCTCTGTGTCCTGAGAACTGCAATGCCCACACTGGGGCAGGAACTTGTAACCAGGTACAGGTGGGAGAGGTCAAGCCTGGTGGGACAGGGCTGGTGATCAGGGCTCCCCTGAGTCCCTTGTCATCCTCCAGAGCCTGGGTGTGTGCATCTGTGCCGAAGGCTTCGGGGGTCCTGACTGCGCCACCAAGTTGGATGGTGGGCAGCTGGTCTGGGAGACCCTCATGGACAGCCGCCTCTCAGCCGTGAGTTGCGGGTACCCACTGTCTAGGGATGGTTGCCCCCAGGTCGTTCTCCCACCTCCACTCCTGGTACCACCCCTACACCCTACACCCAGGCCTGGCACTTTGTCCTGACCCTAGCCTGATCCCTGACGTCCTCACCCACCCGTAGGACACTGCCAGCCGCTTCCTGCACCGCCTGGGCCACACCATGGTGGAGGGACCTGATGCCACCTTGTGGATGTTTGGGGGCCTGGGCCTGCCCCAGGGGCTGCTGGGAAACCTGTACAGGTGAGGACTGCCCTAGGCAGATGGGATTTACGAATGAGAGAAGGTCACCTCGGGATGCTAAGAGTCACCTCAGAGGAGTGCAGAAAAGCCTCTAAAGTAAAGGACAGCTCAAAGGATACTGGGACAGTTGTCACAGGAGGCTCACCCGGGGACACTTGGGGACCAGAGTACTTATTTAGGTGATGCTACCCCAGGGAATGGTGAGAGGATTGTCATAGGAAGGTCACCCCACGGGATGCAGGGACATCTGTCAGGCAGGGTCACCTTGAAAGATGCTGAGATGATTATAATGAGGTTGCTTTTTTGCACCCTGGCCCCAGGTACTCAGTGAGTGAGCGGCGGTGGACACAGATGCTGGCGGGAGCTGAGGATGGGGGCCCAGGCCCATCGCCCCGCTCCTTCCATGCAGCTGCATATGTGCCTGCTGGCCGTGGTGCCATGTATCTGCTGGGGGGACTCACCGCTGGGGGTGTCACCCGTGATTTCTGGGTCCTCAACCTCACCACCCTGCAATGGCGGCAGGAGAAGGTGAGCAACTCTCCCCAGCCCACTCCCCAGCCCTTCTGCTGGGCCCTGACAGAGACAGCTGTGGTAGCTCCTGCCAGCTTCACCCCCAGAGGAAACAGAAGCCCTGGACTTGAATTTCCTCAGCCATCCTGGGGCACACTGTTGTCTCGAGCCAGTCCTGGGCTGGGACACAGCTTCACTCAGCAGCAGAGAGAGGCCAGGGGAGCAAGGGCTTCCCAAAGCCACACTTCCCAAAGCCACACCAGGCTTGGGCAGGTGGAAATGCCAAGGGGCCCACTGTGCACCTGCCAGGACCCAGGCTGGTCTGACTGGCCCCTGGGGGGTCACTCCTTCCTTAGTACTTCAGGGAGGACTCTGGGGGGCTGAGGATCGCTTCTACCCACAAGGTGACCCCTGACCTCTAGCCCCATCGGTGACCTTGGCCCTCCATCCCTCAGGCCCCCCAGACCGTGGAGCTGCCAGCCGTTGCTGGTCACACCCTTACTGCCCGCCGAGGCCTATCTCTGCTCCTGGTGGGCGGTTATTCCCCGGAAAATGGCTTCAACCAGCAGCTGCTTGAGTACCAGCTGGCGACCGGCACCTGGGTGTCAGGAGCCCAGAGCGGGACACCCCCCACAGGTGGGGCTGGGGACCGGGAGGGGACAGCTCCCATGGACCTCCCGGGCATCCAGGCTTCCTGTGGGCTCTCCGTCCACTCCTGTGCTCTGTGGCCACCTGTTTCCCTCTCTTTCCTGCCCATACGCAGATTCTCAGGACCCCCTCTTGAATGTTGACGTTCTCTGTCTGTCCTTCCCAGACTCCATAATTAACTGCCCACTCCTGGCCACATGTGGCCACCGTCCCCCGCCCCCAGGCTCTGAGCTCCCTGCTCCTCAGGGTTTCTTCCTCAATCTCACTTCCTTTCTTTGATCGCTGTCCCCTAGACATTCTGGATGCCCTGTCTCCCTCCCGAGAGCCTGGTAGAACTTCCTGCCAGTTGAGGACTCCCTTCTCTTTCCCAGAGTCTCTAGTGATTGTCTGTTCGAACCCAAGTGAGAGGGATGGGTGGAGAGAGGCTCCCAGGCCTCCAGCCTCAGTGGTCACTGAACAGGGGGACCGGGAGGTCACTGGGATCAGTGGTGTTGTCAGCCCCTCCCCCAGCCTGTCACCCTGCCCCTCACCAGGTCTCTACGGTCACTCCGCCGTCTACCATGAGGCCACCGACTCCCTCTATGTGTTTGGGGGGTTCCGATTCCATGTGGAGCTGGCAGCCCCATCCCCCGAGCTCTACTCCCTGCACTGTCCTGACCGCACCTGGAGCCTGCTGGCCCCTTCTCAGGGGGCAAAGGTCAGGAAAAGAGGCCCAGACCCATGGATGTATGGGGCAGGAGGGAGGGGCCCTCTTTCCCAGCGCCCCAGGTACTGGCTCCATCCCGGATTCCTGCTTCCCCTCCTTTCTGCGTTCCCTAACTAAGCTGATAACCCCACATCTCCCCTGCTTCCATCCCTGATTTGGAGGAGAGAACCTGAGGCCGGGAGGTCAGAGGCATGAGCTCTGCCCAGCTCTGTCCTGACTTGGTGTGGCCCTGGCAGGCCCCTTCCCCGTCCTGGGTTTTTCCACTCATACAAAGCAGGACCGAGGCTCCCTGCTCTTTCTGCCTTCAAGGCCAAGGAGAATGTGTGTAGGAGGGCAGGGAGCCCTGTCTGCACTGGTTAGAGAGGCTGGTGGTTTCAGTCTACACGTTTCCAAGCCCGTCTTGGGGGCAAGGGGCTAGAAGCAAGAGACTTGAGCCTCACCCCCAGGACGCCCCCACTGTCTCTAGGGAGATTGTGTGAGGAATGTGGGTGGCTCATCTCAAGGGGTCTGGGCTAAGTTCCTAGGGAGCAGCCTGGGTCATGGGGGTTCCGGGAACTCAGGAAGGAGATGGTTCTGTGGGCTGCTCTTGCCGGCACAGGAGGTTTCCTGGAGGAAATCTCACCTCACCTGAAGGAGGTGAGATTTGATGAGAGTTAGGATTGGGTGGGCTGCGGGGGGCAGGTAGAGAAGTGCAGGGGTGACTGGAGGGCTGAGAGGGAGCAGAGGACAGCTCTGACAGCTGTCCTGTCCGCCCCCCTACCCCATCTCCCCAACAGCCCCGTCCCCGGCTTTTCCATGCCTCAGCCCTGTTAGGGGACACCATGGTGGTTCTTGGGGGGCGCTCGGACCCTGACGAGTTCAGCAGCGACGTTCTGCTCTACCAAGTCAACTGCAATGCCTGGCTTCTGCCCGACCTCACCCGTAAGTCCCCATTGTGGCTCCCAGGAGGCTGAGGGACATTGAGGAGGAGCCCCATACCCGTCCTGGGACTCCCACTCCTCAGGAGTCACTGGGCCCCTGTAGACCCACTGGCAGAGCTCCCTTCCTTCTATGTTATCTAAACACCAGGAGATGCCCTCCTTCCTTTTTTTTTTTCTTAGAGAAGTTTATTTTTTATTCTGACTGTAAAAGTAACAATGTTCACTGTATATAATTTGTAAAATAGGAAGGGAAAAAAACACCCATAATCCCCCTCTCTAGAGACAACCACTATTAGACATGGGGGTGTTTCCTGCCAGTCTTTGCTGTTCATAGGTTAGAAGCGTGCCTGTCACTTGCCTTTTTATTTCAATGTTGTGAGTGACTGTTGTGAGTGTGCTTCTGCGTCTGTCTTCTTTCCTTTTTGCTTCTCTGTCTGATCCTTTGTCTCTTTTTCTGTTTTTGTTAGAGACAGGGTCTCACTCTGTGCCCAGGCTGGAGTGCAGTGATGCTATGTTGGCTCACTGTAGCATCTGCCTTCCAGGCTCAAGCAAGCAATCCTCCCTCCTCAGCCTCCCGAGTAGCTGAGACTACAGCACGCCACCAGGCCTGAATAATTTTTTTTTTTTTGTAGAGACACGTTTTTACTGTGTTGCCCAGGCTGTTCTTGAACTCCTGGGCCCAAGCAGTCTACCTGCCCCAGCCTCCCAAAGTGCTGGGATTTAATTCCCTTTTTCTCTTAATCTGTCTTTTCCACTACTTCATGTCTGTCTCTCTCAATTTTGTTTTTGAGGATTTAAAACAATTGAGGTGAAAGTCGCATAACATAAAATTAACCATCTTTTTTTTTTTTTTTTTGAGATGGAGTCTCACTCTGTCGCCCAGGCTGGAGGGCAGTGGTGCGATCTCGGCTCACTGCAAGCTCCGCCTCCTGGGTTCACGCCATTCTCCTGCCTCAGCCTCCTGAGGAGCTGGGACTACAGGCGCCTGCCTCCACGCCCGGCTAATTTTTTGTGTTTTTAGTAGAGACGGGGTTTCACCATATTGGCCAGGATGGTCTCGATCTCCTGACTTCATGATCCATCTGCCTTGGCCTCCCAAAGTGCTAGGATTATAGGCATGAGCCACGTGCCCGGTCAAAATTAACCATCTTAAAAATGCATTGGTGGGGCCAGGCACAGTCGCCTGTAGTCCCAGCTACTCAGGAGACTGAGGCAGGAGAATGGCGTGAACCCGGGAGGCGGAGCTTGCAGTGAGCCGAGATTACACCACTGCCCTCCAGCCTGGACGACAGAGTGAGACTCCATCTCAAAAAAAAAAAAAAAAAAAAAAATGCATTGGTGGCCTGGCGCAGTGGCTCTCCCTTTTTTTTTTTTTTTGCTTGCTGTCTCTCCTCATGTATTTCCTCTGTTTCTGCTCTTTTTTTTTTTTTTTTTGAGACATGGTCTTGTTCTGTTGCCCAGGCTGGAGTGCAGTGCACTGCAGCCTCAACCTCCTGGGCTCAAGTGATCCTTCTACTTTAGCCTTCCAAGTAGCTGGGGCCACAGGTGCATACCACCATGCCCCACTAATTTTTTATTGTTTATAGAGACGAGGTCTTTCTATGTTGCCCAGGCTGGTCTTGAACTCCTGGGCTCAAGCAGTCCTCCCGCCTCAGCCTCCCAAAGTGTTGGGATCAGAGGTGTGAGTCACCACATTTGGTCTTGTTTCTGCTCTCCTTTGACCCTGTGTTTCTCCTCTCTCCCTGCATCCTTCTCTGACTGGCATCATGGTGTGGGTCTCTTCCTGGAGTCTCCTGCTCTCTCTTTGTCTGAATACCCCATCTTTCCTTAGGCCCAGCCTCTGTGGGACCCCCAGTGGAGGAGTCTGTGGCCCATGCTGTGGCAGCAGTCGGGGGCCGCCTGTACATCTCCGGGGGTTTCGGGGGAGTGGCCCTGGGCCGCCTGCTGGCACTGACCCTGCCCCCTGACCCCTGCCGCCTGCTATCCTCACCCGAAGCTTGTAACCAGTCTGGGGCCTGCACCTGGTGCCATGGGGCCTGCTTGTCCGGGGATCAGGCCCACAGGTAACCATGGCGACCATGGCAGGCAGTGGGGAGTGGAGCCCTCTGAAGGGGGTCCTGTGCTAGGCCACACCAGGACAGAGGCCTCAGGAGTACACTGTCTGGTTCAGGAAAGGGGTGAATCACCGCAGGCAGGGTGGCCGGGGGAGCTCTGAGTGGGGACACCTGCCTGGGACTGGGGTCTCATGCAAGAATACTTGCTGGAGGAGCTGAGTCTGAGCTGGGCCATAAAAGAACGGTAGAGTGGAGACCATCAGTGATTCAGAAGTGAGGCTGAGACTGGAAGCCGGAGGGGGTCAGTTCAGACAGGGCTTCCCGTGCCTGGCAGAGGCACTGGCTCCATCCAGCTCCGCAGACTCCTCAGCTGCGGTTCCGGGAATCCAGACATCCTGGACACTGAAAGTGCTTTCCTAAGCTTAGCACAGACTCACCTGGCTGCCAGTCACCCTCACTGACGTGAGGCTAATAGTGAGCCTTATTCGCCCAGTGGGTGTGTTGTCAGTTACTACAAGAATGTTAATGGTTTGATTACGGGGTGCTCCTTCCCCCAGACCCTACTGGAGGTGTTGTGTAACAGTGGGTACACCCACTGCTCTTCTAAAATCCAGAACAGTCTGAAATGTGTGTACCTCTTGGGATTTGGGGTAAGGGATTGTGGACCCCCACTGTGCAGGGCAGGGAGCCATGGAAGAAGGCCTGAGCAGGACAGGGCAGGGATGGACCTAGGCAGTGAGATCCCTGGAGCTGTTGTGAGGGGTAGAGTAACGAGAGGCTGCAGGTGGGGACCAGGTTGGGCAAGGGGCTGCAGGAATGGGGAGGAGGGGATGGTCAGAGAGAAATCCAGGAGGCAGAAGTCTTCGGTGGCTGCATGGGTGGGAGGACCTGTGGTGTGGTCCAGCATCTGCGGTCTGGGTGACAGGTGGATGTGGGACCATCTATTACCAAGTCGGGGTAGGGAGAGCCAGGCCTAGGAGGCCTGTGCTGTGTCCTGCTTGGGATGCAGGGTTGGGGACCTGCAGGACAGTGTCTGGGAGGCAGAAGGAGGGGATCTGGATGGATGTGAGTGAGCCAGGCCTCATTCCCTTTAGACTGGGCTGTGGGGGCTCCCCCTGCTCCCCAATGCCTCGCTCCCCGGAGGAATGTCGACGTCTCCGGACCTGCAGTGAGTGCCTGGCCCGCCATCCTCGGACCCTGCAACCTGGAGATGGAGAGGTGAGTGGTGGGGGAGACGGGGATGAGAAGCGGCAGGTGTAGGGCAGGGAGGTCCTTGTCTCCACTCTGGTCAACTGTCCCACCCACCCCAGGGTCTCAGGAACCACCGAGCTCTCAGCTGGCTCAGGAGGGGTGCTGAGGGCCCCATCCAGCCTGTCTTCCCTCACCAGGCATCCGCTCCCCGCTGTAAGTGGTGTACCAACTGCCCCGAGGGTGCTTGCATTGGACGCAATGGGTCCTGCACCTCTGAGAATGACTGTCGGATCAACCAGCGAGAGGTCTTCTGGGCAGGGAACTGCTCCGAGGCTGCGTGCGGGGCTGCCGACTGCGAGCAGTGCACGCGGGAGGGCAAATGCATGTGGACACGGCAGTTCAAGAGGACGGGTGAGCAGTGGGCCCAGTTCCTGAGAGGGGAGTCTTGGGGCCTGGACTCCTGGGTCTGAGGGAGGAGGGGCTGGGGGCCTGGACTCCTAAGTCTGAGGGAGGAGGGACTGGGCCTTGATTCCTGGGTCTGACGGAGGAGGGGCTGGGGGCCTGGACTCCTGGGTCTGAGGGAGGAGGGACTGGGCCTTGATTCCTGGGTCTGACGGAGGAGGGGCTGGGGGCCTGGACTCCTGGGTCTGAGGGAGGAGGGACTGGGCCTTGATTCCTGGGTCTGAGGGAGGAGGGGCTGGGCCTGAGCTCCTGGGTCTGAGGGAGGAGGGGCTGAGCTTGTGATCTCCTGGGTCTGAGGTTCTAATCCCCATGCCCCACCCCCAGGGGAGACCCGCCGCATCCTGTCCGTGCAGCCCACCTATGACTGGACCTGTTTCAGCCACTCTCTGCTGAATGTGTCCCCCATGCCGGTGGAATCATCACCCCCACTGCCCTGCCCCACCCCTTGTCACCTCCTACCCAACTGCACCTCCTGCCTGGACTCTAAGGGAGCGGATGGGGGCTGGCAGCACTGTGTCTGGAGCAGCAGCCTGCAGCAGGTACTGTACCCAGCCAGGACCATGCCAGGCAAGGGCCCGGGCAGGTCTCCCTCCTCTCTGCCCTGGCAGGGACCTTTCTTCCACCATCTCCTCCACCCTCCTTCCATCTCCCTGGCTCTAGCCACAGTCCTGCTTCCTTCTGGTGCCACCATCTCTTTCCTCCCTCGTTGCCTTGTGAGGGTCCCTGCTGTGTCCTCCAGCCATGCTTCTGTGTGTTTCCACTTTCCCAGCCCCCAGCCTCTGCCTCTCCAACTCTTGTCCATGGTATCATGGTCTCCTCATCCTTTCCATGACTTTAAACATTTTTAAATTTAATTTTTATTGTTAATTTTGTTGATATAATTCATAGGTTCACAT
Organism: Macaca mulatta; assembly: GCF_049350105.2. Lineage (NCBI taxonomy): Eukaryota > Metazoa > Chordata > Mammalia > Primates > Cercopithecidae > Macaca > Macaca mulatta. Next base: position 53,420,859 of record NC_133424.1, read on the forward strand.
CCACGACTCTTAATACTTTCCTCTTCAACCTCCCAAACCTTTTCTGTTTCCCTCCTCTCTCTCTTTCTCTCTCTACCGATGGAACTTTTGGTTGTAAGAAAGAGACACTCCCTCGAGCTGGTTTTGTTATAAGGAAGTGGGGGTATTTGATGGACTCTGAGAGTAGGAAGTGTTGATGCTCTGCCGCTCTCAGGCCACATGACCCATAATCTTCTCAGCTGTTCTCTGCACTTCTCCATTGTCTGCTTTCTCTCGGCCTGATGTCAACACACATGGCCTCAGATGGTGGCCTTGACTCCCAGTATAGATGCCTTCTAATTCCAGAGACCACGTTCATCTCTGTGTTTGTCGGTTAGCTCACATTCTCGAGGAGAAACTCTGACTTAGTGCACGAGCTACATGTCCAGCCTTGGTGTAGTGGGATGTGGCCAGGGAGGGCTAGGAGCATGCCGTTCAAATGTGGCAGGTCAGATCTAGGCCTCTTCTAGGCTGTGGGGTGGAGAGATCATTCCTGAAGGTGGGTGTGGCCTAGGCAGGCATGTGTGTACCCGTGACAGTCCACCCCTTGGACTGCCCAGCGCATGCTCTCTTGTTTCCAGAAAGTCCATTCCAAAGATGCTTCCGCCTGACATGATTAAACTGTTGCGGTGGCAGACAAAGGCATTCGTACCCCACCCCACTGCCCCCCAGTGGGAGACAAGACACATTCACCTCCCACTGTCCCATGTGGAAGCACTGTCACTCAGCCAGAGTCCACTCCTCATTCATACTTCGATTGTGCAAGACCCACTGGAGGCAAAACTACTCACCATCCCACAACCCATGAACTAAGTGATCAGTCCAGCCACCCAGACACTAGTAGACAACAGTGCAGGGATGTGGGACACTTGCCATTTTGAGAGGTGGACTAAAGAAACCAACAATGCTTCATGGAAATCCGAGACCAGGAGGGCAGGGTGTGGAGGACCAAGAATCCCACAGACCTTGGCATCCAGTGCTAGGAGCCCTGCCTGGGAGTGGTACATTAGCTCTCACCGGGAGGTAGTTTGCCTTGTGATCAAAAGCTCAGGCTGTGAAGTCAGTGGGGTCTGGGTTTGACTCCAGCTTGGCCACTTCCTGGCTGTTTGACTTTGGATGAGTGACTTCCCCTCTCCGAGACCTCAGGGAGAGTTAGCTAAAATGGGAATCATTTCACTAGATCCTGTCCCCTAGGGAGGTTGTACCATTTAAGTGGGGGATAATTTACTTAGAGCATAGAGCAATGCCTGCCATTCAGGAAGGACTAAAAAATGGTTAATGATCATGATCATTGTTACTGTAATGAGCAGTGGTGAGAGGGCCAATCTGGCTGACCCAAGTCCTGCCACTGGGAGGGTTCCCAGTCTCCATTGTATGGGACACACCAAGAGGGTGGCTGCGGGAACTCCCCATGGGGGCTCTCGATGTGGCCAGAAGGGCAGAAGCCCCTGTGATTTTGGTCTGTGGTAAAGCAGGGGCCTCTTGTCTCCAAGCCTGGGGTTCTACTGGTGGTATGGGTACTCCCCAGATATTATTGAAATTTCCATCATTTATCTTTGTGGGAGCTCCAGGAACCAGAAGGCATACCCACAGTCCTGTGGGCATGCACTGTTCCCCCAGCCTCTTGGTGCCTGCCAGGTTCTCACATGCCTGAAGAGCTGGGATGGCTAAGGAGATTGGGGAGTGGCCAGGAGGGAGGCAAGGGGATGAGGTGGGGCCAGTGAATTGGAGAGCACAGCCTGCTCACAGGGGCCAGACGAGCATAGTGTTGATGGTGTATGTGAATGTGAGAGGGGACTTTTGCCAGACCTTCTATGAAACCTCATAGCTTTAAAGTGCTGGCTTAGCTGGGTGTGGTGGCTCAGGCCTATAATCTCAACACTTCAAGAAGCTGAGACAGATTGATTGCTTGAGGCCAGGAGTTCGAGATCTGCCTGGGCAACATAGCAAAACCCTCATCTCTACAAAAAAAAAAAAAAATTAGCCAGGTATGGTGGTGTGTGTCTGTAGTCCCAGCTACTTGGGAGGCTGAGGTGGGAGGATCACTTGTGCCTGGGAGGTTGAGGCTGCAGTGAGCCATGATTATGGCATTGCACTCCAGCCTAGGTGACAGAGCGAGACCCCATCTCTAAAACAAAAGAAAACAAAACAAAAAAAATTAGTCTGGGCGCTGTGGCTCACGCCTGTAATCCCAGCACTTTGGGAGGCCAAGGTGGGTGGATCATGAGGTCAGGAGTTCAAGACCAACCTGACCAATATGGTGAAACCCTGTCTCTACTAAAAATACAGAAATTAGCCAGGCGCGGTGGCACATGCCTGTAATCCCAGCTACTCGGGAGGCTGAGGCAGGAGAGTCGCTTGAACTTGGGTGGCAGAGGTTGCAGTGAGCTGAGATTGTGCCACTGCACTCTAGCCTCGGTGACAGAGTAAAACTCTGTCTAAAAAAAAAAAAAAAAAGAAGTGTTGGCTTAGATTCCACCACACAAATCAAACATAACAGGTGAGACCTGTTGTGATTTGGCTCAAGGGCTGCCTGATTCTAACCTTCCAGCATTGTTCTTTTTTTCTTTTTTTCTTTTTTTTTTTTTTGAGACGGAGTCTCGCTGTGCCGCCCAGGCTGGAGTGCAGTGGCCGGATCTCAGCTCACTGCAAGCTCCGCCTCCCGGGTTCACGCCATTCTCCTGCCTCAGCCTCCCGAGTAGCTGGGACTACAGGCGTCCGCCACATCGCCCGGCTAGTTTTTTGTATTTTTTTTAGTAGAGACGGGGTTTCACCGTGTTAGCCAGGATAGTCTCGATCTCCTGACCTCGTGATCCACCCGTCTCGGCCTCCCAGAGTGCTGGGATTACAGGCTTGAGCCACCGCGCCCGGCCTCTTTTTTTCTTTTTTTGGAAACGGAGTCTCGCTCTGTCGCCTAGGCTGTAGTGCAATGGTGCGATCTCAGCTCACTGCAGTCTCCACCTCCTGAGTTCGAGTGATTCTCCTGCCTCAGCCTCCTGAGTAGCTGGGACTACAGACGCATGCCACCACACCCGGCTAATTTTTGTATTTTTAGTAGAGACCGGGTGTCACCATATTGGCCAGGCTGGGCTCGAACTCCTGGCCTTTTGATCCACCTGCCTTGGCTTCCCAAAGTGCTGGGATTACAGGTGTGAGCCACCGCCTGGCCCAGCATTGTTCTTTTTAATGACTTTGGCCTGTGAGTCTGGGGCAGGCAGCAAAGACACCCTTCTCTGGTCTGCCTCCTTCCTCCCATCCACCCTCCCTCTCTTCAGCGAATTTATCATTGAGCACCTTCTTTCTGCTGGGCGCTTTGCTAGGCTGGGGGGAATGTCAGCAGACGAGTTAGAGTCCTGCTCTCAGAACTTATGTTCATACACCTTTTCCATGAACTCAGGAAATGCAGTGTATGGTGTTGGGCATCTTTGCATTTGGTCACTAGGGAGATCACTGCAGAAAGTGCTGTCCAGGACTGAGGATTCAGGGTGCTCTACCCCTCCCAGATTGTCCCACCATCTGCCAACAAGCGTCCTAAATTTAGATCTGGAAGCCCAGCCCAGCAGAGAATTTGCCTCTGGCAGTTCAGCAAGTCTCAGCTCTTTGCAGGCCCCTCAGTGGGCTCAGAGCTCCAGCCACAGCAGTCAGGGTTTTCTATTTTAGGATTCCATGGTTGCTTTGCCTTTTCTTAAGTGCTTTCAGGCAGCCAGCGCAGATTAATCTCTTTCCTCTTATACTTCACTTATGGCCCAAGCAATAAATAAAATGCCTGTATTATACACTGAGGTAAGTTCCCAAGAGCCTGAATCTCATTGTGCACATTTTTGGGGTCCTGACATATAAATATGGCTTGTGAGTTGCTACCCACCCCCTAACCAAGGACTCATCAGCTTCTCAGTGTGGGGTGGGAGAAGCCTTTTTTTTGTTTTTGCCTCAGCAGCCACATTTTTTCTTCTTTTTCTTTTTCTTTTTCTTTTTTTTTTGAGACGAGTCTCGCTGTGTCGCCCAGGCTGGAGTGCAGTGACACGATCTCGGCTCACTGCAAGCTCTGCCTCCCGGGTTCACGCCATTCTCCTGCCTCAGCCTCCTGTGTAGCCGGGACTACAGGCACCCGCCACCACACCCGGCTAATTTTTTCTATTTTTAGTAGAGACGGGGTTTCACCGTGTTAGCCAGGATGGACTCGATCTCCTGACCTCGTGATCCACCCGCCTTGGCCTCCCAAAGTGCTGGGATTACATTTTTCTAAGAAACTGGTTTGCAGCCCCACTCCTGATACTCTTTTCTATCTGTTTCTCGGATCGTTGCCATTGTTCCTTTACCTGGAAGAAACAGAAGCGCTCTTAGTGAGGAGGGGAACTCCCTCCACCAATACAGTGGTACCTGTTGGAACCCAGGGTAGAAAGTACAGCAGGGCCTCATGAGGAACTGGAGACAGAGCCTGGACAGCTGCCTTTCCATCTGTCTTTGGGGCACGTGGTTCTCATCTCTGTCTCTTTCTGCAGCCTGCTCTTTTCCTGTCTGTCTGCGTCCTCTTTCTTTGATCATCATTTGCTTATCTAAACAATCCCTTCTACCCAAGTCTACATGATCTTCCAGTTTATTTTCTTTTTTTGAGACAGGGTCTTACTCTGTTGTCCAGGCTGGAGTGCAGTGGTGCAGTCACGACTCATTGCAGCCTCAATCTCCCGGGCCCACAAAATCCTTCCACCTCAGCCTCCCAAGTAGCTGGGTCTATAGGTGTGTGCCACCATGCCCAGCTAATTTTTTATTTTTTGTAGAGATGGTGTCTCACTGTGCTGCCCAGGCTGGTCTGGAACTCTTGGGCTCAAGTGATCCTTCCACTGTAGCCTCGCAAAGTATTGGGATTACAGGTGTGAGCCACTGTGGCCAGGCAACCTTCCAGTTTCAAGATCCTCCCTAGCCCGACTTCCAGCCTTGGGGTGTAGTTACAAATGCTTGAGAGGGAAAACCTGAAGACCCCAGTTAGTGTCCACTTTGCTCTACCTGTCTGTGGCCAGGGAGGGGCGAGACCTCAAAGAGGGTGTGGTCTGGGAAGATACCCAGAATGTGTTTGTTTAACCTTATTTCCCCACCTCTCTCTTCCCTGCATCCCCATCCCCCTCCCCTCCCCATACAGTGTCTGAGCCCTTCCTACCTGCCACTGCGATGTATGGCCGGAGGCTGTGGGCGGCTGCTCCGGGGACCTGAGAGCTGCTCCCTGGGCTGTGCTCAGGCAACCCAGTGTGCCTCGTGCCTGCGGCGCCCCCATTGTGGCTGGTGTGCCTGGGGGGGGCAGGATGGAGGCGGCCGCTGCATGGAGGGTGGACTCAGCGGCCCCCGTGATGGTGAGAGGGCTTTGGACATGGGGGAGAGGGATTGGCCCTTGGCTGGTGTCTGATACAGTGAACATGGGGGTACTGGGCCAGACCCAGAGGTGGGACTCAGAGGAAGCAGGAGGGAGGGCCTAGGCGGCTGGGGCAGGTGGTACAGAGGTCCAGGTAAAACGCTATATCCCTGGTGCTAGGGCTGACGTGTGGGCGTCCGGGGGCCTCCTGGGCCTTCCTGTCTTGCCCCCCCGAGGACGAGTGTGCAAACGGGCACCACGACTGCAACGAGACGCAGAATTGCCACGACCAGCCCCATGGCTATGAGTGCAGCTGCAAGACAGGCTACACCATGGACAAGTGAGGCTGCAGGTGGCGCGGGGCCAGACAGGCTAGGGTGGGAGAGTCTGTGGGAGCAGTAATGGATGAGGCCTAGAGCCAAGCAGGATGGAAGAAAAGAAAGCTTGAGGCATGAAGGCAGTGGGATTGATCCCGGAAGGGCAAGTGTGGTGAGACTGAGCAGGGAAGAATGAGTTTCATAGGGTACCCCAGTGGCCAGGCACAGTGACTCATGCCTGTAATACCAGCACTTTGGGAGGCCAAGGCAGGTGGATCACTTAAGGCCAGGAGTTTGAGACCAGCCCATAGGGAGACCCCATCTCTACAAAAAAATCAAAAAAAGAATAGGGTACCCTCAAAAGAGGAGAGGGGTTGTGGGCTACACCTGGAGCGGGTGGTGGGCTAGATCCTGAAGAGGAGATAGCAATGGGACAGAGCAGGGATGAGCAGCCAGTTGAGAAGAGGGTGGGGTAGTGGGTTGGGCGCTAGGCCATGGAGCCATGGGGAGGGTGGCCACCTGCCCTGACCCCCACTTTGCCCCTGCAGCGTGACAGGGCTGTGCCGCCCTGTGTGCGCCCAGGGCTGCGTGAACGGCTCATGCGTGGAGCCCGACCACTGCCGCTGCCACTTTGGCTTTGTGGGCCGCAACTGCTCCACAGAATGCCGCTGCAACCGCCACAGTGAATGTGCTGGTGTTGGGGCGCGCGACCACTGCCTGCTCTGCCGCAACCACACCAAGGTGGGCCTTCTGGGGCCTCAGACCCCTGACCCTGGGACCCAGGCCCTTGCTTGCCTTCTTCCCACACTCAGGCAGCTCACATCTCATTCTGAGCCCTGATAAGCCAGGAATAGATAAGCCAGAGCCTTGTCCCAGGGAGATGTGTGGAGACTTGGGAGACGCTGCCTGGGTTTGGATCCCAGAGGATCTGCCCTGGACTAGTGGACGGAGTGGGAGCTGGGCCAGGAGGACAGGCACGTGGAGGAGGATTTGAGATAATGGAGGGAAGGGCTTTTGAGCTCAGGACTTTGGGCTGCAGGTGTGCAAGGGAAGGCAGGGGCTAAATCCCAGGGAGGCTGGGATTGTCCAAACCAGGTAGCCGAGCCTCTGCTGCCCTCCCATGGGCTCTCAGAACCAGCCCCTGTGCCCCTCACGCCCTCCTACCCCAGGTGACTCTCCAGTCTCTCTGACCACCCTGTCCTCGGTTCTCAGGGCAGCCACTGTGAGCAGTGCCTCCCGCTGTTTGTGGGTTCAGCTGTTGGGGGCGGGACCTGCCGGCCTTGCCACACCTTCTGTCGTGGAAATAGCCACGTCTGCATCTCCAAGAAGGAGTTCGAAATGGCCAAGGGAGAGCCACAGAAGTACTCACTGGACCCAGAGGAGGTGAAAGAGAGTGGGGTCAGATGCCTGGGTCTGAGGGAGGAGGGGCTGGGGAGCTCCTGGGTCTGAGGGAGGAGGGGGCTGGAGACCTGGACCCTTGGGTCTGAGGGAGGAGGGGCTGGAGGCCTGGATTCCTGGGTCTGAGCATAGAGGCTGGAGTCTTGGACTCCTGGGTCTGAGGGAAGAAGGGCTGGGGCCTGGACTCCTGGGTCTGAGGGAGGAGAGGGTGGGAGCCTGGACTCCTGGGTCTGAGGGAAGGAGTGGGCTGGTCCATGCCTTTCTGTGATCACACTGTCCTTCCTTGGCCAGATTGAAAACTGGGTGACAGAGGGTCCTAGTGAAGACGAGGCCATGTGTGTGAACTGCCAGAATAACAGCTATGGGGAGAAATGCGAGAGCTGCCTGCAGGGCTACTTCCTTCTGGACGGGAAGTGCACTAAGTAAGAGGAACGGGGGTGCCGGAGATCCGGCCCTTCTCACTGGGAGAAACTCTAGAGCCAGACCCCCTCCTTAGTCCTCCGCCCCTAGTCAGGAGAGGATGACATCCCCAGGGAGCGCCCAGGCTAAGTTCGGGGTAGGGAAGGAACTGGAATGTGATGCCACTGCCTACCTCCAAGGCTAGTGCTGAAGTGCAGGCCACAGAGCGGCCCGATCGAGAACAAGATGGGACGGCTGAGGGCAGAGGCCTTGGAACAACCTCCCCTTTCCATCTCCTTCTTTCTGGGTGTTCAGTGAGTGCTGGAGTCTGTGCAACTTGGGTTCCAATCCCAATGGCAATTTAACTGCTTTGTGGCCTTGGGCAAACAGCTTGACCTCTGTGAACCTCAGTTTCCTCTTCTGGCCTGTTGCACAGAGTTGAGCTCACATAGAGGGTGTCCATCCTGGACCGCTGCAGGCCATGGGGGCTCCGTAACCCTCAACTTCTTCCCCAGATGCCAGTGTAACGGCCACGCGGACACATGTAACGAGCAGGATGGGACGGGCTGTCCGTGTCAGAACAACACAGAGACAGGCACATGCCAGGGCAGCTCCCCCAGTGACCGTCGAGACTGCTACAAGTTCCAGGTGCGGCTGCAGAAGCGAGTGATAGGCCAAGGGCCTTACACCTTGTAGAGGTCAGGGCTGGGATGAGGTAGCCAGGCTCGGGCAGGACTGACAACATGGTTCTGAATCAGTGGTTTTGGGATCAAGGGCAGCTTGACAGACTGTTCCTGAGCCCCATTCAGTTATAGGACCTGGGCGGTGATGCTGGGGACCCAGATATGAGCCTCTGGGGGACTCTCAGACTGGTTGGGAGACAGTCTCCATTACAAGTAGTCACAGCTAAAGGTGGCACATGCCAGAAAATCTATCTCATGGTAGCTGCACCGAAAAAAGAAAATGGGCTGGGCATGGTTGCTCATGCCTGTAATCCCAGAACTTTGGGAGGCTGAGGCGGGAGGATCACTTGAGCCCAGGAGTTCAAGACCAGTCTGGGCCACATAGTGAGACCCCATCTCTGAAAAAAATTTAAAAATTAGCCTGGCATGGTGGTGCACATCTGTGGTCCCAGCTACTTGGGAGGTGGAAGTGGGAGGATTGCTTGAGCCCAGGAGGTGGAGGCTGCAGGTTCTGTCTCCAAAAAAAAAAAAAAAAAGAAAGAAAGAAAGAAAAAAAAAACAGAAGACAAGAAAATGTATTGACTCTAAGAACTGAGGGTCTGGGGTCTGCCTTCAGGACTGGCTGGATCCAGGTACTCACACAATGCCATCAGGAGTCTCTCTGCATCTTGACTCTGCTTTCCTCTGCATTGGCTTCATTTTCAGGCAGATTCTTCCCAGTTGGCAGACCCCCTCTGATGAACTGAGGCTAGCAGAGATCTCACATCATTTAATACCCAGATTCAAATTCCCCTGGAGTGCATTTCCCTTTTTCTTCTGCACAGAGGCTCCTGGAGCGCCTGCACTGGCCACCTGGGTGGCTGCTGTGTTCCGGACTTGCCTCTATAATGTGCCAGGCTCCCTCCTCAGAGTACAGTTCCTGCCACCTCACCCAGCCATCTTCTCTCTCCAGTCCCAGAGGGATGAGAAAGTCCCTTGCTCTCAGTCTCCCTTGCCCATCTATGGAAACATAATAGCTGCAAAGATGCAACCCCACCCCAAATGGCAACAGTTTTACAAGCCTTACTGACCCCTAACATTTCTATCTTGGGCCAGAATTTCTCCTTTTACATTTTATTTTTTTAATTTGTAATTTAATTTAATGTTTTTGGACACAGAGTCTTGCTCTGTTGCCCAGGCTGGAGTGCAGTGGTGTGATCTTTGCTTGCGGCAACCTCCACTTTCTGGGTTCAAGGGATTTTCCTGCCTCAGCTTCCTGAGTGGCTGGGACTACAGGCATGTGCCACCATGCCTGGCTGATTTTCTATATTTGAGTAGAGATGGGGTTTCACCATGTTGCCCAGGCTAATCTCAAACTTCTGAGCTCAGGCAATCCGCCCGCCTTGGCCTCCCAAAGTGCTAGGATTACAGACGTGAGTCACCACACCCAGCCCAGAGTTTCTGCCTTCTTGATAAGGGAAAGGCCTATTGACTTTTACCAGGGAGTCTCAGAGATTAAATCAGACCTCCTCCTCTACCAGGTCTGTTGGCTGCTCAGAAGTAGTAGTTTTTCTTGTTTGTTTGTTTTTTTTTTGAGACGGAGTCTCACTCTGTCACCAGGCTGGAGTGCAGTGGCGCGATCTTGGCTTGCTGCAACCTCCGCCTCCCAGGTTCAAGGGATTCTTTTTGCCTCAGCCTTCTGAGTAGCTGGGACTACAGGCGCATACTACCACGCCTGGCTAATTTTTGTATTTTTAGTAGAGACGGAGTTTCACCATGTTGGCCAGGATGGTCTCAATCTCTTAACCTTATGATCTGCCCACCTTAGCCTTCCAAAGTGCTGGGCTCACAGGCGTGAGTCACTGCACCTGGCCGGTTCTTTTTTTTAATGTATTTATTTTTCAGATAGGGTCTGGCTCTTTCACCCAGGCTGGAGTGCGGTGGTGCGATCTCGGCTCACTGCAACCTCTGCCTCCCCGGTTTCCGTCATTCTCCCACCTCGGCCTCCTGAGTAGCTGGAACTACAAGCATTGCGCTATCATACCTGGCTAATTTTTTTTTTTTTAGAGATGGGGTTTTAACCATGTTGCCCAGGCTAGTCTTGAACTCCTGAGCTCAAGCAATCCACTCACCTTGGCTTCTCAAAGTGTTGGGATTATAGGCATGACCCACCGTGCCTGGTCAGGCTTTTGGTTTTTTTTTTTTTTTTTTTTTTTTGATACTGGGCTTACTCTGTCACCCAGACTAGAGTATAATGGTGCAATCATAGTTCACTGCAACCTTGAACTCCTGAGCTCAAGTGATCCTCCTGCCTCACCCTCCTGAGGAACTGTAACTATAGGTACACACCACCATGCCTGGCTAATTTAAATTTTTTTTTTAAAGATGGGGGTCTTACTGTGTTGCCCAGACTGGTCTCGAACTCCTGGGCACAAGCGGCACTCCTGCCTCAGCCTCCCGAAGCAGTGGGATTACAGGCATGAGTTACTGCGCCTGTTTTCTCTTGGTTCTAATAGTGATTGCAGTAATAACTAGAATGCCAGGAGCACCTGCCACAGAGCTGGATGCTGTGCTGTGTAGACAGTGGTGACAGCATAGATGTGAAAGACTTTGCAAGACTGTGCTGGGGCCTCAGTGGGGTACAGACTTAAGAGGAAGACAGATTCAGAGACATCAAATGTCCTAGCTGGGCACAGTGACTCATGCCAGCACTTTGAGAGGCTGAGGCGGGCAGATCACTTGAGGTCAGGAGTTCGAGACCAGCCTGGCCAACATGATGAAACCCCTTCTCTACTAAAAATACAAAAATTAGTTGGGCGTGGTGGCAGGCACCTGTAATCCCAGCTACTCGGGAGGCTGAGGCAGGAGAATTGCTTGAACGTGGGAGGCAAAGGTTGCAGTGAGCCAGGATCACACCACTGCACTCCTGCCTGGGCAACAGAGCAAGACTCTGTCTCAGAAAAAAAAAAAAAAAAAAAGAAGTATCACCCCAGATCAGGTGGTCAGTTAGGCTTGGAGCCTGGAGTGACCCTGATCTGATCTCAGAACTTGAGTGGTTTCCACTAAGCCACAGGAATCTTAGCCGTTATCCATCCAGCCACACATTCATTCAGCACATAGTCATTGAGCACCTAGTATATGGCAAGCACTGTGTGGGTTGCTGGGGACACAGTAGGGAACAAAGCAGGCAAATATTCTGTTTTTAGGAGTTTGTATTCTCATGGAGGCATCCAGAAATGAACAAACAAGTCAGATGCTCATGTGTTAGGCAGTGATGAGCGCTAAGGAAAGTTAAGTAGAAAGCAGGGGCTAGGGCTGTTGGGGAGTGGGAATGGTAGACACAGGACACAGTGGCCAGGGAAGGCCTAGGTGAGAAGGAGGCTCTTGAGCAAAGACCTGAAGGAGGCAAGGGGGCCCCACAAGCTGGCACGTGAGAGGAGAACCATGCAGGCAGAGGGTCCATCAGTGCAAAGGCCCCGGGGTGGGAGGACCCCTGGCACAGTATAGAAGCATCCAGGCAGGCGGGCGAGGCTGGCTGACCCTGCGCCAAGTGCCATGCGCATGATCTCAGCGGTCCTGTGAGCAAGCCATGGTTACTCCCTATGTGCAGAGCTCATGGGTTAAGTCTGTGTGCTCAGGCTCAGTGAGATTAAGTCACTAGTCCAAGGCCACACAGCTAGCAAGGAGGTAGAGGCGGAATGCAGCAGTGTTCTTTGTTGCTGTGCCTCAGAGTGCCAGAGGCCTCAGTATCAGGGTGCTCAGGTCACTAGGGTGACACCAGGGGCAGCAGTGCTGGAGTGTCAGGTCCTGGCAAGGTCTACACTGTGGCAGAGAAGGTCCGGGGGTCACAGGGAAGTGACTGGGGCAGTGGGGGTGAGGCCCAGGGCAATGGCTACTTAGCAGTAGGTATAGAGTATTCGTCACTGCTGCTTGGGGGACAGGCTGGCACCGTGCTCAGCCCTGATGGCCACCGCCTCTAACTCTGCCCGCAGTGTGCTAAGTGCCGAGAATCATTCCATGGGAACCCGCTGGGCGGCCAGCAGTGCTACCGCCTCATCTCAGTGGAGCAGGAGTGCTGCCTGGACCCCACGTCGCAGACCAACTGCTTCCATGAGCCCAAGCGCCGGGCATTAGGCCCTGGCCGCACTGTCCTCTTTGGTGTGCAGCCCAAATTCACCAACGTGGACATCCGCCTGACGCTGGACGTGACCTTTGGGGCCGTGGACCTCTATGTCTCCACCTCTTTTGACACCTTCGTGGTCCGTGTGGCCCCTGACACTGGCGTCCATACAGTACACATCCAGGCATCCCAACCCCCACCACCTCCGCCACCCCTTGCAGATGGTGGGCCCCGGGGGGCCGGGGATCCAGGAGGAGCAGGAGCCAGCAGTGGACCGGGCGCCCCAGCAGAGCCACGGGTACGGGAGGTGTGGCCGCAGGGCCTGATTACCTACGTGACAGTGACGGAGCCGTCGGCAGTGCTGGTGGTCCACAGTGTGCGGGACCGGCTGGTCATCACCTACCCGCACGAGCACCATGCCCTCAAGTCGAGCCGCTTCTACCTGCTGCTGCTGGGTGTGGGAGACCCAAGTGGGCCCGGCACCAACGGCTCAGCCGACTCGCAGGGTCTGCTCTTCTTCCGGCAGGACCAGGCCCACATCGACCTGTTTGTCTTCTTCTCCGTCTTCTTCTCCTGCTTCTTCCTCTTCCTCTCACTCTGTGTGCTCCTCTGGAAGGCCAAACAGGCTCTGGATCAGCGGCAGGAGCAACGCCGGCACTTGCAGGAGATGACCAAGATGGCCAGCCGCCCCTTCGCCAAGGTCACTGTCTGCTTCCCACCTGACCCTACTGCCCTGGCCCCCACCTGGAAGCCAGCTGGGCTCCCACCACCCGCCTTCCGCCGCTCTGAGCCTTTCCTGGCACCCCTGCTGCTGACAGGGGCCGGTGGTCCCTGGGGACCCATGGGAGGGGGCTGCTGCCCGCCAGCCATCCCTGCCACCACTGCTGGGCTGCGAGCTGGGCCCATCACCCTCGAGCCCACAGAAGATGGCATGGCCGGCGTGGCCACCCTGCTGCTCCAGCTGCCTGGCGGGCCCCATGCACCCAACGGTGCCTGCCTGGGGTCAGCCCTCGTCACACTGCGGCACAGGCTGCATGAGTACTGTGGGGGTGGCGGGGTTGCTGGGGGCAGTGGGCATGGGGCTGGTGTGGGCCGGAAGGGACTGTTGAGCCAGGACAACCTCACCAGCATGTCCCTCTGACATGCCAAGGGTCCTCATCCACAGCAGCTGGGTCACCCAGTGGGGCCGCCCTGGACTTGGGGGCCCTTCACCTGGGGGCCCCTGGACACTGTCTCCTTGGAGACCACTGGCTCCCTTCCCTCAGGGGTGCCCCGACGGGGCCTCCTTTGTTCTGCATTCAGCAGCTATTTATTGAGTACCTACTCTGTCAGGCACTGTCATAGGCATGGGGCAAAGCAGGAATGGAGAGACGAGGTTCCCTGATCTCATGGTACTTAGGTTCTAGTGAAGGGAGACAATCAGTTCACACGCACACACCCCACATGCACACACACATGAACACTTGCACATGTGCACACACGAGTAACATGGTTTCAGAGAGGGAGAAGTGCCGTGAGGCCTCCAGAGGACGTGGCAGTGAGGGACGACGGGGTGAAGTCGGCTGGACATTCAGAGAAGCTAGACTGAGAATGCCTGAGAAGAACCAGCCACGGGAAGAGCTTCGGGAAGTGAAGGCAGAGGCCCTGGGGTGGGAGCAGGCTTGTTTTATTGGAAGGACTGGAAAACTGGCAAGTGTGACCCAGATCAAGTGTGAGGAGATGAGACTGGGGACAGGCAGGGGCTGGATCACCCAGGGCCTTGTGGACCCCACACAGGGTTTTGAGTTTTATTCTCAGGGCAACGGGAAGCTGTTGGATGGTTTGATGAAGGGGAGTGACAGGATCCGATGTACCTATTTCAGAATTTAAGAGGGCTGGGTGCGGTGGCTCATGCCTATAATCCCAGCACTTTGGGAGGCCAAGGCGGGCTGATCACAAGGTCAGGAGTTCGAGACCAGCCTGGTCAATATGGTGAAACCCCGTGTCTACTAAAAATACAAAAATTAGCCGGGCGTGGTGGCGCACACCTGTAGTCCCAGCTACTTGGGAGGCTGAGGCAGGAGAATTGCTTGAACCCGGGAGGCAGAGGTTGCAGTGCACTCAGATTGCGCCACTGTACTCCAACCTCGGCGACAGAGTGAGACTCCATCTCAAAAAATTTAAGAGGTCACTTAGTTGTGCTGTGGAGAATGGACTGGAGGGACAAGAGGGGCAGCAGGGATGGTGGACTGGAATAGGGTGGTGGCAATGAGTGAGTCCCGCTCAGATGCGGGATGTGTGTGGAAGAATATAATGATGGTGTGGACGTCAGGGTGAGGGAGGAGACAAATCCACGATGACCCCTAGCTTTGTGGCCTGAACTGTGGATGGCTGAGGGGGTCGTTAATTGAATGGGGGAGAGTGGGGCTTGTGAGGAAGATCAGAGTCTGGTTCTTGACATGAGATGCCCTTCAGACATCTCTTCACTCAGGTCCAACTAGGGATACAGAAACACTGAATATTTCAACAGCAGAAATTGAGTAGGGGGATTGGTAGTGCTGGCAAGGGAAGTGGCTGGGAAGAGACAGATGGCATCATGAGACAGCCTAGAGGTGAGCAGGATCCCCAGGCTGCAGGGACAAAGCTCAGCAGTGGTGTTACCTCACCGGGACCAGGGTCACGCAGTGAATGCTGGAACAACAGAGGCGTGTTCAGGGGGAGCCTCAGAGGGGACAAAACCTCTGCCTGAGATCCCACCCCAGGTGGGCATGGGGGACACTGAGGTTGGGGATGAAAATGCTGGTACCGTCACTGCACAGCCCTGTTCCAGACAGTGCTATCTGGAAGATTTCTGGGCTCTCCCGCGGGGCCACGCCACACCTGAGCCACCTCCTTGGACTCCTGTTCTCTACCCCTTGAGGACCTCCCTCCCTTTGACCCTAGCTGTCTTCTTGAACTTGGGACTCTCCTTTCCCAAGACTTCCATCACTAGCTCCTGGAGAAACTGGACTCTGCATCTTCCCTTCACGTGGAGCCTCAGTGTGAGAGGCCCTGCCAATGCATGCATGTCAGAGGTGGCTGGGACCACATCGGAAGAAGAGGGGAGCGACGAAATTAACAAATAAAAAGTATGGGCAAGACCCAGGTGTCTGAGTGCATCTGCACATGTCTCAGGAGGGCTGGCTCTCAACTCTGATGCAGCCCCGAACACTGAATAACTTGGATAATTGCCCTTATGATGGTACCACTTCCAAGCTGGGATGGCTTTGTTCCTGACTGCCCCTCCTAAAGGCGGAAGGGGGAAGGGTCTGCCACAACAGAAGCATAATAAATAACAATAAACAGCTCTTGTTTCCCAGAAGGGATGCGCCGAGGGGAGACGTGGGCAGTGGCTTTTGACCCTTCCTTAGATCTTCCTCAGGGAGACCCCAGTTTGGCTCAGGAGGGGAAATAGGCTGCCTTGGTCCCAGCTACGGCTTTTTGTTGTTTTGCTTTTTGAGCGGACAGAGTCTCACTCTGTTGCCCAGACTAGTGTGCAGTGGTGTGATCTTGGCTCACTGCAACCTCCATATCCCAGGTTCAAGTGATTTGTGTGCCTCAGCCTCCCAAGTAGCTGGGATTACAGGCATGTGCCACCATGCCTGGCTAATTTTTTTATATCTTTAGAGGAGACAAGGTTCACCGTGTTGGCCAGGCTGGTCTCAAACTCCTGACCTCAAGTGATCTGCCTACCTTGGCTCCCAAAGTGCTGGGATTACAGGCATGAGCCACCGCACTTGGCCTTGGTTTTTTGTTTGTTTGTTTGTTTTTGACACAGGGTGTCTCTTTTTCTGTGACACAGGCTGGAGTGAAGTGGTGCAATCATTGCTCACTGAAGCCTCAGCTTCCTGGGCTCAAGCGATCCCCCCACTTCAGCCTCCCAAGTAGCTAGAACTACAGACGTGTACCACCTCACCCAGCTAATTTTTGTAATTTTGGTAGAGATGAGGTTTCACCATGTTGCCCAGGCTGGTCTTGAATTCTGGAGCTCAAGTGATCCTCTCCCACCTTGGCCTCCCAAAGTGTTGGGATTATAGGTGTGAGCCACCATGCCTAACTCAGGCACAGATTTTATTCCAGGCCCTGATAGAAGGGTTCGAACCAGACAGGGCCGAGAATGAAATGAGACCCTAGAACAATGAGCTTTCTCTACTTTGATGAGAGTCATAGCCAAAACTGAAAGCATTGTGAGAGCTGCTTTACCTGGTATGCACCTGGGCAAACAAAAGCCCTGATTCCTCCCAGGTGGGAGCTGGAGATCCCTCCATCAGCCTCAGCAGCGTAGGCATCTTGCTGGGTGTGTTAAACAATGTAATCTTTTCTGCACAACCCCGCTCCTAAGTGCAAGCTGGTTGCTTCATCAGGTGCTCAGCAGAGGAGGACGATGTGTTGGACTCAGAGGGTGTGTGAGTCTCCGTTATGGGCCAGGAATAACACGGTATTTTCTTTTTTCTTTTTTTTTTTTCGGAGATGATCTAGCTTTATCACTCAAGCTGGAGTGCAATGATGTGATCTTGGCGCACTGTAGCTTCAACCTCCTGAGAAGACGATTTGCACCATGACTGGGCCTTTTCTCTGGGATGCATAGCCACGCTCCCTGACTCTCACAAATGCCCTATGGTACGTGTTCGTCCCTCCACGTCAGCCCTCCACTATCACTTCTGCCTGCACATACCTGAGTGCAAGTGGCGTATGTTGAGGTGGGAGAGAGTCTGGGCATGGAAGGCTGGATGCCTGAGTTCTAGGCTATGTGTGGCTCCCAACCCCTTGGGGATTTCAGGGATAGAGGGAATATTTTACTGAGAGCCTACAGCCCTCCAGACACTGTGCTGGGTGCTTGATGTGAGTCTTAATCTTCCTGTCATCACTGGGAGGTGCTGGCTTGGTTTTCCATTTTGCCCATTCAAAAGCTCTGTTGCCTAAGAACTCAGGGCTAATTAAGAGACGAGCCACTCACAAGCCTGTCTCCGTTGCCCCACACATTACCTCCAAAATTGCTTCCCTTTTCTAAGCCAGTGTCTTCTGATTGCCTACAATGGGCCCCGCATTGTGCTGGGAGCTGGGGACAGAGTAGTGAACAAGGTCTCTGCCCTCATGGAGCTGATAAGCCAGTGTGGTGCCCAATAAAAAGTAAATGATGCTGGATGCTGGAAAGTGATAGAAAAGGTAGTGAGAGAGCAGGGGGTTGGCACTGCTTTTTTTTTTCTTCTTTTTTTGAGACGGAGTTTTGCTCTTGTTGCCCAGGCTGAAGTGCAATGGCACGGTCTCTGCCTCCCGGGCTCAAATGATTCTCCTGCCTCAGCCTCCCAAGTAGCTGGGATTATAGGTGCCTGTTACCATGCCTGGCTAATTGTTGTATTTTTAGTAGAGACAGGGTTTTACTATGTTGGCCAGGCTGGTCGTGAACTCCTGACCTCAAGTGATTCACGCACCACGGCCTCCCAAAGTGCTGGGATTACAGGCTTGAGTCACCGCGCCTGGCCTGGGACTTGCTATTTAACATAGGTGGGATGGGAAGGCCTCTCTCGTAAGATGACACATGAGCAGCAATGAGGGAGTGAGCCAGAGGGACATCTGAGGGAGGAGCATTCCAGGCTGAGGGAACAGCCAGTGCAAAGGCCCTGAGGTTGGAGTGTGCCTGACATTTCAGAGAAACAAGACTCATGTGGTTGGCGCAGAGAGGGAATAAGGGGAGATAGGCAGACAAGGTCACAGAGGGAACAAGAGCCATATCCTGCAGGTCCCTGCACCACAGTGAGGACTCAAGCTTCCACTCTGTCAGGGATGGCACCATGGGAGGATTCTGAGCCTGAGAGGAATGGGCTCTGATGTAGGTGTTCACAGGATTCCCCTGGGAGGAAGAGGCTAAAGGGGTAGAAGAGGGTGGGAAGCCCAGTGAGGAAGCCCCTGCGTCCGTATTGAAGAGGAGAGTGGCTGGAACAAGGTCGGGATAGCAGAGCAGGGAGAAGTGAGATTCTGGATATATTCTGAAGGGAGAACCAGCAGCATTTGTTGACAGATTGGACACTGGGTGAGAGAGAAAGTGACTGAGCAACGGAACGGGTAGAGTTTGCTGTTTCCTGGCATGGCAAAGACTAGGCGGTTTGGGGATTGGGGTACCTCAGCAGTTAGGTTTTATATATGTTAGATTTGAGATGGTTCTTAGATATCCCGAGGGAAGATGTCACTCAATGAGTGGATACAGCTCCAGAGAAAGAGAGAGAGAGAGAACAGCAAATAATAGTAATATATTAATATTAGAATAGGCCGGGCATGGTGGCTCATGCCTGTAATCCCAGCACTTTGGGAGGCTGAGGCAGGCGGATCATGAGGTCAGGAGATCGAGAGCATCCTGGCTAACACGGTGAAACCCCATCTCTACTAAAAATACAAAAACATTAGCCGGGCGAGGTGGCAGGCGCCTGTAGTCCCAGCTACTCGGGAGGCTGAGGCAGGAGAATGGCACGAACCCGGGAGGCAGAGCTTGCAGTGAGCTGAGATTGTGCCACTGCACTCCAGCCTGGGCGACAGAGCAAGACTCTGCCTCAAAAAAAAAAAAAAAAAAAAAAAAAATTAGAATAGTTGCTATATTATACATATTATAATAACAATGATTTTGGCCAGGTGTGGTGGCTCGCCCCTGTAATCCCAGCACTTTGATAGGCCAAGATAGGCGGATTGCTTGAGGAGTTTGAGACCAACCTGGGCAACATGGTGAAACACTGTCTTTACTAAAAATAGAAAAATTAGCCAGGCATGGTGGCACACGCTTGCAATCCCAGCTACTTGTGGGGCTGAGACACGAGAATTGCTTGAACCCAGGAGGTAGAGGTTGCAGTGAGCTGAGATGGTGCCACTGCACTCCAGTTTGGGTGACAGAACGAGATTGTCTTAAGAAAACAAAAAACAATGATTTTGTTTTGTTTTGAGACAGGGTCTTTCTCTGTTACCTGGGCTGGAGTGCAGTGGCGTGATCACAGTTCACTGCAGCGTTGACTTTCTGAACTCAAGCGATCCTCCTACCATAGCCTCCAGAGTAGTTGGAACTATAGGTGTGAGCCACATGCCCAGCTAACTTTTTTTTTTTTGAGACGGAGTCTCGCTCTGTCACCTAGGCTAGAGTGCAGTGGCGTGATCTCGGCTCACTGTAAGCTCCGCCTCCTGGGTTCACGCCATTCTCTTGCCTCAGCCTCCTGAGTAGCTGGGACTACAGGCGCCCGCCACCATGCCCCGCTAATTTTTTGTATTTTTAGTAGAGACGGAGTTTCACTGTGTTAGCCAGGATGGTCTCTATCTGCTGACCTCGTGATCCGCCCACCTCAGCCTCCCAAACTGCTGGGATTACAGGCGTAAACCACCAAGCCCAGCCTTGCCCAGCTAATTTTAAGAAATTTTTTCTTTTTCTTATTTTTTTCTTAGACAGGGTCTCATCCTGTGAGCTCATTGCAGCCTTCACCTTCTGGGCTCAAGTGATCATCCTGTCTTAGCCTCTCAATTAGCTGGGACTTCAGGTGCACGTCACCAGGCCCAGCTAATTTATTTATTTATTGATTGAGAAGGAGTCTTGCTCTGTCATCCAGGCTGGAGTGTTGTGGTGCAATCTCGGCTCACTGCAAATTCTGCCTCCCGGGTTCAAGTGATTTTCCTGCCTCAGCCTCCTGAGTGCTGGGATTATAGGCACCCACCACCATGCCTGGCTAATTTTTTTTTTTTTTTTAGTAGAGACGGGGTTTTGCCATGTTGGCCGGGCTGGTCTTGCACTCCTGACCTTAGGTGATCCAACTGCCTCTGCCTCCCAAAATACCGGGATTACAGGCATGAGCCAGCACGCCCAGCCTCATGCCTGGTTAATTTTTGTGTATTTTTTGTAGACACAGTTTTGCCATGTTGCCCAGGCTGGTCTCGAATTCCTGGGCTCAAGCGATCCTCCTGCCTCAGCCTCCCAAAGTGCTGGGATTACAGGCGTGACTGCTCCTGGCTCAAAAATTTTTCGTAGAGATGTCTCGCTGTGTTGCCCAGGCTGGTCTCCAAATCCTGGCCTGAAGTGATACTCCTGCCTCAGCCATCCCAAAGCATTGAGATTAGAGGCAGGAGCCACCACATCCAGCCCACAGTGATTTGAGTTCACATTTTGGCCTTTCCCTCTATTCCATCTCTTGTTCTCACAATAGCCATATGACATGCTAGGGATTGTTAGCCCCAGAGGGGGAATCAGGTTCAGAAAGGTTTATGAATTCACTAAGATAACACAGCTAAATGTTGAGGAGTCAAGATTAGATCCCAGGTCTGTCCAATTTTGAGACCTGAACATTTTTTGATCTGCTGTTGGTTGCTTTTGCAGGAAAGAGCATTGATTGAAGTAGACAGTTCCTAAAAGTTCCTTTTTAGGCCAGGCGCGGTGGCTCATGTCTGTAATCCCAGCACTTTGGGAGGCCACGGTGGGAGGATCACCTGAGGTCAGGAGTTCAAGACCAGCCTGACCAACATGGAGAAACCCCCCTCTCTACCAAAAATGCAAAATTAGCTGGGGATGGTGGCGCATGCCTGTAATCCCAACTACTCGGGAGGCTGAGGCAGGAGAATCGCTTGAACCCAGGAGGCGGAGGTTGTGGTGAGCTAAGATCACGCCATTGCACTACAGCCTGGGCGACAAGAGCGAAATTACGTCTCAAAAAAAAAAAAAAAAAAAGAAGAAGAAGAAGAAGAAGGAGCCGGGCGCGGTGGCTCACGCCTGTACTCCTAGTACTTTGGGAGGCCAAGGCAGGCAGATCACGAGGTCAGGAGATCGAGATCATCCTGGCTAACACGGTGAAACCCTGTCTACTAAAAATACAAAAAAAAATAAATATTAGCCGGGCGTGGTGGCGGGCGCCTGTAGTCCCAGCTACTCGGGAGGCTGAGGCAGGAGAATGGTGTGAACCCGGGAGGCAGAGCTTACAGTGAGGCGAGATCGCGCCATTGCACTCCAGCCTGGGCAACAGAGTGAGACTCCGTCTCAAAAAAAAAAGAAAAAAGAAAAAAATAAAAAAATATTCCTTTTTAGCTCCAGAGAGCCTTAAGCTTGGAAGTTCTCTGCTTTGGAGACAAAAGTCGCCGACGCCTGTTCGAATTGTGTGCAGGCCAAACAGTCCATAGGCATGGAGCAAGCAAGGGCGCTCTCCTGTGTTGTTCCTTTGAACTTCAGTGCCCCCGCCCTCCCAAGACTGACTTTCTGGTTTTGCTTATTTTCAGAGTGCAGGCAGCTTCACGCAGGGAGTCTGCAGCTAAAGCGTTAGTGGTTTTACTTTGTTAAGGTGAGGGCGCCTGGGGTTTGGGAGGGATAACTTGCCAAAGTCACACACTGCCTGGCGGGGTCACACGTAGGCATCTGTAGTGTCCCCACCTCTCTCACCAATCCTCTCTCTCCACCCAGATTCCTACCCTGGGACAAAATGGATGTAGGCGGAGTTGGTTTTCAGGTTTTTATTGTGGGTGTATTTCTGGCAGCGAGACAGGGGTGGTGAGGCAGTCCCTCCCAGGAGTGGCCAGATAAGGCCAGAGGTGAGACTGGTGGAAAAGGACGGGGAAGACAGGGAACTTCCTTACTCTCGGATCTTCAGCTCCCGCGCCATCTGGCAGAGCGCGCAGGGCAGACAAAAGGTGAGGGCCGCCCAGTCGTGCCCGACGGAGCCCTAGAGGGTGGGAGAGAGTGGTCAGGAGCCCTACCGTGGGTCCCAGGAGGCCAGTCCCCAGCTCCCTGCTCCCGCGGGTCCCCAGTCCCGCGCGCACCTGAATGTGGTAGCGCTCCCGCATGCCGGTGCGGATGGAGTGCAGGCCTCCGGGCAGGTAGGGCGCGCAGCAGCACTCGCCGAAGTCGTCGGAGATGCGGCAGGCGAGGCACAGAGGAGCAAAAGTGCCGCACAGACCTGGGTGGGGCGTAGGCGGTCAGGGGCGGGCCAGCCGGGGCCTCCCAACGGCTCCGCCCCGGGGAGGGGCACGGCTGATTAGTCGCAGAGGGGCATGAGGGTCCCAGCCAAGGAGAGGTCCCGGAGGGAATTAGTCCAAGGAGAGGATGGCTTAGCGATTGGAAGATAGGGTTTTTCTTTTTCTTCTTCTTCTTCCTCTGTTTTTAGAAATTGGAGGCCACGCGCGGTGGCTCACGCCCGTAAGCCCAGCACTTTGGGAGGCCGAGGCGGGCGGATCACAATGTCAGGGGTTTGAGACCAGCCTGGCCAACATGGTGAAACCACGTCTCTACTAAAAATACAAAGATTAGCCGGGCGTGGTGGTGTGCGCCTGTAATTTCAGCTACTTGGGAGGCTGAGGCAGGAGAATTGCTTGAACCTGGGAGGCGGAGGTTGCAGTGAGCCTAGACTGTGCCATTGCATTCCAGCCTGGGCGACAGAGCAATACTCCGTCTCAAAAAAAAAAAAAAAAAGAAAAAGAAAAAGAAAAGAAAAAAAGAAAGAAAGAAAACTAAATTAAAGTCACGCTCTGTCATCCAGGCTGGAGTGCAATGGTGTGATCACACGGCTCACTGTAGCCTCGATCTGCTGTGCTCAAACAATCCTCCCGCCTCAGCCTGCCGAATAGCTTGGGACTACTGGTGTGTGCCACTACCCCTGGCTAATTTCATTTTTTATTTTTATTTTTTTGAGATGGAGTCTCACACTGTTGCCCCGACTGGAGTGCAGTGGCGCAATCTTGGCTCACTGCAACCTCTGTCTCCCGGGTTCAAGCAATTTTCTGCCTCAGCCTCCCGAGTAGCTGAGTTTACAGGCGCCCGCCACCACACCCGGTTAATTTTTTGTATTTTTAGTAGAGACGTGGTTTCACCATCTTGGCCAGACTGGTCTTGAACTCCTGACCTCGTGATCCACCTGCCACGGCCTCCCAAAGTGCTGGGATTACAGGCGTGAGCCAGTGCACTGGGCCAGGAGTTATGGTTTGAAGAGGGAGCTGGGCGTCACAGTGAGGAAAGCTAAGAGTGCAAGGGGGAGGTTGAGGGCCCGAGAAGTTGAGTGTAGGAAGGCATGAGGTAGTATCCTAGGGAGTGTTGGGAGTCTGAGGAAAGGGTGAGTGTTAAAGAGTGGGAATTCCGAGTCCAAGGAAGGGAGGTGGGAGTGGGATTAGCAAGCGGTGGGAGGAGGTTGGAGGTGAGCTTCCCTCTCCTAATTTCCCCCAAACCCGCCTTCCACTGGGCCTGGAGAGGGAGCAGGCAGGCACTCACAGACAGGCATGTCGTTGCAGCAGTCCGTGAGACCTGTGTGCCAGTCACTGAGCTGGGTCTGGTAGCAGCTGGTGGTGGCGCACTGGGGCTGACTGGTCACGGGGTAGGACATAGCTGCAGAGGTGGGAGGGTAGGGGTCAGCTGGCAGCCTCGCAGCACCTCCTGCGCCCTGCACTTCTGCCACCCTTCCCTCTGCCGGGCAGTCTGGGCGGGGCCACCAGGCCGCCCACTGAAGGGGCACCACTGTGCCTCCCCCTTCCCTTCTGCCACATCTGGGTACCGGCAACCCCAGTCTGTCCCTGTTGCTACTGGGTCCTGCACGTCTGGTTAGGCTGGGGGTGGGGGTCTCC
The DNA here is from genome assembly GCF_049350105.2 of Macaca mulatta. Classification (NCBI taxonomy): domain Eukaryota; kingdom Metazoa; phylum Chordata; class Mammalia; order Primates; family Cercopithecidae; genus Macaca; species Macaca mulatta. The sequence continues at coordinate 53,444,694 of NC_133424.1, forward strand.
TGCACATCCGAGGAAGGGTGGGAACCACATCTGGGTGGGGCCTGGCAGTGCCTCCTCCTCCTCCATGTCTGGGCCTGGGTTCTGGGTTGCAGCATTTCTGGGGCCTCTGGGGTGGAAGCAGGCGCCGTCTGTCTTCGAAGCAAGGGTGCCCAGGGGAGGGAGGCGGCCAGGTTCCAGTACTGAGAGGGTTGCTGGTCCACCCAGTGATCCCACCTTTGCCTTTCACGTTGTCGTGCATCTCAAACTGCATCTTGCTGGCCCTGAGGAGGTGGCGTTGGGGACGGCAGAAGTGGCTGCAGCGACAGTGGCAGAGTCTGTCCAAGGGACACTGGATACTGGGGAGGTGGGGGCAAGGGACTGGGGCACCGGGGGCTGGGCTCTCAGGGGTAGAGGAGCTGGGGAGAAAGAGGCCAAGTCAGCCTGCTGGCCAGGAGAGACAAGGAGTAGGGAATGGATAGGGTGGGGGCGAGAAACTCGCCCATTGCTTTCCAACTGCCCGACAGATGGCAGAGGACCCTCCCCATACCCGAGGTAGAGCTTGAGAGAGAGTAAGAAATGGAGATGGACAGAGTCAGAGACAAGGGGAGAAATATCAGAGCCAGGTGCCCACAGAGATGTCACCAGTAACGCCCACATGTGCCCAGCACTTTGACTCCTCTGCAAGCCCATCTCACAGATGAACACTGAGGCTCAGAGACATGAGGAGGAACACCCCGCGTCTGACGGCCCAGGCCAAGGGGGTTCATAGAGGTGATGCTGGGCCACAGGACTTCTAAATTCAGCTCAGCCCACCCCAGTTAAGAAGGAGGGATTTGGGGGCATTGGGAAGGACAGAGATGTCCCGAGAGACAGACATTCAGAGATACGAAAGGAGACAGAGTGATATGAGTGGGATGAGGAGGAGGGAGATCAGAGCAGAGGCACCCAACTTCAAAGAAGAGGGCTGTAGAGGGGTTGCTCCTACCTGCAGGACCGTGAGGCAGTGATGGAGACAGAGGTGTGGAGACACAGGCACTGACTTCTCCCTCTCAGCCCAGAGCCACTTATATGGGCGGCCACACAGCCCTGGGCGGGGCTCTGACAGAGGTGCCCAGGGAGCCAAGCCGGTCTGGTCGACCCTCTCCCCGAACTGGGATTTCCCGCCCTCCCTCTCCACTCCCATCACCCCACTTCCCCTCCTGCTTCAGCTCCCAGGACTGAGGGGAGAGAAGGCGGCAGGGTGGGGTGGGGTAGGGGTTTGGGGGGCCACAGCTGCGTCAATGTGCAGAGACCAAAAGAGAGGGAGAGACAGAAACACAGTGTCAGAAGGGCAGGCAGGGAAGTCCCTCTAGACAGAAGGGAGAGACACAGGAAGATGTAGAGGGATGGAGAGGTGCCAAGAAACAGAGGAGCACAAAAATGTGAAAAGAAATAACAAGAAGAGGGGAGATGGGCCAGGTATGGTGGCTCTCGCCTGTAATCCCAACACTTTGGGAGGCTGAGGCGAGAGGATCGCCTGAGCGTAGGAGTTGGAGACCAGCCTGGGCAACATGGGGAGACCCCATCTCTACAAAAAATACAAATAAAATTAGCCGGGCATGGTGGCATGTGCCTGTAGTCCCAGCTACTTGAGAGGCTGAGGCAGGAGGATTGCTTGAGTCCAGAAGGTTGAGTCTGCAGTGAGCCGTGTTCCTGCCACTGCACTCCAGCCTCAGTGACAGAGCGAGACCCTGTCTCAAAAAAAAAAAAATGGGGAGATGGGAGACAGAAGAGAGATGGAGATGGAAAAGTGGAGAGGCAGGTGGGGGAATCACTGAACAGGCTTAGAGGGTAGGGAAATGGGGAGAGGTGATGGGTGGGGAGAGAGAAAGGCCAGGTGGAGTGCGAGAGAGTGCTGTGTGGGGCTCCCCTTTCAGGGTCTCTCATCAGACTCTCAGTGATGTCCCCACTTTCCTGGGAGAGGGGGACAATGTCCTCCCCATTCAAGCCAGGAGACACATGGGGGGCAGTGTGTTTTGGGGAATGACTCATGTTGGAACCAAAGTAAATAAACACACCTCACCCCAGCTCCAAATTGGGAAGGGAGGAGGGTGGGAACTGAAAAGCCGCAGTTCCTGAAGGACATGGACGTCACCCGGGACTCCTGGGTCCTAATGGAGCAAAGGACTGGGGGCTTGGACCCCGAGGTCTGAGGGAGGAGGGGCTGGGGCCCCGGACTCCCATGTCTCATGAGGCCAGGAGCACATCCCTCAGTAAGGTAGGGGTCCTGGGATTCCACACTGCTGGGCTCCTGAGCAGGGAAGGAGCTGGGGGCCTGGATGCCTGAGTCGCCAAAGTCTCCCCTCAACAGGCCTGACGGGGTTGGGAGGTGACTCAGTGAGGGAAGCAGTGTTAGAGCTGGGTGGGGTTCTCAGCACGGGTGTCACCCCAAAAATGTAGGAGGTACTAGAAAACTGGGGTGTCACCTGCAGAGAAGGTGGTGTCATCACCCTACGGTATGGGGTGATGGCAGGTGGATCGCCCTGCTAGCCTGGGATCCGAGGTATCCCCTCCCTGCCTCCAACACATTAGGACCCAAGCCTTGGTCTCCCAGCACCACCCAGAGGGTTGAGTCTCCTTGTCCCCAGAACTCCTGGCAGTGCTCACTGTCTTGCCGGTGCACGTCCATCATTGGCCCTGGAGCCTGGATGTCTGGGGAACATCTCCTTCCCACTTGTGTCCTAACATCCCTGTCTCCCCATCTCTGAATCTTTGTCTCTCACCCTGCATCTTCACCTTTCCAGCTGTGAATCTCTCTTTCTTTCCTCATCTCTGCAGATCTCTTTCCAAATCTCTGTCTCTCCATCTCTGGGTCCCTCTCCTTCCAGGCTCTGTGTCTCTATGCCCTTATCCCAGGGTCTCTGTCTCCTAAGTCAAAATCTCTTCTGAATCTCGCTTCCCATCTCTCTTCATCTCCAGAACTGCCCTGTGGAGGCAGCCACAGGGCCCCATCCCCCCTGCTGTCCAGACTAAGGGTGCAGGTGACTCAAGGTCAGTCATCTCCGAGGACCCTAGGGCTCCCAGGATGACACTCTGAGTTGTCCTCAAGTTTCCTCTCTCACTCCTGACACAGCCTGGGGGCCCCAATTAGATCTAGCAATTCATGCAGGTGAGGAAATAGAGACTGGGGAAGCTGTGAGGTGGCCTGCTTGGGGGCGAGGAGGGCCGTGAGCAGGAGGAGGAGCTCCTGGGGGGCTGAGGAGTGATGGTGGCCCAGTCACCAGGCATCGGCCTACATCCTCCTCAAACAGGGTTGCCACATAAAATACAGGATGTCCTGTAAAATCTGAAATTCAGATAAGCAACAAACAGTTTTTTTTTAGTATAAGTATGTTTCATGCAGTATTTGGGACATATTTATACTAAAAAAGTATTTGTTATTTATCTAAAATTCAAATTAAATTGGGCTTCCTATAGTTTTATTTGCTAAATCTGGAACCCTACCATCAAAGACAGAGGAATCCAGGACTCCGGCCCCCTCTTTTCGCAGAATCTAGGAGTCCAGGCCCCAGCCTTCCATCCTCAGGATCTGAGAGTCCAGGTCCCAATCCTCCTCTTCCCCCTTAGAAGGAATGGGGCACCCAACCCCCTCCTCCTTTGGAAATACAGGAGTCCAGGCTCCCAGGCCCTTTCTCCCCAGAACCCAGGCATCCAGACCAGGTCTGAGTCCAGTTGCCCAACATGGGTCAGTCATCACTTGGGTTTCACAAGGTGGGTTGTGCCATCTGTGGCCCTGGTGGAACCGGTCGGGCTGAGCGGACAAGTGGGGTGGCCCCCCTTCCCATCCTCAACCTGCTGTTTCCTTGAGGGCCAGCCCAGCGGGGCTGGGAGCGGAACAGGAGGGACTTGGGGAGCTCTGGGTGTGCCCCTGTGTTTCTGTGTGTTGTGTCTCTGTGTGTGGTTGTGACCAATTGTCATGACAATCCCTGACTATCATGATGTGTCTCTGTGCTTTTTCTGTGGTCTGTGGTGTGATATGAGAGGGTCTCTTCTATTTGTGTGTCTGTATTGCCCTCCTGTGAGTCCACACACTGCGCTGCCGTTTGGGTGTGTTCGCAGTTACTGTGATTCTGTAATTCTGGTGGATTAAGGCAGCAATTATGTATTGAATGGTAGCCTTATGTGATGGACTCTGGAGCCAGAAAGCCTGGGAAAGCCTGGGTTCAAATTCTTTTTTTTTTTGAGACCGAGTTTCGCTCTTGTTTCCCAGGCTGGAGGGCAATGGTGAGATCTCAGCTTACCGCAACCTCCACCTCCCAGGTTCAAGCAATTCACCTGCCTCAGCCTCCCGAGTAACTGAGATTACAGGCGTGCACCACCATGCCCGGCTAATTTTTTGCATTTTTAGTAGAGACAGGGTTTCTCCATGTTGGCAGGCTGGTCTTGAACTTTCAACCTCAGGTGATCCACCTGCCTCGGCCTCCCAAAGTGCAGGGATTACAGGCGTGAGCCACCACGCCCAGCCTCAAATTCTTTTTTTATTGAGACAAAGTCTCACTCTGTTGTCCAGGCTGGAGTGCAGTGAGTGGGAGGACTCCCTGCAGCCTTGACCTCCCTGACTCAAGCCTCCTGAGTAGCTGGGACCACAGGTGTGCACCACCATGCCAGCTAATTTCTAAAACTTTTTTGTAGCGACAGAGTCTTGCTATGTTGCCCAGGCTGGTCTCAAACTCCTGGGCCCAAGCAATCCTTCTGCTTCTGCCTCCGAAAGTGTTGAGATTAAAGGCATGAGCCACTGTGCCCAGCCTGGGTTCAAATTCTGACTGCTGGCTGGGCATGGTGGCTCACACCTGTAATCCCAGCACTTTGGGAGGCTGAGGCAGGCAGGTCACTTGAGGTCAGGAGTTCGAGACCAGCCTGGTCAATATGGTGAAACCCTGTCTCTAGTAAAAACACACACAAAAAATTAGCTGGGTGTGGTGGCATGTGCCTGTAGTCCCAGCTATTCGGGAGGTTGAGGCAGGAGAACTGCTTGAACCCAGGAGGCGGAAGTTGTAGTGAGCTGAGATCGCACCATTGCACTCCAGCCTGGGTGACAGGACAAGTCTCCATCTAAAAAAAAAAAAAAAAAAAACAAACCCCACCAAATTCTGATTGCCTGTCAGTGGCTGTGAAACCTTGGGCGAGTCACTAAACTTCTTTGGATCTCAATTTTCCCACCTATAAGATGGGTTGTTGCAAATAAGGTTGTTGAGAGCATTAAATAAAAAGTGTGGCTGGGCGCAGTGGCTCACTCCTATAATCCCAGCACCTTGGGAGGCTGAGGTGGGCGGATCACCTGAGGTCAGGAGTTCATGACCATCCTGGCCAAGATGGTGAAACCCCATCTCTACTAAAAATACAAAAACTAGCTGGCCGTGGTGGTGTGTGCCTGTAGTCCCAGCCACTTGGGAGGCTGGGCCAGGAGAATTGCTTGAACCCAGGAGGCAGAGATTGCAGTAAGCCGAGATCGCGCCACTGCACTCCAGCTTGGGCAACAGAGTGAGACACCATCTCAAAAAAAAAAAAAAAAAAAAGTGCTTGGAATTGTGCCTGTCACATAGGAAACATTTTTTGTTGCTGCTGCTGATGACGATGATGTGTTCTTCTGGTTGCCGGGGATACAGTAGGGAATTAACCCAGGTCTTTGCTCAGTTCCTTCTGGTAGGAGCTGGATGAGTGGCCTCTCAGTGACTGGTCATGTAATTTCATCGCTGGGGTGTCTGTTTTGCATGTGGAATAGGATATTTCTTGTGTGCTGTGATCACGGGTGATTCTGTGATTGTGTGCCTGTATTTGTGTTTGTGCTTGTAGGTGATTGTATTACTGTGTGTGTGTGATTCTTTGTGTGGGTGTAAATGCAACATCAAATCTAACACAAACTGTGAAGGCACATGTTTGGTGTGATCTTGCATTTCTGACTGCGGTGCTGGCAGTGTGTCTGTAATTGGACTCTTGAGAACCCTTCTCTCAGCTGTGAGGCCACTCCCTTACATAATGTCCTGTACCTGACCCCTGGGAGAAAGATCTTCCAAAATGAGCCTTGGTTTCTCCCTAATGGGGATAGTGGGCCCAGTGGCTCGAGGAGAAAGGTGAGGTTGAAAGGGAAGGTGGGAGGAGACTGGTGAGGCGAGGGGGAGGCTAAGAGACGTGATGGTGACACAGAAAAACGTAACCGGATGGGGACAGAGGAAGAGCTGCGCAGAGATGGGGATCTCCGTCCATTCATTCCATGAGCATTTCCTGAGCCCCTGCAATGTGCCAGGACCTCTGGTCGGTTCAGGGTCTGGGGGAAAGCAGAGAGACCCAGAGAGATGAATGCCCACCAGGGAAGCTGTTGCTGCTCCAGGGTGGCCCTCTGCCTCCACAATGGGCCTCAGTGACAGTTCTGAGTGACGGAGATGCAGCGATGGGGAGGGACAGAAAAGGCCAGATCTGTCCAGATCAAAGAACAGAGGCCGTGGGGGAAAGGTCCCTTCCAGGCTAAGGGCACTGCCATGAATCATTTTCTTATCACCTCCTAATAGGCTCATGATGCATCTGCACCTCCTAATCACTATTTTCGACCCCAACCGGGCTCACACCCACAGCCAGAAGGGTTGGACAAGCTTAGTATCATGGATTCGCGGGGGAAAATACCTGGGAGATCCCATCCTTGGCCCTGCCTTCCCCAGGACCCAGGAGTCCGAGTCTCCAGCTCTCCACTCCCCCAGCCCCAGGAGTCCTAGCTCTTGGCTCCTCTCCTTTTGTTTGTTGCCTGCATTTTCTTTTTTCTCTCTGGGCCTGTAACTCTTTGTTTATCTCCATCTGTGTTTTGTGTCTCTCTTGTATTTTTACATCTGTATTTTGATTCTCCCTCACTGGGCCTCAATTTTCTCACTTGTAAACTGGGGATAATAATAATAGTAATAATCCAATCTCTCAGAGCTGTGACGAGGAAGACATGAGATAATTATGTAAAATGCTCAGCACAGAACCAGGCCACAGTAAACTCAGTACAAGAGAGCTCTATTATTATTACTGTTTTATTTTTGCTATTTCCCCTTTGGTAGCTCTGTTTTTCTCGTGGTCTCACGTGAGTCTCCAGTCTCCTCCAGTTCTGGGTTCCTTTTGCAGACAGCACCTGCCTCTGACTTCCCTTTTCGGGATGAGGAAAGGGCATATTTAGGCCAGAGCTTCCCCTGAGCCTCTTCCTTCTCCCTCTGTATTCCAATCTCCACCTCATTACCTCCACGTGCCTGGGGGTAAGGCCTGGCTCCCTTCCCATAAATAGCCTGATAAAATCCTGAACCCCAAACCTGTCATCCCTGGGCGGGCGAGTGACTCAAGATCCCGTAGTTCCCGCTCCTAGACATCAAACCTTTAGGTTTCCAGCCCCCTCCTCCCTCTGACCCAGGAGTCCGGGCCCCTAGTCCCTCCTTCCTCGGGTCCCAGGGTTCTCCTCCTTCAGAACCAAGGAGTCTGAACTCTCAAATCCCTAAACTTCCTGAAGACCCAAGGATCTGGTCAGCAAACAGCCTAGGTATTGAGGGCCAGAAATTCTATTCGCGGCCACTCGGCGACCGTCTACGCCCAGGGCTCCCATCCTGACTCAGCCCCTCCGGAGGCGGGTCCGACACGCCAGGCGCTTCTTTGGAGTCTGGCTGCGATAAGCTATCCCTGACGTCAGTCACTATCTTCCAGCCAATGGACACTCGGCCTTCTACCTCCCTGGGCCACTCAGGACGCTTTGCCTAGTAGGCGGGGCCCACAGCCCAACTCGGGCAGCGATAGGCTTTCCGAGACGCCAGTCTCTGCCAGCCCCCATCAGTCGGCCAATAGACCCGGAACCTGAGAGATCCGAATCCGGGTCCACTCCGCAGAGGGCCCAGCGGGCTCGCGAGGGAACCGGTTCTGCGGGTCTGGCCGGGTAAGCCCTTTCCAGCACGCCTGGTATTGGGAGTCTGGACATAGCTTGGGTGGGAAACCGTGAGGCTTGGTGAGGCTCGAGGCGGAGGGGGGAGCTCAGTCCCGGCGAACCCATCTTGCTTTCTTGGAGAAACTGAGACCGGGATGCTGGATCTCAGTTATTCATCCGTTCCTCACACCCTACGCCTGATTCTCGTCTGCTCCTGCCTTCCTGCTCCTCATCCGTTCAGCCCTTCTTGCCCTCCTTAATTCCCTCACTCACGGATTCCCTTGTCTAGCCACTCACTCACGGATTCCCTCGTCTAGCCACTCACTCACACACTCTCCCACCTATTACTTAGTTAGACAAACATTTCCTGAGGCTTCTGGTGTGCCAAGCCTTGTGCTGGGCGATGCTGGTGACCAAGATGAGTCAGGCCTGGGCCGTGCCCTCAAGGAGCCCGGGCCAGATGGGAGGACGGACATCGATGGGCATGGGTGTGCAGAGACGGTGGGGAGCCCAGGAGAGACTTTTTTGAGTTTGGCGTGGTCGGGAAAGGGTTGCCAGGGGAGGGGCCATTGGAGCTGGATCTTGGAGGAGCAGGAGATGCCAGGCAAAGTGGGGGTGCCAGTTTGCAAAGTGGTTGTGGGGAGGGTGTTTCAGCGTGACCCAAGACAGGGAGGCATGCAGGAGTAGTACTGTGCGCAGGTGCCCAAGCGGAAGGCCAGTCAAGTCTGTGTGGCCAGCAGGGGAACTGTAAGGCTGGAGGAGGCTGAAGAGATGGGCAGAGGCCACGCTGAGGAGCTTGGAGTTTGTCCTGAGGGTGAGGGGGTAGTGGAGAGCCATGGAAGGGTTGAGAGTAGCGAAGGACAAGGTCATAGTTGGACCAGAACTGGAGGAATGAGACTGGAAGCCAGTAGCCCAGGAGGTGGCTCTGGCAGGGATTCAGGCAGGAGAGAGTGGAGCCTGGATCAGGGAAGAGGCTGAGGGGATAAGATAGAGATTCAGGAGGCAAGACTGGGTGCCATGGCTCATGTCTGTAATCCTAGCATTTTGGGAGGTTGAGGTGGGAGGATCACTTGAGGCCAGGAGTTCAAGACCAGCCTGGGCAGCACAGTGACAGCCTCATCTCTACAAAAAATTAGTTGGGTGTGGCTGGGCACGGTGGCTCATGCCTGTAGTCCCAGCACTTTGGGAGGCCAAGGTGGGTGGATCACGAGGTCAGGAGTTCAAGACCAGCCTGGCCAAGATGGTGAAACCCCGTCTTTACTAAAAATACAAAAAATTAGCCAGGCGTGGTGGTGGGCACCTGTAATCCCAGCCACTTAGGAGGCTGAGGCAGAAAATTGCTTGAACCTGGGAGGCGGAGGTTGCAGCAGTGAGCTGAGATTGTGCCACTGCACTCCAGCCTGGGTGACAGAGTAAGACTCTGTCTCAAACAAACAAACAAACAGACAAAAAAAACCGGGTGTGGTGGTGCGTGCCTGTGGTCCCAGCTACTGAGGAGGCTTAGGCAGGAGGATCACTTGAGCCCGGGAAGTCGAGGCTGCAGTGAGCCAAGATCATGCCACTGTACTCCAACCTGCACAACAGTGAGACCCTGTCTCCAAAAAAAAAAAAAAAAAAAAAAAAAAAAAGAAAAAGAAAAAATAGGCAGGGCGCGGTGGCTCACGCCTGTAATTCCAGCACTTTGGGAGGCCGAGGCGGGCGGATCACGAGGTCAGGAGATCGAGACCATCCTGGCTAACACAGTGAAACCCCGTCTCTACTAAAAATACAAAAAAATTAGCCGGGCGTGGTGGCAGGCGCCTGTAGTCCCAGCTACTTGGGAGGCTGAGGCAGGAGAATGGCGTGAACCCGGGAGGCAGAGCTTGCAGTGAGCCGAGACTGCGCCACTGCACTCCAGCATGGGCGACAGAGTGAGACTCCGTCTCAAAAAAAAAAAAAAAAAAAAGAATAAATAAATAAATAAATAAATAAATAAATAAATAAGGAGATTCCGGAAGCAGAGAGAACAGAAAGTGGGGATTGATGGGCTATGGGACAAGGCGGTGTCCAGGATGAGACCCAGAGCTCTGGCCTGGAGGACAATGGAGCCATCCCTGAGGTGGGGACAGGAAAGAGGAGCAGGTTGATGGGTAGTGACTGTTTGGACAGAGGTGAGCAAGGGGTTCTATGAGTTGGACAAGGGGAGCAGTGACTCAGGCCAGTGGACCTGGACCTTCAGGAAGAGTTCTGGGCTACAGAACTGCTTGTCCTACCTGCCCAGGCTTCCTGGAAAGGTTCCAGTCCCTTGGCTCCACCTAGACTGCATTGTGTGTGTGTGTGTGGTTTTTTTTTGAGACACAGTCTCATTCTGTCGCCCAGGCTGGAGCTCCCTGTGGCTCCCTGCCCCAGCACAGGCCCTGACTCAGAAGTCACTTGCTGGGTGAACGAGGACCTTTGAGCTGAGGATCCCTTGCTTCTCACCCACCCCCCAGGAAACCACTTTCTTGTTTCTGCAGCTTCAGTCTCTCCCACCCCTCCAGCATTCAAACATGTCCAGCATCTCTAAACACAGGCGCCTTGTATCAAGCTCCCTTGTGGCGCCCACTGGCTCAATCCCTTACCTTCCACTCCCTCTTCAATGCACTATGTCTGGCTGCCCAACCGCCATGACCCTGCAGTGGCTCTGGACAAGGTCACTGAGGTCACCTGCCTATTGCTGAGACCTGAGGATAACATTTTAATCCTCATCTGACCTGGTCCACTCCCTGAAACTCCCTTCGCCCTACATCCTCCTTCCTGGGCAGCTTCCTCTCTCTCCGGCTGCTCCTTAGAACCCTCCAGCCTTGCCTTCCACTGCCCACCCTTGCCCACCCCTTTACTGGGGGCGTGATCCTCAGGGCTGTCTCTGTCCTGGCCCTCTTGTTGCTTGTCCTACCTGCCCAGGCTTCCTGGAAAGGTTCCAGTCCCTTGGCTCCACCTAGACTGCATTGTGTGTGTGTGTGTGTGTTTTTTTTTTTCTTGAGACAGAGTCTCATTCTGTCGCCCAGGCTGGAGTGCAGTGGCATAGTCTCAGCCCACTGCAACCTCTGCCTCCCAGGTTCAAGCGATTCTCTTGCCTCGGCCTCCCAATTTGTTGGGATTATAGGTATGTACCGGCACACCCGGCTAATTTTTGTATTTTTAGTAGAGACAGCGTTTCGCCATGTTGGCCGGGCTGGTCTTGAACTCCTGACCTCAGGTGATCCACCCACTACGGCCTCCCAAAGTGCTGGGATTACAGGCATGAGCCACCACACCCAGCCCCAGCCTGCACTTCTGACCTTTGTTGCCTCCTGGATTGTCTTCCTGAGACCTTGCAGCTCATCATGTCCAGAATGGCCCTCAGCAGGTCTCACGTGTCACACACACACCTGGGCCTCCTCCTATTGAAGAGACAGCTTCACTGTCCACCTGCTCCCATGGCTAGACCTGGGTGTCATCTCTGTCCCCTTGCTGTCCTGTAACCTCATCAGGAAGTGCTGTTCTTCCCAGCTTTTATGGCTCTGGGATGCTCCACCTCCACTCCCTACCCTCACAGCTCCTGCCCCAGCTCAGGCCTCCTTCTTGGCCTGCAGGACTCCAGTTTGCCCTTCTCTGTCCATCCCCCAGTGTCCCAGCAGAATCTTTTAGTGCCCTGAGCTGACCCTGGCCCTTTCCTGCTCAAAGCGCTCCGGTGGCTCCCCACTGCCCTCCAGTTTAGTCCAAATTATGCTCCAGGCTCTTCAGGCCCTGCTCCTGCTGACCACTCCAGGCCCTTCACGCCCCTCCCCACTTTGCACCTGACCTTCTGGTCAGGTGGAAGCTTTTTCTAGCCAGGTGGCAGCTTTGATCACTGCCAGCTGGCTCTCACAACCTGGAATGTTTTTTCTTCCTAGCAGACTTTTGTTCATCCTTTAGTGTCAAGCTCAGATCACTACCTCTGTGAAGCCCTCCCTGACTACCACAGGTGGAACCCCGGGGACTGTGACAGCCTGTGTCTGTTCTTCCCCCCTCTCTGAATCCAGGATCAGAAGCCCTTTGAAGGAACGTCCTGGGTATAAATCATCTCAACTCCAAACTCAGGGCTTACAAGGGGCCAGAGAGTTGGTCCAAGAGCTGATTGTCACAGCTGGACAGAGCTTGCATTTCCAGTTTTTGTTTTTTTGGAAAAAGGGTCTCACTCTTGCCCAAGTTGGAGTGCAGTGGTGCGATCATAGCTCACTGCAACCTCGAACTCCTGGGCTTAAGTGATCCTCCTGTCTCACCCTCCTGAGGAGCTAGGACTGCAGGGGTGTGCCACCACGCCCGACTAATTTTTAAATGTTTTTGTAGAGACTGGTCTATGTTGCCCAGGCTGGTCTCAAACTCCTGGACTCAAGCCATCCTCCTGTCTTGCCTCTCAAAGTGCTGGGATTACAGGCGTGAACCTCTGTGGCTGGCGGCATTTATAGTATTTTGAGTGCCAGTTTGTTTCTGGTTTCCTGCTGACTTTGCTCCAGTTCTGTAGGGTGTTTGGGTCACTGGAGCCTTTGAGACCCAAGACATTATTTTTAACTTTTTTTTTTTTTTTTGAGACGGAGTCTTGCTCTGTTGTCCAGGCTGGACTGCAGTGGCCGGATCTCAGCTCACTGCAAACTCCGCCTCCCGGGTTTACGCCATTCTCCTGCCTCAGCCTCCCGAGCAGCTGGGACTACAGGCGCCCGCCACCTCGCCCGGCTAGTTTTTTGTATTTTTTAGTAGAGACGGGGTTTCACCGTGTTAGCCAGGATGGTCTCGATCTCCTGACCTCGTGATCCGCCCGTCTCGGCCTCCCAAAGTGCTGGGATTACAGGCTTGAGCCACCGCGCCCGGCCAACTTTTTTTTTTTTTTTTTTTTGAGACGGAGTCTCGCTCTGTCGCCCAGGCTGGAGTGCAGTGGCGCAATCTCGGCTCACTGCAAGCTCCGCCTCCCGGGTTCACGCCATTCTCCTGCCTCAGCCTCCCGAGTAGCTGGGACCACAGGCGTCCGCCACTGCGCCCGGCTAATTTTTTCTATTTTTAGTAGAGACGGGGTTTCACCATGGTCTCGATCTGCTGACCTTGTGATCCGCCCGCCTCGGCCTTCCAAAGTGCTGGGATTACAGGCGTGAGCCACCGCGCCCGGCCTATTTTTAACTTTTATTTCCCCCGATGTATGCTGAGCCTGGTCTCCCTGGGACCAGAGCGAGTCCAGCTAACCGAAGGTCTTCAAGGGGGGGATCTGAGGACCCAGCATCTCCTGGCAGTATACCTGGATGAAGTCCGAGGGGAGGTGGGTCTGGGTTACCAGGAAGTCCACTCCCTTCTGGTCCCAAGAATCCAGGCCCCCACACTCCTTCCTCATCCCAGGTTTCTTGGTTCCCAGCCGCTTGAGTCCGATGCTGCCCCCTGGTGGGCAAATACCCCACCGTATTTGAGAGAGGCCAAACTAATTAAATACTTTTTATTTACAACAGACAGACAAACCGACCTGCAAGGGAGGGCCAGTCCCCGTCCCTGCGGCGGTCACAGCAGCAGCAGAAGGTAGCGGTGGTGTGCAGGTCCAGCCGTCTCGGTGACCGGTGTGTGTGCGCGTCCCCCTCCCCGTGGCGGGGGTCTCTGCTTTCGGGCCCCCGCCCCGCCCCCTTGCCACCCCCGACTTAAGTAAGGCACAGCCCGCGCCCCCACCCGCCCGGCCCGGAGCGCATTCATGACGGAGGCCGGCGCAGATGGGAACAGCAGGCTTTTAGTGTCGCCCCCCGCAGCCCCCGTCTCCCCGCGCAGCCCGGATCCGGCGGGCGGCTCAGACCAGAGGTGGGGCGGGCGCCGGCGCGGGCGCGGCAGGCGGAGTGAGGACGAGGCGGATGCGCTCCACGCACAGCTCCGCGGCCTGGCGCGTCTCGCGGCATAGCGCCGCCAGGGTCAGGAAGCCGTGTGGCAGGTCTTCCACCACGCGCAGCGTCACCGGCTGGCCCAGGTTGCGCAGTCGCCGCGCGAACATGACCGAGTCGTCCAGCATGGGGTCCAGCGCGCACGCCTACGGGACAGCAGGACGGACGTGGAGAGAGGGTGGGGGACCGACAGACCGGGGTCAGGTAGAGCGAGGAGGGGTTTGATGAACAAAGGGAGCAGGAAATATGGATACAGACAGGGGTGGACGGAGGCAGGAGACATGGTGGGTGAGGAGTTGGGGAGAGAATGAGGGAAGTGGGGGAGTGGTGGGAAGGAAGGGAGAATGACTTGAACTGCACTCCCTGGCCTCTGTCCAGCCTCTCCCTCCCCACCCCGCCAAACCCACCTTTTTTCCCTCTTGATTCTCCAAGCCCAAGGGGCTGCCCCACTGATCCTGTCTCTTGGTACTCAAAATTGCAAAATAAAACGGAGGCAGCCCTGACTCCTGTCCTCCTCCCGTTTGTTCGGGGCATTGTTCTCTCCTGGGCACACGCCTGTCCCTTTCTCCCCACTCCAGAGCTGTCTTTCCCAGGTGCACCTGTGCCCGGTCCCGCTCCTCCCTGGGTGCCCTGCTCCTCTCTAAATGCACCTGTGCCGGCCCCCTCTGGCACTCACCACGATGTGCACAGGTGGCAGGCTCTTGAGCATGCTGTCGGGTGCCAACAGTGGCGACATGAAGGGGTTCTTGACTACAGGCGAGGAGTATAGGGGCATCTGTGTTGCACCCTGGCTGGAACGTCGTGGGTGGAAACCCTCGGGGAAGGCGGCATTGACGCCCAGGCCTCTGTCCATGGGGCTCAGCTTATTTTTGGCCTCAGCCTCTTCCTCTGCATCCTCAGGCGGTAACAAGAAGTTGACATCGGAGGGTGTGGAGGAGCTAAGTGTCTCAGCTGACAGCGACATCTCGGGGGTGTCCGACAACGTCTCGGAGTTTCCCCTCTGGCTCAAGTCCCTCAGGGTCAGGTTCTTGAGGGAATCTGTGCCCAGTGGGCCCTGGGGCTGGGCCAGCGCTGCTTCAGACACACTGCGGCGCATCGGCTCTGAGAGAGGGGGAGCAGATAGGCCTGGCTCCGTTAGTTTGGGTGTGTGTGGCTGGCACGGAATGCAATGGGAAGGGCAGTCACCTGTGGAGGGCTGTGAAAGGCTGTTTCCCCAGACTCTCGCCTAGGGGATGGGTGGAGTTCCAGATGCCCCAGGTGGTCATGGGGGCAGGGGTCTTGGCAGTGGGGCTGTGTGTCCTAGTGAAGGATGTGTGTGTGTGTGTGTGACTGGGAAGGTTAGGTGCAGTTTACTTCTAGGAACTTATTTTTTCTTCTAGATCAAGGAAATGAAAATAGTCCTTGGTTCATAGGTGGCAGGACTCAGTGGGTTAAGATGTGGGATTAGGTACTGCTACCCACTGGGAATCACAGTATATCAGTTTTTTTTTTTTTTTTTTTTTTTGAGACAAAGTCTCGCTCTGTCACCCAGGCTGGAGGGCAGTGGCGAGAACATGGCTCACTGCATCCTCCACCTCCCAGGTTCAAGTGATTCTCGTGCCTCAGCTTCCCGAGTAGCTGGGACCATAGACATGTGCCACCATGCCCAGCTAATTTTTGTGGTTTTTTTTTTTTAGCAGAGACGGGGTTTTGCCATGTTGGCCAGGCCTCCCAAAGTGCTGGGATTACACTTACCACAGGGTGTAAATGGATCAAAGTGACTTGAATAGTGAGCAGGCCCAGTGGCTTGAAGGGAGGCTCTGTTCACAGGGAGCTAACAAGTCTCCAGCGTGTATCCAATTCTTAGGGGTCTGGCACCTGTAGCCAACATGGATCTGCTTCCCCAAATTTCCTTTGTGTTCTTCAGTTTTATCCCTTCACATGACTAGGCAAGCAAGTGCCCAAATGATGCTAAAGATATACTTTCAGCCCACCTGGTGTGCCCAGCTTGGCCTCAGATCTGTTCATTTTATCAGACCCACACTGCCTACCACGAGGGCCAAGACCCTACAGCTTCAGTTTTTTACTTCTTTTTTTTTTGTTGTTGAGATGGAGTCTTGCTCTGTTGCCCAGGCTGGAGTGCAGTGATGCGATCTCAGCTCACTGCACCCTCCGCCTCCTGGGTTCAAGCAATTCTCCTGTCACAGCCTCCTGAGTAGCTGTGATTACAGGTGTGCCACCATGTCCAGCTAACTTTTATTTTTTTTGAGACAGAGTCTCACTTTGTCACCCAGGCTCGAGTGCAGTGGTGTAATCTCGGCTCACTGCAACCTCGCCTTCTGGGTTCAAGCGATTCTCCTGCCTCAGCCTCCTGAGTAGCTGGGATTACAGGCGCCTGCTACCACACTTGGCTAATTTTTGTATTTTTAGTAGAGACGGGGTTTCACCATGTTGGTCAGGCTGGTCTTGAACTTCTGACCTTGTGATCCGCCCGCCTCAGCCTCCTAAAGTGCTGAGATTACAGGCATGAGCCATCGCGCCTGGCCAATTTTTGTATTTTTAATAGAGATGGGGTTTCACTATGTTGGCCAAGCTGGTCTTGAACTCCTAACCTCAAGTGATCCGCCGGCCTCAGCTTCCCAAAGTGTTGGGATTACAGGCGTGAGCCACCACACCCAGCCTTACTTGTCTTTATAAATCCACGAAGGCGAGGTGCAAAACAATGTGATAGTAACTACTTAAGTGCTCTGTGGCCCAGAGGGTCACTGGGACAGAATGGGCACACCAGGGGTGTTGGCATCTTCTAATAGCACCTACTGGGTGCCACGTATTGTGCTGGCCACTTGACCCAAATGGGTGGAGGCAGACCTCACCACAGCCCAGTAAGGGTACTCTTTTAAAAAAAATTTTTTTGAGACAAGGTATCACTCTGTTGCCCAGGCTGGAGTATAGAGGCTCAATCTTGGCTCACTGCAATCTCTGCTACCCAGGTTCAAGCGATTCTCATAGGCTTCAGCCTCCCTGCTAGCTGGGACTACAGGTGTACACCACCACACCCTGCTAATTTTTGTATTTTTTTGTAGAGAAGGGATTTTGTCATGTTGGCCAGGCTGGTCTTGAACTCCTGACCTCAAGTGATCTGCCCACCTTGGCCTCCCAAAGTGCTGGGATTACAGGCGTGTGCCACCGCACCCGGCTAATTTTTTTTGTATTTTTACTAGAGACAGGGTTTTGTCATGTTGACCAGGCTGGTCTTGAACTCCTGACCTCAAGTGATCTGCCCACCTCAGCCTCCCAAAGTGCTGGGATTGCAGGCCTGAACCACCATGCCCAGCATCTTCCCTGGGACTTTTGCTGTGCTAGGCTGTCCCTTCGGCCCACCCTGGCTGGGCAGGTGATGGGAGTGAATCACTCACCTGCTATGGGCTCTGACATCTTTTGAGACTTGCGCCCACTTAACTCCAGGAAGGAGTTGAGCCATGAGGAGGCACCCAGACGGAAGTCTCGAAGGAGCAGGGCTGTGTCCCGCCGCACCAGCCCTATCATGCCTAGGGCTTTCTGGTCTGAGTTGGAGTGGTCTTCTGTCTTTGCACCTGCAGAGTATATGTGGGGAGCTGAGTTGTTTTCCTCTCTTTCTGGGCCCAGTCTTAACACCCAGAACTTCAGGCATCTGTGGCCCCAGGGACGTGAGAATATCCAATTGCTTCAAAAGGGATAAGGAGTCTGGGCGCAGTAGCTCACTCCTATAGTCCTAGTACTTTGGGAGGCCAAGGCGAGAGGATGGCTTGAGCCCAGGAGTTCAAGACCAGCCTGGGCAACATAACGAAAAACAAAAATTAGCTGGGCGTGGGTATGGGCGTGGTGGTGCACGCCTGTAGTCCCAGCTACTTGGGAAGCTGAGGCAGGATGATTGCTTCAGCCTGGGAGGTCGAGGCTGCAGTGAGGTGTGTTTGAGCCACTGCACTCAGCCTGAGCGACACGAGACCTTGTCTCTCCCTCTCTCTCTCTGTCTCTCACACACACACACACACACACACACAAAAGGGACAAGGAGTCTTGGATTCCTCTGCCTGGCCTCTCCTTCCTCAGTCACAGGAGTCCCGGTCCCCAGCCCATCCCTGCAGGACCCAGATATCCATGCAGTCCTGTTTCCCTGCTGAGGGTGTGGGCCTCACCAGCATAGGCACTGACACACTTGGAGAGCACGCTGAGGGGCAGCAGAGGGTCCATGAGGCTCAGCAGGCGGGAGGGAGAGGCGGCAGGCTGCAGCATTGTGGCCGGGTAGGCTGCCATGATGCCATCTGGCACCCGCACCCCGTAGGCTGCTGCCCGAAGAGCCACGGTGAAGCAGAGGTTCCCGCCTGCACTGTCCCCCGCAAGGCAGATTCGTTCCCCTGTTGAGCCTGGTTTGGGAGAGGGGTGGTTGGTTACAGCCTGGCAGGGGCAGGAGACTGGGGAGGGAGGGTAGGGAGGAACTCAAGCTGGGAGAACTGGGCTCTCCAAGGTGGGGTGTGGGGCATTCCAAGGCCTAGCAGACTGCAGTTTTTTTTTTTTTTTTTTTGAGGCGGAGTCTCGCTTTGTCGCCCAGGCTGGAGTGCAGTGGCGCGATCTCGGCTCACTGCAAGCTCCGCCTCCCGGGTTCCCGCCATTCTCCTGCCTCAGCCTCCCGAGTAGCTGGGACTACTGGCGCCGCCACCACGCCCGGCTAATTTTTTTGTATTTTTAGTGGAGACGGGGTTTCATTGTGTTAGCCAGGATGGTCTCGATCTCCTGACCTCGTGATCCGCCTGTCTCGGCCTCCCAAAGTGCTGGGATTACAGGCTTGAGCCACCGCGCCCGGCCAGCAGACTGCAGTTTTAGAGACTGGCAGACTGAGGCACAGATTTGGGCTCATGTGGTAGACAGAGGATCAGGATGACTCAGGACCTGGAGGCGCAGGGAAGTGCTGGGAAAGTCTGTCGGGGCTGGAGATTGGGAGCAGCGAGGGCAGGTGGTGGGGAAGGCGAGCCGAGCTCAGACCTGTTGCAGGAGGGGGGCCTCAGAGGATGGGAATGGAAGGTCAGGGTTCAGGCTCAGCACAGAGGGCCTGGGCTGCAGGCTCTGTGCTCTGGGGCATGGCCACACCCTGCTCTGTGCCTCAGTGTCCTCCCAAGATGCTGATCTTCAAAGAGGGAGGTCAGAGAAGCTGGACTGTGGGCCAGGAGGCTGGCAGGACAGGAAAGCAGGGCCTGGAGCTACCAGAGGGGGATGGCAGAGGCCCAAGGAGACAGGACGGTGGGTGGGAAGTGGAGGTGGAGGAGATGGAGAGTCTGGGTGCCACAGTCGGGGACAGAGGATAAACTGGCTGAGGCGGAAGATTGGGCAGGACCTGGGTGAGCAGGAGCTGGGAGGTGTGGGGGTGAGGAAGGTAGAAAGTGTGAGGCTGAGGCTGGAGGAGCTTGAAGCAGGCTGGGCAGGATGGGAGCAGATGCAGGTGGCTGTGGGAGTCTGAGGCTCACCAAGGAGGGCGCAGTGCTTGATGGCCCAGCAGTAGGCGAAGAAGCACTCCTCCAACGCACGGGGGAAGGGGGCCTCGGGGGCCAGGGAATAGTCGATGGAGATGATGGGGGCGCCCAGCTCCTGGGCCCAGCTCTTGAGGTAGGGCTCATGGGATTTGGAGGTCTGGGCCACGAAGCCACCGCCGTGGAAGTGCACTATCAGGGACTGCGAGCGGGGTGCCTGCTGGGGGCGCGGCCACAGCTCCAGGCTCCGTTGGCCGTTGGACTTTACCAGGCTGCTGAGCTCCTCACTGTCCTGGGGGTGAGGAGGGAGGTGATGTGTGAGGTTGGGGAGAGCTGGCCAGGGCTGCACCCCTCCATGGGGATGCCAAGGCGGGGGCTGCCCGTGCTTCTCGGCTGTGTCCCTGTCCCTGGCTGAGGCTGAAACCCTACCTGTCCTTCACGCAGGTCGTAGGAGATGAGCCTGACTAGGACGGGCCCAGGGCCTGTGTGGGCCAGTGGGGGTGAGATGGTGACCGTGAGTGTGGGGTCAGCAGTCAGCGGCATCTCAAAGGCTTCGGGTGGCAGGCTGAGCAGGCGGCTTACTCTGACGGTGGCCGATGTCATGTTGGCCAGAGACTGGAGGGAGGGGACAGAAGGGGTGCTGGGGAGGGTCTGCCTGCAGGGGTGCCCTTCACCCCTCCCTCTGATCCGCAGTCTTTCCCCTTGTGTGCCATTCCTGGGCCTGGAGCCCCACAGAGACCTACTGTGGCCTCAGATGGGTCTCTGGGCCTCAGTGTCCCCATCGGTAACAGGCCCTCACCGATAGCACTTCCATCTCGGTGATGTTCCAGAAGGCTTTCCAGAAGTGCACGTCCAGGTTCTGTATGATCCGCTCAAACTCAGCCCCACGCAGCTCGGGGTCGATGGCAAAGCGGCCGCTGGTGAAGAGGGAGCTGGCGGCCACACCTGGGGTTCGGAAGGGGTGTCAGGGAGCCCCAGTGGGTCAGGCTACTTGGGCAGGAGTGGGGAGGAGGGCCAGGAGGGTAGGCTGCGAGTAGAACCCGGCTGGGACTCACTGAGGCCTGTCTCGTTGCGTTTGTAGTGCTCTCCGAAGGACACCAGCCCAATGGAGATGGTCTGCAGGAATGGCCGGATGGCAGGTGTGAACTGTGGAGAGACGCGGCTGCGTCACCCACCGCTCAGGAGAGGGATGGGGACAGGGCAGGAGCGAGGCACAGGGATGTGCAGGGAAGACACGTTCATTGAGTAAATATTTCATGAGCTCCTACTGTGTGCTGGGCATAGCTCTCACCTGGTTCAAGGACCTGATGTTCTCAAACGGAAAACAAATGATCAGCAGACAAGCAAAGCCATGCACAGTATCAAAACAAGGAATGACGAATGGTTTGAGAAAAAAAAAAGGCAGTAAGTGGAGAGGACACGAGCGATGACTAGGGGTCAGGCTACTTAGCGGGTCTCAGAGGAGAGATCTGACTGAAGCGAGGGGAGGGTGTTCCCTGCACAGGGCACAGAGAGCGTGAAGGCTTAAAGGTGAGCTCCTAGGAGACTGAGGCAGGAGAATCGCTTGAGCCAGGGAGGCAGAGGTTGCAGTGAGTGGAGATCACACCACTGCACTCCAGCCTGGGCAACAGAGTGAGACTCCGTCTCAAAAAAAAAAAAGGTGAGCTCATGCTTGGTGCTTGACCTGGGTAGCGACAGCCAGGAGGCCAGTGTGGCTGGAGCAGAGTGAGCAGTGGGGAGAGGGGCAGGCAGTGACACTGGAGAGGCAAAGGGGGCTCATGCAGGTCCTGGGCAGAGGAATTTGGATTTCATTCTCAGTGCAGGGTGGTGCCACTGGTAGGCTGTGAGGTGGGGAGTAGGATGGTGCAGGGACTTCCTGAAAGTCAGAGAGAGGATGGATGGGGAGAGGGGGCAGCTGGAAGACAGGAACAGGGAGATGGCCAGAGACAGCCCCCCAGGCACAGGGACCTGAGGCAGAAAGACAGCCAGAGAGGGTGACTGAGGCCTAGACATGGGGCCAGCCGGCCACCACAGGGGAAGGGGGAGACAGCGTCTGACAGAGCAGACAGGCAGTTAAGGAAAGATGGTGGGGGCTGGGTGCGGTGGCTCATGTCTGTAAACCCAGCACTTTGGGAGCAGACAGGCAGTTAAGGAAAGATGGTGGGGGCCGGGTGCGGTGGCTCATGCCTGTAAACCCAGCACTTTGGGAGGCCTAGGCGGGCGGATCACTTGAGGTCAGGAGTTTGAGACCAGCCTGGCCAATGTGATGAAACCCCATCCCTATTAAACAAAATACAAAAAAAAAAAAAAAACAAACCAAAAAAACACAAGACAATGGGGACACAGGATCAGAGGAAATGGAGCCACAGGAGGCCAAGGCAAGGGACTGGTGCATTCTTGTGTTCACTCTACACTGGCCAAGGTCCTACTGCATGCTAGACACCAGGCTGGTCCAGTGACCAAGACAGGGGAGGCCTCTGCCCTCCCAGAGGCTGACATTTTAGAGGGGAGACTGCCCTGTACCAAAGCAGAGCTGGGCCCTGCCCCTGGCCAGGTGCCCAGTAGGCCAGAGGGCACCTGAATGCCTGGCTATTATGGCTGGGATGCTGGTTTGGGCAGCCCCAGGATCTCTTTCTCATGACTCTAGGGTCACAGCTGGGACACAGGGAGGAGCTGGCTGGCCCAGCTGGGCTGATCAATACTCGTGGGTTCAGCCCTGGTGAGGGGAGGTTTCCAGGAACACCTGGGCTGGGTTGCTGAGAACAGGCTAGCCTGCAGGGAAGCCTGGAGACATGGGGTGGGAGGGGGAGGCTGAGGCGAGGGGAGGCCCAGAGAGGGCCAGAAAGACTACAGGGTCACATGGCTCCAGATCCCTCCCTGAGGGGTCTCAACCTCAAGTGACTTCAGGGGCCAGACAGGTAACAGAGTGAATGTATCTCCTGTGTGTAGAACAACAGAGAGTAGTGGATATCCTGGTGAAAAAGCTCTGCAAGTTGGATTTCTTACTACCCAGCAGATATGACCTAGGGCCCATGAGTTTGAGACCCCTGGTGCAGCTCTGTCTGAGCTCCAGCCAACTTCCCCTTTCTGTACCTGCTGTTTGCTGAGTCCGATAATGCTGACCACTGTGGTTACTTTACCATATTATAGGCCAGGCCAGGGGCCACCAGGTGCCTTCATCGTGGGCCCAGAGGGGCACGGGGCACGGGGCAGGGGGCTCACCTGGAAGCCCAGGCAGCGGCCATAGAAGCATCCCTTATGCAGCGTAACATACTCCCGGAGGAAGTCGGCGGTGAGCCCCTCGTCGCCCTCAAAGAAGAGCACCCCCGGCTGATTGGTAACCAGCAGGCGCTGGGCGTAGTAGACCAGAGCGCGGAGCTGGGTGAGGGCAGCCAGGTAAGCCTCCAGCTCGGCCAGGTTGTGGTTGGTGCGGAAGAAGATGCTGCGGCGGTTGGAGGCCACATAGCGGGATTTGTGCAGGAGGTGTGCCACGCAGCAGCGGGCTGTGTGCACCAGGCTGCGGTACCCATTGGCGGGTGTCTCTGGGTCCAGGTCAAAGAGGTGTGCCACACCCAGCAGGCGGCCCAGGGCCGGCTCCAGCCCCAGTGCCTGCTCCCGCACACCGGCAAAAACGCCTGACAGCCGCTGGGCGGTTTCCCCAGGACCCTGGCTCGAGAAGAAGGCTATGTTGTCCTCCGCCAGAGTCACCAGCGACTGTGTCATTGTGTGCAGGTCCATGTTGTAGATGAGCTTCGAGGCTGTGGGTAGGTGGGGAGGCCTGTTAGGCGGGGTTGGACCAAGCCTTGCTCAGCTGGAGCCCAGGAGTCTGGGCCATAGCTTATCCGCTCCTCCTTCAGACCCCAGCACTGTCTTATTTCAGTTCCAGGAGCCCAGGACCCCAGGTTCCTCCTCCTTTCGACACAAGAGGTCACCCTCTTGTCTCTAGGAATCAGAAGTTTGGGGCCCCAGTTCCCAGTGCCTTTGTCCCTCCTCAGGAGCCAGTAGTTTGGGCCCTCATCTCCTCCTCCCTCAGACTCAGGAGTCCAAGCCCCAGACCCTTCCTCTTCAGGATCCAGGAGCCCCTGCTGTCACCTCTTTGGGACTCAGAAACTTGCTGCCCTGGCCTCCTATCCCTCGGACCCAGGAATCCAGACATTCCCTGAGCCCACATGACTCTGCTTCCCTAACTCATTCATCTCTCCTATGATCCAGGAGGCTGCCAGTCCTTTCTTCCTTCCAGGGACCCAAGAGTCCAGGCACCTGTTTCCATGAACTCTCCTGGGGCCCAAGACTCCTTCTCCTAGATTCCAAGAAGTCTAGACCTCCAGTTGGTCCCCACTCTCAGGACCCATCCCATCTTTCCTTCTTAGGCCCCAAGTGCTACCCACAGGCCCTTCCCCTCCAACAACATTTGGGAGAGTTCAGCCCGAGTCCTCCCATTCCCATCTCTCCGGACCCTGGTCCCCAAGCGCAGCTCTCCCTGAACTCAGGAGTTCACAATTCTAGACTTCACTGATGAGTCATTCCTCATTCTTCAAGTCTGGCTGTGGAAGCCCCTCTAAATCCCAGTTCCCTCCCTGTTTCTCTGAGAGATCCCAAAAACTCAGTCTTGCTTCTCCCCCAGTGGGGTCCCCTGGCCTTCAGCCTTGTCCACGGGTCCTGGGTTGCATGGCCAGCCCTGCTCCCCTGCCTGGAACAGCGATACTCATCGCTGTTATCGACCTTGAGCATATCCGTGCAGGTCCCGGGCTGAGAGCTTTCTGTGTGTTTGCTGCTTTAGCGCGCTAACCCTCTGGGACCCATGTCACCTAGGTTCAAATCTCTATTGTTGCCAGCATCCCCATTTTACAGGAGAGGAAACTGAGGCTCAGGTTTTTTTTTTCTGAGATGGAGTCTCGCTCTGTCGCCCAGGCTGGAGAGCAGTGGCGCGATCTCAGCTCACTGCAAGCTCCGCCTCCCGGGTTCACGCCATTCTCCTGCCTCAACCTCCTGAGTAGCTGGGACTACAGGCGCCCACCACCATGCCCGGCTAATTTTTTGTATTTTTAGTAGAGGCGGGGTTTCACCATGTTAGCCAGGATGGTCTCGATCTCCTGACCTCAGATCTGCCTGCCTCAGCCTCCCAAAGTGCTGGGATTACAGGCATGAGCCACCGCGCCCTGCCGAGGCTCAGGTTTTAAGTGAGGAGGTTAAAGCTGCACTGCAAGTGGCAGAGCTTTTGTAAACCCAGCTCTCTGAGTCCACAGCCACACTTACGTGGGGCTCCCCGCCAGGACTCTGGAAACCACATCTCAAAGTTTGCCCTGGACTACGTCTGATTCACCACACTTCCCAGTCCCCAATGATCTTCCCTCTGAGATCCTTTCCCAGGCATTCAGGCCGTCCTGTTTCTTGGATGCCTTGTCACTCAGGTCCTGAACAAGCTGCCGTTGGTGGAATGCTACCATCTACTTCAGGGACTTCCCTCCCAAAGCCCAGCAGCTTGCCTCTTCCCCTAGAAGAAGGTATTTCCTTTCCCTTCTAGGTCCTGGGGCCTGGCAGCGGCCATTCCTGTCTCTCAGCTGGCTGCACACTCACCCCTCCTAGGCATCTTCCGAGCTCCCCTGGGCTGAGACTGCTGGTCTGTGGCTTGTGCCAGTAGCAGCCTGGGGCTATAAACCCGGAGGCGGGGCTGGCCTGCCCAGGGTGTAGCCGCACAAGCCACCTCCCCCCCTGAAAGATCAGTGAGGACCACGTGCTGTAAACAGAGTAGAGGGCCCAGCTCCCTGCCCTGCCCCCCACCTGCTCGCAGACTCAGCTCAACTGGTAGTCCTGCTACAGGCTCCTCTGCCTTAGAACCCAGGAGTCCACACCCACAGCCCCTCCTCCCTCAGACCCAGGAGTCCACAGCCCCAGCCCCTTCATCCTTTAGGACCCAGGAGTCCCAGCCCCAGTCCTGAACAAACTGTCCCCTCTCACCCAGCCAGGCTGCCCTCTCTCTCCCCAGAGAGGACTCAGGAAGCCAAAGGCCCAGTGATCTCAGCTCCCGCCTCCTAGTCTGGCCCTGGCACAGCCAGCCCCAGCTGTTGGGGGGAGAGAGGAGGTAGCCAGCCCTGCCTGTCCCTCCTGGAAGGACAAAAGCCGATTAAGGGTAGTGCCAGGCTCAGCTAGGGGCCTGAGCTGCCTGCTGGTCCTACTGGGTGGTTGAACATACTGGGTACCCTGGATCTGCCACTTACCCCTCTCAGCCCACCCTGCTGTGATTGGCATCCCCACCTCACACATAGGGAAACAGAGGCTCAGAGAGATGCTTCACCCATGTCATTCACCTGTGTCATTCCACACACTCCTTGTCTGGCCTCAGCTTGTCACCTCAAACAGGTACTCCCCAGTTGCTCCTCCCCATCTAAGATATGCATGCCCCCATTATTTTCTGCCATGATACTTAGTTCTGTTCCATCCTGCCATTTGACACTTTATAATTTGTCTACGTTTGTTCATCTCCCCCAGGACAGGACTAGGTTTTATGGAGCCATGAAACTTATAAGGTACAGGGGCGTGGCCCTTTGGGAAGAAGAAATACAGAATTACAAGTACAAGATTAGGGCCTTGGGCCGGGCGTGGTAGCTCACGCCTGTAATCCCAGCACTTTGGGAGGCCGAGGCGGGCGGATCATGAGGTCAGGAGATCGAGACCATCCTGGCTAACACAGTGAAACCCCGTCTCTACTAGAAATACAAAAAATTAGCCAGGCGTGGTGGCGGCGCCTGTAGTCCCAGCTACTCAGGAGGTTGAGGCAGAAGAATGGCGTGAACCCGGGAGGCGGACCTTGCAGTGAGCCAAGATCGTGCCACTGCACTCCAGCCTGGGTGACAAAGTGAGACTCTGTCTTTAAAAAAAAAAAAAAAAAAAAAAAAGATTGGGCCTTAGAAGGGGCCTGTGTGACTGAGGGGCCCTGAGGCCTCAGGGTCATTTGCTTGGCTGGAGGTGAATCTTCTGTCCCGGACTGTCATCCCCCAGGTGGCCCTGGGGCCCACCATGGGATCTGGCACATAGCAGATGCTCAGTGGATATCTGAAGCAGGAAGGAAGGCATGAAGAGGCAGAGTGAGGGCAGAGGGGCTAGTTAGCTCGGGAGAGGACTGCCCCTTCCCAGGGCTGGCAGATAGATGGATAGACAGAGGCCTCAGGAGTCAGTGTTAGGCTTGCAGCTGTGAAAATGGGATGATGTGGGCTAGGCACGGTGGCTCATGCCTATAATCCCAGCACTTTGGAAGGCCAAGGTGGGTGGATCACAAGGTCAGGAAATTGAGACCATCCTGACCAACATGGTGAAACCCCGTCTCTACTAAAAATACAAAAATTAGTGGTATGGTGGCGCATGCCTGTAGTCCCAGTTATTGAGAGGCTGAGGCAGGAGAATGGCTTGAACCCAGGACGTGAAGGTTGCAGTGAGCCGAGATCATGCCACTGCACTCCAGTCTGGCGATACAGCGAGACTCTGTCAGAAAAGAAAGGAAGAAAGGAGGCCGGGTGCGGTGGCTCACGCCTGTAATTCCAGCACTTTGGGAGGCCGAGGCGGGTGGATCATGAGGTCAGGAGATCGAGACCATCCTGGCTAACACAGTGAAACCCCATCTCTACTAAAAATACAAAAAAGTAGCCGGGCACGGTGGTGGGCACCTGTAGTCCCAGCTACTCAGGAGGCTGAGGCAGGAGAATGGCATGAACCCGGGAGGCGGAGTTTGCAGTGAGCGGAGATCATGCCACTGCACTCTAGCCCGGGCGACAGAGCAAGACTCCGTCTCAAAAATAAAAAAAAAAAAAGGAAAGGACGAAGGAAAGGAAGAAGGAAAGAAGGAAAGAAGGAAAGAAAGAAAGAGAAAATGGGATGATGGCCCAAGCCCTTGCTGGCAACACTGGATAAGTCTGTTTTCCTCATCTGGAAACTGCACTTGGTCATTCTGCTGGCTCAGGATGGGAGACAGGTTTATAAGTGGGGCCATGGCCCATGTGTTCTGCATGCGGTTTGCTTTGTGGGCTCACTCGGCCTTCCTGAGATGGTGTATTGGGTGATTTTTCTCTGTGGCACTTGTCACCGTCTAGCATATTATACAATTTACTACAGGAATACCTTGCTTTACTGTGCCTCGCACGTATTGCATTTTTTACAAATTGAAGGTTTGTGGCAACCCTGTTTCAAACAAGTCTTTTGGCACCATTTTTCTGACAGCAGGAGCTCACTTTGTGTCTCTGTGTCACATTTTGGTAATTTTCACAGTGTTTCACACTTTTTCATTATTATTATATCTGTTATGATGATCTGTGATCAATGATCTCTGGTGTTACTATTGTAATTGGGGGCACCACCAACCATGTTCACGTAAGAGGGCGAACTTTACCGATTAATGTTGTGTGTGTTCTGACTGCTCCACTGACCAGCCATTTCCCCCATCTCTCTTCTCCTTGAGCCTCCATATTCCCTGAGACATACACTATTGAGGCCGGGTGTGGTGGCTCACGCCTGTAATCCCAGCACTTTGGGAGGCTGAGGCAGGTGGATCACTTGAGGTCAGGAGTTTGAGACCAGCCTGGCCAACATGGTGAAACCCCATCTCTACTAAAAATAAAAAATTAGCCAGGTGTGGTGGTGTGTGCCTGTAATCCCAGCTACTCGGGAGGCTGTGGCAGGAGAATCCCTTGAACCTGGGAGGTGGAGGTTGTAGTGAGCCAAGATCACACCATTGTACTCCAGCCTGGGCAACAGAGCGAGACTCTGTCTCAAATAAATGAAATGAAATGAAAAATAAAATATAAAATAAAATAAAATAGAAATCTGGCCAATTAATAACCCTACAATGACCTCGAAGTGTTCAAGTGAAAGAAAAGTCTTGTGTCTGTCACTTTAAATCAAAAGCTAGAAGTGATTAAGCTTAGTAAGGAAGACATGTCCAATGCAGAAACAGGCTAAAAACTAGGCCTCTTCTGCCAGTTAGCCAAGTTGTGAATGCAAAGGAAAAATTCATGAAAGTAATTAAAAGTGCTACTCCAGTGAACACGTGAATGATAAGAAAGTGAACCAGCCTTGGCCAGGCGTGGTGGCTCACGCCTGTAATCCTAGCACTTTGGGAGGCCGAGGTGGGCGGATCACGAGGTCAGGAGATTGAGACCATTCTGGCTAACATGGTGAAACCCCGTCTCTACTAAGAATACAAAAAAATTAGCCAGGTGTGGTGGTGGGCACCTGTAGTCCCAGCTACTAGGGAGGCTGAGGCAGGAGAATGGCGTGAACCTGGGAGGCGGAGCTTGCAGTGAGCCGAGATCACGCCACTGCACTCCAGCCTGGGTGACAGAGTGAGACTCTGTCTACAAAAAAAAAAAAAAAAACCAAAAA
Source organism: Macaca mulatta (assembly GCF_049350105.2). Taxonomy (NCBI): domain Eukaryota; kingdom Metazoa; phylum Chordata; class Mammalia; order Primates; family Cercopithecidae; genus Macaca; species Macaca mulatta. Next base: position 53,473,325 of record NC_133424.1, read on the forward strand.
AAACCCAAAAAAAAAAAAAAACAAACCAGAAAGTGAACCAGCCTTATTGTGGATATGGAGAAAGTTTGAATGGTCTGGATAGAAGGTCAAACCAGCCACATTTCCTTAAGCCAAAGCCTAATCCCGAGCAAAGCCCTGTCCTTCTTCAATTCTATGAAGGGTGAGAGAGGTGAGGAAACTGCAGAAAAAAGGTTGGAAGCTAGCAGAGGTGGATTCATGAGGTTTAAGGAAAGAAGGCATCTCTGTAACATAAAAGCGCAGGGTGACAGCCGGGCACCGTGGCTCACGCCTGTAATCCCAGCACTTTGGGAGGCCGAGGCAGGCAGATCACCTGAGGTCAGGAGTTTGAGACCAGCCTGACCAACATGGAGAAACCCCGTGTCTACTTAAAATACAAAAAATTAGCTGGGCATGGTGGTGGTACATGCCTGTAATCCCAGCTACTTGGGAGGCTGAGGCAGGAGAATCACTTGAACCTGGGAGGCGGAGCTTGCAGTGAGCCAAGATGGTGCCACTGCACTCCAGCCTGAGCAACAAGAGAGAAACTTCATTTCAAAAAAAAAAAAAAAAAATTGCAAGGTGATGTGGCAAGTGCTGCTGGAGGAGCTGCAGCAAGTTATCCAGAAGATCTAGCTAAGATCACTGATGAAGATGGCTGCCTTAAGCAACATATTTTCAGTGTAGATGAAACCACCACGTATTGGAAGAAGATGCCATCTAGGACTTTCATAGCTGGAGGGGAGGTCAGTGCCTGGCTCCAAAGCTTCAAGGCCAGGCTGACCCCCTTATTAGGGGCTAATGCAGCTGGTGACTCAGTTGAAGTCGGTGCTCATTTATCATTCCAGAAATCCTAGGGCCCTCAAGATTACGCCAAATGTACTCTGCCTGTGCTCTTAAATGGAACAAAGCCTAGATGACAGCATGTCTGTTTATAGCATGGTTTACTGAATATTTCAAGCCCACTGTTGAGACGGACTGCACAGAAAAAAACAAAATATTTCTCAATGACAATGCACGTGGTCACCAGAGAGCCCTGGTGGAGCCATACAAGTGGATTAATGTTGTTTTCCTGCCTGCTAACACATCATCTGTTCTGCAGCCCACCGGCCAAGGAATAATTTCAACTTTTAAGTCTTATTATTTGTTATTATTATTTTTTTAATTTTCAGTTTTAGAGATGGATTCCTGCTGTGTCGCCCGGGTTGGCGTGCAGTGGTGCGATCATAGCTCACTGCAGCCTTGAACTTCTGGGCTCAGGTGATCCTCCCACTGTAGCCTCCTGAGTAGCGGGGACTACAGATGGGCACCACCATGCCTGGTTCATTTTTTTTTTTTTCAGGTTTTTAGAGACAGAGTCTTGCGACGTTGCCTAGGTAGCTGGTTTTGAACTCCAGGCCTCAAGAGATCCTCCTGCCTTGGGCTCTTGAGTAGCTGGGATTACAGGTGAGAGCCACTGCACCTGGCTAACTTTTTGTATTTTTTAAGAGATAGGGCTGTGTTGCCTAGGCTGGTCTTGAACATCAGACCTGAAGTGATCCTCCTGCCTCAGCCTCTTGAATAGCTGGGATTATAGGCATGTGCCACCATGCCTAGCTCTAAGTCTTATTAAATAATAAAAACTAGAAATACATTTTAAAATAGAAATACATTTTGTAGGCTGGGTGCGGTAGCTCATACCTGTACTTGCAGCACTTTGGGAGGCGAAGGCAGGAAGATAGCTTGAGACCAGTTTGAGATTAACCTGGGTAACATAGTGAGACCCTCCCCATCTACAAAAAAAAAAAAAATTAAAAAAAGAAATACATTTGATAGCCAGGAATAATGGCAACAAAGGATTTAGACTATGACATAGACTTGGTTGATAAAGCACCAGCAGGCTTTGACAGAACTGCCCCCGTTTTTTTTTTTTTTTTGAGACAAGTTTCACTCTTGTTGCCCAGGCTGGGGTGCAATGGTGCGATCTTGGCTCACTGCAACCTCCGCCTTCCAGGTTCGAGTGATTCTCCTGCCTCAGCCTCCCAAGTATCTGGGACTACAGGCGCCTGCCACCATGCCCAGCTAATTTTAGAATTTTTAGTAGAGACGGGGTTTTACCATGTTGGCCAGGCTGGTCTCAAACTCCTGACCTTGGGTGATTTGCCCACCTCGGCCTCCCAAAGTGCTGGAATAATAGGCGTGAGCCACTGTGCCTGGCCTGACCCCAATTTTGAAAGTTCTACTGTGGCCAAAATGGTATCAAACAGCATCACATGCTACAGAGAACTGTTTTGTGAAAGAGTTAATTGAAGCAGAAAACTTCATTGTTACCTTATTTTAAGAAACTGCCACAGCCACTTTCCACAACCACCACCCTCGTGAGTCAGCAGCCACTACCACTGGGGCAAGACCCTCCACCAGCAAAAAGATGAGGATTTGCTGAAGGCTCAGATGATCATTAGCATAGTATGGGGCCAGCTGTGGTAGCTCATGCTTGTAATCCCGGCACTTTGGGAGGTCAAGGCAGGAGGCTCACTTGAGGCTAGGAGTCAAGACCAGCCTGGGCAACATAGTGAGATTCCGTCTCTACAGAAAAAACAAACAAACAAACAAAATATGTACATGGTATTTTTAGACATATGTTATTGTACACTTAATAGAGTATAGGATAGTGTAAACATAACTTTTCTATGCACTGGGCAACCAACAAATTTGTGTGACTCGCTTTATCAAGTGGTCTGGAACCAAACCCCAAATATCTCTGAGACATGCCTGAATTTATATTGTTTGCTCTCTATCTCCCCCACTAGATTGTAAATTCCCTGAGGGCAGGGACTTTTGCCTGTTTTATTCAGCCCTTAGGCAGTGCCTGGTGCACTGCCATCCCTTGGTAAAGTGGTAGCATCCGTGCTGGTAGGGATCTTTTAAGGTAAGGAGTGGGGGCTGGGCGTGGTGGCTCATGCCTGTAATCCCAGCACTTTGGGAGGCCGAGGCGGGTGGATCACCTGAGGTCGGGAGTTCGAGACCAGCCTGGCCAACATGGAGAAACCCCGTCTCTACTAAAAATACAAAATTAGCCGGGTGTGGTGGCACATGCCTGTAGTCCTAGCTACTCGGGAGGCTGAGGCAGAAGAATTGCTTGAACCCGGGAGACGGAGGTTGCGGTGAGAAGAGATCGCACCATTGCACTCCAGCCTGAGCAACAAGAGTGAAACTCTGTCTCAAAAAAAAAAAAAAAAAAGATAAAAAGATGAGGAGAGGTGACATTTCCGACAAAACAAGTGACTACACAAAGGAGTGGGGAAGGGGCTGGACCCAGGCACTAGGGACTCCAGAGCTCTGCCCTTTGTCCTGTTCCAGGCTGCTCCCTGAGGGCTGGGCTGGGTGGAGCTGGCAGGAAGGGATGTTGAGGCTGCCAGAAACTCGCCAGGAATCCCTGGCAGAGGGCACTGGGGCAGGGGCAGGCCCACTGGGGCCGTGGGTGCAGACTAGGGCAGAGGTAGGGCAGAGGGGATTTGGCTTTGGGGGGTGTCCCACTTACTGGGCACTGGACCTTTCTTTGCCCTAAAGAGCTTCTGGACAGCTGAATCCGACTCCTGGGGACTGAACAGGAATAAGGAGGGCGGTGGGGAAGGAAGTGGGGTGGGGGTGGATGGGGGATGGAGGAAGGGCCAGGTCTGGGGCCTGGGAGGAAGCAAAGGCTTCTGAAGTCGGGAAGCCTAGAATCAGATGCAGGCGGGGACAATGAGTGGCTGAATAAAAGAGCAAACATTGCACCAACAGTCTCTGTGTGCCTGGTGCCTGGTCTCTTTCCGTATGTGTGTGTGTGTGTGTGAATTTAGAAATACGGATCAAATCTAGCTATGTTGCCTAGACTGGTCTCGAACTCCTGCGCTCAAGCAATCCTCCTACCTCGGTCCCCCAAAGTGCTGGGATTTCTTTTCTTGTGGGTTTTTTTTTTTTTTCATTCTCAAGGGAGGTGATGAGATTTCTTTATGTGTTGTATGCGAAGGACTCATGTCACCTGCCCCACAACCCATGAGGGAGGGACCATTATCATCCCTTTTGGCAGATGACAAAACTGAGGTACAGAAAGGTGACGTGACCACCTGGGGTCACACGGCCAGCAGGGGGCAGCTCCAGGGCAGCGCTGCTGATCTCTGCTGTTTCTGTGTGCTGCTCCCTCTGTCTGTGCTTCAAAGTATATGCTTTCTGGTCAGGTGTGAGGGTGTCTGGGGTTCACGTGTACATATGCACCTCTGCAGGTATGTGTCATGGCTAGCGTGTCCTGGCCTGTGTCCGTCGGCACTGGTACGTTTGAAGGTATGAATGTTCGTATGCAAGTGTCATGGCCTATGTGTGTTTCTTAGCCTGTGAATGTATCTGTGTCTCTGTTTCTTTTGGCCTGTGAGCTTGTGTGGGCGTATTTGTTTATGTATAAACGGATATACATGCTTGTGCATGTCTTGGTCTCTGCGTGTGTGTTGAGAACAACCCTCTCCCCATTTGCCTAAGCTGGAACCCAGGATGTCATCCTGGCCACCTCCCCGCACACCATCTCCCATGTAATCCATCCCCTAGTCCTGCCCACTCTGCCTACCAAAGGCCTCTGGAACCTGGCCCTTCTCCCCACCTCCACTGCCTCCTCCCTGGTGCAGGCTGTAGCATCATTATCTGGGTGACTGTGACAGCTCTTTATATATTTCTGATTTTGTTCTCTTTGTTGTCTGCATAGCAGCCACAGGATCCTTCTAAAACATAAATCTGTTCACATACTTCCAACCCTTCACCCTCTCCTTTGCTTTCAGGATAAAGCCCCCAATCCTGGACATGGCCTCCCAAGCCAGGTACCATCCTCCTCTCTCTCTCTCTTTTTTTTTTTTTGAGATGGAGTCTTGCTTAGTCGCCCAGGCTGGAGTGCGGTGGCGCGATCTCGGCTCACTGCAAGCTCCGCCTCCTGGGTTCACGCCATTCTCCTGCCTCAGCCTCCCGAGTAGCTGGGACTACAGGTGCCCGCCACTGTGCCCGGCTAATTTTTTGTATTTTTAGTAGAGACGGAGTTTCACCATGTTAGCCAGGATGGTCTCGATCTCCTGACCTCGTGATCCGCCCGTCTCAGCCTCCCAAAGTGCTGGGATTACAGGCGTGAGCCACCGTGCCCGGCCTCTCTCTCTCTTTTTGAGACAAAGTCTCATTGTTGCCCAGGCTGGAGTACAGTGGTGCCATCACAGCTCACTGCAGCCTCAACCTCCTGGGCTCAACTGATCCTCCCACCTCAGCCTCCCAAGTAGCTGGGACTACAGGTACACCCGACAATGCCTGGCTAATGTTTGTATTTTTGCTAGAGATGGGGTCTTGCAGGCCGGGCATGGTGGCTCAAGCCTGTAATCCCAGCACTTTGTGAGGCCGAGACAGGTGGATCACGAGGTCATGAGATCAAGAACATCCTGGCTAACACGGTGAAACCCCGTCTCTACTAAAAAATACAAAAAACTAGCTGGGCGAGGTGGCGGGCGCCTGTAGTCCCAGCTACTTGGGAGGCTGAGGCAGGAGAATGGTGGGAACCCGGGAGGCGGAGCTTGCAGTGAGCCGAGATCGTGCCACTGCACTCCAGCCTGGGCGACAGAGCGAGACTCTGTCTCAAAAAAAAAAAAAAAGAGGTGGGGTCTTGCTATGTTGCCCATGCTGGCCTCAAACTACTGGACTCAAGGGGTCCTCCCACCTTGGCCTCCCAAAGTGCCAGGATTACAGGTGTGAGCCACTGTACCCAGCTACCATCCTCCTCTCTTAACCTGCCTGAGCTGTTTCCTCTTCCTCTTCCTCCTGGCCCTGGCTGAGCTCCCTCTGTACTGTAACTCAATGCTTCCTCAAGCCTCAGGTCTTTCTCTATCCTGTCCACTCTGTTCCCCTGCCTGCCCCCTGCACACTTAACGCCTGTCCATCCTTGGGTCCAATATTGCCTCCTTGGGAAGCCTCCCAATTCTATCTTCCCAGGGTGTTTTTCTCTGTTGTATTTATGACAGTTTACAATCATAGTCTTATCTGAGTAACATCTGTGTCCCCAGCTCAACTGTGAAGCTGTTCTTCTTGCTACCGAGAGCCCAGGCCTAGCACAGCTCAGTGTTCAATGAATGTCTGCTGAACGAATTTGTGTGACTGGAACCTCTTGGGCCCAGAATCAAATTTGGGCCCACAGCAGTTGTGGGCCCACAAACTCCCTGCCTGGAGGAGGCTGGGGCAGCCATCTCTTTGCCCTCACTGGCCAAGTAAGGAAGCCTAGGCGGCCTTGGTCCCTCAGAGCCCCAGTGTCATCATCTGGGAAATGGGGTGATCATAAGGACACTAGCCTCATCCAGTTACTGGCAAGATGAAACTGATGACGAGGATTGCTCCAGCCAGCCCAGATGCCCTTGAGGCAGGAGTGAGGTCTGATTAATTTATCTAAAGCCTGGCACGAGGGCGGGGCCTTAGGAAATAATGACAGGCAAATCTTAGAGTTTGCAGGAATGAGCCTTTGTGAATGGCTCATTTTGCAGGGAGCCCTGCCCAACTGGATTCTGACTCCTCATGACAACCCCAAGGGAAGCATGAGTATTATGATCTCTGTTACAGTTCACACATTCCTTCACTTATTAATCCAATAAATATTTGAGTGCCTATTTGCCTGGCATACCAAGCTCTGGAAGTACAGGGTAAACAAGGCAGATACAGTCCTGCTTTTAGGATGTTCACTGTCTAGTGAGGACTAACAGTAACAATAACCTTCAGTTCTCCTGAGGGTTTGCTGTGTGCCTGTGCCAAATGCTCTACACTCACTCTAACCTCACAAAAGGAGGTACTCCTATCATCATACCCATTTTAGAGCTCAGAAAGCTGAGGCAGGGAAAGAGGGAGTCTCCTGCCCAGCACATCACAGCTCCCAGCCTGAGGAACCAGATCTCCAACGCCCACGTTTCTTAACTACAGTCTGTACTGCCTCTGGGTATGCTATGCTGGTGTGAGGCTCAGTGTCTTGCTGTGACAGCGAGTGCCCTTGGGCTTCAGTCTGTCTGCCCTCTGAGCCTGTCTGAGCCTGCGTGTGTCTGGAGCCAACTCCAGGTCTATTCTGGGCTAATGATGTGTTCTATGGCAGGGGAAGCAATGAGTTTGGGGTCCCGGGGGCTGAGGGGTGGTGTTAGTTTCCTTCCTGCATGGGAACTTCCCACAGGTCCCCATGCTGATTGATAACTGCTTCTAACTGAGGACCTGCCCCTGCCTGAGGCTTGCAGCATTTCTGTTGGTCTGTCAGCCTTTGTTCTGCCTTTTGAGACCTGAAAATAATGTGACACCCTAGAGAAATCAGGCCTTCCCTTTTCCTGAGGCAGGTGTGCAGGTCTGCAGGTCTGAAGCCAAGCCAGGGCCATTTGTCCTGGAAAGGGTAGGGGCCAGGGGTAGGCCACAGTGGAGCTGGCTGAAGCAGGTGGGCTGACAATGAATGGTTGGATGGATGGACTGACTTGCCGAGTGGGAGGCCGGGACTGCGATGAGCTTTACTGGCCTCGCTGCACTCTCCACTATGGGTACCCCTTCCTCCTACCTCTCCTTGACTCACCCCTAGACTTCCTCTTGGAGTAACACCTGCTAACTTCCTTCCCCCTTATCCTCTCAAGAGCGCTGGAGCCCTGAACATCGGCGCTTTTGAACCATTCCCCAGGTGGAAAAACACTGAGGGCAGCCGTTGCCCTTGGTCACACAGCGAATACGGAATCCGAGCGGGAACCTGGGTCCACGAGGCTCGCATTCCGGACTCTGCTCCCAAGCCGATCCGGGCGTCAGCTAGTCCCTGTGCCAGGGTGGGCCTCTCGGCTCTCACATCACCCCCTTCTCACAGTGGATCATCCCGTTTTCCCCGCAAGCGGCAATGGGCCAGTCCGTAGACCCCCCCACTCCTCGTGGCAGTGGGCCAGTCCACGCTGTCCCCACTCCCCCGCAGGATGTACGAGGTTCCTTCCGGGCTGCTCCAGGTCTCCGCGCGCTCACCTTTGGCCTTGCCTTTTCGCCACCGCCGGCGACCGCGGCTCCTCGAGACCTCTTTGGCATTCTTCGAGGCCGGGGCCATAGCGGCCTCGGCGGGTTCCATTCCCCCGGCCGACTCCATCAATTCCCCGCGGTCCTCGCGCGGGGGCCAATTCCAGCCGCGAGGCCCTGCCCAGGGGGCCAATCCTCGCTACACACTACCGTCGGGCCCCCCTATTACCCAATCCCGAGCTTGCTATTCTCTGGGTCCTGCTCCCTAGCCAATCCTGGTCTCCCTCCGCTGCCGTGCTCCGCCCCCAACCGCCAGAATTTAAGATCTGGCTCCGCCCCCCTATCGCGCATTAAAGGGCTCGCGGCCAACAAAAAGGCAGCCCTGGAGGCGGCGAAAAGCGTCCTTCGGGCAGGACTAGTGCGGAGCCCCGCGGGGAGCACCCCAGTAGGGAAGTCCCAATCTTCCCACGTGCTGGGAAGCCTCCCATGTGCTGGCTCAGTCTCGCCATCCCACTCACCTTCCCAGGGAGGGATCCCCTAGAACGCGGCCCGGCCCGCCTTTTGAAGGGGTAAAAGTGGGGCGCCTCTGGGCCTCCGCCTGGGGTGGGGGCGGGCCAGGTCCTCTGCCAAGTCAAAGAGGAGGCGGGGCGCCAGCGCTGGAGGCGTGGCTGTGCCTGAGAGCCGTTGGAGGAGGGAGCCCCGCCTTCCCTCTCCCGGCCCCTAGTTCTCCTATTGCGCTTTTCCTGGGGGATCTTTCTCCCTCTGTCTCAGCCCCCCAATCCCTGCTTCCGAGAATGGGGGTGGTGGGTGGTGGTGGCGAGGACGCTCGGCGCCTGCGCACTAGCTTCACGCCGCTGGCCGGCCCAAGAGCGGAGGTAGAGGGAACGACGCATGCCTGAGAAAAGGCGGGAAACATAGGAGGCTCGAGGCTTGCGCACACGCACACAGCTAACTGCTTCTGGACCGCCTGAGAGGCGGCCTCACCCGCCGTGGCGGTGTGGGGCGGGCATCCCTTGAGACTGTGTTCTGGATGCCTGGAGAAACAGCTTTCCATCCTCAGCACTGGGGAGAGCAGACCTCGATCCCTGTCTTTGCCTGCTGCCCCTCCTCCTTCCCTCTCAAAGCATACCCACCAGCCCCGGCTCTGAGAAACGCGTTATCCTCTTATCAGCTCTGGGAGAGACAGGACGGACTGGCTTCTGGGCGGTGGGGCCGCCATTGCCTGCCCTCTGGACCAGGGCCTCACACATGCCCTCAACTTCAGGATTAGGGCTGCGTTGCTTTTTCCCCCCACGACAGGGGACTTCAACAAGTAACCTCCAGTTCCAGAGATAAAACTTGCATTCCTCCCTTCTCCATAGCAGGGGTTTTGAGCCTAGAGAAGGAAGATCCGAGCTTCCTGGGGCTCCTATGAAGCAGGCAGGGGGCAGCACTGGGCCCCGGGAAGAGGCAGAGAAGGCGAGAGAGCGCCTGCAGCGAGCCCAGAGCCTTGGGCCCGTTATCCTCTGATGCTGCTCCCCCAACTTTCCTGCCGTCAGCCCCTGACCTTGCCTGAGACCTTGGCGGCTCCCGCACCTCCTCCCAGCTCCTCCTTGCTGAGAACACAACCCGCAAGGCCATTCCGCCTGGCTGGACTGAGTCCCCTATGGGGGCAACCTGGCAGGAAGCAGGTGTCTTCCTGGCAGCAGAGGACAGACCTGGTAAACTGAGAGACTGTTGATGCCCCGATGTTCTGCCTAGCCTGCATGGAAACTCCAGAAGGGTAAGGTCCCATCTGGCATTGTATTGCTGGGACTTATGCCTGTGTCTGCCCCAGAGCTGGTGCTTGGTCAGTTTCTGTGGATGGATGAATGAATACTGGCAAGAGGGCCACTTTCCTCGTCTCCTGGTCCCTAGCCCAGAGTGCCTTCCCACTCTGGGATTTGATTTTCCCCAGATCCTCTGTAGGGAGGGAGCCTGGTCCAGGGGAGAAAGACCCCGGCTTCAAATACTGACTTTGCCACTTCCTAACTGCATGGCCCTGTGCAAGAACCCTTACTTCTTTATTTTTCTGCCTCAGTGTCCTCATTTATAAAATGAGGATGTTGGCCAGTTGCTCGGTGGCTCATGCCTGTAATCTCAGCACTTTGGGAGGCCGAGGTGGGAGGCTTGCTTGGGGCCAGGAGTTCGAGACCAGCCTGGGCAACAGAGCGAGCCCACGTCTCTAGAAATGTAAAAATTAGCTGGGTATGGTGGTGCACCTGTAGTCCCAGCTACTCGGGAGGCTGAGGTAGGAGGATCGCTTGAGCCCAGGAGTTTGAGGCTGCAGTGAGCCGTGATCATGCCACTGCACTCCAGCCTGGGCGACAGAGTGAGACTTCGTTTTTTCTTTTTTTGAGATGGAGTCTTACTCTGTCGCCCAGACTGCAGTGCAGTGGCGCGATCTCGGCTCATTGCAACCTCCACCTCCCGGGTTCAAGCGATTCTCTGCCTCATCCTCCTGAGTAGCTGGGATTACAGGCACCCGCCACCATGCCTGGCTAATTTTTGTATTTTTAGTAGAGATGGTGTTTCACCATCTTGGCTAGAATGATCTTGAACTCTTGGCCTCAAGCAATCCACCTGCCTTGGCCTCCCAAAGTGCTGGGATTACAGGCGTGAGCCACTGTGCCCGGCTTTTTTTTTGTTTGTTTAATAATGGGAATGTTGATCTTTATCTCAGGATTGTTGAAGGCTAACCAGAGCTAACCTGATACACCATAAGTTTTTAGTATTTCTTAAGTAAATGAATGACTGTCCCTGAGAGGCTTCAATTCCTCCAGGTTCAAACTCACCTGTATCCTGGTAGTGTCTGTGATTCTGGGCACTGGTTTTCTTATGTGGCGACGTCCCACCATATCCTGACATCACTTTATAACCAGATTTTCTTTTGAAGGGTAGCTTCACTCCCTGGGCCACCATTCCACCCATCGTGGCTAGAGACTCTGTGTCTGAAGATGATCCCACCTCTGATTCTGACTCAGAATCTGTGACCCACTCAGAAAGTGCCTTCCACTCTAGGGCTGATCGCTGTATGGATAGTTCCTGCAGTTTTGTTAGAAATCCCAGCTCTATCAAAGATCCCTGCTTGGATTTGGCTCCCTGGACTGGAGTTGTTTGCTGGTCTGACTGTTCAGGTGTCTCTTGGGATGTAGATTCAGTCGGGTCTGATGGCTCCCTTTTGGCTCCAGGTTTAGCCTGGGCCTCAGGTGTTGATTCCGCTTCTTGTTGAACTGGAGGTGGCTCTCCTGGCCCAGACCCTGGCTGGGCTACATGTCTTTCTCTCAATGCTGGCTCCTGTTGAGTTGTAGATTCTTTTCCTAGCCCAGGTCCCTGCTGGGAGGCAGGTTCCTGTTGAGTGAGGGGCACCCTTTTGATGTGAGGTGATTGCTGTGGTGCAGGCTTCTGTGGGGCAAGAAATTCCTCTTGTGAAGCAGATTTTTGTTGGGCTCTAGGATCCTTCTGGGATTCAGCATCATGTTGTGCAGGGGTCTCCTGCTGGGTGAGGGGTCTTTGCCTTGAATCAGGCTCCTGTTGGGTCTTCGATTCTGGCTGGGCTATGGGTGTCTTTTCTGGCTCTGGCGTGGTTATAGGCCTCTGGTGTGGCTCAGGTTGCCAGTCTGGCCTAGATGCTGACTTAGAACCTGGCTCCATTGTTACTTCCCTCACGGGAGATATTGATCTTCCAGGTTTCATCCTTCTGGGCTCCCACCCAGCCTTCTCTCTTCACAGATATCTCATTGATTCCTCATGATGGCACGTTCCCTTGGGTTTCACTCCATCCTGGCATCATTGGTCTTCCTTTTTAAGGCAGCTGGCAGTGGGCCGATCACAGCTGGCCCCCACTAAGTAGTGAACTCTGTGCCTCTTTCTTTGGTGGGAGGATTAGGAATAGGAGGAGGCTATGTGCCCAGCACTCTCTTACAAGAAGGGAGGGGCTTGCTCTCTTGTGTCATAAATAGGGCCCCAGGGCCCCACCCCACCCACCACTCAGTTAAAATGTTTCTTCTCATAAGGCAAGCATCCCAGTTTAGGCTTCTGTGTCATCTGGGATGATAGAAGCCAGATGCTGGATAAGTGTTCCTTTTTCCTCTCTCATTCTGATGTTTGAGGAAAGCGTCATTCAGGGGGCAGTCTCTGTAGTTGTTGTAATAATTATTTCCTTCTTTGTTCCTTCCTACAAATGGTTGCCAGATTATTTATTTATTTATTTATTTATTTATTTATTTATTTATTGAGACAGAGTCTTGCTCTGTTCCCCAGGCTGGAGTGCAGTTGTGCTATTTTGGCTCACTGAAACCTCCACCTCCTGGGCTCAAGTGACTCTCCTGCCTCAGCCTCCCAAGTAGCTGGGACTACAGGCACGCACCGCCACGCCTGGCTAATTTTTGTATTTTTAGTAGAGATGGGGTTTTGCCATGTTGGCCAGGCTGGTCTTGAACTCCTGACCTTAAGTGATCCGCCTGCCACCCTCCCGCCCCAGGCCTCCCAAAGTACTAGGATTACAGGTGTGAACCATCACGCCCAGCCAGGTTGGCAGTTTAATTTCCTTATATTGTCACTCTGATCATTTAACTCCCATGCTAAAAACTAATGTCATGCCCTCCCATCTTTATAGCTTGAGGCCCTTCTGAATGACATTTGAGATACTCCATGCCATCTCTCTAGCCCTGAACTATGATCCTGTACTAGATTGGAAACTCAAAGACAGTGACCACTGATGATGATAACTGATAACGATGGTGGTAATGGTGATGATAGTAGTTATAAATACCAAAGGCTGCCTAAGTGCTAAGAAACTGTGCTAATTTTTTTTTTAAACCTATATTATCTTTAGTAAGACCATGTCCGGTTCATTGGTATACTTTTTTTTTTTTTTTTTTTTTTTGTCCTACCTAGCTCTTACCTCAGAAAGATTTGTTGAATGAGTGAAAGATGAACAAGTAGGCCAATGGAGACAGAGTGAGGGTCTTGGTGGGGAGAATTATGTGTAGAATCTGCATTCAGTCTGCAGTGAATAGAGTAAAATGGGTCATTTGGATGTGAATTGGCAGACCCCATTTGAAAGAAACAATTTTGATCTGTTACATTTAAAAATATTTATTGACTTCTGTTTGCTACTTTCCTGATTGTATTTAGGTTAAATGACACCAGCTAGGAAGCTACAGTTTCCTGGAATCTTTCAGATAATTAAGCCTAAGCCTGGGTAAGGGGAGGGCACAGGATAAGACTGACAAGAGAAGAAGGTACTAGAGAGAGCAACAACCAAAATGATCTTGAGAAACATGCTTTTTGAGAGTACTGGAATGATTTAGGGGTGGGTACAGTGGAAGAGTGAGGTGGGAGAAGAAGAGTGTCTGGTAGATGTGCTCACTGTCTTCTTGACTGAGAATATTTAATAGGAAGAGTGGGAGCTCAGAGCTCCTACAAAGGCAGAACAAAGCTTCTTAGCTGACATTGTTTGAGAAATTGCTGGCAGGCTCTGGAATGCTTGTTTGGCTTTCTGTGGTGCTTTTGGTGTCCTAGGGTGCAAATAAAGGGGAGAGGCTAGTGTTAAAAACATTTTTAACATTTCTTTCTTTTTATTTTTTATTTTGGAGACGGAGTCTTGCTCTATCGCCCAGGCTGGATGGAGTGCAGTGGCACGATCTCTGCTCATTGCAACCTCTGCCTCCCAGGTTCAAGTGATTCTCCTGCCTCAGCCTCCCGAGTAGCTGGGATTACAGGTGCCTGCCACCATGGCTGGCTAATTTTTGTATTTTTAATAGAGACAGGAATTTACCATGTTGGCCAGGCTGGTCTGGAACTCCTGACCTCAGGTGATCCACCCTCCTCGGCCCCCCAAAATGCTAGGATTACAGGCGTGAGCCACCGTGCCTGGCCTTAACATTTAATTTTTTTTTTGTGATGGAGTCTCGCTCAGTCACCCAGGCTGGAATGCAGTGGTTTGATCTTGGCTCACTGTAACCACTGTCTCCTAGATTCAAGCGATTCTCCTGTCTCAGCCTTCCGAGTAACTGGAATTATAGGCACCCACCATCATGCCTGGCTCATTTTTCTATTTTAGTAGAGACGGGGTTTCACCATGTTGGCCACACTGGTCTTGAACTCCTGACCTCAGGTGATCCGCCCACTTTGGCCTCCCAAAATATTAGGATTACAGGCGTGAGCCACTGTGCCCAGGCAACATCTAATTTTTATGAGAGTTTTAAAGATTATAAAAATAAGACTCATCCAGTGGAAAAACATTTTTAAATCCCCACCCTAGCCTCTACAACACATTTTCCAGGGCTAGCCACTGTTAATAGTTTGCTACATATTTTTCCATACCTTCTGGTATATAAATACAATGGTTTATTTTAAAAACAAAAATGAGATTATACTATACGTATTGCCTTAGTCTGACCTTTAAGAAATCTGGCCGGGCATGGTGGCTTGCGCCTGTAATCCTAGCACTTCGGGAGGTCGAAGTGGGCAGATAGCTTGAGCCTAGGAGTTCAAAACCAGGCTAGAGTGCACTGGCGTGATCTCAGCTCCCTGCAACCTCCGCCTCCCGGATTCAAGCAATTCTCATGCTTCATACTCCCGAGCAGCTGGGATTACAGGCGTGCACCACTATGCCCAGGTAATTTTTATATTTTTAGTAGAGACAGGGTTTCACCATGTTGGCCAGGCTGGTCTTGAACTCCTGGCCTCAAGCAATCCACCTGCCTCGGCCTTCCAAAGTGCTGGGGTTACAGGCGTGAGCCACTGTGACTGGCTGCCAATATACTTTTTAATATGACACTTAAAAACTGGTAGACTAAACTGGGTATGATGGTGTGTACCTCTAACCCCAGATCCTTGGGAGGCTGAGGTGGGAGGATCACTTGAGCCCAGGAGTTTGAGACCAACCTGAGCAACAGAGCAAGACCCCCACTCAAAAAACAGAACAAAACAACAAACACAAAACTGCTAGACTAGGGAGGAGTCAAATTCTGTTTGATACTGACACTGGTGTAATCTTCAGAGATTAATTACCAGGTCTCCAACAGCCCCATCTACCCCCACTTTGGTAAAAGTGAGGTTTTAAAATCTAAGAATTTGGTTAAACCTTTCCAGTATCAGGAGAATTGTATCCTGCTTTTCCTGCTCTTCCTATTTCCTGACAAGTTGACATTGAGTAGAAAGGGCTGAGTTGTGTGCTTATCCTGGTCTTAATTTCACCTCTTTTTTCTATTCTCAACCGTGCTTCATCCCTAGTGATTCCACGGAGTGACTGTGGTATAAGGAAAATCATCCTCTGAAAACTTACTTGTTTTCTTCACATTGCCCTTGAAATGATCACAGGGACACTGCTTCTTTGGCAGCCCAGAAACTGTCATGACTTTTCTTCTCGGGGCTCTCAGGAACCAATCTGAAACAACAGCACTGCTGCTTAGATGGGAGAGTTAATACATACGATAGGAGGGAGTAGGACGAAGCTTTAATCGCCATCTTCTGTGCCTTGAATTTCTACTGCAATGGGGTAGGAAAAGGGGTCAACACAGAACAGTGTCCATCCGGCTATTTGAATGCTTGTATTTCTGAGTTGTTTTTCCTGACCTGTTTGGGCAAGGGTTTGGTGGCAGGTTTGGAGGGTGCATCAGAATATCATTACTCCAAAGAATGAGGAGTAAGGCTTGGGTGTCTGCTTTCCAGTGGCTGCTTTCCCTTGGGGAAGCCATTTTGTCTCTCTGCTTTCAGTCTTACCTATAAGTAAAATAAGGCTGAGAATAGGATTCAGGAAGCTTTTGGAAGGCCAGGAAAAAATAAAAAGCCTTTTGGGCGGTAGCCCTGCGTTCTTTAGGAAAAGGATAAGGGGCAGGGGGCAGCCTGACATTGGCTGGCTTTCCCCCTAGACCTTGGAGAAGTCCAGTTTTTGCCTGAGAGTCAGGAAGAAAGCGGGCACGGGTGCTGCATGTGGCAGGTTGTGGAGAGGGGAATGGGTGAGGTCAGCTGAGATAACATCTGCATTGGTCTCAGAGGGGCCCAAGGGAGAGAGCTGGGGTCATGGTGATGCCATCGCTGTTGTTGATGCTGAGTTACTGACCTTTGCACTCACATTCTTGGCCGCCTTCCTGGAGCCACTTCCTAGAAGCCTGGCCTTGGTCCCTATGGCCTCTGGCGACCCCTGTCGGAAGGAAACAGGTCACATCCAGACACTGGAAAGGGAACAGAAATGATCCTCCCAGCATTGTGCTACCTAGGTCAGCACAGTTCCATTTTTCCATTTTTACTTCAAGAATCTAGGTTACTTTAAGAGACGAATATTTTATTTTTATTTATATTTTTGAGATGGGGTCTTGGTACGTTACCTAGGCTGGTCTTGAACTCTTGGGCTCCAGTGATCCTCCTGCCTTGGCCTCCCAAAGTGCTAGGATTATAGGCATGAGCTACTGTGCCCAGCTGAGGGGTATTTTAATCAATGAGGAATTGAGGTTTAAAATCCGGCCTATACGTAACCATATTAAAAAATTTCATGATTAAACAACATCTGGCCTAGGGAAAAGCGTAGCTGAAGGTAGGTGGAGAAAGAATGGCTTCTAGATGGAAGAGAGGATAAAAGGTAGGGCTTTGTCAAAGCCTCCCGACCTCTCCCCATACCTCACACTAAAATCCTCATGACTTAAAAGAGTGAGAGCAAGGAGGAGATTATTCCATAAACCAAGATTTTCCCTTGACCTCCAAGTTGCTGGGTTTGTTTGTTTGTGTTTGTTTGTTTTTTGAGACAGGATCTCACTCTGTCATCCAGACTGGAGTGTAGTGGTGCAGTCACGGCTGCAGCCTCGACCTCCTGGATTTGGTTGGTCCTCCCATCTCAACCTCCTCGGTAACTGAGGCTTCAGGCATGCACCACCACTCCTGGCTAGTTTTTGTATTTTTTGTAAAGATAGGGTTTCGCTACGTTGCGCAGGTTGGTCTGGAGCTCCTGGGTGTAAGCGATCTGCCCGTCTTGGCCTCCCAAAGTGCTGTGATTATAGGCATGAGCCATCACACCCACCCCAAGTAGCTGTATTTGAATCCAGAGTCCCAGTTCAGCTATCAAATGATGGTATTTACCTTTGTTCCTCTGGAACAAATACATTCTTCTTTTGGCCTCTATCCGAGCCTGTTTTTATCTTCTGATTCTATCTTATCTCCATTTTTTGATACTTAAAATATTCCTATGACAGGCCGGGCTCGGTGGCTCACGCCTGGAATCCCAGCGCTTTGGGAGGCCGAGGCAGGTGGAACATGAGGTCAGGAGATCAAGACCATCCTGGCTAACACGGTGAAACCCCCTCTCTACTAAAAATACAAAAAATTAGCCAGGTGTGGTGGCGGGCGCCTGTAGACCCAGCTGCTCAGGAGGCTGAGGCAGGAGAATCTCTTGAACCCAGGAGGCAGAAGTTGCAGTGAGCTAAGATTGCACCACTGTACTCCAGCCTGGGTGACAAAGCAAGAGTCCATCTCAAAAAAAAAAAAAAAAAAAAAAAAAAAATTCCTATGACAATCAAGGATGATGGTTTATAGACTTGAGATTCTCAAGTAAGAACTTGGCTCAGATGACACCTCCTTTATGGTGGTTTCTGATACTTCCTGTCAGAATGAATTATGCCTTCATGCGGTTCCTATTGTATTTGAATGCAGTTCTGTTATTGCACTGTAATGTTGTTGTTTGAAATCTTTTATGCACTGAATTGTGTCTCCTGAAATTCACATATGGTTGAATCCATAACCCCCAGTACCTCAGAATGCCTGTATTTGGAGATAGGGCCTTAAAAAAGGTGATTAAATCGGGCTGTTATGGTGGGCCCTACTCCAGTCTGGCTGGTGTCCTTATAATAAAAGGAGATTTGGGCCGGGCGCGGTGGCTCACGCCTGTCATCTCAGCACTTTGGGAGGCTGAGGCGGGTGGATCACAAGGTCAGGAGTTCAAGACCAGCCTGGCCAACATAGTGAAACCCTGTCTTTACTAAAAATACAAAAATTAGCTGGGCATGGTGGCATGCGTCTGTAGTCCCAGCTACTCGGGAGGCTGAGGCAGGAGAATTGCTTGAACCCGGGAAGTGGAGGTTGTAGTGAACTGAGATTGCATCAACGGACTGCAGCTTGGGCCACAAGGTAAGACTTCGTCTCAAAAAAAAAAAAAAAAAAAGGCCCTTATGAATGGGACATAGGCCAGGTGTGGTGGCTCTCACCTGTAATCCCAGTGCTTTGGGAGGCTGAGGCAAGGGGATTGCTTGAGGGCAGTAGTTCAAGACAGCCTAGGTAATATAGCGAGGCCTTGTCTCTACAAAAAAAAAAATATATATATATATATATATATTTTTTTTTTTTTTTTAAAAGTAAGGTATCCTAGGCTGGGCATGGTGGCTCATCCCTGTAATCCCAGCACTTTGGGAGGCTGAGGCTGGCGGATCATTTGAGGTCCGGAGTGCAAGACCAGCTTAGCCAACATGGTGAAACCCTGTCTCTACTGAAAATACAAAAATTAGCTGGGTGTGATGGCGCATGCCACCTGTAATCCCAGCTACTGGGGAGGCTGAGGCAGGAGAATTGCTTGAACCCGGGAGGCAGAGGTTGCAGTGAGTCAAGATCATGCCATTGCACTCCAGCCTGGGCAACAGAGTGAGACTCCGTCGCAAAAAAAAAAAAAAAGTAGGAGGGATCCTATAGAGCTCTTTCATTCTCTTTCCACCTCTTGAAGATAAGAGGAGAAGTCCGCTGTCTGCAGCCTGGAAGAGGACCCTTGCCAGAACTCAGCTGTGCTGGCACCCTGATTTCATAGATCCAGCCTGCAGAACTGTGAGGAATAAATTTCTCTTATTTATGCCACCCAGTCTGTGGTATTGTGTTAATGCAGTCCTAGCAAACTAACATAAAATCTTTCTCCTTCACTAGACTCTGAACCATTGGCTCAATAGTCATTCAGCTACGTGGTTCCTGACACATGGTAGGCATTTGGTAAATGTTTGTTCAATACGTGGATGGATATGTTGTTTGGAGGGGACCCTTAGAGATCATATGGCTCAATTCAGGCCTCCTACTTCCCAGACTTCTGCCACACAGATGGAGGGGGTTGCGTCATTTCCCCAAGGGCTGCTTTTCCAGTGTTCTCATGTGCTGTTTTGAGTGTTATCAAAGTACTTTAACCTGGCATAGCCCCTGCCATGTAAACTTTTCTAACATTTTTACTCTTGCCTGACCTCTACTCCTAGTTCCAGAGAAAAACCACAGAATTTTAGGCCCTGAAGGAAATCCCAGAGATTATTTAATCGAATTCCTTAATTCTGAAGTTTTTTTTTCAGTCTAAATGTAATTTAACCTTTGGAGAAAATTTTGAAAGTACAAACAGAGAAATTACTATTCTTACAAACTGTTGGTATTTTGGCATATTTGTTACCTGCATATGCTTTTTTTTTTTTTTTTTTTTTTTTGAGACGGAGTCTCGCTCTGTCGCCCAGGCTGGAGTGCAGTGGCGCGATCTCGGCTCACTGCAAGCTCCGCCTCCCGGGTTCACGCCATTCTCCTGCCTCAGCCTCCCGAGTAGCTGGGACTACAGGCGCCCACAACCGCACCCGGCTAATTTTTTGTATTTTTAGTAGAGACCGGGTTTCACCGTGGTCTCGATCTCCTGACCTTGTGATCCGCCCGCCTCGGCCTCCCAAAGTGCTGGGATTACAGGCGTGAGCCACCGCGCCCGGCCTGCATATGCTTTTTATACAATGTAGTGATAACCATAGAATGTAAACACATTCTCTTTTTCCATTCATAGGCATGTTGCTGTGTTATCTTTATAACACATTTTTAATGAATGCATAATACTCTCAATAATTATGTGTTCCAAATTATTTAACTGCTTTCCCATTGCTGAATATTTAGAAAGTTTTATTTTTTAGAAGTTGGTAAATTTCTTTGTTCTTATAACTGTTTTCCAAATTTTAGATTATTTTCTTGGGAGAGAGTTCCCAAAGTGGAATTACTGGGTCAAAAGTTAAGAATTGCTTTCAAAAGAGCTGTATTAATGTTTAAATTTTATTTTTTAATTATTTTATTTTATTTTATTATTTTATTTTATTTTATTTTTTTTTGAGACAGAGTCGCGCTCTGTGGCCCAGGCTGGAGTGCAGTGGCCGGGTCTCAGCTCACTGCAAGCTCCGCCTCCGGGGTTCGCGCCGTTCTCCTGCCTCAGCCTCCCGAGTAGCTGGGACTACAGGCGCCCGCCACTTCGCCCGGCTAGTTTTTTATATTTTTTAGTAGAGATGGGGTTTCACCATGTTAGCCAGGATGGTCTCGATCTCCTGACTTCGTGATCCGCCCACCTCGGCCTCCCAAAGTGCTGGGATTACAGGCGTTAGCCACTGCGCCCAGCCAAGGGCTGTACTAATTTCATTAAATCACTATCTCCTTTTTTTTTTTTTAAGATGAGGAAACAGTCCCAGAGAGAGCAAATGAAATGCCCAAGTTCATAAAGGTAATGGGGACATATCTAGGGCTGAAACCCAGGTCCAGGATTTTATTTTATTTTTAGTGACCAGGGTCTTGCTATGTTGCCCGTGCTAGTGCAATAGCTGTTCACAGACATGATCACAGCACAGTGTGGCCTCAAACTCCTGGGCTCAAGTGATCCTCCTTCGTCAGCCTCCCAAGCACTACCACACCCAGCTACAGGTACAAGATTCTTAGTCTATTGTTTTATTCTGCACTGCTATATGACCCTAGTTTCACAGAGGAAACTGAAAATGAAGCTGCATGGTGCTATAGTATTATGTCTCCCAAACTTCAGACATTTTTAGACCATCTTTATGATTTTTTTCTATAGCTTAAACTACCCTTAGTATTATTTACTTCATGCTTTTTCTTTTTTCTTTCTTTCTCTTTCTTCCTTCCTCCCTCCCCTCCCCTTCCCTCCCTCCCTTCCTCCCCTCCCCTCCCCTCCCCTCCCTCCCTTCCTCCCTCCCCTCCCCTCCCCTCCCTCCCTTCCTCCCTCCCCTCCCTCCCTTCCTCCCTCCCCTCCCCTCCCTCCCTTCCTCCCTCCCTCCCTCCCTCCCTCCCTTCCTTCCTTCCTTCCATTCCTCCCTTCCTTCCTTCCTTCCTTCCTTCTTTTTTTGACAAGAGTCTCACTCTGTCGCCCAAGCTGGAGTACAGTGTTGCGATCTCGGCTCCCTGCAACCTCTGCCTCGCGGGTTCAAGCAATTCTCCTTCCTCAGCCTCCCAAGTAGCTGGGATTATAGGCACCCACCACCCATGCCTGACTAATTTTTGTATTTTTAGTAGAAGCGGGTTTTACCATGTTAGTCAGGCTGGTCCTGAACTCTTAACATCAAGTGATTACGGGCATGAGCCACTATGCCTGGCCACTTTATACTTTTTCTTTTTTCTTTCTTTTTTTTGAGGTGGAGTCTCACTCTGTCGCCCAGGCTGGAGTGCAGTGGCGGGATCTCAGCTCACTGCAAGCTCCGCCTCCTGGGTTCATGCCATTCTCCTGCCTCAGCCTCCCGAGTAGCTGGGACTACAGGCGCCGTAGTTTTTTGTATTTTTTAGTAGAGACGGGGTTTCACTGTGTTAGCCAGGATGGTCTCGATCTCCTGACCTTGTGATCCGCCTGTCTCGGCCTCCCAAAGTGCTGGGATTACAGGCTTGAGCCACCGTGCCCAGCCTTATACTTTTTCTCTAAATAAATTTATTTTGCAAAACATCCTCATCCTATGCAATATTATCTGTGAAATTACAGGTTTGATGTATGCTTAGTTTTTTTCCTAACATGCATTAAAATAAACACAGAAGTATTAAAGTAAAAAGAAGCTTATTTACATTGCACCTAAAATCAGTTTTGGGAACCACTGATACAGTGGCATAAACGTGCACTTTATATCCAGATAGGCCTGGGGTCAGCTATTGGCTCTATCACTTAACTATGTCAACTTGGACAAGTCACTTGGCTTCTGTGATCCTCGATTCCCTGATTTGTAAAAGGAGGATGGTAAAATCCTCCTCACAGAGTTGTTGGGAATAAGTGAGCTGCTGTGGGAGCTCAGTGCCCAGGCGGGTGTTGAGTACATGATGGTTATCATTGTGGTTATTGCTGTGGAATTTTGGTTATTTTCCAAAGAGAGTGTCTATGCTGGAATATTGGGCTTGTGGCTTTCTGCTGATGTCGATGTGTAAATAAGTTACTTCCACTTGTTAGGATTTATGGTGCATCTGTCACTATTTTCATTTCCCAGATCCACTATATACTTGCTTTGGGATTTTGGACAAAGTTGTGTAACTTTTCTATGCCTCATTTTCCTAATTTGTAAGATGTGGTTAATAATAGTACAGTAGACCTTCCTTATCCACAGGACTCCCAAGATACTTGAAGTCTCAGATAGTACCAAACCCTATATATGTATATATTTTCTACACATATACACTTATGATAAAATTTAATTTATGAATTAGGCACAGTAAGAGATTAACAATAACTAATAGAATAGAACAATTTAAAAAATATACTGTAATAGGCTGGGGAGGGGGCTCACGCCTGTAATCCCAGAACTTCTGGACGCCAAGGCAGGCAGATCACGAGGTCAGGAGATCGAGACCATCCTGGCTAACACGGTGAAACCAAGTCTCTACTAAAAATACAAAATAGTAGCCGGTTGTGGTGGCGCATGCCTTTAGTCCCAGCTACTTGGGAGGCTGAGGCGGGAGAATGGCGTGAACCCAGCAGGCAGAGCTTGTAGTGAGCCGAGATCACACCACTGCACTACAGCCTGGGTGACAGAGTGAGACTCTGTCTCAAAAAAAAAAAAAAAAAAAAAAATATATATATATATATATATATATATACTGTAATAAAAATGATGTGAATGTGGCCTTTCTCTCTCTGTTTCTCAAGATAACATAACAATATTTTGGGGCCACAGTTGGCGGGTAACTGAAACTGCGATTAAGTGGGGACTGCTGTACATGAGTGTGCGTGTGTGTTATTTCCCAGCTCTGACCACTAGAGGGCCTAGAAGCACCAGCACCTGCTAGCAATGGGCCTATCAGTCAGTGCCCATGGTCTGTAAATATCATTCTCCCATGAAAGGAACTAGGGCTTCCAGGAAAAATAGCTGATCCAGGGCTGGGACAGAAAAACACAAGAGGAGCCCGAAGCTTCTTGTGGTGTCAGAAACGAAGGAACTGCTCAAAAAATGATGGAGACATGTCTAAAGGTCATAGAAGCCAACTGGAAGGAGTTCCCAGTGGCCAATTTTGGGACAATATGAGCAACATAATAAATAATGATAGTAATGGATTCCAACCTATAAATACTCATGAGTCCATGCTGATATAAATAAATAACTGAACAAATAAATAAGGAAGAAAAGGCTGGGCATGGTGACTCACGCCTGGAATCCCAGCACTTTGGGAGGTGGAAGTGGGGGAATCACTTGAGGCCAGGAATTAGACACCAGCCTGGCTAACATGACAAAACCCTGTCTCTACTAATACAAAAATTAGCCGGGTGTGGTGGTGTGTGCCTGTAGTCTCAGCTACTCAGGAGGCTGAGGTGGGAGGATCGCTTGAGCCCAGAAGGTGGAGGTTGCAGTGAGCCAAGATCACACCACTGCATTCCAGCCTAGGCAACAGAGTGAGACTCTATCTCAAAAACAAACAAACAAACAAAAAACAAAAAACAAAAAACAAAAAAAAAGAAAGAAAGAAAAAGAAATAACTCTTTCTTATGGCAGAATTCCGATTAGATAAATGTAGAAGGAACAATAGAAGTAGAAAATCACTATTTGTCCAATACCACAGTAATAATTCTTTGTAGGAAACAATCATCCATAGATTCTAAAAATTAATGTTAAAAGTATGATGATGCTGTTAACTGGTGAACAACAAGAAAAAAAAGTATGATGAGAAGAAACAGGCTGTTTACATATTTCCAAAGTGTTTCTCTGCAAGATACTTATTAATTACAATGAGACGAATAGTAACCTTACAGTAGAGAAACCTGGCAGACACCACCTGAACCAAGTGCTTAAAGTGAACCCCATCAGTAATGAGAGATACCGACATCCTGGGGCTCTTGCTGGGATGTCCAGAGAAGGATACATCACTTCTGAAGTATTCTTGCCTAAAATGCGTAGCCGGAAATATCAGACAAACCCATATTCAGGGAGCATTCTACAAAACAACTGGCTAGTACTCTTCAAAAGTGTCAAGGTCCTGAAAGAGAGGGAAAGACTGAGAAACTATCCCAGGTTGGAGGAGACTTAGGAGATCTGACATTTTATTCAGTGGGATCCCGAATTGGAGTCTGGAGCAGAAAAAGGACATGAGTGGGACGATTAGCAAGATTTGAACATTTGTAGATTAGTTAATATTATGGTATCAATGCTAATCTCCTGGTTTTAATAATTGTATTATGGTTACATAAGATATTGTTTGAAAACAATTGGATGAAGGCTATACTGGAACTCTATTTTTATAATATTTTTCAAAGTCTGAAAAATGAAAAGTAAGAAAAAGTAAGAAATGCATTAGATTTGTGAGGACAAATGAGATAAGTGTGAAGTGCTTAGAACAATGCTTGTGATATAGGAGTTCTTAATGTGTCTGATATAAGTAATTTTATAATTAAATAATATTACAATTAATGAATCTGTTATTATAAGTAATTTATTTCCTAATGACCTCATATATTCTCACTTATTTTTATTTCCCTTAACCCTGTGAAAAGCATATTGAGCATGTATGTGATTAAGAGATAAAATAAGATTAGACTTTATTCTGAGATTTATTTTGGGGATGGAGGAGCTATTATTTCCTTTAGCCACTAAGTAGCTCAGACTCAGGCCTACATTGCAAAACTTCACTTGGCTGGGAAACAAGGCTTGAGCCCGGCTGCCACCCCCGCGACGTGGTTTGTGATGGTGCCTCCTGGTGGCGCAGGGAGCTTTCCCCAGTTCCTCACCCTTGTCCTTTAGGAGCGACTTAGAAATTTTACTCAGTCCGTTATTAAACCCTTTCTAGGTCACACTGCGGATCATTTAATCTTCACAAGTGTGTGTGACAAGTGGTATTTTCTTCATTTTAAGATGATAAAACTGAAACTCAAAAAAGTGAGGCGACTTGTCTAGGGTTGCCAAGTGTGTGGCAGAGTCAAGATCTAGGTCCCCCTGACTCCCAGGCTGAGTGTAAAGGTCTAGGTGAGTCTAAAAGTGTGGCCATGCAGAGAACTATTGGTGTAGAGCAGTGGTTGTTGACCAAGGGTGGATCCCCCTCCGGGGACATTTGGCGATGTCTGGAGATATTTTTGGCTTCCATAATGGGTTTGGATGAGGGAGAGGGGAGGCTGCTATTGGCGTGTAGTGGAGAGACGCCACGCGGATGCTGCTGAACATCTCACAGTGCACAGAACAGCCCCCACTGCAAGGAACTGTTTAGCCCCAATGTCAGTAGAGCTGCTATGAAGCCCTGGTTTGATTTAGAAACCTGAGGATGCATTCTTGAGGTTATCTAATGTTCGCTGAGTACTGAGCTGAATAGCGTGAGGGATATGGAAACAGTGCACCAGTCCGTGCCACCAAGTAGTTTGCAGCCGACGCAGGGCGTAGAGGCAGGAAAGGCACATGAGGCCCGTCAATATAAGGCAGCAGATGATGAGTGCAAGAAGAGAGTGTCCAGCAGGGCTAAGCTGGCTCTCAGGAGGGAGACCACATGTCTGCCTGTGAGAGGAACTGAAGGAAGCTGTGGAAGGTGGTTTTGAGTTGGGTGTCTGAGCAAAGTTGAGCTGATGGGAAAACACAATACATGTTCAGCGAAGAGCAAACAGGTTAGTTTGGGTGGAGAATAGTATTTTTTAGTGAGTAGAGGGAGGTACACTGGAAAAACAGGTTGGGACTAGAGCTTTGAGTTCAGGCAGAGGACTGTAGCATGGGTGTCTGTCATAGTGATGGAAAAGTCTTCCCTTTTGGAATAGTGGTCTAGGCCCTAGGGCTATGGGGCTTAGCAGCTTCCAGAGCACTCTCTCTACAAAGGAAGAGATGTTGGAAATTGGAGTGGAGAAGGGAGAATGCCTCCTGATTTTAGGACCAAGTTGGTGCTGAGTATGCAGCAAAGCCATTTCACCTCAAAGTGGCCTTTGGGGAGATGGTGCTCACAAGCAGAAATATACATGGGGGTCAGGTCTGTTCTTCGTGGTTGCTCTGTGAAGGGCTGGGCCACTTTATAGTGAAAGCTGGAGCAGATTTGCAACCCCTAAGCTAAGGTCTGCTTCCCAAAATGTGAGCTGTTACAGCAGGGCTTGCTACGAATAAAGCTTCAAATATGGACACTACCTGGTGACAGGCTTTTTCTAGTTTATTTCATTACCAGTAAATAGCATTAAGACATGTTGGTGGCATTCCGGTGCACTGTAAAGAATATAAGCAAGGACTTCCTGATCTTCTATAAAGGTACCATTGCCTTCAACACCCTCCCACCACCATCATTAAGTTTAGCCATGATAATTATGTTACTCTTTTGGAAAAGGGTTGGGGGAGAAGACATGGGAGCAAATCTTTGTTGAGCTAGTATATATATACATACATACATACATACCTGTGTGTGTGAGGAGGATCAGCTACAATTACAGATATTTTCTTTTTTTTTTCTTTTTTATTTTTGAGACGGAGTCTCGCTCTGTAACTCAGGCTGGAGTACAGTGGTACCATCTTGGCTCACTGCAGCCTTTACCTCCCGGGTTCCAGCAATTCTCCAGGCTCAGCCTCCTGAGTAGCTGGGACTACAGGTGCGTGCTACCACGCCTGGCTAATTTTTTGTATTTTTCGTAGAGATGGAGTTTCACCGTGTTAGCCAGGATAGTCTCAATTTCCTGACCTTGTGATCTGCCCGCCTTAGCCTCCCAAAGTGCTGGGATTACAGGCATGAACCACTGCGCTCGGCCAGTTGCAGATATTTTCACATACAATATCTCATTTAACTCTGTCAACATCGTTTGGGTGTAAGTACAGTTTTCTGTTTTTTGTAAAGGAGGAAACTGGCATTGAGAAAGGCTCACTCACCCCAATACCCCACAGCTAAGAGAAGCTGCATTTTGATGTGTCTGTGGCCTGTTTTGCCACATTTCCTCCCCTCATTTTCCCCTTCATAGACAGTCTTGTTTACCTGGATTCAGGCTGCTAGAGACCATGGACATCAGCATCAATGGCAGCAACAGGAGGAAGGAAGAGATTAGAACTTTCATTGCAACGGTTGGTGCAGCTGTTAAGTTGCTTGAAGAGTATAATGGAAGGTTCCCTGTTGGAGGCTGCTGATCTCTGGGGATGACTCAGGTCAGGGTACTCAGCCTGGCGGTCTATGCTTTAGTCCCAGGCCAGCGTTCCCATTTGAGGGCGAGAACAGGTGAGGTGACGCTGTTTTGCTCTTAGGTAACAGATTAGACCATGTGCTTTATGGGAATCTGGGAGGTGAAACTGGTCAAACAAAAGAAATGCAGCATTCTTAAGAACATAAGAAGGTGACTGATAACTTGGCAGCCGTGCCAGTTCTCTCCTGTACTCTTTCCCGCCTCCTCACACCCCAGTGCCTCATGATTTCTTCCTCAAACCTTTTTTTCTTGCTTGGATTTCCTTATACCTTTCAGTGACCCTCTCTATCTGAATATTTGACAGGAAAGTGGCTGCTAAGTGTTGGTAGGCGAGACTTTGACAAGGTCTCTTTCCCCTCCTGCTCCCATCCTTTTTTTTTTTTTTTTTTTTTTTTTTTGAGACGGAGTCTTGCTCTGTAGCCCAGGCTGGAGTGCAGTGGCCGGATCTCAGCTCACTGCAAGCTCCGCCTCCCGGGTTCACGCCATTCTCCGGCCTCAGCCTCCCGAGTAGCTGGGACTACAGGCGCTGCCACCTCGCCCGGCTATTTTTTGTATTTCTTAGTAGAGACGGGGTTTCACCGTGTTAGCCAGGATGGTCTCGATCTCCTGACCTCGTGATCCGCCCATCTCGGCCTCCCAAAGTGCTGGGATTACAGGCTTGAGCCACCGCGCCCGGCCGCTCCCATCCTTTTAAAAATATCAGCAATAGTAGTGTTGTTGCCTGGGAAGTTGCTCTGTCCTCTCTCTGTTCACAATTCCCTTCAATTCTGTAGCCACATAAGGTAGCAGCAGAGCAGGATCTGGGACAAGAGGCAGCTCCCCTGCCCAGAACACCGCCCCGGAGCAGTGGGTGACACCAGGCCTCCTTGTGTGTCCATCAGGAAGGTGGCCATGGCTTAGCTGTTCTGGTCTAAAGGAGAGGGAACTGGGTTGGGGGAAGAGACCTCCAGAGCTGCAGGTCCCAGAGGGTTTGAGAAACAGGAGCCACAGAAGGGAAGGAACCCTGAAGTGTGTTTGCCCAGCTGCTGGGGCGCCTGGCTCCAGCACTTCTTTGGAAATGGCCCCAGGTCAAAGAAGAAAGGTAATAATACTCGAAGTAAACATTAGGGGCATAGAATATCAGCACTCACGAAACTTGACATTTATTTGAGACTTTAGGAAATGTGCGCAAAGGGAGAGGAGAGGCTGGGCTTGAATGCTGGGTGATATTCATGGGGGCTGAAGGGAAGGCAAACAAGGGAGCCCTCCCTGGAAGCCTCCAGGCAGGAGTGAGAACAGGGGGTGTGACTTTGTTTCCCTGAGAGGAGGAAAGAGGAAAGGCATGAGTCAAAGCCCTTTGCTTTTGTTTGACCATTCTTTTTTCTCCACGTTTTCAAATTATCTCGGCCTGTTGACTTGTCACAGAGTTGATTGTGGACTTTGCTACTGCAGTGTTTATAAAGCACTGCAGGGGCCAGGGACTGCTAGGACTGAGCCTGTGTCCAAGTTGAAGGCTCAGGCTGGGCCTAAGCTTGTTCTGATGCAAATCACGGATGTGGCTTCTTTGGGAAAATATAAAAATGGTCTCTGCCTTCAGGAGGCTCAAGTCTAACCAGGGACATGACATCCATTTCATAAAGCCCAGAGATATGAGTGCAGTCATCTCTCCAAGTGGCAAGAGTGCAGGGGGACTGAGAGGGACTTGGTCGGGTGGAACTTGAGCTGGAGATGGGGGAGGATTTGGGTTGGTGGAGGGCAGAGAGGAGGGTCGTGCAGAGCAGGGGCGTGTTGTAGGAGAGGTGCCCCCTGGAGCAAAAAAAAAAAAAAGTGTGTGAAAATGCAGCCCATTAGCAGAAAGCAAATGTTACTGAAAAACCATCCCATGTACAAATGGAGCCTGGTGCGGCCACTTTACTTGTGCTGCTGAGTTCTGCATCAGTCCACACCGAGGCCACTGCAGGGGCCAAGAGCTCCTCCTCAGACCTTCCTCTGGGTGTCTCAGTCTCTTTACTCACTGTTCTCCCCCAGGTCCTGCTCCCTGTCAGTTCACTCCATCTGGTTTCCCCTCCATGCACTTGGGGTGGGTGTTGCATCCTGTGTCCCATTGGAGGGGGCTTTGGGTCCATTAGGTCTATTAATATAAAACACCCCCAAGACAAATGGACTTTTTTCTTGTTAACATGACAACTTTTTTTTTTTTTTTTGAGACGGAGTCTCGCTCTGTCGCCCAGGCTGGAGTGCAGTGGCCGGATCTCAGCTCACTGCAAGCTCCGCCTCCCGGGTTTTACGCCATTCTCCTGCCTCAGCCTCCCGAGTAACTGGGACTACACGCGCCCGCCACCTCGCCCGGCTAGTTTTTTGTATTTTTTAGTAGAGATGGGGTTTCACCATGTTAGCCAGGATGGTCTCGATCTCCTGACCTCGTGATCCACCCGTCTCGGCCTCCCAAAGTGCTAGGATTACAGGCTCGAGCCACCGCGCCCGGCCGACAACTTCTTATAACACATCTCAAGAACATTATTTGTATCAAGAGTCTCTCTGATGTACAGAGGCCCTCCCTTCCCCAGGAAGGAGGTAAGGGGAAGTTGGGAGAAAACACCGTCCTGTGTGGGTTACTTATTTCCCTGTTGTACAGTGTACTTGGTAGACGTTCAGAAATATTTGTTGACTTTGACCATGATCCACATGGCTCGCATATAGTCATTTATTCACACATATATTCAGTGAGGCTTTGAGTGCCTAGTGTGTGCCTGGTATTTGCCAGACGGTGGATGCCGAGATCAGGTGTGCTGCTGCCTCTGAGGAGCTCTCACTATACAGCTGCACCTAGGGTGACCGAATCCACCTGCCCCACTTTACAGACGTGGAAATTAAAGTTCAGGGAAATTATAGGATTAGTTCAACAACACAGTCACTAACCTCAAAGTTAAGGGAGTAAATCAAGTTTCCTGACTTGCTGGATTTTCTGTTAGTGTACAGCCACCTGGCTGCTGCAGGTGCAGATGTGGTGAGCTCCAATAGGAGAGAGGACGTTCAGAGTGAAGTGGGAGTCCTGAGCACCCTGGATTAGCCAGGAGGACATGCCGGGTTGAGCTGTGACCACACAAAGGACCATCAAGGAAATTTGCATTCTCTTTTTCACTTTGAGCTTGAAATGAAGAAAACTGATCCCAGGAAACCAAGAGTGGAAGATTACTCACAGGGGATTAGTGAGATGAGTCAAAAAGCCTGTGTTGGATGGGTGCCTGTAATCCCAGCACTTTGGGAGGCTGAGGTGGGAGGATGGCTTGGGCCCAGGAGTTTGAGACCAGTGTGGGCAACATGGTGAGACCCTGTCTCTATAAAAAGTTTTGTTTTGTTTTTTTTAAAAAGAAAACCCTTTTCTGATGTCTGTCACGGTGTTTCTCACTGAATGGTAATGGTCTGACTTTGAGTGGGTTCTGTCCATAGCCTGGAGCTCTGTGAGGCAGGACCAGGTGTGATTTCACCTTTGTCTCTCCAGTGACAGTACACAGCAGGCTCCGATAAATATTTCTTACAAAATAAAACTGAATAAAAAGTAGACACCTGCACACATGTGGGATGATTGAGCAGCAGCAGAAGCAGGGAAAGTCAGCGTCCCCAGATCAACTGATGTGGCGTTCAGCTTCTAGATAGGCGTGAGGTGCCAGGATGGGGATGGGGGTCCTGTGGCTTTACTGCTCTGGGGACCACCCTGAGGATTCGGAGTGTCAGCTGTGGTTGCTGCACTTCACTTACCTGTGGGAAAGTGAGCAGAGGGTGTGGGGCTTCAGGTGAACCCACATGGGAAATGGCTGAGGGAAGACGGGGTAGGTGGCACATAGAGGTTGTTTTTTATTTTTTTATTTTTATTTTTGAGAAGAAGTTTCATTCTTGTTGCCCAGGCTGGAGTGCAATGGCACAATTTTGGCTCACTGCAACCTCCGCTTCCTGGGTCCAAGCGATTCTCCTGCTTCAGCCTCCCGAGAAGCTGGGATTACAGGCATGCACCACCATGCCTGGCTATTTGTTTTTTTTTGTGTGTGTGTGTTTTTAGTGGAGACAGGGTTTCTCCATGTTGGTCAGGCTGGTCTCAAACTCCCGACCTCAGGTGATCCACCCACCTTGGCCTCCCAAAGTGCTGGGATTACAGGTGTGAGCCACCGTGCCCGGCTGAGGTTGTTTACCAATATTTGAAGGTCGGTTGTGTGAAAAAGTGTTAGACTTGGCCGGGCGTGGTGGCTCATGCCTGTAGTCTCAACACTTTGGGAGGCAGAGGCAGGCAGACCACCTGAGGTCAGGAGTTTGAGACCAGCCTGGCCAACATGGCGAAACCATGTCTCTACTAAAAATACAAAAATTAGCTGGGTGCAGTAGCAGGCACCTGTAATCCCAGCTGCTCGGGAGGCTGAGGCAGGAAAATTGCTTGAACCCAGGACGGGGAGGTTGCATTGAGCCGAGATCGCGCCACCGCACTCCATCCTGGGTGATAGAGCCAGACTCTGTCTCAAAAAAAAAAAAAAAAAAAAGGAAAAGAAAAAATGTTAGTGTCATGCGTGTCCACGTGAAGAGACCACCAAGCAGGCTTTGTGTGAACAATAAAGCTTTTAATCACCTGGGTGCAGGTGGGCTGAGTCCAAAAAGAGAGTCAGTGAAGGGAGTTAGGGATGGGGCGGTTTTATAGGACTGGGATAAGCAGTGGAAAGTTAGAGTTTAAGGGGGTTTTTCTCTTGCAGGCAGGGGCAGGGGTCACAAGGTGCATGGTGGGGAGATCATAAGACTCATTGTCCAGAAGAAGAATGTCACGAGGTTGATCGATCAATCAGCTGGGACAGGGCAGGAATAAGACATAATAGAATGTGGTAAGGTTGGTCAATCGGTTAAGACAGGAGCTGGCTGTTTTCCTTCTTTTGTACTTTTCGGTTGCCTCAGGCCATCTGGATGTATACATGCAGGCTTGGGCTCAGAGGCCTTACATTCCTGTCTTCTTATATTAATAAGAAAAATAAAATAGTGTTGAAGTGTTGGGGCAGCGAAAACAATTTTTTTTGGGTGATATGGAGAGATAATGGGTGATGTTTCTCAGGGCTGCTTCGAGTGGGATTAGGGGCTGCGTGGACACCTTAAAGAAAATTTTATAATGGGTTACATGGAATAGAAGTTTAGGCCGTGGGGAGATCTTGGGCAGAGGATGGTACTGTGGGGTTGTTAAAAGTAGCATATGGAATGATCGGTGATGGTCTGAATGCGGTTTTGTATGAATTGAGAAACCAAACGGAAGACACAAGGCCCGAATAAGAGAAGGAGAAAAACAGGTACCAGAGGACTAAGAATTGGGAGAACCCAGGATGTCCAATTAGAGAATGCCCAAGGGGGTTCAGCGTAATTACTTGCTTGGTTGGTGAGTTTTTGAGCTCTATCCTTGAGTTTTTTTTATGTTGTCATATACCAGGCCAGATTGATTTAGGTAAAAGCAACACTCTTCATTTAAAAATATACAGAGTCCTCCTTTTTCAGCAGTGAGTAAGTCAAGGCCTCAGCGGTTTTGGAGGACAACTGCAGCTAAAGAGTCAACCTGGGCCTGAAGGACTCACAGAGTTTGTGCTATGTCTGCGATGCTAGCAGAGAAGTCATTAGAGAGGCTATGGAAGGTCGTGACAGAGGTTGAAATGCCTGCTATTCCATTTCTGAGCGCAATAGTGGAGGCAGAAAGTCCTAAACCGATAAGTAAGGGAATTAGTGGAATAACCTTTTTTTTTCTGTCGTGTCAGTGTCATGAGGGGAACAGAGAGCTTTTTGGTCCCATTGGCAAATAGAATTTTGGGAGTAAGGAAAACTAGTGTGCATGTGCCTGTCCAATTAGCAGGTAGACACATGTAGGTAGAGGATCCACAGAGGAAGAAGAGACCTTGTGCAAGGCAAAACTGGAAATGCAAAGTAAAGCGATGAGAAGGAATACTAGAAGAGGTGTCTTGTACTCAGACTCCTAGGGATCCAGCTAGGGCGGCAGCCGTTAGAGGTTGTAATGGGGACTGATGGGGTAACTGCATAGAGGGGGAGGTTCGATTTTCATGGCGTATGAGAAAGCGTTGGGTATCTACGAGCAAACTTTAACTGTTATTTACGGGGCTGGGTATAAGCAAACAAGAGGGAGGACAGTCCGATGAGCAAGGGGAAGGTAGCCAAGGATGGAGTGAAATACAGGATAAGTGTCTTCCTAAGCAATAATAACTGCTAATGTTTTTAAGTTTGCCAGTATTCATAGAGGGCTTATCTGTAATACAGAGCTGGAAGGCCCCAATTGTTTCAGTGATATGTGTAGTTGGGCTTTGGAGATGAAGAGTGAAGAAACATCGAGAAGATGAAAGGTTACCTAGGGGAATTTCAGTGGGTCTTTGCCAAGAGATACATAAAGGAGTGGCCACAGGAATAGTAGTTTGTGTTGTGAGGGGTCCAAATATGGGGTGAGTAGAGTTAATATAAGGAGAAAGGTTTTTTAAGTAAGTGCAGAGAAGGGTGGCAGCTTGCTGATGTGAAATGTCTGGGGAGGTCTTGCTGGACCTGTCTAGAAAGTAAAGAAGTTCTTCAGGAGGGCTAAGGTGAAGGCTGTTAAAGGAAGTTCGGAGGTGTAGGGAGACAGGAGGTGTTGCTTAGTCTGTGTGTGAGGTGGGGACAGCTGTGTAGGCACAGGAAGAAAGGGAAATGCAAAGCCAGCAATTGTTCTCTAAGGAAGGATTAGAGACGGCTAGGAGAGAGTGAGTGAAATTGATAGTGTGGTAGAGATAGCTGGGGAGAGGTAGAGGGTGGCATAAGAATGAGAATGAGAATAAGAGTGAGCATAAAAGTAAAGAATAGAACTTCATCAGGGTAGAAGTATTGGAGGGTGCCCTGCCAGCAAAGATCATCTATCCACTCTAAGAAGGAGTTAAGAGTGGTGATTTGGGTATAGCACCAGGAGATATCAGCGTGCTGGTTTGGAGAAACAGTGTAAACCGGCAGTGTAAACAAGAGCAAGGCATTTATGAGTAGTTGAGAACGGTGAATAGGAGTATGACTAGACAAAAGATAGTAGGGATGACAAGTTTTTGGAGGCTCAGTCCAAGTAGTGGGGGTGACTGCGTAAAGCCCTGTTGCAAAAAGTAGGGTAAGGATGAATAGACCTAATAGGATGAAGGGACGTATTAGGCTCATGAGGGTTATTACTCTTCAGAAATACAAGTGAGTTTAAGGGAAGTAGGGGAGAGTACTTGCGACTTCCAGGAGGAAGAGGCGAGATTAGACTGGCTGTCCGACGGACACAGCTTTATTCTGGAACGGTGAACCCAATGGGGAGGATCCTGCAGGTGGACGGCAGTGGGGGTACTACAGATGACTAAGTAGGGTCCGGTCCCATCGAGGTTGTAGAGTTTGAGGGGTCAGATTCTTAACAAGAACTGATCGTCCAGCTAGGGTGTCTTCATATGGCTGGGAATCTGGAGTAGGCAAGAGAAGATTAGCAGCCTGGCAAATTTCCTGTCTAGCCTGCTGGAGGACTGGAAGATAGTCACCTAGAGGGCTGGTGTCTGGGACAAGGTTGGGGCCGAGCAAGAAAGTGCGTCCATATAAAAGTTCAAATGGACTGTACGCTGTAGCATCTCGAGGACAGGCTCTAATTCTGAGACGGGCAAGAGGTAAAAGTACTGTCCAGTCCTTTTTAAGTTGGAGACTAAGCTTGGTGAGGTGTGTCTTTAAAAGACCATTAGTCCCTTCTACGTTTCCTGAAGATTGAGGACGGTAAAGGGTATGAAGTTAGACTTATTTCAGCCTACAGAGAGTAGGATGAAGATTGGTGAGTGTGTCTCAGACACATTTTGGCTCAGGATGGAAAAGAACTGTCACAGTAAAGTAAGTTTCCTTGGGAAATTACAAGTTTACTGGTGGAGTTCAGGCCTGAGCTGGGTGTCTGAAAATACCTGTTAGAGTGAGTGATTTCTAAGGTTACAAGGGCAGAGCTTGGCTTGAAACCAGGTTTCCCACTGATACCACATATTAGGTATTATACAAACTGTCCTTTGCAATGAGACACCGCCCTATAATGCAGGCTGAGCTCTCTGACAGTTACTTCCTGTCTTTGTGGGCGATTGTGATTTTATCTCCTCTGTGACCTGGACTTTGCCCCCTACCCTTTGCGCTTGCCAGCCCTCCCACTTCCTTTGCTGGCGACAAGGGTTAAGTGCATTTACTAGTGATGGTCACAAGGTGGCAGCACTGCCTCACTGGTGTTTCCTAAAACCTCTGCTCCGACGTGGGCCAGTCTGACACCATTAGGATTAAGGGCATGAATGAGGCTAAAGGTAAACTTTATTTTCCTTTTTCCTCTTGTGAAGTAACAGCATTTGAGGTGAGTGTGAAGTAATTGTGTTTTAGAACTGGAAGTGCCATGTGCAATGGCTCATGCCTGTAATCCCAACACTTTGGGAGACTGAAGCAGGAGGATGGTTTGAGCTCAGGAGTTCCAGACCAGCCTGGGCAACATGGTAAGACCTCCTCTCTACAAAAAATAAAAAAATTACCCGGGCACGGTGACACATGCCTGTGGCCCAAGCTACTTGAGAGCCTGAGGCAGGAGGATTCCCTTGAGCCCAGGAGGTCCAGGTTGCATTAAGCTATCCAGCCTGGGTAACAGAATGAGACTGTGTCTCAAAAAACTCCAAAAATGAATACAAAATAAAAAAGATCTAGACGAAATGCTTCACAAACTTTAATGTGCTCACAGATCACCCAAAGATCTTGTTTAAATACAGATTCTGATTCTTCTGGTGGGGCCTGAGATGCTGCATCTCTTTTTTTTGTGATTGGCATTTTCACAAGATTCTGCATTTCTAAAGAGCATTTGGACGATGTCATTGCTGCTGGTTGGTGGACCACACGTTGAGTTGCAAGGCTTGAGTATCATTTAGAGATTAATTCTCACTGCATCTGATTTATGGATGAGGAGAGACTGAGGTGCGGAGAAAGAATAGAACTTGCCCTCCATAGCCATGACCTCACTGCATGACGTTTTGCGTTTAAACCCAGGGTTTCAGCCTTTTTGTCCAGTCCTTGCCTCATGCATCACATGGCCCCTTCACTGTTGTTGGTGGCATCTCTTTAGCTTAGGAACTCAGAGCCTCATTTTTATCACCCACTCTGGGCTTGGCTCAACATGTCACTTTGACTGGTCCTGCCCTTACTCAAAACCTTCAGTAACTCTTCGGTAATTCACAAGATCAAGTTCAAATGTCTGTGTCCAGTGTTCAGGCCTCCACAACATATGTATGATCCCCCTTTAGCAGGCTCACCTAACTTCCCTGCTTTTTTTTTTTTGGAGATGGAGTCTCGCTCTGTTGCCCAGGCTGGAGTGCAGTGGGGCCATCTCAGCTCACTGCAAGCTCCGCCTCCTGGGTTCACGCCACTCTCCTGCCTCAGCCTCCCTAGTAGCTGGGACTACAGGTGCCCGCTACCACGCCCGGCTAATTTTTCGTAGTTTTAGTAGAGACAGGGTTTCACTGTGTTAGCCAGATGTTCTCGATCTCCTGACCTCGTGATCTGCCCGCCTCGGCCTCCAAAAGTGTTGGGATTACAGGCGTGAGCCACTGTGCCTGGCCACTTCCCTGTATTTTAACCATCTCTTTCTGCTTTAGCTCTTCCTGCTCCTTCCTGTTCCCTACACGTACTCCGTTCTGGTCTTTCTCAGTGGTAGTGGTGGTGGCATGGGCTCCGGTGTTAGACTCACTGAGTTTCTAATCCAACATCCACCAACAACCTTGGCAAGTAACTTCACCTTTTTGAGGATCAACATCATCCTGTGAAATAACCCCACATGGTGGTTGAGAGGGGTAAATAAAAAAAATCTGTACCTCATAAATATATATACCTACTGTGTACCCCCAAATGTAAAACTAAAAAAAAAGTAAAACAACATCTGCAAACCCACTCTCATTCCTGAACCCTCTTCAAAGCTAGCATCTACAGTGGTGCCTGCCACCTGGTTCCCTTGGCGTGTGTTTCTCCTTGTCTTTGCTTTCCTAAGGTTGAACCATTCAGGACCTCACCTGAATCCCGTCTGTTCCATGAAACCTTTCCCAGCCATTCCTGACCCAGTTGATCCCTCACTTCTATAAATTATTTTACCCATGTATTGGCATTTAATTATGTGCCAGCCCTCTCAGTGAGACTCCATGGGGAGGCTGGAATGGTATTGGCTGTGTGAGAATCAAAGGTGAATTGAGTGAATTCTTTTTTTACTACCCACTGAGTATTAGAGCTGCTGTCTCTTTTTTTCAGCTAGTACCAATAGCAGTTCCTTCTGCACCAGCAGCACCAGACCCTGGCAGGCATGTGAATACCTCGGACTGCTCGTCAGGGTCCTTCCTGCCTCTGGGTTTTGGTTGAATTGGTGTTTCCTTTTCACGATATCCGTGGTCTCTCTAAGGGAGAGATTGATGATATCTCTTTATGGAAATGCCAAAATAATAACTGAGGAAGTTGAACCCATTATCTTTTTGCTTAAACAGCCTCGTTACAGGAGATGTGTACACACTTTCCTGTTTCATTAAAATTACAACAGTCTTTACTCTCTTACTTCTGAAGAGATTCGGGACAGAAGACCAAGTGGGAGTGTGGGCAATATAGCGAGACCCCATCTCTGCGAAAAAATAAAAAATTAGCTGGGTGTGGTGGTGTGTGCCTGTAGTCCCAGCTACTCTGGAGTTCGAGGTGTGAGGATCGTTTGAGCCCAGGAGCTCAAAGCTGTAGTGAACTATGATCACGCTATTGCACTCTGGCCTGGGTGATAGACCAAGAGAAAAAAAAAAAAAACCACAACGAATTGGGAGGACAGGATGGTTTAGGGAGTTAATGTACCTCTGATCTGGATTCTGTGAATTGTTCTTTCAATCATACCTGGAAGTGTACATCTTTGCATGTGTGGTCATATATTTATATCACATGACTCATAATTCCCTCCCTGTCGGTGGCAATTAGGAGGCCGTGTCAGTCAGGCTTAGGATATTAAAATTACATAGTATGTACTTTCACTGGAGCAAAGGTTTCTCTGACATCTGGAGAGAAAATGGACCAGAAGGGCTGGACCCTTTACTTGGGGTTCTGCCTTCTCTTTTTATTGGACAGCAGCCTACTCACCCATCACTTTCCCAATCAAGGGCTTTTTTTTTTTTTTTTTTTTTTTTTTTTTTGAGATGGAGTCTCGTTCTGTCACCCAGGCTGGAGTGCAGTGGTGCAATCTTGGCTTACCACAAGCTTCACCTCCCAGGTTCACGCCATTCTCCTGCCTCAGCCTCCCTAGTAGCTGGGACTACAGGTGCCCGCCACTACGTCTGGTTAATTTTTTTGTATTTTTTTTTTAGTAGAGACAGGGTTTCACCGTGTTAGCCAGGATGGTCTTGATCTCCTGACTTCGTGATCCGCCTGCCTTAGCCTCCCAAAGTGCTGGGATTACAGGCGTGAGACACTGCACCCGGCCAATCAGGGGCTTTTTAACCTTCCTATTTTCCTACAAAGGGGCCATGCCCATGTTCAGATATATTTATTGTGCCTGTAACTGGATGTTCTTTTAAAAAGTGAAGCCCAAGGATGGCTTCCTAGCTGATTTCCAGGATTCTAATCTTCACTGTCTAAGCTATGGGTTTCCAACCTTGGATACTGATTAGAGTCACTTGTAGGGCATTTAAAACCTACCAATGCTTGTGACTTCCCCTAAGAGAGTGTGATTTGATTAGTGCATGATGTGGCCCAGGCACTGGTTGTTTATGAATGCTTCCAAGGAAAATGGTCATTTTACAGTGAGGAAACTGTAGCCCAGTGCTCAAAGTTAACATCTCCAGTAATCAGAGATATCTACATCTTAGGGCATTCTTTTTTTTTTTTTTTTTTTGAGACGGAGTCTCGCTCTGCCGCCCAGGCTGGAGTGCAGTGGCCGGATCTCAGCTCACTGCAAGCTCCGCCTCCTGGGTTCACGCCATTCTCCTGCCTCAGCCTCCCGAGTAGCTGGGACTACAGGCGCCCGCCACCTCGCCCGGCTAGTTTTTTGTATTTTTTAGTAGAGACGGGGTTTCACCGGGTTAGCCAGGATGGTCTCGATCTCCTGACCTTGTGATCCGCCCGTCTCAGCCTCCCAAAGTGCTGGGATTACAGGCTTGAGCCACCGCGCCCGACCCATCTTTGGGCATTCTAATATGATGGATGGAGAAGGCACAGCATCACCTCTGTAGTATTATTACCCAGTGTATATAACTTTAGTTTCATCATGAGAAACAACTAGAAAAGCCCAAACTGAGGGTCATTATACAAAATAACTCACCAATACTCTTTGAAAATGTTAAGGTCATGAAGGCAAGAGAAATTCTGAGGACCTGTCCCAGATTAAAGGAGACTGGGAGGACAGAGCAATGAGATGCGGTGTCTGATCCTAGATTGGATCCTGGTCCAGAAAAAGAACATTAGTGGGAAGATAAAGGCGATTTGAATAAGGTCTACAGATTCATTCATTGTATGGTATCAGTGATCATTTATTGATTTTGATGATTATACTGTGGTTATCTAAAATGTTAACATTAGGGGAGGCTGAGTGAAAAGTATATGAGGACCCTGACTATTTGTAGAAGTTTTCTGAAAGTCTGAAATTATTTCAGATGAAAGTAAAGAAAGGCCCGGGCGCAGTGGCTCACGCCTGTAATCCCAGCACTTTGGGAGGCGGAGGCAGGTGGATCAGGAGGTCAGGAGATCGAGACCACGGTGAAACCCCATCTCTACTAAAAATACAAAAAATTAGCTGGGCGTGGTGGCGGGTGCCTGTGGTCCCAGCTACTCGGGAGGCTGAGGCAGGAGAATGGCGTGAACCCGGGAGACGGAGCTTGCAGTGAGCTGAGATGGTGCCACTGCACTCCAGCCTGGGTGACAGAGCAAGACTCCGTCTCAAAAAAATAAATAAATAAATAAATAAATAAAATGAAATAAAAAAGAAAGTAAAGAAAGGAAAATAAAACTTCCAGGTAATTCTACTGAGTTGCCAAAGCTGAGAACCACTTCTCCAAGTTATCTTGCCTAATAATACTGTCAAGAGTAATCTTCCTGGAAATACCATATGGTCATGTTTGTGACCTTCTCAAAGCTTTCCAGTGATTGCTGTCATCTAGGATCAAGTTCCTGTTCCTTAGGCTACCATTTAAAGCCCCCATAGCATGGCCTCAATCTACTCCATTGATCTTCATGGAAGGACTTAACCTACGTTTTACTTTCTCATGCCTGATCTTATTCTAATTCTTTTACTCCTTCCTGTATAATACCCTTGCCTTCCTGTTCAGCCTCCTGAGCTATTCTTTGTCCTACGGCCCATTTGAGACCCTGTCTCTTCATCGAAGCCTGCATAGTTTTTCCTGTTAGAAGCGGTCATCCTTCCTTTCTTTGAATTCTGGTAGGTACCACGGTGTGGAGTGAACCATGAGCTTTAGATTCGGAAATATGTGAGTTTGAATCCTTTGAGCAGTTCCACCCTTAACCAGTTCTGAGATAAGGGACAAGTTTATCAACATCTTGGAATAGAGGGGTAATAGTACCTGCATCAAAGGGTCATTGTGACCCTTAGATCAGATGCAAACATAAAGGTCCCCAGCACAGCATATAGCAGATTCTTTCCTCATCACTTTAATAGCTCAGTGATTCCCAGAAAGTATGTGGGTGGTGTGAAGGCTCTTATCAAAATTTCCTGCAGAGCCTTTTAAAAAGATTTGTGCCTGGTCATCACTAAGAGGACAGACGCTCTTTAACGGAACCGAATGCTTGGATCTTTAAGAAATTCAACTGCGATTTTGTTTTTTCCTTGGAATACAACTGAGTAAATAAGTGACCTAAGGGCAGAGGAATGTAACTGGATAGAGGGAGAAGGGAGGGACAGTGGGTTTTGAAATAGGAAAAAGCTGTGATGTCTTCCACACCCACTCTGTTGCTGTCAGTGAGACAGCAGTGAGGAAGTACCACTCCCTAGTACAACGCCTTAAACCATGCGTCCTGCACAGCCCTTCACTCTTCCATTCCCTGCCCAGGTGATGTATACCTGGGTGAGTCAGGTCCGCATGAGTCATTCTTCTGCCACTTCAGCTCCTCCATCCCCACCACTCAGTGCTATGTGCTCTGGCCTGGCCCCACCTCCCTGGCCATTAGTATTGTTCTAAGAAAGCAAGGTTGGGAGGGGCAACTGAGAAGGAAGTCAGAGGCCACTAGGCCTGGAAAGAGGCAGGTGGGACTGTCATTGCTCAAAGGCCACACACTCTGGGTGTGTTTTATGACTGTTTCTGGATTTCAAATCTTCTCCCCTTTGTGATCATTC
Source organism: Macaca mulatta (assembly GCF_049350105.2). Classification (NCBI taxonomy): domain Eukaryota; kingdom Metazoa; phylum Chordata; class Mammalia; order Primates; family Cercopithecidae; genus Macaca; species Macaca mulatta. The sequence continues at coordinate 53,515,024 of NC_133424.1, forward strand.
CAGTTACTTTCCCTCCTCCTGCTTCCTTCTCATGACATTATCTGTCCCTAGTGCACCCCTTTTACAGCTAGAGAATGACTGTACAAATAGTTAACAATTCAGCAAAAATTACAGCTGGATGCGGCGGCTCCCACCTGTAATCCCAGCACTTGGGAGGACAAGGAGGGCGGATCACGAGGTCAGTAGTTCAAGACCAGCCTGACCAACATGATGAAACCCCGTCTCTACTAAAAATACAAAAATTAGCCAGGCGTGGTGGTGTGCACCTGTAATCCCAGCTACTCAGGAGGCTGAGGCAGGAGAATCGCTTGAACCTGGGAGGCAGAGGTTGCAGTGAGCCAAGATTGCACCACTGCATTCCAGTCTGGGCAACAGAGTGAGAATCCGTCTCAAAAAAAAAAAAAAAAAAAAAAAATTACTTTTTATGAGAACTGGGAACCTGGCCTTCCTTTTTTTTTTTTTTTTTTTTTCTGAAACGGAGTCTTGCTCTGTCGCCCAGGCTGGAGTGCAGTGGCAGGATCTCGGCTCACTGCAAGCTCCGCCTCCCAGGTTTACGCCATTCTCCTGCCTCAGCCTCCCGAGTAGCTGGGACTACAGACACTCGCCACCTCGCCTGGCTATGTTTTTGTATTTTTTACTAGAGACGGGGTTTCACCGGGTTAGCCAAGATGGTCTTGATCTCCTGACCTTGTGATCCACCCGTCTCGGCCTCTCAAAGTGCTGGGATTACAGGCTTGAGCCACCGTGCCTGGCCAGAACCTGGCCTTCATTTTTGCCAAAAGAGATTGAGGTTCATAAAAGCCAGCTTTTATTCAGGGCTGCATAGTTGTGAGTGTGGTGTTAGGGAACAGCTGCATAAGTGAAGGGTGAGACAGAAAACAAAATGCTGGCTGTTTGTCAAATCCTGAGAGTAAAGGGGGCAAAAATCATTCTGAAAGGTGGATGTCATTCAGGAGACCTTGGAAATCTTAGGATGTCCTCTGCCCCATGGGGAGGAGTATGAGGTTAAATTATGGAGTTGAGTGACACTTGGTACATTACTAAACTTCTCTGCTTCAGTCTTTTTTTGTTTGTTCGTTTTTTTTTTTTTTTTTGAGACGGAGTCTCACTCTGTCGCCCAGGCTGGGGTGCAGTGGCGTGATCTTGGCTTACTGCAAGCTCTGTCTGCCGGGTTCATGCCATTCTTCCTGCCTCAACTTCCCGAGTAGCTGGGACTACAGGTGCCTGCCACCATGCCCGGCTAATTTTTTTTTTGTATTTTTGTAGAGACGGGGTTTCACCGTGTTGGCCAGGATGGTCTCGATCTCCTGACCTCGTGATCCGCCCGCCTCGGCCTCCCAAAGTGCTGGGATTACAGGTGTGAGCCACCGCGCCCAGCAGGTACTATCCTTATTTATAAGATGTAAAGAGAAAGACTGGGCCAGGCTCGGTGGCTCATGCCTGTAATCCCAGCACTTTGGGAAGCGGAGGTGGGCAGATTGCCTGAGGTCAGGAGTTCAAGACCAGCCTGGCCAACATGGCGAAACTCCATCTCTACTAAAAAATGCAAAAATTAGTCAGGCGTGGTGGTGTGTGCCTGTGATCCCAGCTACTCAGGAGGCTGAAGCAGGAAAATCACTTGAACCCAGGAGGCACAGGTTATAGTGAGCTGAGATCGTGCCATTGCACTGCAGCCTGGGTGACAAGAATGAAACTCTGTCTCAAAAAAGAGACTGAAGAAGAGTGAAATAAGGAAATGCATATATGAATTAGCAGGGCAGAATTGGGACTGGTATGTGTACATTAAGAGGAAGCATGTAAAAATTTTATGTGAACATGAAAAGGACTTCTTGTTTTAAACAGACCTCTCCATACAAATAATGTGGACTGTCTTGAGTAGATAGCAGACTCCATCACAAGAACTTTCCAGCAGAATGACAAGAGAATGGGTAGTGTGGCTGCTTTCTAAATGGTAGTTTAGAGTGAGCAAGTCACTGAAAAGAAAGGAGACCAAGAAGATGGGTGAGGGTGAGAGAAATGGGATGGCAAAAGGAAAAGACTGAAAGAAATGTTTACTGAGGGCTCACCAGGTACCAGGCTCTGTGTCTAATGCCTTACACATCTTTTTTTTTTTTTTAAAGATGAAATCTCGCTCCGTCGCCCAGGCTGGAGTGCAGTGGCGTGATCTTGGCTCACTGCAACTTCCACCTCCCTGGTTCAAGGGATTCTCCTACCTCAGCCTCCTGAGTAGCTGGGATTACAGGTGTGCTCCACCACACCCAACTAATTTTTGTATTTTTAGTAGAGATAGGGTTTCACCATGTTGGTCAGGCTGATCTTGAACTCCTGAGCTTGTGATCCACCTGTCTTGGCCTCCCAAAGTGCTGGGATTATAGGTGTGAGCCACTGCGCCTGGCCAATGCCTTACACATTTTAATTTACTCTTTTATTGTCATCCTCTGATGGAGTAAGAGTCATCTTTGTGCTGCAGATGAGTAGAGGCTGAGGGATGCAAGGTGAATGGTAGGATCATCCAGCCAGTTTGTAGCAGTGCTAGTGTATTTCACCTCAAAGTTTGTGCTCTTGCCTATGATTCAGACAGAAAAGTGAGACACAGAAGGAAGGCAAGGCAAATTTTTGTTGTTGGTGAAGTTTATAAAAGGTACCTGTATTAGGCAGAATAATGGCCTCCTGAAAATATCCACATCCTACTCCCTGGAACCTGTGCATTTTACTTTATTTGGTAGAAAGACTTTGCAGATAAGATGAAGTTAAGAATCTTGAGTTGGGGGAATTATCCTGGATTATCTGAGTGGGCACATTGTAATCAGAAGGATTCTTATAAGTGAAAGAGGGAGGCAGGAGAGTCAGAGTGAAAATGATGTAGTATGAGGAAGATTCCACTGGCCACTGCTGGCTTTGAAGATGGAAGGGGGCCATGAGCAAAGGAATACAGGTGGCCTCGAGAAGCTGCGTCAGGCAAAGAAGAGGATCCATTCCTTAAGCCTCCAGAAGAAAACCTCCAGAAAGAACACCGCCAATGCCTTGATTTTAACCCAGAAAGATCTGTTTTGGACTTTTGACCTCCAGAACTGTAAGAACCGGGAAAAATGTATGTAGTTTTTACATTCCAGGAGGTTACAGTCTGCTACACAGAAAAAAGGAACTGGAAAAAATAGGCCAAAATGTTAAACAATGATTAGGTCTAGATTATGGGTGGAAAATAGAATACAAGTGATAGTTATTTTTTCTTTCATACTTTTTGTCTTAATTTTCAAAGGTAAGAAATTAAAGATAATTACTGTCAGGCCTCTGAGCCCAAGCTAAGTCATCATATCTCCAGTGACCTACACGTATACATCCAGCTGGCCTGAAGCAATTGAAGAACCACAAAAGTAAAAAGAGCCAGTTCCTGCCTTAACTGATGACATTCTACCATTGTGATTTGTTCCTGCCCCACTGTAACTGACCAATTGACCTTGTGACATTCTTTTTCCTGGACAATGAGTCTCATGATCTCTCCACCGTGCACCTTGTGACCTCCACCACTGCCTACAAGAGTCTTGAAAACCACCTTTAACTGTAATTTTCCGATACCTACCCAAATCCTGTAAAACTGCCCCACCCTATTCTCCCTTTGCTGACTCTCTTTTCAGACTCAGCCCACTTACACCCAAGTGCCTGTGTAGTAGACTCTCTTCACATGGACGCGAGTAACAATTACATTGCGATGTTATAAATAGAAGTATTTCAATGTACCTGTGAAATCCTCTGGAAGATCACTGAGAAGGCATGCCTCTGAGTGTAAGGATGAATTTGCCAAGGACAGGAGTGACATTATAGGCATAGTTTTTGCAAAGGCAGAAAGAGAGGGCCTTATCCTTCGATCTAAATGGTCCATCATTTCCATGGATCAAACTCAAAGGAATGACTAGTCATCAAGGAATGTGTTCAGTGACATCTTACGGGGTAAACTGAGACATTCCGGGAGCCTGGAATCAATATGAAGGAGTTTCAGACTCGGTGGCAGGGGAGAATGTGCTCCTAAAATCTGTTGTTTAGGGCTCAGCGTTTTCTGCTTTTTTCCTCCTATTATTTATTAACAATGCTGAGGTGGGCAGGGCCCCAGTCCCGGAACAGGTCACCTGTACTTAGTAACTTAGTAGGAAGGTTTGTTTGTTTCCTTTGTTGAAAGGGGGGATATATAGCCCTGAGTTTTTTTTTGTTTGTTTTTTGTTTTTCTTTACTAGCAATTAGGGAAACATAGAGTGGCTCCTTTCTCTACTAATAGCCTCATAATGGAATCATCTAAATCTCTTCTTGATTCCTCTATCCTCCAGGGAGCTACACCTTTCCCCAACCCTCCTAGATCCTGGGGGAATCAGAGGACCTTGTATAAAGCACTATGTGAGGAAACAAGCAAAACTTAGGGGTAAGAACTCTTGTAATTGCCTCTTTTTTTTAAATTTTCTTTTAAAATATTTTAAACTTTTATTTTCGGTTCAGGGCTCCATGTACAAGTTTTTGGTTTTTGTTTTTTGAGACAGAGTCTCGCTGTGTCACCCAGGCTGGAGTGCAGTGGCGCGATCTCTGCTCACTGCAACCTCTGTCTCCTGGGTTCAAGCAATTCTCCCGCCTCAGGCTCCCGAGTAGCTGGGATTACAGGCGCACGCCACCACACCCAGCTAATTTTTGTATTTTTATTAGAGACGGGGTTTCACCATGTTGGCCAGGCTGGTCTGGAACTCCTGACCTCAGGCGATCCACCCTCCTCGGCCTCCCAAAGTGCTGGAATTACAGGCGTGAGCTACTGTGCCTGGCCTGCAGGTTTGTTATATAAGTAAACTTGTGACTCAGGGGTTTCCTATACAGATATTTTGTCACTCGGGTACTAAGCATAGTACCCAACATTTTTTTTTTTTTCTGATCCTCTCCCTCCTCCCACCCTCCACCCCCAAGTAGGCCCCAGTGTCTGTTGTTCCCCTCTTTCTGTCCATGTGTTCTCATTTAGCTCCCACTTATAAGTGAGAAGACACAGTATTTGGTTTTCTGTTCCTGTATTAGTTTGCTAATCTATCGTATTAAAATATGTGTCCCTTTCACCCCTCCTCCCTCCCCATCCTAATATTTTAGGGCTAAGTCCTCATCACTGGACACAAAGAAACTGGTTTCTTAGATGCTGCTATGCTTTGGTTCCACCCACCAAGACAATGGGCCTATTTTTTTCTATAATCAAAGGCCCTGTGTTTAGCCCGTACAGTTCTACCTTGAACTGGTGCCAAAGCTCACACCTTCCTGTTCTGTTCCTTCCCGGTCATCTCAGAATCTGCAGGCTTGTGGGGCAGGGTAGGGAGTCCTGAGTTGTGACCACAGAAAGGGGAAAGCTGTGGGAATCCAAGACAGTTGTTCTTGAGTGAGTCTTCTAGGCCTGCTGGCAGAAGAAGAAGAATTGTGGGCCAGGACCTGGGTCGTGGTGTTGGTGACTGAGCTCTGACTTTGAATGAGTAGATTTGCCTATCTAGGCCTTAGCTGTGCCTTCTGCAAAATGAGATTTGAGATTAACTCAAGCCCTTACAGCTTGACTGCTCTGGCCATGCATTTTCTTTCCTCTTCCTCATTGAAATCTATATCATTCCTTCAGGGCCCAAGGACCCACGCTCAGAAGAAATCAATTTGGCTAATGTCCTTATGAGAGGGGACCAACCCTCAGGCTTTATGTGCTCTTTGGCCTTTTAGGCAAGAGTGGAGAGGGTGGATATTTTTGTTCTGGTCTTGTTTTGGTGCTCTTTGATAGCAGGAAGGGCAGAGTCCTGCCAGACTGTGAAAGTCTTGACCACCAGCTTAAGGAGTCTGGACTCTTGTGAGTGGGGAACTACCAGAGGCTTTAAGTGGGAAGTGACCTGTGTCTCAGGACATATACTCTAGGAGAAGTGTGGCTGTGGAGAGTCCACATGAGAGACAGATCTGAAGTGCGAGATCAGAGGGCATGGAGAACAGGGGGATAGGCGTGAGCCATTTGAGGAAGAGTTGGAGGTCTTTGTGAGTGACCAGAGGGGAGGAGGAGATGGGAAGGAGGGGTCTGAAGATGGCTCTGAGCTGTGTCTAGTTTAGGCATTTGGGTGGACCAGATGTCATTAGCACCAAGATAAGGGCGGGGCTAGGTTGGTTAGGGACTGAAATGCTAAATCCAGTTTTGGATGTTAGGTAAGATGCCTATGGGCCATCCAGGTGGAACTACTGTGTGGGGAGTGGGAAGAATACAGCTGGGGCTGGAGCCAAGGAGTGGTAGATGATGAAGAGGAAAGAGGGAGTGAGCTGGGGAGGTCTCTGCCTCTGTGGGAACTTCACACCTGCTCTCCTGCATTGAGCTCATGGCTGTTTTCTACTCTTTCCCTCCCTGTTCTCTGATCAGAGCGATTTTTCAGGGTTTTGGCTGGATAGATATTCTTAGCCCAGGGGTCACATATTTACTACCAATAGGTCTTTTGGAAAATGGGGACTGTGAATCAATGAATGGAGAGGTGAAAAGAGGACAGTGAAGGAAGGACTTTTGGAGAAAGATAATAGGGAAGAGCAAGCAGGTGAAACACATGCTGTAAAATATGTTAGCATTCCTTGTAAACTATAAAAAGCACAATGCAAATGTACAGTTCTGCTGAGAACACTGTGTCCATGGGTTGGAAGGGGGAGAGGTGAGACTAGGAGGGTAAAGGGGAAGAAGTAGCTTAGAAGGATGAAGCTAAAAGCCAGGCTACCACATCTAGATGTCTCCTTGGAAGGCTCTCTACTGCTTAAAAATTACTTGGCCTATCCAGTCTCTTGGGTGTGATGAGTTTTTTTTTCTTTTCTTTTTTGAGACAGAGTTTTGCTCTTATTGCCCAGGCTGGAGTTCAATGGCACAATCTTGGCTCACCGCAACCTCCACCTACCGGGTTCAAGTGATTCTTCTGCCTCAGCCTCCTGAGTAGGTGGGATTACAGGTATGTGCCACCACGCCCGGTAATTTTGTATTTTTAGTAGAGGGGGTTTCGCCATGTTGGTCAGGCTGGTCTCGAACTCCCGACCTTAGGTCATCTGCCCGTCTTGGCCTCCCAAAGTGCTGGGATTACAGGCGTGAGCCACTGCTCCCGGCCTGAGTGTAATGAGTAATGAGTTTTATATGTTTATATGACAATATTAAATGCTAATAGCCAACAAATATTGTATGTTTACAATTAGTACATCTAACACAGCTAGTGTAACTAATATTGTGTACTAATAGTACAAATATTGTGTGCTCAGTACATACCAGGCAGTGTGCTAAACACTTTAACTAGATGACCTCAATTGATCCTCACAACAGCACATGCGGTGGGTACTTTTATTGGCCCCATTTTACAGATGAGGGGAGTGAGGTATAGTCATTTGCCCAGGGCCTTGCAGCTTGTATGCTGGAGCCAGAATATGAAGCCAGGCCGCCTGGGGGACTACATAGCATGTGGTCTTAATCACTCAGCAGTTCAGTGTAGTTCAGTATATTCTATACTTTTCTGTTGTTGTTGTTGTTGTTTTTGAGATAGAGTCTCACTCTGTCGCCCAGGTTGGAAGTGCAGTGGTGAAATCTCGGCTCACTACAGCCTCTGCCTCCCAGGTTCAAGCGATTCTCCTGCCTCAGCCTCCCAAGTAGCTGGGACTACAGGCACGCACCACCACACCTGGCTAATTTTTGTATTTTTAATAGAGACGGGGGTTCACTGTGTTGGCCAGGCTGGTCTTGAACTCCTGACTTCATGGTCCGCCCACCTCGGCCTGCCAGTGTTGAGATTACAGGCGTGAGCCACTACGCCTGGCCTTTTCTGTGTTTGTTTGTTTTGTTTCCTTTTACCTTTAACGAAGACATAGATAAAATGCAGCTCAGGTACAGAAAGTGTCAACTTTCAGGTTGACTCCCAGATCGACAACAGGGTAGGACTTCTCATAGAGTGGTCCTTGGATCATCTGTATTGGAATCTTCGAGAATGTTTGTTAAAAACTGAGATCTAGGCCGAGCGCAGTGGCTCACGCCTGTAATCCCAGCACTTTGGGAGGCCGAGGCGGGCAGATCACAAGGTCAGGAGATTGAGACCATCCTGGCTAATACGGTGAAAACCCGTCTTTACTAAAAATACAAAAAGTTAGCCAGGCGTGGTAGCGGGCACCTGTAGTCCTGGCTGCTGGGGAGGCTGAGGCAGGAGAATGGCGTGAACCCAGGAGGCAGAGCTTGCAGTGAGCCGAGATGGCGCCACTGCACTCCAGCCTGGGCAACAGAGTGAGACTCTGTCTCAAAAACAAACAACAATAACAACAACAACAAAAACCGAGATCTAGGCCAGGCGCGGTGACTCACGCCTGTAATCCCAGCACTTTGGGAGGCCGAGACGGGGGATCTCTTGAGGTCAGGAGTTCAAGACCAGCCTGGCCAACATGGTGAAACCCTGTCTCTACTAAAAATACAAAAATTAGCTGAGCATGAGAGTGTGCACCTGTACTCTCAGCTACTCAGGAAGCTGAGGTGGGAGAATTGCTTGAACCCGGGAGGCAGAGGTTGCAGTGAGCCGAGACTGCGCCACTGCATTCCAGCCTGGGCAACAGAGTGAGACTGTCTCAAAACAACAACAACAACAACGGCAACAAACAAAACAAAAAAACCTGAGATCTGTAGTTCTCACTTGGGCCAACTGAAAGAAGAATTTCTCAAACATTGATGTTTGAGACCTACTGAGTTCAGGCTGAATGTCTGGTTCTGGAAGGAAATGGAATCTTGGCTTCTTCAGTCACCACAGTTTGGGTCTTGTTCCTCTGTGAAATTAACAATGTAGGCCAGCGCAGTGGCTCACGCCTGTAATCCCAACACTTTGGGAGACCGCGGCAGGTGGATCACCTGAGGTCAGGAGTTTGACATCAGCCTGGACAACATGGTGGAACCCTGTCTCTACTAAAAATACAAAAATTATCTGGGCTTTGGTAGTGCACACCTGTAATCCCAGCTACTAGGGAGGTTGAGGCAGGAGAATTGCTTGAACCTAGGGGGTGGAGGTAGCAGAGAGCCAAGATCGCGCCACTGCACTCCAGCCTGGGCGAAAGAGCGAGACTTCGTTTCAAACAAACAAACAAACAAACAAACAAACAAAACCCAAAACAATAATGTGGTCCATGCTCTCTTTCTTTCTCTGGGCTCTTGGAGGGAGGGGTGGGGTGGGAGGACCACTTGCCTTTATACCAGAGAAGGCACTGTGAGGCAGCACCTCTTACATTTGTCTTTCATTGGTTTTTCTCCCCTGAGATGGGTTTCACTTCTCTCTCTGTCCTGTGGGGGAACTTCCCAGCTGAGGACCTTCATGTGGTTTGGTGCTGGGTTGGGCAATGAGCCCTGGGAGGGGAGCAGTTTTAGTTGTGACTTCTTTTGGGCCTGCCATGCTCTGCCATGGAGGTGGAGTGACATGAAGTTTAGCTGCTTCACCTCAATCTGCTCAAAAGTGGGGACTGGGCCGGGCGCGGTGGCTCAAGCCTGTAATCCCAGCACTTTGGGAGGCCAAGACGGGCGGATCACGAGGTCAGGAGATCGAGACCATCCTGGCTAATACGGTGAAACCCCGTCTCTACTAAAAATACAGAAAACTAGCCGGGCGAGGTGGCGGGCGCCTGTGGTCCCAGCTACTCGGGAGGCTGAGGCAGGAGAATGGCGGGAACCCGGGAGGCGGAGCTTGCAGTGAGCTGAGGTCCGGCCACTGCACTCCAGCCCGGCGACAGAGCAAGACTCCGTCTCAAAAAAAAAAAAAAAAAAAAAAAAAAAAAAAGTGGGGACTGCTGAGAGCAGTGGATGGGGGACAGTGGAATTGCAGCCTGGGATGTGAAACGGGAATCCTGTTACCTGCAGCTGCAGTCTTCACGTGTCCTCATCTTTTGTGACTGCCCTAGGGCCCTGAGCTGAGCAAGACAGACAAACAGGAGGAAGTATTAATCTTTCTGCTTCCACCTCATCCACTAGCAAGTTTGGAGGACCAATCCATTTATACCCACTGCCTTGGGTGCGGACATCAGAGAGTTTTACACAGCTCAGTTTTGGGGAAGTTCACACACTCTGGCCTCAGGAAGATTCAGAAGTGAAGGAAAGGCTCTGGGCTGGGAGTGAGGAGGCCTCGTTCTGTGTCAGCTAAGCTACCAACTTTCTTTGTTACCATGAGAAAGTCACTCGCTCACTCTGGACGGGAGTTTTCTTATCTGTAAACTGTTGGATTTGAGTGAGATCATCTTTTGTGTTCTCAAGTTCTGATTTTATGATTAGCAGTGGTAGGTTGCAGCAGGTGTGGCAGAGCCCCGAATGCGGCTTTGTCTGTCACGTGTGCCTCCCTCCCCAAAAAAGAACAAGTTGTGAGCTTTATTTGCATCTCTTCTTAAATAGCTCTGTGTTTCTGTGGGCTGAAGAGGCCCACTGTGGGTGTAGTGAGGAGAGTCTCTGGAGGCAGGAGCTTCCCTTGGCTCTGGGGAAGGAGGCCCAGTTGGTAGCTTCCCTGCCATTGCACAGACTTCTCATATGTTCTGGTAATGACGTGACTTCCCTCCCTGTTCTGCCTGCCTCTCTAATATTTAGTTTCTAGAGTAGGCTATAATTGTTTTGATAGATTTCCTAACTGTTTCCTGCCTATGTGTCTTTGAAGCAAATTGCAGGAAATTCTTTTCATAGCCGTCAGGGTCTCTGTTTCATATTTCCCCTTTTCCATAGAACCTGACAGATCCAGGGCACAGAGAGACACATGTGCATGCTACAGCTCCCAGTATTCATACAGATATGGTGAAGGGTGGGTGGAGGTATATTCTTACAGTTTGGTAAGTATTGTCTGGGGAGCTCCTGTAACACATGTGAGACTCTGAGTGCTGTGATAATGTCTTGTATGTCACTGCTACTTAAGAGTTTAAGGTGAAGCTTTGTGAGTGTATTACATGTGTCTGGTGCATGCGTGTGGGTCAGAATGTGGATCAGTGGCTGCTGATGTGCTGATGCTGAGAGAAAGTGATTTAGGAGCTGGGCTTGCTCTCTCTCTGTTTCTGCTTTTTGTGCAATGTCCTGGTAGCTTGTCAGAGGCTGGATAAGATGTTAGAAATTTTCTTAATCCAGTCCGAAATCCGCCTTGTTTTATTCCTGGGTATGAATCATGTGAGGGGTTGGGAGGTGGAGGATGAAATTCTCAGACCTTCTGAACAGTCCAAGGTCAGTTCTCAGAAATCAGATGTTGGTTGTTTAGCCATCACACCCTTGGATTTATGAGTTGGACCTAGAGGATTTGATCGTTTCTGTGACAGAGGTATCATCCTGTTCCCGGAAAACTGGCGACACGTTGACATGCAGGAACCTGGTCAGATTTATGGCTTGTTTCTAACCAACGTTTAGGCATTCTGCCCTTTAAAAACAAATTTCACTGATATTTTTCATGTATCTAACAAGGGCCAGGTCCTGAATTCTCAAAGATAAATAAAATAGGATCCCTTTCCTCAGGAACGAATGGTTTATCTTTTCTTGAACACGGTCTTCTGGGGCTAATTCTTCACAGTACCCAACTCTCTCTCTTGCAAGCCTTTGGGAGCTCTCGGAACCAGGCAGGCTAGCTCAGACACGCAGCAGCTGACACAGGAGAGTGGGGTGTGAGTCCAGCCCCTTGCCACTTTCTGACTCTCCCTTTTAGGACACAGTGGCCACGGGAAGGCAAGATACTGGGCTCCTTAAGAAAGGCTGTGGCGGGGAATGTGGTGGGGGTGGCAACTGCAGTTATCACTCAGCTTGCCCCTCAGCTCTCCAGATACAACAGCATGGCCTCAAGCACACCCAGAGGTGGAGAAAGAGTGCATGTTCCCTGGGGGACCAGAAGTGGGATTTGTTAGTTGTTCTTACAAACAGTAGTAGCTAGATGGCAGGGCAATTTGAGCCTTGTGGAGCCATCCCTAGGGAACTATAATTACTTCTCTCCATTCAGACTGGAATGCTGGGCAGTAGTTAAAGGGGGCAGGGCCAGGTATGGTGACTCATGGCTTTAATCCCAGCAATTTGGGAGGCTGAAGTGGGAGGATTGCTTGGGGCCAAGAGTTAGAGACTAGCCTGGCCAACTTGGTGAAACCTTGTCTCTACTAAAAATATAAAAATTAAGGCTGGGCATGGTGGCTCACACCTGTAATCCCTGTACTTTGGGAGGCCAAGGTGGGTGGATCATCTGAGGTCGGGAGTTTGAGACCAGCCTGGCCAACATGGTGAAACCCCCATCTCTACCAAAAATACAAAAATTTGCCGGGCGAGGTGGCACACGCCTGTAATCCCAGCTACTCAGGAGGCTGAGGCAGGAGAATTGCTTGAACCCGGGAGGAGGAGGTTGCAGTGAGCCGAGATCATGCCAGTGTACTCCAGCCTGGGTGACAGCGTGAGACTCCATCTCAAAAAAAGGGGGGAGGGGTATATGTGGAGAAAGATGCACAAGAAATGCTCAGTCCAGGCATGGTGACTCGTGCCTTTAATCCCAATCGTTTGGGAGGCCGAGGTGGGAGGACTCCTTGAGCCCAGGAGTTCAAGATCAGTCTGGGCAACATAGCGAGACCTTATCTCTTAAAAAAAAAAAAATTAAAAAATTTAGCTGAGTATGGTGACACATGCCTATAGTCCCAGCTACTTGAGAGGCTGAGGCAAGAAGATCACTAGAGCCTTGGTGGTCGAAGCTGCAGTGAGTCATGATTGCACCACAGCACTCCAGCCTGCGTGACAGAAGGCAGAGCCTGTCTCAAAATAAAAAATTAAAAAAGACATGCTCAGACCAACTGGTGCCAAGTTTTTGTCTGAGGCTCGTACATTAAGCTGCTGTCCCCTCCACCACACAGAGGCACAAAGGCAGTGGCAGCTGGGACTTCCTTCCCTGTTTTCTCCCATTCTTCTAATTCTTCATGATGCCCTTTCATGACTTCTTTCCTCTTTTAATACTGCTTTTGATATCATTTCAGCCTGATGTCACTTGTGTAAAATCACTGGGGGTAGGGTGAGTGAAAATTTTCCAAACGACACATTCTTTTTTTTCTTTTTTTGGGACAGAGTCTCACTCTGTTGCACAGGCTGGAGTACCCTGTCACAATCACGATGCATGGCAGTCACGACCTTTTGGACTTAAGTGATCTTCCTGCCTTAGCTTCCGGAGCAGCTGGCTCATGCCACCACATTTGGCTAATTTTTTGTAGAGACAGGGTCTCACTTTGTTGCCTACACTGGTCTCAAACTCCTGGGCTCATGTGATCTTCCTGTGTCAGCCTGCCAAAGTGCTAGGATTATGTACAGACTTGAGCTGCTGTGCTCAGCCCAAACCCCACATTCTTTTTTTTATTTTTATTTTTTAGTTTTTGAGACAGGGTCTGGCTATGTCACCAAGGCTGAAGTGCAGTGGTGTGAACACACCTCACCGCAGTCTCAACCTTCTGGACTCAAGCGATCCTCCCACCTCAGCCTCCTGGGTAGCTGAGACCACAGGTGTGTGCCACCACATGTGGCTAATTTTTTAACTTATTTTTGTAGAGACAGGGTCTTGCTATATTGTTCAGGTTAGTCTCTAGCTCCTGGGGTCAAGTGATCCTCCTGCCTCAGCCTTCCATAGTGCTGGGATTATAGGCATGAGCCACTGCGTCTGGCCCAAATCCCACATTTTTTTTTTTTTTTTTTGAGACGGAGTCTCTGTTGCCCAGACTGGTGTGCGATGGTGTGGTCTCGGCTCACTGCAATCTCTGACTCTTGGGTTCAAGTGATTCTCTTGCCTCAGCCTCCTGAGTAGCCAGGATTACAGGTGCCCACCACCACACCCAGCTAATTTTTGTTTGTGTTTTTAGTAGAGACAGGGTTTCACCATATTGGCCAGGATGGTCTCAAACTCCTAACCTCAGCTGATCCACCCACCTAGGCCTCCCAAAATGCTGGGATTACAGGTCTGAGCCACCATGCCTGGCCCCAAACCCCACATTCTTAATGGCAGCTCTGGGCCCTACATATTTTCACTTCTCCAGGGTGACCCTGGGAACTTAATTCTAACTTGGGTCCTGTGGTAGCTCTTTAACCACCCCAGCAGCTCCGTAAGTATAGTTCAGCTTGAGAGAAAGAGACAGAGAGGGAGACTTCAAGCACTGGGGGTTTGGTGCCTTTGGTGTCAGACAGACTGGACCTGGATTTAAATCCACTTTGTTCTCTATTATCTGTGTGATCTTGGGCAACTGACTTAAGCTCTCTAGGGCTCAATTGCAACATTCGTAAAATGAAGATGATATCATGTAATAGCTATAATAGCTACTGTATTGAGCACTTTATATTTATTAATATAGTTAATCCCCATACATCTCTAGGAATTAGGTACTATTGTAGTTGTCATTTCTCGGATAAGAAAACTGAGGCATAGAGAAGTTAAGCAGCATGCCCACATTAACACAATTCTTAAGTTGTGGAACTGGGATTCTGAACATGGAAGCCTGACCTCAGAGCCTGTGTCCTTAACTACTGCACTGGACTGTGGTCCACAGAATGTTAACAAGGATTGGGGGGGGGGTGGAAACAACAACAACAACAACAACAACAACAACAACAAAAACCCCCAAAACACAAACATTTAAAGCACCAGGTATAGAGCTTGGCAATCAGTTATTAAATTAAATAACTGATGGCAGTAAATGGCAGCTGTTGCCGCCAGGGTAGAAAAGCCTATTTTCCAAGCTGTGCTTCCCCACGGGCACATGGAGGATGTGGCCCTCAGTCAGGGCAAGGCAGGAGAGAGACGGGTCTTCCCGCTGTCCCGGGGTTTGCAAGGTGTCAGGGCTTCTCCCACTCCAACTCTGTTAGACACAGTTTGTTGGCAAAAGTCTTGTTTCCCTAATCCCAAAGTTGCCTGACAGGCCTAACAGGCCCCGAAAGGAAAACACAGGAGCAGGGTGGCCATAGGAAAGGGCTCCTTTCCAGTGAGCCAGTTGCTCAAGAATCACTTTTCTCACTGCTTCGGAGGAATCTGGCTTTTTGTATCCTGCTGTCTTACCCATTTGGTCAGGGCTCCCAGATAAGCTACCTGGGGAACAGAGTGGGGCCTCTGCCTAAATTGGCACAAGATGAACAGTCAGTGCCAAGAAACTAAGGAGACCCTGCAGGGACCTGGGGAAACCCAAATCTGGGCTTTAGAGGAAGGGAGCATCAAGCCTGCTTTGATTCCTTGTCGTGTATACTTTGGGCCTCTGCCTGGGCTTGTGAATGGCTTGGTCAGTCACTGAGCAGTTCCGGTGCACCTGTCCCATTCAAGTCACCAACTGGGTTAGAGGCAGCATGGTTTTTGGCTAAATATCTTTTTGGAAGCCGAGGAACCTGCATTTCACTATAGCTCTGCCACTTTTTAGTTAAGTTGTGTGATCTTGACAGTTTACTCTTTTCTGAGTCTCACTTTTCTCATTTGTGAGAAAATTATGAGGATCTTTTTTGAGACAGAGGCTCATTCTGTTACCAGGCTGGAATGCAGTGGCTTGATCACAGCTCACTGTAGCCTCATCTTCCTGGGCTCAAGCAATTTTCCCATCTCAGCCTCCTAAGTAGCTGGGACTACAGGTGTGCGACACCATGCCTGGCTAATTTTTAAATTTCTTGTAGAGACGAAGTCTCTCTGTGTTGCCCAGGCTCATCTGAAACTCCTGGGCTCAAGCAATCCTCCCACCTCAGCCACCTAAAATTCTGGAATTATAGGCATGAGCCACTGTGCCTGGCTGAATTATGAGGATCAAATGACATCACGTACACAAAGGCCCTAGAACAGGAACTTACACACTATAGGTGCTCAGTAAACACTCACAGTCACAGGTTAGGTGCAGTTGGGGGCTGTGGAAAAATATAAAGTACAATCTCTTGCCTTTAAGGAGGTTGCAGTCTAGATGGGATGAGAGGTAATAAGATAGAAAATCATGTAGATCACAATGTTGGGAATGCATGTAACATAATACTGGCTGGTTGTGCGCAGTGGTGTTATTGAAACCAATGATGTTTATCTGAGGTGCAATTATTGTGAATGGGAAACTTTCGCAATAACGTCAGCCAACAAGTGTCATGGACTGTGAAGGCTTTCGGAGTTCAGAGGTATGAGAGCTGCCCTATGAGCTAAGCCAGGGAAGGCTTTCTGAACAAGTGAGTTTTGCAAACCTGCAAAGGTTGGAGAAGAAGGTGGAGGGACACTCCAGAGAAAGAACAGAATGAGGCCAAGTAGCATCAGTTCAGAGGATAGGGAAGATTGGAACCAAGGGCTTGTAGGGGATATGAGAGGGAGATGAGATTGAATAGGTGGGTTGAGGTCAGGTTGTAAAGAGCTTTGAATGCTGTGCTAAGGAGTTTGGAATTTATCTGAAGGTTTTTGAGGAGGGGAATAACATTCATATTATGACCTTGATTTGGTGACGTATTCTTTTATTTCTCTGTGCCTTAGATCCGTCATCTATACAGTAAGAAGTTTGGATCATGTGATTGTAGAGGAGTTTCTCTAGCTAGAGAGTTTATGATTCTATGATACAGGAAGACTTTTATTTTTATCTTTGTTTACTTATTTATTTTTGAGATGGCGTCTTGCTCTGTCACGAGGCTGGAGTGCAGTGGTGTGTGATCTTGGCTCACTGCAACTTCCGCCTTCCCGGGTTCAGCAATTCTCACGCCTCAGCTTCCCGAGTAGCTGGGATTACAGACACATGCCACCATGCCCAGCTAATTTTTGTATTTTTAGTAGAGACGGGGTTTCACCATATTGGCCAGGCTGTTCTTGAACTTGTGATCTTCCCGTCTTGGCCTCCCAAAGTGCTAGGATTACAAGCGTGAGCCACCGCACCTGGCCAGGAAGATTATTTTAATGATAAAATGCAGAATTGGTATGAAGGGGAAAAACTGTAGGTGGAGGATTGTTTAGAAAGCCAGTGCAATATCAGGGAAGAAGCCTCTTGTGAGAGACTCTGTGTGGGTGAGGAAGGCCTTTATTGTATGTTATAGGTACTTTGACATTATAACTCTATTAACAGTTTTGAGTTCTGCAAGATACATCTCAGGAGACACCTAACTTGGGGCACCTGGAGAAGTGAATAAATTGATAAAATGTTTCAGGAAAGGAGTGATTATTTGGTAGACTTCAGGTTTATACCATTCCTGTTCTGAAATAACCTAAGAAGGGCAGAAATAACATTATTGCTTCTCTTTAGGTGTTTTGTATAGTTTTTCAATTTACAAAATAGTTTCACAGGCATTATCACATTTGCTTTTCACCAGAGTCTCCTGAGGGAGGTTAGGCAGGTGCTTTCTCAGAGTTTTTTTTTCCCCAAATTTAGGCCTCCTTGTTCTTTCTTTTCCTTTCTCTTTTCTTTTCCTTTTCCTCCTCCTCCTTCCCCCTTCCCTCTCCTCTCCCTCCTCTTCCTCCTCCTTCTTCTTTCTTCTCTTTTCTGTCTTCTTTCTTCTTTGTAGAGACAGAGGGTCTCCTCATGTTTCCCAGGCTAGTCTTGAACTCCTGGGCTTAATGATCTTCCCACCTGGGCCTACCAAAGTGTTAGGATTACAGGCATGAACCACTGCACCTGCAGTTACTGATTTTTTTAGTATCTGGCCAGATACTATTTATATTACAGATACGTATAAACCAAAAAGTATCTGAGACAGATCTCAATCAATGTAGAGGTTTATTTTGCCAAGGTTGAGGATGCACCTGGAGAAAAAGAGACCTGTTGCAGTAGAATCTGTGGCCTTGCTTTTTCCAAAGATGGTTTTGAGGACTTCAATATTTAAAGGAGAAACAGCAGGCAGGAGGAGGAGGAGGAAAGAAAAAGAAAAAGGAGGGTAGGCAGTGAGGCAAACAATTACATTCTTGGGAGGCTCCCAAGTAAATGTAACTGTTTTACATTAGCACTCAGTGAATTCACATTTTACATGTGAAAAAAAAGGAATGGGGGGGGGGAGTCAATTATGCATTTATCTAGTGCTCAACAGATCTACATTTTACATAAGATAATGTAAGCCTGTGAAATTACAGCTGTCTGTTTAGGAACAAAAAGAAGGCAGTTTCTGCATGACTCAGTTCCCAAGCTTAACTTTTCCCTTTGGCATAGTGAATTTGGGATCCCAGGATTTTATTTTCCTTTCACAAACTCAATACGTTGATTAAGTTTAACACTTTACCATGTGCCTCACACATGGAATCCAGTAAATGTTTGGTGCTATTCATTCATTCATTGAATTCCTTAATAAGCATGTAGTTTCCTGAATGCCTACTAGCTACAAAGCACTATATTAGGTACCGAGTGTATTAATGGGAATAAAAACATGGTGGCCCTTAAGGAGCTCATAGTCTTATAAGGGAGGCAAGTCAAACAGTTACAGAATAGAATGACAAGCATGGGCTGGGCACAGTGGCTCACGCCTGTAATCCCAGCACTTTGGGAGGCTGAGGCAGGCGGATCACCTGAGGTCAGGAGTTTGAGACTAGCCTGGCCAACATGGAGAAACCCCGTCTCTATTAAAAATACAAAAATTAGCCAGGCGTGATGATGGGCACCTGTAATCCCAGCTGCTTGGGAGGCGGAGGCAGGAGAATTGCTTGAACTCGGGAGGTGGAAGTTGCAGTGAGCTGAGATCGTGCCACTGTACTCCAGCCTGGGCAACAAGAGTGAGATTGTGTCTCAAAAAAAAAAAAAAAAAAAAAAAAAAAAGAATGACAAGCGTTATGATTAAAGGACAAAACAAGTGTTGTAAGAGCACAGGGGAGGGCTCACTAACTCATCCTGGGATGAGAATGCTGAGAACAGTGAAACATTTTCTTTTCTTCTTTTTTCTTTCTATTTTTAAGAGCTAAGTTCTGAAAGAGGAGTAGAAATTGAGAGGAGGGCTGTCTAGGCAGAGGGAACAATACATGCAAAGTCAGTGATGTGAGGGAGTGCAAAGTCAGTGATATGTTCGGGGAACTGCAAGTAGCTGAGCCTGTTGTCACAGATAGTACACAGGGACAGTGATTAGAAATAATCAGGGACCAGATTATGAAGAGCCTGGTATGCTTGGTGAAGAAGTTTAGATTTTATCCTCAAGGTGATGGAGAACTACACCTAGATTTTAGGCAGGGGATTGATGTAACCACCCAATGGGTTCTTCCTGCCCGCTGCACAAATAATGACCACAGCATTGCAATAAAGAAAGAGTTTATGGGGGTGGGACAAAAGAGTTTAATTGACACAAGGCTGGCCACACCACATGGGAGATGGAATTGTTATTTGAATCAGCCTCATCTTCAGCTCATAGGTTAGAGGTTTTTCAAAGGCGTTTAGGGGAAGGGGTTGGAGTGGCCATGTAATGGGTGCTTGCTGCTGATTGGTTTGGGTGGAGATGAAATCATAGGGTCTTGAAGCTGCTCTCTTGAGCTGAGTTGCTTCTGGGTAGGGCCACAGGAGTGGAGTTGGCAGGTCCAGGTAGAGCTCTGGGTGTCAGACATGCAAAAAACCTGAAAAGATATCTCAAAAGGCCAATTTACAACAGTGATGTTATGTGCAGGGCATATCTGGTGACCAGTCTACAGCTTAGCAGAATTCAGGTTCCTCTCCTCCCCCTAGACCGATGGCCATTCATTAACTTTACAAAGGTGGTTGAGTTTTGGGGAAGGTTTCTTATCATTTAAACTATAAGCTAAATATCTCCCAAAGTTAGTTTAGCCTAAGCATAAGAATGATTACGGAAAGACAAGATGGGGGAGCATGGTTAGATAAGATCTCTTACTGCCATATTTTTTTCATTGTTATAATGTTTCCAAAGGCAGTATCATTGACATTAGCAGACTTGTGTTTTCGGGTGATCTCTTTGACTGTCAAAGTGGAGGACAGATTGAATCAGTGAGTTGGGGGAAGATGAAGCCCAGAAGCAGGATAAGTTGCATTAGCTGTGATTGCTGCTTTCTTCTGTGGGATGCCCCTTTCCATCTTCAGGGATCTTGCCTGTGATACTTGTCATAGCACCAGGCAAACAGAAGGCATTTTACATCATGTGTTGGTTAGCTCCACTGCTGTGGCTTGCGCTAACAGTGACTGGGCATTGATTTGAAAGTAAAGTGAGCACCCTTTTTCCTGTGGTCACAAATCAGGCAAAATTGCTTTCTTGGTTAGAACTGACATGGAAGATATATATACACACACACATACACATACACACACACACACACACACACACACACACAGTTTTTGAGACAGAGTCTCACTCAATCGCCCAGGTTGGAGTGCAGTGTTGTGATCTTGGCTCACTGCAGTCTGCCTCCTGGGTTCAAGCAATTCTCCTGCCTCAGCCTCCTGAGTAGCTGGGATTACAAGCGTGTGCCACCACGCCCAGCTAATTTTTGTATTTTTAGTTGAGATGAGATTTCACCATGTTGGCCAGGCTGGTCTTGAACTCCTGACCTCAAATGATCCCCCTACCTCAGCCTCCCAAAGTACTGAGATTACAGGCGTGAGCCACCGTGCCCGGCCAGAAGATATGTTTGGCTCTTCTCAAGATGTCTCCATAGGCATTTTCCATTTTGTGAAGAGTCTTTGTTCCAAAGTTGACAGTGGCTTCCTTTAGGGCAGGAAACATATTTTTACTCATTTTTGTAGTCTCTGGACTTATCACAATACATGATACATACTAGGCAATGATAGATATTAGTTTCATGAATTTGAAATTGATTGTTTTGTATTTGAAATATGTTTCATGAAATATGCTGTAAATGTTGATTAGGTGCTCAGATTCCTCTTCAAAAGCCTTTTAAATCTAGAGCCTAATGGGGTACTGGACATATCTAAGGCCTGAGAAGGAGGCAAGCTCTAGGAAATGGCAGGAATTAGCAGAATGGAAGTAAGTTACTTCCCAGAAGTATTTAGCAGTTGAACTGAAACAGTTTCAGAAAGATTCTGGGCCAAAGGTTTTTAGAAAGACCTACTGGGGAGATTGGGAAGTTCTGAAATCCTTTTGCTATCTCCTGTTATACAAATCGCTTTTGTTCTTCCTCATATACTTTAAAATACATTTGGCTGGCACAGTGGCTGATGCCTGTAATCCCAACACTTTGGAAGGCCAAGGTAGGAAGACTGCTTGAGGCCAGGAATCCAAGAGCAGCCTGGACAACAAAGCAAGATCTCCATTAAAAAATCAGCCAGGTGTGGTGGCATGCACCTGCTGTCCCAGCTACTTGGGAGGCTGAGGTGAGAGGATCACTTAAGCCCAGGAGGTCAAGGCTGAGTGAGCCATGATTGTGCCACTACCCTCCAGCCTGGGTGACAGAGTGAGACCTTGTCTCTGGGAAAAAAAAAAAAAAGAATAAAATTGGCAGGGTGTGGTGGCCCACACCTGTAATCCCAGCACGTTGGGAGGCTAAAGTGGGAGGATCACTTGAGCCCAGGAGTTCTAAAGCAACCTGAGCAATGTAGTGAGACCTTGTCTTTTTTTTTTTTTTTTTTTTTTTTGAGACAGAGTCTCACTGCGTCGCTAGGCTGGAGTGCAGTGGTGCGGTCTCGGCTCACTGCAACCTCCGCCTCTTGGGTTCAAGTGATTCTCCTGCCTCAGCCTCCCCAGTAGCTGGAACTATAGGCATGCACCACCACACTCAGCTAATTTTTGTATTTTTAGTAGAGACAGGGTTTCACCATGTTGGCCAGGATGGTCTCGATCTCTTGACCTCGTGATCCACCCACCTCGGCCTCCCGAAGTGCTAGGATTACAGGCGTGAGCCACCATGCCTGGCCGAGACTTTGTCTTTACAAAAAATAAACAAAATTAGCTGGGCATGGTGGTACACACCTATAGTTGCAGCTACTTGAGAGGCTGAGTTAAGAGGATCACTTATGAGCCCAGGAGGTCAAGGCTGCAGTGAGCCGAGATCGTATCACTGCACTCCAGCCTGGGCAACAGAGTGAAACCCCATCTAAATATAAATAAATAAATAAATAAATAACAGTTAAATTAGATGACTTGCCATGGTTTCCTGATTCTTTGTCTTTTTATGTTTCCTTTTTTCGTTAGCAATGTTTTCTCCTTTATGCCATTATCATCATTCTTCAGTGCCCTGCTGAAATGCTTTTCATGAAACCTTATGGAAAAAATAATCTCTCCCTATCCAAGTCATCTCAATTTTTAGACTAAGTACCCTTGTGGTACTTAATGCTCTCTACCTAGAATTATATATGGGTTATCATTCTTACACTAGAAGGAAGGAATCGTATGTAATTTAGCTATGAGTATTCCAGAGTGTCTAGCACAGGTCTTTGTAAGTGTTGAATGGACAATGTGGCTGAGCTGTATTACTAACTTAGTGTTATGGTTACTTTTACTTGTCAACCTAGCTGGACCATGACGTTGCCAGGTATTTGGTCAGATATTATTCTGGGTGTTTCTTTCTTTCTTTTTTTTTTCTTTTTTCCCAAGATGGAATCTTGCTCTGTCACCCAAGCTGGAGTGCAATGGCGTGATCTCGGCTTACTGCAAACTCCACCTCCCAAGTTCAAGCAATTCTCTTGCCTCAGTCTCCTGAGTAGGTGGGATTACAGGCTCATGCCACCACGCCTGACTAATTTTTGTATTTTTAGTAGAGATGAGGTTTCTCCATCTTGGCCAGGCTGGTCTCGAACTCCTGACTTCATGATCCGCCTGCCTTGTCCTCCCAAAGTGCTGGATTACAGGCCTGAGCCGCTGCTCCCAGCCTATTCTGGGTATTTCTGTGAAGATATTTTTGCATGAGATTAAAATTTAAATTGATAGATTGAATAAAGGAGATTGCTCTCCCTAATATGGGTGGGCCTCATCCAATCAGTTGAAGGCCTGAATAGAACAAAAAGACTTATCCTCCCTTGAGTAAAGGAATTCCTCCTGCCTGACCACTTTTCAACTGGGATATTGGCTTCTTCCTGTCTCCAAACTCAAACTGAATCATCAGCTCTTGAGCCTTGCTGGCCTTTGGACTGAAACTGAAACTATACAACTGGCTCTCTTGGGTCTCTAGCTTTCCAGCTCACCCTGAAGCTCTTGGGGCTTGTCAGCCTCCATAATTGTGTGAGACAATTCTTTATAATAAAGCTCTTTTTATATACAAACACACACACACGGTTGGTTCTGCTTCTCTGGAGAACCCTACTACACTTGGGTTCTAAATGTTAGAAATATCCCAGGGAAGGGAAAAGAGTTATCTACCATTCCTGGCACAGGATTAACATGAGGCACACTTTAAAATGATGCTCTTCTTATAAACTCTTCTCCCTCTTCTAAGATTTAAGGTATATAGGACTTTGATGCTACCCTTATCCCTCTACTTTAATATCTGATCCAGGCCTATCTTGTTTCTCATTTATGGCCGAAATTTCCTTTGCTTTTGAGTCATTTTCCCAACCCTACCCCATTCCCATTAAAGCTCCCAACTCAGTGTGTTAGATGGAAGCTAGGTGGTGGGGGAAAAGCAGTTTTACAAGTGATTCATGTATAGCTGAAAGCTCTGTAATCTTCTCAGAACCATTTGCTAAATGAATTAGATGAAATATCGTGTAGTTTAATAAAGTGGGATGAAAATTTTAGGCACAGTGGGGGCAAAATCTTTGAGTAACTGTCCAATGGGAGTTACTCAACCCTACCTGGAGTCAGTCCTAGGGTTAGCATTCCTGTGCGCTTACTGCTTTGACAGATTCTTCCCTTTTCCATCTTTGAAACTGCAGTTTCGCCGGTGCGGTGGCTCACGCCTATAATCCTAGTACTTTGAGAGGCTGAGGGGGGCGGACCACCTGAGGTAGGGAATTCGAGACCAGCTTGACCAACATGGAGAAACCCTGTCTCTACTAAAAATATGAAATTAGCTGGGCATGGTGGTGCATACCTGTAATCCCAGCTACTCAGGAGGCTGAGGCAGGAGAATTGCTTGAACTCAGGAGGCAGAGGTTGTGGTGAGCCGAGATCGCACCACTGCAGTCCAGCCTGGGCAACAAGAGCCTCCATCTCAAAAAAAAAAAAAAAAAAAAAAAAAAAAAAGGAAACCACAGTTTCTCTCAAAACATTAACAAACAAGCACTCCCACAGAAGTAGCAATGGAGATTCTACTGCTAACATAAGAAGAGAGAAAGAAGGAAACCATTTGCAGTCTCCACTGGATTTTTCTAAGTTAGCAACTATTTATAGTTTTGAAAGTCCTATTTTAGAAGAATATGATTTGTTTAAAAGATGATGAACAAATCAGTAGTTTTATGTTATATGTGGTCATAAGCAGAGAAAAGACCTGGTTATAGGAGAGCAGATTTTAACGCAGTATGGAGGCACTATGTTTGAAATGTTGGTAAGTCAGGACCTCTACGTTGGTTTGCCTTAAAATACTTAGGATCTATCTTGTTTTCAGCTAGCTCTTCCCTTCCAGATTTTGAAACCAGCGCAACTGTCCCACAGGACTAATGTTTACAGGTTTTTTGAATAAACATAGAAATTGACCTTCCCTAGTCTTAAAACTCTAAACTGATATTTGTCTCATCTGAGTTCCTTCCTTAGGAAACCTACCCTCAGGCAAGGAACTGAACCTCATGAGATCCTCACACCCAGACAATGAGATACCAGACTCATCCATCATGACTGCTTCCCTTCCCCTCCCTAATTCCTGTTTTCCCACTTTCCCTGCTATATAAACTCCCCAATTTCAGTCTGTCAGAGACACAGATTTGAGACTTCATCTCCTGTTGTCCTTCATTGCAGCACCTGATTCAAGCCCTTCTTCCTGGCAATACTTGTTGACTCAGTGACTGGCATTCTATGCAGCAAACCACAGGACTAGGCTCAATGTATTTCGGTAATAATTTCCTGTGAGAAGGAAGTAGTTAGAAGAAAGAGCATGATCATAATAGGAAACTAAAAACTCTGCATCTGTTTCAATATTTTAATATTTAAATATATTTAAGCCTGTCTTATATTAAAAATATCCTCTTTTGAACTCTACTTCTCTTACTGGCTTCTACCGTATCACTCTCTTCTTTTTTTTAGAAACTAACATTTAGTTAGTTTCTAAACATTTATTTATTTATTCTAAACATTTATTTATTTATTTATTGTTATTATTATTATTTTTTTTTGAGATGGTATCTCACTCTTTTGCCCAGGCTGGAGTGCAGTGGTGCAATCTTGGTTCACTGAAATCTCCTCTTACTGAGTTCAAGCGATTCTCCTGCCTCAGCCTCTCAAGTAGCCTGGGACTACAGGCATGTACTACCACGGCTGGCTAATTTTTATATTTTTAGTAGAGATGGGGTTTCACTGTATTGGCCATGCTGGTCTCAAACTCCTGACCTCAGGTGATTGCCCGCCTCGCCTCCCAGATTGCTGGGATTACAGGCTTGAGCCACCGTGCCTGGCCTAAACTAATACTTAAAAAGAGTTTATAGTTACTATCTCCATTTACTTATCTCCCATCTACTCCTGAGCATCCTGGAGTAGACTTAATTCCTGTTGTGCAACCAAAACTACTCTTACCAGGGTTGCCAATGATGACACAGTTGCAAAATAGAATTACCCTTTCTCACCCTTGTTTTACTTGGCGTTGCAGCACACTTACCATAGTCCACCAGTGCTTTGCTTTGGAACTGCTGCTCTCTGGCCCTCATGCTGTTGGGTTCTCTTCTACCTCTCTGGCCGTTCCTTTCGAGTTTTCCTTACCACCTTCTCTGATGTCAGTGGTCTTTAGGGTTCTATCTTATGTCCCCTTCTCTTTCTATATACTCATGTTCCCTGTGTGACTTCAGTTATAATTGATACCTGATGAATGGCCCATTTCTCTCTCTGTCTCTTTCTCTCTCTCTCTCTTTTTTTTTTTTTTGAGAGGGAATCTCGCCCTGTCACCCAGGCAGGAATGCAGTGGCATGATCTCTGCTCACTGCAACCTCTGCCTCCCGGGTTCACGCCATTCTCCTGCCTCAGCCTCCCGAGTAGCTGGGACTACAGGTGCCTGCCACCATGCCAGGCAAATTTTTTGTATTTTTAGTACACATCGGGTTTCACCATGTTAGCCAGGACGGTCTTGATCTCCTGACCTTGTGATCCACCCACCTCACCTTCTGTGAGCCATTGCACCTGGCCATCTCTCTCTGTCTTTAAATAGAGATGGGGTCTTACTCTTTCACCCAGGCTAGAATGCAGTGGTGCGATCATAGCTCACTATAACTTTGAACTCCTGGGCTCAAGCAATCCTTCCACTTAAGCATCCCAAAGTGCTGGGATTACAGGTGTGAGCCACTGTGCCCAGCTAATTAAAAACTTTTTTTTTTTTTGGTAGAGACAGGTTCTCACTATGTTGCACAGGCTGATCTTGTAACTCCTCTGGCTTCAAGCTATTCAGCTACCTAAGCCTTTCAAAGCACTGGGGTTATAGGTGTGAGCCACTGTGCCTGTCCTCCATCTCTCTCTCTCTCTCTTTTTTTTTTTTGAGACAGAGTCTCCCTCTATCGCCCAGGCTGGAGTGCAGTGGCATGATCTCTGCTCACTGAAACCTCCGCCTCCTGGGTTCAAGTGATTCTTACGCCTCAGCCTCCCAGGTAGTTGAGATTACAGGTGCCCACCACCACACCTGGCTAGTTTTTGTATTTTTAGTAGAGACAGCGTTTCACCATGTTGGCCAGGCTGGTCTTGAACTACTGACCTCAAGTGATCCTCCTGCCTTGGCCTCCCAAAGTGCTGGAATTACAGGCGTGAGCCACGGCACCCAGCCCTCCATCTCTCT
This sequence comes from Macaca mulatta, assembly GCF_049350105.2. NCBI lineage: Eukaryota > Metazoa > Chordata > Mammalia > Primates > Cercopithecidae > Macaca > Macaca mulatta. The sequence goes on from NC_133424.1 coordinate 53,541,768, forward strand.
TGAATTGTATATCTCAACAGTTTATTGGGCATCTACTTTTGAATATGCAACATGTCCAAAAAGCTGAACTTAACTTGCCTCTAAACCTGATTGTTTAAAATGAAATTTTAGCCAGGTGCAGCAGCTCACACCTGTAATCCCAGCACTTTTGGGAGGCTGAGGCGGGAGGATTGCTGGAGTCCAGGAGTTTGTGACCAAGCAAAGAGTAGGACCCCATCTCTATTTAAAGAGAGAGATGGCCAGGCACGATGGCTAACACCTGTGACCTGGGCAACATGAGACCTCATGTCTTAAAAAATAAAATTAGCTCGGCATGGTGGCATGTGCCTATATACCAGCTACTCAGGAGGTGGGGATTGTTTGAGCCCCAGAGGTTGAGTCTGCAGTGAACTGTGATCACACGACTGCACTGTAGCCTAGGTGACAGAGTGAGACCCTGTCTGAAAAAATTAAAAAAAAAATTTCAGTGGATGGTACCCCACAGTGATCCACCCCAGAAATCTGGCCACCATCTTTGATTACTCTTTTATCACCCCCACATCTAGTCAATCACTCAGTCTTGACAATACTACCTGCTAAATATCTCTCAAGCTGTCCACTTCTTTTTCCAACCTTACTCACACTACTGATTCAGGCATTTCCTTTTCCAGATCACTGCAATAGCTTTCTCTCTGATTCCACTGGTTTGTCTTCAGTCCAATTCCATGCCACTCTAATTCATTTTCTGCAGTGTGGGTGGAGTAGGTGTATGAAACAAAATTCTAATCACATTTTCCCCCAATATTAAAGCCCTTTAAATGGTTCTCTGTTGCCCTCAGGATGCACTTTGATCTCTTCAATAGGGCCCCCAAGCTTTTTTTTTTTTTTTTGTCATATTACAAGTTTAAAAGAGCTCAGTCTTCTCCAGCTTCATCTGTGCTAATCCTGCCCCCACCTTACCCCCATTCTTGTACTCCAGGTACACAACACTACTTTAATTCCTTAAATACCCCTGTTCTCTACTGTGTCTGGGCCTTTGCACTTATTCTGTCTGCTTAGAATGCTCCCATTATGTCTCTTTCTTATCAATGTTAGTTATCTTTGGTTTAGACATCACTTCTTTTGTGCTATGCTATGCTAACACCCCAACCCCAGGTCATGCTTCTAAAGTACCCAGTACTTATCCCTGGGTAGCGCTTACCATGCCCTATCAAGATTACGTGGTGAATGTAGTGTAAGCATTTTGTATGCAGGGACTACATGTCTCACTGTTGAATCCTGGGTCCTAGAAAAGTAGCTATCACATAATAGATGCTCAGTAAATACACATCGTTACTTTGGGTATGTTTCTCATTAAATCAATTAAACAAGTGGCACAGAGCTGGTAGGGAATGACCAAAAATGAGGTCCTAGGCCTCAATGTTAGTTTTTTTTTTTTTTTTTAAAGTAAAGCCAAAGTTCAGATTATTGCAGTTTTACAGGTTGGCTATGGGTCTTAATGGGCTTATGGGATATTACAACTGAATCTGAACTCCGTCCAGCTGGTACAGTCTTTATCCAGGCTTCAATGTTCTTTTTTTTTTTCCCTTAAAAAAACAGCTTTATTGAGATATAATTTATATGCCATACCACTCACCCATTTAAAGTATATTCTATTCCTCAATGATTTTTTTTTCCAGAGCAAGAGTGGAAGTTTATTTTATTTTATTTTATTTTATTTTTTTATTTTTTTTATTTTTATTTTTATTTTTTTGAGACGGAGTCTCGCTCTGCCACCCAGGCTGGAGTGCAGTGGCCGGATCTCAGCTCACTGCAAGCTCCGCCTCCCAGGTTCACGCCATTCTCCTGCCTCAGCCTCCCAAGTAGCTGGGACTACAGGCGCCCGCCACCTCGCCCGGCTAGTTTTTTGTATTTTTTAGTAGAGACGGGGTTTCACCGTGTTAGCCAGGATGGTCTCGATCTCCTGACCTCGTGATCCGCCCGTCTCGGCCTCCCAAAGTGCTGGGATTACAGGCTTGAGCCACCGCGCCCGGCCAATTTTTATTTTATTTTTAAGGTGGAGTCTTGCTCTTGTCGTCCCTGGTGGAGTGCAATGGTGTGATCTTGGCTCACTGCAACCTCTGACTTCCGAGTTCAAACAATTCTCCTGCCTCAACCTCCTGAGCAGCTGGGATTACAGGCGCCTGCCACCACGCTCAGCTATTTTTTTTTTTTTTTTGTATTTTTAGTAGAGATGGGGTTTCACCATGTTGGCCAGGCTGGTCTCCAACTCTTGACCTCAGATGATCCACCCGCCTTGGTCCCCCAAAGTGCTGGAATTACAGGTGTGAGCCACCGCGCCTGACCAGAAGTTTATTTTTAAAAGGCTTTAGAAAATGAAAAAAGAGAAAGTATGCTTGGAAGACCCCCAAGTGGGTGACTTGAAGAACAAGTGCCTGATTTTTAACATAGTCACAGAATTATGTAACTATCACCATAATCAGTCTTCAGAACATATTCATCGCCCCAACTAGAAACCCTATACCCATTAGTAATCACTTTTCATGCCACCCTTCAGCCTCCTTTCTCCAGCCTCTGGGAACCCTAATCTACATTTTTGTTTCTGTGAACTTGCCTATTCTCAATATTTCATATAAATGGAATAATATGTGTTCTTGTGACTGGCCTCTTTCACTTAGCATAATATTTTCAAGCTTTATCCATGTTGTATCATATATATATCAATACTTTATTTCTTTTTATTTTTTACTTAAAATTTTTTTCCTATACAGATGAAGTCTCACTATATTACCCAGGCTGGTCTCAAACACTGGGCCCAGGCGATCCTCCCACCTCGGCCTTTCAAATTCTTGGGATTATAGGTGTGAGCCCAGCCCCATTTCTTTTTATTGCCAAATGATCTTCCATTGTATGTATATACCACATTTTGTAAATCCATTCATCAGTTGGTGGACATTTGAGTTGTTTCTGCTTTTGGCTATTACAAATAATGCTGCTTATGAACATTTTTTTTTTTTTCCCTAAGAAATGGAGTGTTGCTCGTCTCACTGAAACCTCCACCTTTCCAGTTCAAATGATTCTCCTGGCCCAGACTCCTGAGTAGCTGGGATTACAGGTGCACACCACTACACCCAGCTAATATTGGTATTTTTAGAAGAGACATTGTTTCACCATGTTGGCCAGGCTGGTCTTGAACTCCTGAGCTCAAGTGATGTGCCCACCCCAGCCTCCCAAAGTGGTGGGATTACAGGGGTGAGCCATCAAGCCCAGCCTTGGACATTTGTGTGTGAGTTTTTGTATAGACATGTTTTTATTTCTTTTGGGTATATACCTAGGAGTGGAATTGTTGGGTTATATTATTACCAGAATGGGGTCCTGATCGAGTCCCCAAGAGAGGGTTCTTGGATCTTATACAGGAAAGAAGTCAGAGTAAGTCCATAGAGTAAAGTGAAAGCATGTTTATTAGAGAAGAAACAAAAGAATAGCTGTTCCATAGGCAGAGCAGCCCTGAGGGCTGCTGGTTGGATATTTTTATGGTTATTTCTTGATTATACGCTACATATGGGGTAGATTATTCATGAGTTTTCCAGGAAAGAGGTGGCGATTTCTTGGAACTGAGGGTTCCTTTTCCTTTTTGACCATTTAGGGTAACTTCTAGACATTGCCATGGTATTTGTAAACTGTCATGGCACTGGTGGGAGTGTCTTCTAGCATGGTCACCATTATAATTTGTGTATAAAGAGCAATGAGGACAACCAGAAGTCAGTTCCATCTTTATCTTGGTTTGGGCGGGTTTTGGCCAGCTTCTTTACTGCATCCTGTTTTATCAGCGGGTTCTTTGTGACCTGTATCTTGTGCCGACCTCCTGTCTCATGCTGCAACTAAAAATGCCTAATCTGGGAATGCAGCCCAGCAGGTCTCAGCTTTATTTTACCCAGACCCTGTTCAAGATGGTGTTGCTCTGGTTTGAAGACCTCTGACATATTTCCCGCCTTTTTACAAGGGAATCTTTAATCCTAAGGGTTGCAGAGGGGCAAAGATCCATCTACTGTAACTTCTTTAGGCTGAATAGGGGCAGTGATATTCCTGCCTATTAGGGTGTCTTGTATCCAGGGTAGAGAGGAGCTCAGTCAGAGAGCTTCAGTATAGTGAGGGCCCTTCATAACTCTGAGTTCTGACAAAAGGTGATATCTGAAAGATAATAAGTACTCAATTTAAGAAAACATTGAATAAGCTTATCTTGCATTTTTACACAAAGAATATGAGAGCAATATATTCCACAAAAGTAAAGCAAAATAAGTAAAATTATTCCAAGTGAACTAAATAAGAAAGTGTTTCATGAACAGGGCAGTTGTTGGAACCAAGCTGATACAGAGTCACTAGCTGATTCCAATACATGCCCAGAATTAAGATATTGATCTAGATTTTTACATTACCTTCCCCTTTTGTTTCTTCTGAGCAGCAGCCAGAGATCACTGGTTGGTTCACAGGAAGAAGCAGAGTCAGTCTAAAATGCAGAAAAAACTCAAAAAGCAACAGATGAGACTAGAGTCTAATAACAGGTGTATCACAGTTTTTGAAAAATAATTTTTCTCTAATTCCCATTTTTATTAAAAACGAATCATGGTAGGACTCATTTATTTGCAAACTAAGTTTTAGTCTTATTATACTAGGTCTGATTGTTTGTATAAAGTGCAGCAAGAGTAATTATTTGCCATATAGGCTCTTTTTAAATTGGATTTGATGGAACTTTGTTCCATAAGGAATCTCGGATTAGAGCTTTTAAAGCACTGAGCCCAGCCATGGGTTTGTACCTTCACATACTTGTATGACTTGGGTACATTTCTCTCCTCTCAATTTCCCAGGATAATTGGGACTCCTGGGCCAGAGAGTGACATTTTTGGCCAGGCGTGGTAGTCACACCTGTAACGCCAGCACTTTTGGAGGCTGAGGTGGATTGATCACTTGATGTCAGGAGTTTGAGACCGGCCTGGCCAACATGGTGAAAACCCTGTCTCTACTAATAATACAAACGAATATTTAGCTGGGCATGGTGGCACATGCCTGTAATCACAGCTGCTCAGAGGCTGAGGCAGGAGAATCACTTGAACCTGGGAGATGGAGGTTGCAGTAAGCCAAGATTGTATCACTGCACTCCAGGCTGAGTGACAGAGTGAAACACTCTCTCAAAAAAAAAAAAAAAAAAAAAAAGTGACATTCTTTAGAAAGTGACATTCTTTACTTACCACAGGTCAGGATCTCTGTACAAGGATTGCATAGACAAGGCACGAGGCCAGTTTTCCCAGGGGGCTTTTTCTGACTCTGTAAGTCAACTTTTGATTCCTTAAAAGTAGTCTTTTTGCACCTGGCATGCCATTCCAGTCAAAGCCTTCACAAAATAACCATTGTCTCCAGTGGTGTCCTGTTACGAAAGAAAACAGATTCTTATTGTACTTGTGCAAATATTGCCATAGTTAAGAATACTTACAGTTTCCAAATTTTGGAGAAATGAGGTAGAGAGAAAGAAATATGCTCCAAATTTTATTTATTGGAATGTATTTTACTTGTTAAAAGCTGTAAATAGCTCAAAAGAAAAGTATTCTTGACTCTGAAAAGACAGAAAGGATCAGCAATGTTTTAGGCAAAAAGTCATAAAAAGATTATTTTCGTCTTTTGTTAGTTCAGTCTATGCAATTAATTCCTGTTTCACTCAACATTTATGTACACATTAGTTTTCCAAGAGAGTCTTTGAAGTTCTTTCCTCTCTATTTTAATGGCACACTTTCCAAAGTTATCAAAGGCCTGCATTTAAGAGTACTTGTCAGAGTCCTATAGCTGATTATAAACTGCCCTTTAAAGAGGATCAAAATAAGACAACAATTGTCTGTGGATGACAGAAATTCTTATGGCAGTCATGGTTCTTCTGTAGCATACAACAATTTTACAAAACAATTATAATTATTACTGATAATATACACTAAGTCATATCAGTATTATAGGACTATAGTATAATTTTGGAAAACATACCAATAACACATTTATACAAATACAGCCCAAAGAAAGCCAAACACTATTTCATATTTGACAATGCTTCCTGTATGATTTTAATATACCAAATAAGCCAAATGTGTCTCTTTTGGACTTTAGGGTATCTAATATCTAAAGGATTAATCAGGTCAGAAACTGGCAATTTATACTTTGATTTTGAAAAGTTTTCAAATGTCAAAGGTTTGAAATACTTGATATAAAAAAGAATCCCGGCACACTGTAAGTCATTTAGCCAAAATGATAACTCAAAGATTTTAAAAAGGGAAAAACCTGACTGGGCATGGTGGCTCATGTCTGTAATCCCAGCACTTTGGGAGGCCGAGGTGGGTGGATCATAAGGTCAGGTGTTTGAGACCAGCCTGGCCAATATGGGGAAACACTGTCTCACTAAAAATACAAGAAATTAACCAGGCGTGGTGGTGCATGCCTATAATCCCAGCTACTTGGGAGGCGGAGGCAGGAGATTTACTTGAACCTGGGATGCGGAGGTTTTAGTGAGCCAAGATTGTGCCACTGCACTCCAGTCTGGGTGACAGAGTGAGACTCTACCTGAAAAAAAAAAAAAAAAAAAAAAGGGGAAAAACCTTTACTCATTGACAGAGGGAAGACTTAGCTTTCCAAATAATCTTTCTCTTTTCTTTCATTCTTTTTCCTGTAGTTTATTCAAAAGGCAAACCAAAATCTTTCATTAAAAAGAAATTACACAAAAATCTTGTTCAAGAGAGAAAGCCAAATCTCACCTTTATGTTAGTGTACTATATTGATGTTAAATCTAGTTCTTAATGAAACCTAACAGACAAATCTGGTCAGGTGCAATGGCTCATGCCTCTAATCCTAACACTTTGGGAGACTGAGGCAGGAGAATCACTTAAACCCAGGAGTTTAAGACCAGCCCCCCCTTTTTTTTGAGACGGAGTCTCACTCTGTCACCAGACTGGAGTGCAGTGGTGTGATCTCGGCTCACTGCAATTTCTGCCTCTCAGGTTCATGCCATTCCCCTGCCTCAGCCTCCTAAGTAACTGGGATTACAGGTGTGCACTGCCACACCCAGCTAATTTTTGTATTTTTAGTAGAGACAGGATTTCACCATGTTGGCCAGGATGGTCTTGATCTCCTGACCTTGTGATCTGCCCACATCAGCCTGCAAAAGTGCTGGGATTACAGGTGTGAGCCACAGTGCCTGGCCAAAAAAAAAAAAAAAAAAAAAAAATTATACGCAAATCTGTCTAATCTTAATCATTTGATCATAAGGTAAGATTGTTATAAACCTTTTATAACACTTTACAGGTTTGTTGTTGTTGTTGTTGTTAAAGAATAGAACCATACTCTAAGAAAGCCATGTTATGCTTTTATTCCAATGTTCAATTTACAGATAAATTGAATAATACTCGTTTAATTTTAGCCAATATCTTCTCATAATTTCTTTTACAACACTAACCTTTCATAAACCTTTCACAACTTACTCAAACATCAGCTTTATTCTATCCTTTAACTCTCTAAATTAGGGAAAGAAACACATCTCCATACTTTCTTACAATCTTTTACCAAAAACACATTCTACTTTCCTTATATACCTTGCATGTAAAACTGTTTCTCCAGTAGTCTCAATTACATATGTTACAATGTTAACTCTTAGCAACTTTTATTTTTGGTGAAAGACCTGGTTAGTAAGCAATTTTATTTATGTACCAGGTGTGTAGCCTAGGACACCAGACAGAAATGCAGATAAGGTCTCACTATTTCCAACACAGTTGGGGGCATGGATAACTCCATATGTCCCCAGGCCTTATCTAGAATCTAGCTACAAAGTAGGTAAGTTGTACAAGTATCAAAAGTCAAAGATGTAGTTTATAACCTGAAGCCTTCTAGCAAAGACAGTATTTGACCTGACTAATTTAGACTAAATGTCTAAGTTTTGAAGATGTTTGTGTTTTACCAATAATCTTGAAAAGTTTCTTTATTTCATAAAGATTACTAAAGTCATGTGAATTAAAAGACATTAAAGTTTTTATTTTTCTGACAAAATATTTGATTTCAGCACTTATTTTTCTTTAAGCCAATCAATTAGAGCTTTTTATATAAATACCGCACACACAACACATATAAATACACAGACGAAAAACAAAAACAAGAACAAAAAACAAAACTTAGATACACAGACAGAAGCAGAACCAGTAGTTGTAAGATTTTTCATTTGCCAGTTTTTAAGTTTTTCTTTCCCATTTTATGAACTCTGTCATGACTTACACAGACCATGTGTGACATGCTTAGACTTTCTAACTTGTCTTATATTTCCCTCTTTCCTAAATAATCAGTCATTCTACTTTAGGACAAGAATTTACCATACAAGATCTTTTCTCACATAATATTTCTTTTCTTTATAACTTTCCTTACCAAAAATACATCTTCATATTCATAGCTTTCTTCACACCTCTCTCCTCTACTGTTTTTTTTCTTTCTACCTTGTTTCTATTTTCTTCTGTTCCCTGTCCTCATTGTCAGCTAAGCAATGCTAAATTACATTTCCAAAGGGCCAACTCTTAGATGAAACAAAATAGAGAATTCATATTTTATTCAAACCAAGGAAAATGGTGTGAATAACAGTTCAGTTAAGACAGCCAGGGCCAAGTGCGGTGGCTTACGCCTATAATCACAGCACTTTGGGAGGCCAAGGTGGGTGGATCACCTAAGGTAAGGAGTTCGTGACCAGCCTGGCCAACATGGTGAAACCCCACCTGTAATAAAAATACAAAATTAACTGGACATGGTGGTGGGTGCCACTCCAGCCTTGGAGACAAGAGCAAACCTCTTGTCTAAAAAAAAAAAAAAAAGACAGCTAGGAAAAGCATACACTCTTACACATAGAGATTTCTCCAAGGATGTTAATTACTGACTGGCTTTAGGGTGGAGCCTTTTAAAGAACGATGCCAGAAAAGCATGTGGTTTCTAGGGCCTAATAAGGAAACACAGCTGGAAGGCAAAACAGATCCCCAATAATTAAGGGGCCCATTTTTATACTGGATCCTGGATCCCAAAAAAGAAATAAACAGCCCATCTCCCATGGGAGACTCATCTCTCAGTGGGAGTTGCAGATGTTTCCATACCTTTTAGGTGGCTGAGAGCATGTTTCTCTGGTCCAAACATGCGAAGAGCTGAGTATTCCCCCATAACTGCCATTAGCCATCCCTTAAGTGTATTTCCTACCTAGTTATTACACATGAAGGCTAAAAACTCTCTTGTAATGCAAAGTAATTTCTTTTTTTTTGAGACAGAGTTTCACTCTTGTTGCCCAGGCTGGAGTGCAATGATGTGATCTTGGCTCACCACAACCTCTGCCTCCCAGGTTCAAGCAATTCTCCTGCCTCAGCCTCCTGAGTAGCTGGGATTATAGGCATGCACCACCACGTCCAGCTAATTTTGTATTTTTAGTAGAGATAGGGTTTCTCCATGTTGAGTCTGGTCTCAAGCTCCTGACCTCAGGTGATCTGCCCCCCTTGGCCTCCCAAAGTGCTAGGATTACAGGTGTGAGCCACCATGCCCGGCCAATGCAAAGTAATTTCTGATACCCCCCAAAAGTCAAAACGTCAGGTAATGCAATGCAAAACAGAACAGAGCCTTAGATTTTGAGAGGCATCTGTCCACTTTTATTTTATGGTTTTTTTTTTTTTTTTTTTTTTTTTTTTTTTTTTTTTTTGAGACGGAGTCTCGCTCTGTCGCCCAGGCTGGAGTGCAGTGGCCAGATCTCAGCTCACTGCAAGCTCCGCCTTCCGGGTTTGCACCATTCTCCTGTCTCAGCCTCCCGAGTAGCTGGGACTACAGGCGCCCGCCACCTCGCCCGGCTATTTTTTTGTATTTTTTAGTAGAGACGGGGTTTCACTGCGTTAGCCAGGATGGTCTCGATCTCCTGACCTCGTGATCCACCCGTCTTGGCCTCCCAAAGTGCTGGGATTACAGGCTTGAGCCACCGCGCCCGGCCTATTTTATGTTTTTTTGAGACAGAGTCTTGCTCTGTTGCCCAGGCTGGAGTGCAGTGGTGTAAGCTCACTGCAAACTCTGCCTCAGGAGTTCAAGCAATTCTCTGCCTCAGCCTCCCAAGTAGCTGGGATTACAGGAACCTGCCACCATGCCCAGCTAATTTTTGTATTTTTAGTAGAGATGAGGTTTCATCATCTTGGCCAGGCTGGTCTTGAACTCCTGACCTCGTGATCCACCTGCCTCGGCCTCCCAAAGTGCTGGGATTACAGGTGTGAACCACTGCGCCTGGCCTATCCACTTTTAATTCCTGGGGTTCCATGAAGAAAAGAGAAGTTTTCCCCAAAATGGGGTCTGTGTCACCTCCTCTGTTTTTCCCAAGGAGTCCCAGGCTATTAGAAATTATCTTAGGTCCTCGGCCGGGCGCGGTGGCTCAAGCCTGTAATCCCAGCACTTTGGGAGGCCGAGGCGGGCGGATCACAAGGTCAGGAGATCGAGACCACAGTGAAACCCCGTCTCTACTAAAAATACAAAAAATTAGCCGGGCGCGGTGGCGGGCGCCTGTAGTCCCAGCTACTCAGGAGGCTGAGGCAGGAGAATGGCGGGAACCCGGGAGGCGGAGCTTGCAGTGAGCCAAGATCGCGCCACTGCACTCCAGCCTGGGCAACAGCGTGAGACTCCGTCTCAAAAAAAAAAAAAAAAAAAAAAGAAATTATCTTAGGTCCTCTTATATAGGCATGAAGGTGGCAAGAATAAAAACTGGAGAAAGAGAATTCAGTTGTCTGAGAAGAAAAAGTTTTTGTTTTTGTTTTTTCCAGGAAAGTAAGATCAAAAAAAAAAAAAAAAACATAAACACCTTTAAAACGTATGCATAGCTTGGACATCTGCTTTAAATTAAGCTGCCTTTTAACCAAACCTCTTATTACTAGACTCTAGTTAAGACAAACAGTCAATATTTCTGGCTTTTGGACTTTACCAAAGGTAACTTCTCAGATGAAACCAATAAGTTTTAACTAAGGTTATGATTTAACTGTGGGTGTACCGGATATTTCCAAAGAGCTGGTAAGCAGTTTTTACAAGATCTGGAATCTGTTAAGGTAGCACAGAGAAAGGAAAATTTGAGAAGGGGAGTCAGAAGTTGTTCATGGACGGGGGCACATGTTCTCAGGATCTCCTGAGGGTTGTGTCATGGGCAAAAAAAAAAAAAAAAAGTAATAAAAATTAAAAAAGAAGTTGTTCATGGAGAGGCAGATAATTAATAAATGGCAAAGGTCACACAAATAAACCAGAAAGGACTTATTCCCCAGGCTGGAAATTGAACCCTGGCCACCATTGTGAAAAGAGAGAAATCTTAGCTACTGAGCTACAACATTGGGCAGTTTCTGTTACTCTTCCCAGAAGAAGCCTAGAACAGCCAATTTTGAACTTGCTAAGGCTTTTAACTGCTCAAGGTAATTTTTAGGGCTATGACATGAGCCCCCAAATTCCTGCCCTCCAGATGGCAGAGACCAAGAGAAAGTACCAGGGTTACAATGTCAGACTCCCAAGGACATAAAATAAGGTGAGGGAGAAACCTCATCCAGGTTTTTTGTTTGTTTTGTTTTTTGGTTTCATTAACCTGCAGTGTTTGTAACTGAACAGCTTTCTGGGGCGGCTTGAACAGAGGGCTTACAGGGGTCCTTGGCTGGCATTCTATCCTATGGTATCTCTTTTTATGACAGAATGACACAGAAAAACAAATTCGTAGAACAAATTACACTGGATTTGTTACAGCCTAAGATGAGCTTCATAAATCCTTTTTCCCAGTAATGAAAACTTTGCAGAGGAGATAAAAAGTGATTTTTACCATACATTCAACTGGTTTGCGCACAGAGAGAGAGGAAAGGGAAGGGAGAAAAGCATTGCCTGCAGCAGGGCGGGAGAGGCAAGGAGCTCAGAGGGGCCAGGGAAAGACCCACCCATTGCAGCGACACTGGATCAAACATTCAGGCAGCTGATTGTCAGTCTTGGCGGGATCTTTTCTGGTAGTCTCAATGGCTCTCAAGTTTCCCCCTTTAGGGAGAAAAAAGCTCCCTGTGTCCCACAATCCTGTACATGCCTAATCCTGTAACTTGTGGCTTTCAGCAAAGAGCGCAAGGCAGATTAATCCAAAGAGAATAGTGGTTAACATCCTGTAGTACCAAATCCATTTTTAACCAAGAGGAATGTTACCAAGGGAGACCTCTAACTCCCTATGTCTTAGGAGAGACTCTGACCTTCCTAAGTTGAGCCTTTAGCCCAAGTTCAGACAAGCATCCTTGCCCTTTACTGTGATGGGCCTTTTAACCCCTTATGCCTGCCTGTCTGCCTGCCTGCCTGCCTGCCTTCCTTCCTCCTTCCCTCCCTCCCTCCCTCCCTCCTTCCCTTCCTCCCTTCCATCTTCCTCCCTTCCTTCCTCCCATCCTTCCTTTCTTCCTTCCTTTTCTCTTTTAATATATAAAAACTTTTAGCTAATCTTCTCTATATCATTCCAATTTTAGTATATGTGTTGCTGAAGCGAGCACAACCCGCTATGTCTTAGGAGGGATTCTAACCCTTTCAGGTTGGGCCTCTAACCCAACTTTGTCCTTTACCTAGGACAAAATGTACCCCAGCACTTACCCAAAGTCAGCCAATTGGTGCTGCATGGATAATTTTCCTTTGGATTGGGAGGTCTCTCCAGTATTGTCCCTTCATGGTTCCCGGGAAGATGTTATGGGAAAGGGGTCCCAATCCAGACCCCAAGAGAGGGTTCTTGGATCTTGCACAAGAAAGAATTCAGGGCAAGTCCATAAAGTGAAAGCAAGTTTGTTAGAGAACTAAAGAAACAAAAGAATGGCTACTCCATAGGCAGAGTAGCCCTGAGTGCTTCCAGTTGGCTATTTTTATGGTTATTTTTTGATCATATGCTAAATATAGGGTGGATTATTCATGAGTTTTCCAAGGAAGGGACAGGGATTTCCCAGAACTGAGGGCTCCTCTTTTTTTTAGATCATGTAGGGTAACTTCCAGATATTGCCATGGCAATTGCAAACTGCCGTGGTGCTGGGGGGAGTGTCTTCTAGCATGCTAATACATTATAATTAGTGTATAATGAGCAGTGAGGGCAACCAGAGGTCAGTTTCATCACTATCTTGGTTTTGGTGGGTTTTGACCAGCTTCTTTACTGCATCCTGTTTTATCAGCAGGGAATTTGTGACCTAGATCTTGTGTTGACCTAGCTCATCCTGCAACTAAGAATGCCTAACCTCCTGGGAATGCAGCCCAGCAGGTCTCAGCCTCATTTTACCCAGCCCCAGTTCAATATGGAGTTGCTCTGGTTCTAACGCCTCTGACAGTATGGAGGACTTACAATTCTTAAGAAGAGAGAGGTTGCTGAGCTTTAGAGAATAAGCTGAAACATGCATGAAGCACTAATAACTAATACTCTTGCCCTGTACTTTGTTAATTTAGTGATAAATTTTACAGCTGGTTCTTTGAATAATTTACATTAATTAAGTTTCTCTGTCTGATGTGAAGTAGCCAGTGAATGAGCAAAGCCTTATTCTCCAATAAAGATAATAAAGCCCTTCTTGTGTTAAATGGAAGTGGGAGAATGTCACATCTGTTTCTGTCCATTTCCACTCCTTCTCCTTCTCCTCTGGACCAAACAGGGCTGGCTGATGGAGTTAACCAGGAAGGCTTCAAATGGGGAAATTGGCCTGTTTAAACTCCTGCTAGTATTAAACCGTTCCTAAGTCCTATGTAAGTTAAGACAAAAAAGTTATGAAACTCATATGAGTTATAGGTATAGGATTCTATTAACAAGTATATCGTATCCAGATAAATATGGGCACCTTAAAAGTAGTTGTCCTGGGAATAAACACACATCTATCCAAAAAATTCTGTCATCATTACTCAAAATATTTTGCTCAACTTGCCATGTAGAGTTACTTTCAAAACCAGTCTGAGGCCTACAAGAAAACCAGTTTCACTTCCTTATAATCACACTTAGGATTTCAGATACTTGCTACTCTGCTTGTGTTTATTGGCCTTTTTTTTTTTTTTTTTTTTTTTTTTTTAACAGTTACCTCTTTTTAATTCTCTAGCCCCAAGCAAGAAAAACTCTGGGTTCACATAGTGCTCCAGGTACAGGACAAGGCTCACATCATACAGAGCCCAAGCAATGAAGAAAGATTGGCATGCTTCACAAGACTTTGACCTTTAAACAAAGCATGGTCAGTCTGTTTTCTCCAGTGTCCTGTTTCTGCTTTGTGGTCCCCTCTCCCACCCTTCTTGCATTAAAGAACCCTTAAACCTGAGGCTGGGGACACGGCCTTGAATTGTCTTCTCAGAGGAAACAGGGAGAATGGGTAGAGAGAGGTACTTCGGAGGTCTCTTTTTCCTTCCGCTTGTGGGTAGTTAATGATCTACCAGCAGTCCCCACTCTTGGGGAGACTGGGATCATGTTCCAGCCCCACATCATGGCTCAGGGCAGAGGGCACTTTGTACACAGAGGGAACTGCATCTGACTTTCCTACTTGATCTTTAGAGTCAGTAGCCATCTGCGGTCTTGTATGTTCTCAGTTCTCAGGCTCCAGATATGAAAATGGATCTTCCCATTTTCTTTCTCTCTGAGTCTGCTCTGAGGGAAAATGAGGACGTTTACTAGCAGAGGAAAAAGAAATACTGAAGTTTGCAAAAATTGATAGAAAGCTGGGCTCCCTGCTCATCAGGCCTCCTTCCTCCCCAGCAGTTTCTAAACCCCCAGAACATTACAGTGAGATTTTAGCTGATGGTACAAACATGTCTACAGGATTTCCTCAAGCTGGGGCTACATTTGAAGGCTTTATATTTTGGCATCTGACCTGCTTTTGTCTTTTCATTTTGGCCATCTGACCTGCTTTTCTCTTTTCCAGAGGATTCTACTTTTCACGAATAGGTATGATCTAGGAATTCAGCCTCCCTCACCGTTCACTAATTGCAGAATAAGCAATGCAGAGGCTGTTCAGGGAGTATCTTATCTGTGGGGAGAGAGAGAGGAAGCACTGGAAAACCTGCCAGGGAAGGGACCAGAGGGCATAATTAATAAATGAACAACCCTGGAGCAGAATAGGGGAGGAGTTAGACACAAGGAAGGAAGCTAAAGGAAGCCAGAGAATTTCAGGAATTGAGGGTATCACATGGAGAAATAAAGAGGGAGTTAGACAGAGGCTGTTGATGGTCCCTCCCCTGCCACCTGAAAGAATTGCCTGATCAAGGCCTACTATGGGCGTGGTCTTAGGCTAGTTTTTAGGAATAAAGAGATAGATAAGACACAGTCCTTATTTTACAAGTTTACAGTCTAACAAAAAGGAGATACATTAACAAATTGGAGGATATTTTTCAGAATGTGCGGTATCGTAGGCTAGGAGTCTGCTACCATTGCTAATAGCTGGCATTTATTTTTTACCCACCGTCTTCTAAGCATTTTACACATTAAATAATTCATCAACTCCTGACATCAGCCCCTTGAAGTATATATTGCTATTGCTCTAATCCTTGTTTTATAGGTAAAGAATCTGAGGCACAGAGACATTACACATATCCTGCCTGAGGTCTCACAGCAGGCACTCAGAAGCAGAACTCCAGCACAGGTAGTCTGGTTCTAGAACCTACCCTTGCACTAACATGGCTGCTAGTAAGTCATGTGGGGAAGCTCTGCTACTTCATGTCTATGTGCCTTTGTACCCACTTGTCTTTCCTTGGCCTGAGATACTCTTCCTTAAAGCCTCTGGTCAACGAGGGGCTCTTCTTTGATATCTACTCTGACTCCTTCTGCCTATCCCAGAACCATTGCTGCCCTTGGAGCTGACCCAACACTTTGTCATTGTATTCTATTTGTTGGAATGTCTGACTCCTTTTATTATAAGCTTCTGGAGAGCAAGGAATTTTTATTCTCGGAAAACAGTTATAAAAGTAGAGCCAATAATGTAATGAGTTTGCATTTACTTATCATCCAGCTTCAGTGATGAACATTTCAATTCAATCTCTTGTCATCTATATTCCCACTTCCAACTATGAATTATTTTGTAGAAAATCATAGACATCAAATCATTTCATCTGTAGATATTTCAGCTTACTCCTAAAATACAAGGGCATTTTAAGAAACAATATCACAAATATATCAGAAACCATTATCACACTAAAAGATTGTTTCCTCCTGGGCCGGGCGCGGTGGCTCACACCTGTAATCCCAGCACTTTGGGAGGCTGAGGCAGGCAGATCACAAGGTCAGGAGATCGAGACCATCCTGGTGAGCATGATGAAACCCCGTCTCTACTAAAAATACAAAAAAATTAGCCGGGTGTGGTGGTGGGCACCTGTAGTCCCAGCTACTCGGAAGGCTGAGGCAGGAGAATGTTGTGAACCTGGGAGGCGGAGCTTGCAGTGAGCGGAGATCACACCACTTCACTCCAGCCTGGGCAACAGAGCAAGACTCTGTCTCAAAAAAAAAAAAAGATTATTTCCTCCTTAATATCATAAAATATCCAGCCAATGATCAAATTTCTGCAATTACCTTATAATTGTTCTTCCTTTCCGTTTTTCATTTATTTGTTCTTTGTTTCATTCCTTCCTTTGTTGTTTCCCTCCCTCCTCCTCTTCTTTTTTAAATAGTAGGATTGTTTGAATCAGAATCCAAATCAGAAGGACTTTATTTATTTATTTATTTATTTATTATTATTATTTTTTGAGACGGAGTCTCATGCTGTTGCCCAGGCTGGAGTGCAGTGGCGCGATCTCGGCTCACTGCAAGCTCCGCCTCCCGGGTTCCCGCCATTCTCCTGCCTCAGCCTCCTGAGTAGCTGGGACTACAGGCGCCCGCCACCGCGCCCGGCTAATTTTTTGTATTTTTAGTAGAGACGGGGTTTCACTGTGGTCTCGATCTCCTGACCTTGTGATCCGCCCGCCTCGGCCTCCCAAAGTGCTGGGATTACAGGCTTGAGCCACCGCGCCCGGCCAGGACTTTATTTTTTAATCTTCATGTTCTCTTCAACACCTAGCTTAGTATTTGACATATAGTAAGTCCTCAATAAATGTTTGTTAAATAATCAGACACCTAGAAAAGGTCCTGTTTGATATTTGGTTGGTTTCTTGGAATGCCTTTCAATTTCTGATAATCTTAGTTTTTCAGGGGTTAACTTTGGTGCTAGCTATTATCAGTGTATGAACATTACTAGAGGTTTGAGGGCAATGGGTATATCCTTGACTCAGACATTTCTAGGCTGGGAGGAAATGGGGGTCCTTTCTTTCTTTCTTTCTTTCTTTCTTTCTTTCTTTCTTTCTTTCTTTCTTTCTTTCTTTCTTTCTTTCTCTCTCTCTCTCTCTCTCTCTCTCTCTCTCTCTCTCTCTCTTTCTTTCTTTCTTTCTTTCTTTCTTTCTTTCTTTTTTTGCTTTGAGACAGAGTCTCTTGCTGTCACCCAGGTTGCAGTGCAGTGGCATGGCCTTGGCTCACTGCAACCTCTACCTTCCAAGTTCAAGTGATTCTTGTGCCCCAGCCTCCCGAGTAGCTGGGATTATAGGTATGCACCACCATACCCTGCTAATTTTTTGTATTTTTAGTAGAGATGGGGTTTCACATGTTGCCAAGGCTGGTCTCGAACTCCTGGCCTCAGGTGATTTGCCCGCCTCGGCCTCCCAAAGTGTTAGGATTACAGGTGTGAGCCACTGCGCCTGGCCTGGTCCTTGCTTTCTTGTTTCTGTTTTTTGTCCTTGGTCTCTGTCATGGGCTGAATTGTGTTCCCTTAAAATTCTTCTGTTGAAACCCTAACCCCTAGTGCCTCAGAATGTGACTGTATTTGGAAATAGGGGCTTTAGAGGTGATTAAGATAATGCCTGTAGGGTGAGCCCTAATTCATTCTGACTGATGTCCTTAAAGAAGAGGAAATTTGGACTCAGAGAGAGACACCACAGATATGTAGGTACAGAGAAGAGACCATGTGAGGAGATAGCAAGAAGGCACCTCCAAAACCATGAGAAATAAATTTCTGTTGCTTAAGTCATTTAGGCTTTCTGGTACTTGGTTATGGCAGCCATATAGTCATATGGCAGCCATATAGTCTGTTATAGCAGACTAATAACAGTATCTTATTACACATTAAATTGTGACTCACTCCTGTAATCCCAGCGCTTTGTTAGGCCGAGGCAGGAAGATTGCTTCTGTTCAGGAGTTCAAGAACAGCCTGGGCAACATAGCGAGACCCTGTGTCTACAAAAAATAAAAATATTAGCCCCATGTGGTGGTATGCGCTTGTGGTCCCACCTAGTCAGGAGGCTGAACCTAGGAATCGCCTGAGTCTGGGAGGTCAAGACCGCAATTAGCCATGATTGTGCCCCTATACTCCAGCCTGGGAAACATAGTGAGATCCTGTCTCTAAAAATAAAAGTTGGGGGCCAGGTGCAGTGGCTCACACCTGTAATCCCAGCACTCTGGGAGGCCAAGGTAGGTGGATCACTTGAGGTCAGGAGTTTGAGACCAGCCTCACCAACATAGTAAAACCCCATCTCTAATAAAAAGAATACAAAAATTAGCCTGGTGTGATAGCATGCACCTGTAATCTCAGCTACTCAGGAGGCTGAGGCATGAGAATCACTTGAACCCAGGATACCGAGGTTGCATTGGGCTGAGATCGTGCCACTGTACTCCAGCCTGGGTGACAGAGTGAGACTGTCTCAAAAAAAAAAAAAAAATGTTGGATTGATCATTTTTGACTTCTTTGCCACTTCCTCTGAACAGGATTATAAAGGAGCTTCCAGAAAGCACCAATGGCTTTATGTGTGCTTGGTACACAGAATTCTAAGATGGCCCCTAATACCTGAAACTATGAATGATGAGATATCACACCCATGATTATGCTACCTTGTGTGGCAAACAGGATTTTGAAGACATAATTAAGGTTACAACTTAGTTGATTTTGAATTAATCAGAAGGGAAACGATCTGAGTGGACCTAATGTAATCATGTGAGCTTTTTAAAAGCAAAATCAGAGAGTTTTTCAGGCTGGTCTCAGAAGGGAAAATTAGAGAGAGTACAAGTGTGAGAGGAATTTGACTTGAGAGAGGTTCTCCATGGCTAAGATGGAAGAGGTCACAGTGCTAGGACCTGAGAAGGTCTTCTAGGAGCTAATAATAGTCCCTGGCCGAAAACAGGACAATGGGGAACTCAAACTATGACTTCAAGGAACTGAATTCTGCAAACTAATGAGTAAGTGTTGTTTAAGCCACTAAATTAGTGGTGGTTTATTGCATCAATAGAACATGAATACAGGTGCTTTGTACCTGATAGATTGAATTATTGGCTCCTTTCCTTAGTTTATATTTAAAAATTGAAGTAAAATTAAAATACATTGAAATGTATATAGATCTCAAGTATACAAGTTGATTTTTGGTAAATGTGTATACCCATGCAATCACTACCTGAATTGAAATGTAGAACATTTCCATCAGCCCAGAGTTCCCTTGAGCACCTGTGCCATTAATCCCACCCTCTAGGGTGAATTCTTAACACCATTAATTGGAATTGCCTGTTTTTGAGCTTCATTTAAATGGCATCATATAGGCTGGGCATAATGGCTTATGCTTGTAATTTCAGCACTTTGAGAGGCCAAGGCGGGAAGATCACTTGCCTCTAGCAGTTCAAGACCAGCCTGGGCAACATAGCGAGACCTCCTCTCTACAAAAAATAAAAAATTAGCTGGGTGTGGTGGTGGCATGCATCTGTAGTCCCAGCTACTGAGGAGGTTGACGTGGGAGCATTACTTGAGTCTGGGAGGTCAAGGCTGCAGTAAGCCATGATTGTGCCACTGCACTCAGCCTGGTGACAGAGTGAGACCCTGTCTGAAAAAGAACAATGACATTATATAACATGTGCTCCTTTGTGTCTGGCTTCTTTTGCATGGCATAATGTTTTCAAGATTTATCTTCTCTTTTTTTTTGAGATGGAGTCTTGCTCTGTCATCAGGCTGGAGTGCAGTGGTGTGATCTCGGCTCACTGCAACCTCCACCTCTTGGGTTCAAGCAATTCTTCTGCCTCAGCCTCCTGAGTAGCTGGGACCACAGACGCCCACCACCTCGCCCGGCTAGTTTTTTGTATTTTTTAGTAGAGATGGGGTTTCACCGTGTTAGCCAGAATGGTCTCGATCTTCTGACCTCGTGATCCGCCCGTCTCGGCCTCCCAAAGTGCTGGGATTACAGGCTTGAGCCACCGCGCCTGGCCGTGAACTAGTTTTTAGGAAGATAATGAGGCAATCGTATGCAAGGAAGATTTTAGAGAGACTGGAGACAAGAAGTCAAGCAAGACTGTGTGCTGTTGAGGGTCTGGGTCAGTTAGGTTTATGGGAATGGTGAGAACAGTATAACTGAGAGTTGTTAAAAAAGGATCAAGAGGCTTTCACAGTGTATTGGATCTGGAAACAAATGAGCAGGGGCTGTGGAAACTTAGGAGGTGTCACTGGGAGAAATGAGTGAGCTGTGTGGGAGAGCTTGTTTAAATGGGTAATTTCACACAGTATTTCGATGTGGGTGTCATGAGTTCTAGAAGTAGTTGGGGTAGAGATATAAATTAAGAGCCATCTCCAGAGAGGTCACTAAGCTGATGAAAGAGGGTGGATGGAGATAAGAAAGGTCTGAGTACTAAATCTGGTGTCGGGGAGCAGTACATAAGTGGGATATGGAGGGAGGATAACTTTCCAGAATGGAAAAGTTGTCTGTGATCTTAGATATTGTAAAAGGAAAAAGTGTGAGGACCGTAAAAATGCCTTTGGATTTGGCCAAGACATGGATACTGATTTTGTGCTGTTTCCAGCGATCTTGGGTATGGTGGCACTGCAGAGGGCCAGGAAAAATTAGGTGATGAGGAAAGGGAAAGACAGCACATGTGTTTCAATTGCTTGGAAGTGAAGGAAATGAGGTTATAGCTTAGTACTTAGCAGAATTAATAAATGAAGGCTACTCAGGTTACAAGAGATCTGACCCTCCTAGAGGGCAGAATAAAGGAACTGGGAACCAGGAAGAGTTAGAAGGTGAATGAACCTGTGGAGATCTAATTCACTGGAGCCGCCAGAGTGGGAAGGGTTGTTGGCCCCTAATGAAGAGGCTGGGAGGTCTTTTACTCATGAGATCATCTTCTGTCCCAGAGGAAGGTAGGCACTTCCTCCCAGGCATGTTGGAGCTGTGGTCTGTTGCTCCCAGATAGACTCACTTTGTTAGCAGGTATGCAAATGAATTTACCTAATTCTCTGATCACTAGATCAAATATCTGTAGACTTAGAAATAGTTTTATGACCTCCGGCAGGCGCAGTTGCTCACGCCTGTAATCCCAGCACTTTGGGAGGCCAAGGTGGGCGGATTGCCTGAGGTCAGGAGTTTGAAACCAGTCTGGCGAACATGGTGAAACCCGTCTCTACTAAAAATACAAAAAAATTAGCTGGGCATGGTGGCATGCACCTGTAATCCCAGCTACTTGGGGAGGCTGAGATGGGGGATTGCTTGAACCAGGAAAGTGGAGGTTGCAGTGAGCTGAGATAGTGCCACTGCACTCCAGCCTGGGTGACAGAGCAAGACTCTATTTCAAAAACGAAAAAAAAAGAAATAGTTTTACTCTGACTCCCCATTGAACAATTTGTTTATTCTGCCTGTAGAGAAAAACATTGTCTAAGGTAGTATCAACCATGAGGCAGTATGTTGATGTCTGATATATTATTTTTATTATAAAAACATAGAACAATTTTCATATATAATTCAGACATGGTCTTAGCCAGGAAAAATTAAATAATGCAGCATAGCATGGATGAGGGAAAGTATGCACAGTCCGTATCAGGGTTAGAAAACCCTGAAAGAGGTACCTGAGTATAGAGAACTCCAAGCTAATCCTCTTGGAAAAAGCCTCTTAGGCCTAACATGAGATCAGTAGGCAATATAGAATAAAACCTTTCTCTTAGCCCCAAAGAGATTCCATCGGTGTAGAAGACTGGGTGAGAAGTACTTTTGCCTGTCTTCCTCCTGTCCTTCCTTTTTATTATAAGATACATTTATAGACCCCATAGGAGAAAAGATAAATTTCAGAGGCTGTTAAAAAAGGCTAGGCCTAAGTTACAATCCTCCTCCTCACAGCCCTGTTTCCTCAAGGGGCATCAGCACCAGTGCAGCTTTCTAGTTGTAAACAATGCCACCAGCACGACTGATAGTGTCCCTGTAGGGTGTTCCCACTTCTCAAGGACCAAATACACCTTAGCAGAGGCCAAGGTTTCCTGAGAAAGTGAGTGGGGGCAGACAGAAAATGCACAGGTGCAAACTTGGAACAGAATGGTAGTTGATGATTGGTCTGAGGTGCCTAGAAACCGAGTGAAATCTAGCTCTAGCCATGAGTGAAGAAAACCTTTTCTTATTTTCTATTTGGAGCCTCTGACAAAAAAACCTTGAGAGGCTTCTGACCAAGGGACCTGAGGGATTTTGGTGGTTTCTTTCACCTAAGGCAATCGGATTGGCTTACACAGTTAAGCTAAGTAAAAATAACCCTTTTCACATAAATAAGCAGTTACAAAAATTAAAATGGTGGAATGTCTCAGAGAAAAGGAGAAGAATCCCAATACCCCAAATTGTGTATTCTTTAACAATAATTTAAATAATCGCTGAAGGGCAGCTCTCTGATTCCTTTCCCAAGTTCCTAGCAGATTGTTTATCAGAAGCTGGTTCCCTCCTAAAGCTATAACCCCTCCCTCTCAGCACTGCTTTGAATAGAGCCCATAAAGATATTAAAACATATCTGTGCTTTTGCATTTTCCATCAGAAATTGCCTTGGATTTTGGCAAGTGATTTTCCTAGTTGCTTCTAGTGGATTCTCTGAAGACAGGCTTGCCAGAAGGACTAGGTGGTATTCTAGCTAAGCACCAAGGTGCTTAGACCCTGATCCTACAGGTAGACAACCCTGACAGTGGACAAGGGTGTGGAATTTCACTATTGGTTATATATTTGATTTTCTTGTGTTTGGTGAGTTCACACAAGGCTTTGGAGAAATAGGAGAAGGCATTACTGCCTTTCTCTCTCTCTTGTTTTCTGGCACATGTACTTAATGGAAAGGGACATAACCTCAAGGCTATGGCAGATCCGAATTAGAGTGATAGGACCGGACTGAGGTGGGAAGGAATGAGTGCTCTGAACAGGCAAGTTTAAAACAAGTCCAGGTGGGGAAAAGGGAAAGGGAGGGGAAGTTTTGGCCACTCTTTCCCAAAGTCAGCTTTGCCAAATTTCAATGACAAGAAAGTTGGGTTTCCTACAGACTCCCAATGTACCTTTTCATCTATTGACACTGAGGGAGGGGCTGTGACCAGGCAGTCTGGAGGTGCCTATTAGGAAGAAAGAGTAGCAGAAAATTCTTTCTGTCTCCACCCCTCTACCGCTACAGGGGAAAGGAATCTCCTACTGATGAGGGTGAGAGACTTGAAAGACATCAGCACTGCGGTGAGCAGGACAGGTTTCGTTACTTCTTTTTTACTTCTGAATAAATTATTTCTGTGGCTGTTGGGGATGAGGAGGCTGAAGTTGGTTTTGTGGGTTGCTGGGCTTCAAAGTTCAGGGTAGAATAAGTAACTTCATTCATCTGAAAAGCACAAGTAATGATCAGTTAAGTCGGTGACACAGGGCAGGGCCTCACCTTGCCTGGTGTGATTCAGCACCACAAGCTGTTACCATTTTGAAATTTTAGCTCTGGAGAAGGGCTTTTGTTGTTACCCATTCTCTGCTTGCTGACCTCCTGATGAATGATCATTAGAAGAGAGAAATTATGGTATATATGTAATGGAATAGGATAATGCAGCAATGAGAACCAGTAAACGACAAATACATACAACAATATGGATGAGTCTCACAAAGCAATGTTGAAGAAGCCACATATAAGGATATGTTATATTTCTCCTTTATGTAAGAACAAAACCAAGCAAAACTAATCTGGAGCATTAGAAGTCAGGATAGTGGTTACTGTTTGGCTCTTTGGAGGGAAGTGACTGGTAGAGTTTCTTTCTTTTTTGTTTTTTTTTTGAGACGGAGTCTCGTTCTGTCACCCAGGCTGGAGTGCAATGGCATGATCTCAGTTTGCTGCAAGCTCCACCTCCCAGGTTCAAGTGATTCTCCTGTCTCAGCCTCCCAAGTAGCTGGGATTATAGGCATCCACCACCACGCCCAGCTAATTTTTTATATTTTTAGTAGAGACAAGGTTTCACCATGTTGGCCAGGCTGGTTTAGAACTCCTGACTTCAAGTGATCCACCTGCCTTGGCCTCGCAGACTGCTGGGATTACAGGTGTGAGCCACTGTGCCTGGCTGGAAGGGTTTCTTTTTAAGGGGAGGTCGTATAGTATTTCATGATTTGGGTGCTGCTTACCTAGGTGTGTTCAACTTGTGAAAGTTCATACATTGTGAAAGTATAATTGTGATTTAGCATTTTTCAGTATGTGTGTTTGCTCTATAGAAAAGGTAAAATGAAAATGAAAAATTCTTTTTTTCTTGTTTTTTTTTGAGATGGAGTCTCTCTCTGTCGCCCAGGCTGGAGTGCAGTGGCGTGATCTCAGCTCACTGCAAGCTCCACCTCCCGGGTTCACACCATTCTCCTGCCTCAGCCTCCCGAGTAGCTGGGACTACAGGCACCCGCCACCACTCCTGGCTAATTTTTTGTATTTTTAGTAGAGACGGCGTTTCACCATGTTAGCCAGGATGGTCTCGATCTCCTGACCTCGTGATCTGCCTCCCAAAGTGCTGGAATTACAGGTGTGAGCCACCACGCCCGGCCATATAATGGAAAATTCTATACAATTATTATAAAAAACAGGATCTCAGATCTATTAAAATTGAAATTATCGTTTTGACTGTAAGAGCAGGATCAGACTGAAGGTAGGGGAGTGAGAATGATTCAGTGCTTTCCTTTTGTAGGCCATTGTGCTGGGTGCTCTATGTAGGTTATCTTGTTTAATCCCTTCAACTTCTCTTTGAAGTAGGCAGAATGCCCATTTTACAGATGACAAAGCTGAGGATCAAAGAGGTTAGGTTACTTGACAAGGGTCACAGAGCTACTAAGAGTAACATCCAGTATTCAGACACAGGATGGGAATAATTCCAAAATGCACATTCTTGCTGCAAGGTAGACTCATGGGAGTGATTACAAATATTTCTTTGTTGTTGCACTGAGGAACATTAACCCAAACTTGATGTTACATTGTGTCTTCAGGAATAACCAATTTTCTACAGAGTCATTTCCATGAGAAAATAAGCCCATGAAAACCGGATATGCTTACCTTGTTAGGTGGGTCGTTGGAGTGGTCCTGAGCTGGAAAAGCAAAAGAAGAGTTAGCAATCCATGGAAATGCAAAGCTGACTTAAGGTGATTCTAGCTGAAGGGGGTGGCAGTTGGAGGGTGGGGAGATTAAGGATTAGTTAAGGAATTTGCTTCCCTCAGAGTGTATGGTCCAGACCCAGCACGTTAGTACCAGAGAGGGGGCAGGGGCAGAGCCACAGGAGGCCACAATCCACTTCTGAAGAGTTCTACCAGTTCACAAGGCCTTGATTTTTGCCCAGATGTATTTCTCACCAACATGCTCCAGTGGCAAGGAGGGGCAGCACCCACAGCACCCACAAGACAAGGAAAGTCTCACCAAGGGAGAGTGCCCACATCCGTAATAGAGGCAGGAGGTGGAAGGAGTAAGGCTGAGGAAATGGCTCCTGGAAACACGGGATCTTCCTCAGGCCTGCCTGGCCAAGGCAGAGTGAGCCTCTCTCCTCAGATGTGTCTCAGGGGACTCCTGTGGCTAGGAAGGGTGGGAAGACCTATGCCACTTAGGGTTGGGAAATAGAGATCCTTTCTGTGACAATTCACAAGGGAGGGAGTGGTTTGGGAATCCAGGATTCCCTGCCAGGGGAGGGCACGTGGTGGAACATACCAGTTCTCACTGGGTAAGTGGCTTTACTTACTGTGGTTGGAGACTGAGGGTTTGTGCTCTGTGAGATCACGCTGGTCGGTTGCCCTAAATAAATATCAGACACTGTGACTGCTATTCCCAAGCACAGGATCTTTGTTCTTTGAGTTAGGAAGGACACTGTGAGCAGGTAATTCCTTGGAGTCCTTGATGTTCATACTGCCTTTCTTCTGAGGGCCTCATTCCTTAGTCTAACTACAGTCCCTTCTAATGTTTAATCTTTTCCTGTTTGCTGGATGTTCACATTTCGTTTCATTGTTTATCATCTGCTTCTATGCCTACTTCTATCCTTAAAACCTTTCCCATTTTGTTTTCCAGGGTAGATACTTTTTTTTTTTTCTTCTCTATTTATTGTTCAAGAGGACTTTGGTTGTTTTTGCTTTCTCTTAGGTTCTCTTCCTATGCTATTTCTCCCTCCTCTTCCTGCTGTGGTCAACAGAACATGTG
This sequence comes from Macaca mulatta, assembly GCF_049350105.2. NCBI lineage: Eukaryota > Metazoa > Chordata > Mammalia > Primates > Cercopithecidae > Macaca > Macaca mulatta. The sequence goes on from NC_133424.1 coordinate 53,568,211, forward strand.
ACTTGCTTTCTCCTGCTGCTTCTTCCATTTTTTCATTTGTTTTCCTTCTTAGACCTTGCTTTCCCTGACTAGGGGACAGAGAAACATACTTGAGTCTCTTCCTCTAGATTAGATGGGGATTGGAATAGCCTTGTCCAGGAGATAATGGGAGATAGGGAGCATGAAGACCAGGGAAGAGGAAACCTGTGGGAATTAGTGCCAAGAAGCAGAAGTTTAGTGGGAGGAGAATGAGATCCAGGCCCAGAGACAGGCAAAGAAATTCTTTCCCTCTCCCAAGCATGGCAGTCAGCCTTGGAGGAAACAGAACAAGAGGAAAGGCCATCATACCTGCCAGTCTTCCTAAAATGCAGAAAACACGCCAGGGCTGCTACTATCAGAACAACCAGGGCCAGTACTCCAATCACAATGCCAGCAATGGCCCCAGCTGGGAGGCTATTTTCTTGTGCTGGATTATTATCCGTCATGGAAAGAAAAGAGAAGAAATGAAGGTGAAATTATTTTACAGTGGGGGCTGGGAAACAACTCTCAGAATGAAGTAGTTTCTAATAGTTCCTTCAAGGAATACAGTTTCGTTGTAGGAAGGTTGCTGGAAAGTGATTAGCTAACTATATCCTTGCAATTTTTTTTTTCAATCACCATGTTTCTTTTTTTCTTTTCTTTTCTTTTCTTCTTCTTCTTTTTTTTTTTTTGAGACAGAGTCTTGCTCTGTCACCCTGGCTGGAGTGCAGCTGGAGATCTTGGCTCACTGTAACCTCTGCCTCCCGGGTTCAAGCGATTCTCCTGCCTCAGCCTTCCAAGTAGCTGGGACTACAGGCATGTGCCACCAAGCCTGGCTAATTTTTGTATTTTTTTAGTAGAGATGGGGTTTCACCATCTTGGCCAGGCTGGTCTTGAACTCCCGACCTTGTGATCCACCTGCCTCAGCCTCCCAAAGTGCTTGGATTATAGGCGTGAGCCACCGCGCCCAGCCCCAGTCACCATGTTTCTAGGTTGATGATCTTTCTTCTGTCAATTCCACCCTGGCCTTTCTACACTCAGACATTTTTTTTTTTTTTTTTTTTTTTTTTGAGACGGAGTCTCGCTCTGTCGCCCAGGCTGGAGTGCAGTGGCCGGATCTCAGCTCACTGCAAGCTCCACCTCCCGGGTTTACGCCATTCTCCTGCCTCAGCCTCCCGAGTAGCTGGGACTACAGGCGCCCGCCACCTCGCCCGGCTAGTTTTTTTGTATTTTTAGTAGAGACGGGGTTTCACCATGTTAGCCAGGATGGTCTCGATCTCCTGACCTTGTGATCCGCCCGTCTCGGCCTCCCAAAGTGCTGGGATTACAGGCTTGAGCCACCGCGCCCGGCCACTCAGACATTTTTAAGGCTTTGAAATGTGAGAAAGGCTGATTGCTATTTTGTATATGATTAGAACTTTCCACCTTTTTCGTGGTTGCATCTTTTTCTCAGTGTCTCAGTTGTGACAGTCTGTGCATTCTGAATTCACCACCTCTTTTGCATAGAGAACTGGCTTCCCACTGGCTCCCAGCAGGGGTATGAAAGCAAGCCCAGTTCTGCATGACTGTTTTACTCTGAAGTGTGAATGGCTGGAGGACTCCCTGTCAGCCTTGCAGAAATGCTCTTAGAACTTCACTGCAGGCCGGGTGCCATGGCTCACGCCTGTAATCCCAGCACTTTGGGAGGCCGAGGCGGGTGGATCACGAGGTCAGGAGTTCAAGACCAGCCTGGTCAAGATGGTGAAACCCCATCTTTACTAAAAATACAAAAATTCGCCGGGGGTGGTGGCAGGCGACTGTAATTCCGGCTACTTAGGAAGCTGAGGCAGGAGAATCGCTTGAACCCGGGGGGTGGAGGTTGCAGTAAGCCGAGATCACACCACTGCACTCAAGCCTGGGTGACAGTGAGGCTCTGTCTCAAAAAAACAACAAAAAACAAACAAACAAACAAACAAAAAAACTGCACTGCAATCTAAAACTTCCTTCCTTTCTCTTCCACAGGAATCAGATCTGCATCATGGTCTGAGGTTCCTCTCACTCTCGCCTCACTTTCTCTCACAGGCATTTCCCCAGTTAATTATCTCGTATGTTTAATCTCATCTTCAGTATATCTAGGTAGATGGAAACTGACATACCAGGCTTGAGACTCTGCTTTAATTCCTTTTTATCCCCTTTCCCATATTTTATCATAGCCATGTCCCGGTGGGTTTCTTGTATAATGCTTCTCCCCCTATATATATAAAATAAATATACAAATAATACCTTTTGCATCTATTTCTTCTTCTTTTTTTTTTTGAGGCAGGTTCTCACTCTATCACCCAGGCTGGAGTGCAGTGGCACAATCATGGCTCATTGTAGCCTTTTGGGATCAAGTGATCCTCCCACCTCAGTCTCCTCAATAGCTGGGACTACAAGCACATGCCACCACACCTGGCTAATTCTTTTTCTTTCTTTCTTTTTTTTTTTTTGAGACTGAGTTTCACTCTTGTTGCCCAGGCTAGAGTGCAATGGCGTGATCTCGGCTCACTGCAACCTCTGCCTCCCAGGTTCAAGCGATTCTTCTGCCTCAGCTTCCTGAGTAGCTGGGATTACAGGCACGTGCCACCACGCCCAGCTAATTTTGTATGTTTAGTAGAGATGGGAGTTCTCCATGCTGGTTAGGCTGGTCTTGAACTCCCAACCTCAGGTGACCCGCCTGCCTCGCCTTCCCAAAGTGTTGGGATTACAGGCATGAGCCACCACGCCCACCCACCTGGCTAATTTAGAAAAATAATTTTTGTAGAGATAGGATTCTACTATATTACCCAGGCTGGTCTTAGACTCTTGGGCTCAAGAGATCCTCCAGCCTTGGTCTTCCAAGTGTTGGGATTACAGATGTGAGCCACTATGTCCAGCCTATTTCTCCTTTATATCTGTTGCAACTATTTGGGGCTTAACCCTCACCAGTCAACTCAGGCTGGTGATTAATGCTATGTTAGCTACTTTTGTGGGGTACTTCCTGTGTGCCAGGCCCTGTGCTGCTAAATGCTTTACGTGTATCTCATTTGATCCATAAAATGGTGCTGTCAGGTAGACATTATTTCCATTTTAAATATGAAAAAATGGAAGCTTAGAGTGGTGAAAAGCTTACCTAAAGTCAGAGGGCTAGTGAGAGGTGGATCTGAGATTTGACTCTAGGACTACCTGATTTCAAGGCTAATGATAATAGCAGTAGTAATAGCAGCTAACATTTATGAAACATTTCCTCTGTGCGTGGTGTTTTGCTGAAGGTTTATTATTACATTAAATCTTTAAAATAACACTAAGGGGCCAGGCGTGGTGGCTCACACCTCTAATCCCAGCACTTTGGGAAACTGAGATGGGAGGATTGCTTGAGCCCAGGAATTTGAGTCCAGCCTGGGTAACATGGTGAGATTCTGTCTCTTTGAAAACAAAAATAAAAATAAATTAGCCAGGTGTGATAGCATATACTACTTAGGAGGCTAAGGTGGGGGAATTGCTTGAGCCCAGGAGGTTGAAGCTGCAGTGAGCTGTGTTTGCACCACTGCACTCCAGTCTGGGTGACAGAGTGAGACCCTGTCTCAAAAACAAAACAAAAACCAAAAGCCTTGCAATACTATGGAGCAGGCATTCTCAGTGCAATTTTTGGTTGAGGAATCCGAGGCTCAGAGTAGTTAAAAATCTTGTGCAAGAAAGAAATTCATAACTGTAGGCCAGGTACAGTGGTGCACGACTGTAATCCCAGCAATTTAGGAGGCTGAGGCAGGTGTATCACTTGAGCTCAGGAATTTGAGACCAGCTGGGCAAGATGGTGAAACCCTGTCTCTACAAAAAATTACAAAAATTAGCTGGGGGTGGTGGTGCGTGTTTGTAGTTTCAGCTACCCAGGAGGCTGAGGCAGGAGGATTGCTTGAACCTGGGAGGTTAAGGCTGTGGTGAGCCATGATCAGCCTCGGTGACAGTGAAAACCTGTCTCAAACCAAAAAAAAAAAAAAAAAAAAGTTGTTCTTCAAAAAAGATCATTATAATTGACGACTTGTAACTAGATTGACTAAGAAAGAAAGAAGATTCATATTACTAAAGTCAGAAATGAAAGTGAAACATTACTACTAATTCTGCAGAAATAATAAGGATTATAAGAGTACTATGAGTAATTGAATGCCAACAGATTGGATTACCTGGATGAAATGAACAAATTCCTAGAAACACAAAACCTGCCATGATAGAATCATGAATAAATAGAAAATCTGAATAGACCTATAAGCAGTAATGAAAATGAGTCGATAAAAGCATTTGACAAAATTCAACATTCTTTCATGCTAAAAAACACTGAAACTAGGAATAGAAGGAAATTCTCAACATAATAAATGCTACACGTGAAAACCCCCAGCTACTATCATAGTCAATGGTGAAAGATTGAAAACTTTTCCTTTAAGATCAAGAATAAGACAAGGATGCCTGCTTTTGCCACTTCTATTCAATGTAGTATTGGAAGACCTAGACAGAACAATTAGCCAAGAAAAAAAAAGCATCTAGATTGGAAAGAAGTACAATTATATCTGTTTGCAGAATACACTAACTTATATATAGAAAACCCTAGAGATCCCACAAAAAAACTATTAGAATAATAAATTCAGCCAAGTGGCAGTATACAAAATCAACAAACAAAAATCAGTTGTATTTTTGTATACTAACAATGAACAATTCAAAGGAAAATTATGAAAAAAATTATGTTTATAAGAGCTTTAAAAATACTTAGAAATAAACTTAACCAAAGAGGTGAAAGATTTGTACCCTGAAAATACAAAACATTGCCAAAAGAAATTAAATAAGACATAAATGGAAAAGACATCCCATTTTCATGGATTAGAAGACTTAATATTGTTAAGATGACAGTACTACCCAAAGTGATCTACAGATTCAGTGCAATCTCTATCAAAATTCCAGTAATATTTTTTGCAGAAATAGAAAAATTCATTCTAAAATTTATATAGACTCTGAAGGGACCATGAATAGTCAAAGCAATCTTGAAAAAGAACAAAGTTGAAGGGCTCATACTTCCTGGTTTCAAAATTTTTTACAAAGTTACGGTAATCATCACGCCCATAATCTTAGCACTTTGGGAGGTGGAGGTGGGTGTATTGCTTGAGCTCAGGAGTTTGAGACCAGCCTTGGCAACATGGTGAAACCCCACCTCTACAAAGAAAAGCAACAAAACTAAATGAAAAAACCCCACACAACAACAATACAACAAACAAACAAAACCCAAAAGCTACAGTAATCAAAACAGTATGGTACTGGCAAAAAGAAATAGAAACCAGTGGAATAAAATATAGAGCCCAGAAAGAAATGTTTGCATACATAGCCAAATGTTTTTTGACAAGGGTGCCAAGTTCATTCAATGGGGAAAGGATAGTCTTTTCAACAAATGGCATTGAAGAAACTGGATATCCCTGCAAAAGAATGAAATTGAACCTTTATGTAACACCATATGTAAAAATTAATTCAAAATGCATAAAAGACCCAAATGTAAGAGCTAAAACTATAAAGCTCTTGGAAGACAGAGTGAAAACTTTGGAACTTTGAATTTGGCAATAATTTCTTGGCTATGACACCAAAAGCATAGGCAACGAAAGAAGAAATAGAGAAATTGAACTTCATGAAAATTAAAAGCTTTTGTGCATCAAAGCACATTATCACAAAAGTGAAAAGACCTCTTATAGAATGGGAGAAAATATTTGAGAATCACGTATCTGATAAGAGATTAATATCCAAAATATATAAAGAACTACTGCAACTCAACAAAAAATCCCCAAACAACCTAATTAAAACATGGGCAAAGAACTTGAATAAACATTTCTCCAAAGAAGATAAATGGCCAATAAGCACATGAAAAGATGCTAAATATTGCTAATCATTAGGGAAGTGCAAATCAAAACTCCAGTGATATACCACCTTACAACCATTAGGATGGCCCTTATAAAAAACAAAACAAAACTAAACCAAACCGAAAAACAACAAATATTTTTGAGGATGTAGAGAAATTGGAACTCTAGTGCATTACTGGTGGGAATGTGAAATGGTATAGCCACTGTGGAAAATGGTATGATGGTTCTTCAAAATTAACCAGAATTACCATTTGATCCAGCAGTTCCACTTCTGCGTATCTATTCAAAAGAACTGAAAGCAGGGATTTGAACAGATGTTTGTATACCCATGTGTGTAATAGCATTATTCATAATAGCCAAAAGGTAGAAGCAACCTAACTGTCCATAGATGGATGAATGGATAAGCAAAATGTGATATATCTATCTACACAGCGTAATAGTATTCGGTCTCCAAAAAGAATGAAATTCTGATACATTCTACAACATAGATGGACCTTGAAGACATTATGCTAAATGAAGTAAGCCAGACACAAAAGGACAAATACTGCATGCTTCCATCTGTATGACAGGTACTTAGAATAGTTAAATACAGGGTGGGCACAGTGGCTCATTCCAGTAATCCCAGCACTTCGGGAGGTGGAGGCTGAGACTAGGAGATTGAGACCAGCCTGGGCAACACAGTGAAACCCCATCTCTACAAAAAAATTTAAAAAATTAGCCAGGCATGGTGGTGCACACCTGTAGTCCCAGCTACTCTGGAGGCTGAAGTGGCAGGATTGCTTGAGCCCAGGGGATTGAGGCTGGAGTGAGCTTTGATCACACCACAGCACTCCAGCCTGGGTGACAGATCAAGACCCCGTCTCAAAACAACAAAATAAACAAAAAAATCCAACCAACCAAAAAAAAAAAAACCCAAAAAACAAAAACCATAAAAACTAAGTATATTTGATTCAGAGCCTAAGCTCTTAACCACTTTGCAATTCTGTTTGCTATAATGGTCTCTTCATTGAGATTCTGCCTTATGTGAGTTTTATCCATTTTGCACACCATTGGCAGAGTAATCCTCCAGGGACATATAGGAAGGGGTGAGGAGTCACTTACAGTTTACGATGAGCACGATGGGGTCGCTTCGGTTCTTACTGATTAGGTTGAAGACCTCACACGAATAATTCCCAGCATCCTCTCTCTTGACAGGGTTTATGCTGAGGGTGGCATTGTCCTGGGACAGTTTCATCCTCTCTGAGGACGGGAGACTCTGGTCCTTGAAGAACCAACTGATGGAGATTCCAGTGTCATTTGTGGAGCAGGTCAGGTTCACATAATCCTTATCTTCTGTGACTGTGGTCTTGCTGGCTTTGATTTGGGGCTGTGCTACTACTAGACTTTGTTCTGTGGACAAACAGAGTATCTGAGATAACCTCCTGAGAACAGGGTTGGGGCCTGGGGCCTGGAGCTATGCTCCTTTCCCTGAGATCTTAGCCAGCTCTCAGGTCCCACAGTGAGCTGTGCAAAGGTGACCAACCAGGGGATAGCCCTGACCCTCTGCAGAAGGTCAAGTGTCTTTGTTCAGGTGATGATCTGTAAGGAGAGGGCTACACTTCCCTTCTGACCCCAGATTGTCTCAGAGTGACCCTCTAGGTATCTCTGTATCCCCACTTGGAATCCTCTTCTCAGTGTGCAGACCGAGTAACATCATCAGGTAGAATGTTTTGCCCACTGACTTTTTTTTTTTTTTTCTTTTTTTTTTGAGACAGAGCCTTGCTCTGTCGCCCAGGCTGGAGTGCAGTGGCATGATCTTGGCTCACTGCAAACTCCGCCTTTCGGGTTCACGCCATTCTCCTGCATCAGCCTACCGAGTAGCTGGGACTACAGGCGCCTGCCACCACACCCAGATAATTTTTTGTGTTTTTAGTAGAGACCAGGTTTCACTGTGTCAGCCAGGATGGTCTCGATCTCCTGACCTTGTGATCCACCCACCTCAGCCTCCCAAAGTGCTGGGGTTACAGGCATGAGCCACCGTGCCCGGCCTCCCACTGACTTTTGTGTGACCCTTTCCTCGAGCTTTCTGTGATCAGGCCTCCTTCCTGTGACTGTCACTTTACATAAAAAGGGAAGGTAGTGTGTTTTTTCATTAAATAATTTTTTAGAGAATGAAGTTGGCCCATCCAGTCTTCACGACCTTAGTATCTGGAGAAGTTCCAATCCAAAGGATTTCTCACTGTAAAGAGGAGTTTTACTTCCTGGTCTGTGGATAGAATATCACAGTGAAGGAGATTCCTAGAGAGTAGGCACAGTGTTAACAAAAGGCTGATATTCTTACCTTCTCTACAAATACACACTGTTTGGCATTGCCCATTCTCTCCAATGCAGAGCCCCTGTGGCTGAATCTCTGGATTTCTCCAAGTGTGGGTCACTTGCTGTGTTCTGTGCTATCCCACGTGCTGTGCCCACAGCCTTATACAGCTGGTGACTTCAGAGCCAGGACAAGCTCAGGGAGGCAGCCTGACCCAGGAGAGGATCAGGTGTTGACTGCTTTTTTTTTTTTTTTTTTTTTTTGAGACAGAGTCTTGCTCTGTCGCCCAGGCTGGAGTGCAGTGGCCAGATCTCAGCTCACTGCAAGCTCCGCCTCCCGGGTTCACGCCGTTCTCCTGCCTCAGCCTCCTGAGTAGCTGGGACTACAGGCGCCCGCCACTTGCCCGCCTAGTTTTTTTGTATTTTTTAGTAGAGACGGGGTTTCACCCTGTTAACCAGGATGGTCTCGATCTCCTGACCTGGTGATCCGCCCGTCTCGGCCTCCCAAAGTGCTGGGATTACAGGCTTGAGCCACCGCGCCCAGCCTTTTTTTTCTTTTTTTTTTTTGAGACAGAGTCTCTCTCTGTTGTCCAGGCTGGAGTGCAGTGGCGCCATCTCGGCTCACTGCAACCTCTGCCCCCCAGGTTGAAGTGATTCTTGTGCCTCAGCCTCCCTAGTGACTGGGATTACAGGCACGTACAACCATGCCTGGTTAATTTTTTTTTTTTTTTAATATTTTTAGTAGAGATGGAGTTTTGCCATGTTGGTCAGGCTGGTCTCGAACTCCTAATGTCAGGTGATCCTCCTACTCGGCCTTCCGAAGTGCTGGGATTGCAAGCATGAGCCACCACACCCAGCCATTGACTGCCATTTTGATTTAGCTGGATTCACAACAGGCCACCTGGCCACCTTCCCCACACACCTGCGTCCTACCCCACATGGAGTCAGGGCAGAGCCAATCACCGGGCAAGCTGGGAGTAGAGCAGGGAGCAAAGTCTGAGCTGCTCATCGCTGATGAAGGGCATTTCCTTCTCTCATTTAGGGAAAACTAATGTGAACCTGTTTTAAAACCTCACATATTCCTTATGTCTCATGGAGTAGGTAAAAGAAGGCCAAGAAGTTACAGAGAGGGACATGTCAGTGACAGAAGCAACTTGACCTTGAGGACCCTTTCTGCTTTCCCGTCTGTGGAGCCCCTCCTGCTACATGGGGCTTTCTGGGACTGAGAGAACCCCCTCCCCACATTCCAGGCTGGACCTAAGTTCAGCTGTGAGAAATCAGAAAAACAAAGGGAAGAGAGTCGGCAGAGATGAATTGAGAGGGTTCAGGGGAGAATTTGGACTTGTTTTGCCCTTTGGATACAGGCTGGAAAAGAAAATTTCTTCTCCGCTCCTATTTGAAAACCAGAGAGCTTGTACCCCAGAGCTTAGTGTCGATGCCCCGGGGATTACTTACCAGAGACTATGATCATCTTGACTGTGGTCCTGTTGCGGCCAGTGACTGAGTTATTGGCGTGGCAGGTATAGGATCCACTATTATTCACAGTGATGTTGGGGATAAACAGCTCTTGTGTGCTTTGCTGGAATGTTTCATTAATAAGCCAGGAATATTGTGCAGGTGGGTTAGAGGCCGCAGAGCAGGAGAGGCTGAGGTTTGCCCCTGGACGGTAATAGGTGTCTGAAGGGGAAATGGTGGGGGTATCCGGGCCATCTGGAGCAAATAAAATAAAGCCACAGGTGATGTCATCAGAGGGAAGGGGAAGCTCCTGGTCTGGAGAAGGGCCACAGTGTTCCTCTCTACCAAGTCACAACCCTGAAGTCCCAACCAAACCTCCGCTGTGTCCACTGAGTCTGGGTCTGAGACATTCACCTGTTTCTTCCATCACAGGCTGCAGACCCTGAGCCTCCCAGGACAGGAGCAGCCCCTCCCCTCCTATTCTTGGTCCAGGCTGGGACTGCCCAGGTTTGCTTGGGACAGGAAGTCATGGCCAGCCTGGGTGTCTAGAGTTAAGGGTCTGCGTCCTTAGACCTGAGAGGGACTGAGAGGCCCGGCCTCTGGGTGCGTGGATTTGGGCTGGCGGCCTGGGCCACAGAGGAACAGAAAATACTCACAGGTGACATTCAAGGTGACTGGGTCACTGCGGTTGGCACTCACTGGGTTCTGTATTTCACACTCATAGGGTCCTGTGTCATTCCTTAAGACACTGAGTAGAGTGAGGGTCTTATTGCCATTGGAGAGCTGCAGCCTGGAACTGACCGGGAGGCTCTGATTGTTTACCCACCACAGGTAGGTTGTGTCCTGAGCCTCAGATTCACAGGTGAAGGTCACAGCATCCTTGTCCTCCACGGGGTTGGAGTTGTTGATGGTGATGTTGGGCTTGGGCAGCTCCGCTGTACAGATAACAGAGAGAAGATTGCCCTGTGTGGCACCTTTGATTCCTCCACAGGCATTTTTCTTTTCTCTCTTTTTTTTTTTTTTGGAGATGGAGCCTTGCTCTGTTGCCCAGGCTGGAGTGCAGTGGTGTGATCTCGGCTCAGTGCAACCTCCACCTCCTGGGTTCAAGCAATTCTCCTGCCTCAGCCTCCCAAGTAACTGGGATTACAGGCACATGCCACCATGCCCAACGGGCTTTCACTGTGTTGCCCAGACTGGTCTCGAACTCCTGAGCTCTGGCAATCCGCCTGACTCGGCCTCCCAAAGCGCTGGGATTACAAGTGTGAGCCACCGTGCCTGGCTGGGCATTTTTCTTTCTTTCTTTTTTTTTTTGAGGCAGAGTCTCGCTTTGCTGCTGAGGCTGGGGTACAGTGGCACGATCTTGGCTCACTGCAACCTCTTCCTCCTGGGTTCAAGTGATTCTCCTGCCTCAGCCTCCTGAGTAACTGGGTCTACAGGTGTGTGCCACCATGCCCGGCTAATTTTTTGTATTTTTGATAGAGATGGGGTTTCACCGTTAGCCAGGATGGTCTCGATCTCCTGACCTCGTGATCTGCCTGCCTCGGCCTCCCAAAGTGCTGGGATTCCGGCCAGGCATTTTTCAGAGTTGGCATCTCCCCACCTCTCAGCCAACCTGAGTCTTTAAAAGCCTGGCAAGTGTGTGTTTCACAAGACAGATGCACGATGATCTGAGGGCTCAGAGACTATGAGGCCGCCTGCTTTGTGTGAGAGAAGCACAGACTTTCTCAAGTGTGAACTGAGCAGCAGTGTTGGGTCGTGGACAGACCCAGGACTGGGACTCATAGCCCCCACCACTTCTGGTCTTTCCCTGACTGGCTGACGACTGCCTGGCCCACCTGTGGGTCCTCACCTGGAACGTGCAGGTGCTGGCTCCCTTCCAGCTTCACAGTCCTACTTTGCCCCACTAGGTGTGTTTTCTCTGCAGCTTCCCTGTCTAAGGACATCCTAGAGATGGGTAATGATGGGACTTCCCATTGTCCTTAAACCCTGAGGATACTGTGCAGCCTGGCCTGGGACTCTGCGTTTCAGCAGAAATAACACAGGGAACACCAGGGGCAAGCCTGAAGGTCAGCTCAGTCGTCAGGCAGTGGAACCACAAGGTGGGGCAGTTTTTCCCAGGTGTTTAATGATGACTGACTTGAGCCAGTGACTCCTAAAGATAAAGCAGAGTCCAAGGAATGATCTAGAAAAGAGTGAGGGTGACAGGCAGGAGCTGCCTGGATTTAACAGCATAACTATGTTCCTTGACTTTGGTTTTTAATGTCCCTTCTTCCCCTGAAAAGGGCAGGTGACAGCACTGTGGATCTTTTCTGAAATATGTGGGTTTTTTGCAAATGCAGAATAACTGACTAGTGGAATGGAAGGAGCATGAACTTGCTGAAAATCTGACCCTCATGGACTGTGTGTGTTTGGTAGATCTGGGATATAAATTTGAGAAGTTAGATTATTCCATTTGTGAAAATTGTTATTAATACTCTGGATCTAACACCAACTACTAAGAGGAATATTTCTCTAGAGAGCATGATAAACTCTTAAACCAAGCTCTGAAGTCTGATAGGATCATGTTATGATCAAAGAAAGATGCTGAAGTCAGTTTGAAATCAGTGACTCCCTGGGTAGAAGGAACTCCTGGGTCCTGTTAGGAAGACAGAACTTGTCAGAAAGGATATCTGAGGGTTCTCAATTGCATTAAGAGAGAAACGATGCCATATGAGGAGAAGTGATGTATGTTATGTTAGTAAATTTAGAAAGAGTTCTATGCTACAAATTCCTGTGGAAATTCAGGTAAAAAGAAGAGGAACCCAAAACAGTTGTGTGAAATACTTTCTTCCTTTTCTCTCAACCTCAGGAAACACAACTAGAGTTTGACCAAATTCATCCAAATTGGGCAGAGTCTAAGTGAGACACTAGTGGCTAATGCATCTGCCTGTCCGAGAGATCCCACCTTATGACAATGGTGTCATCATGAGGACACAGATGTATATGGAATGGGCAGCAAACCCATCAGACAGCACCTGCCTGGACAGCTCCACCTGGGGAAGGTCCCAGGAACCAGTAGAGGATGTGAGCCCACAGCAGGACAGGGATAGAGTTGGGAGTCAAATGGGTGAAATGAGCCCATGGGCTTTGGGGACTGCAGACCTGTCCTTCTGCCTCTGATCCCCTGGTGAGTCAGTGTAGAGAGTGCACGGAGGAGTCGCTCGTCCCTGTCCTGTGGCCTGTTCCGGGACTCATGTTGGCCTCACTGAGGGAAAGAGCCCTGGATGGGAACACAGTGGAAGCTCGTTCTCCTGGTGAGCTGGGGACAGTGGCTTGTGATGGACCTGGCAGGGGCGGCTGCTCCGGGTTGTTTTCTGTGCCTTTCCTACTGCCTGGGAGGTGGGCCTGGCCACAGTGTGAGCAGGAAGGGAACAGGACAGTCAGCCTTGTAAGAGGGAGTGTCTGGGAAAGGCCTAAGGTTGGAGGAAATGGTGCAGTTCAGCTGGGATAAAAGAAGAGGAAAATGAGGACATGGAGGAGCAGAGAGAGAGAGTCAGAGATGCCCATGATAGTGAGCAGTGGGGGCTACAGTGACCTCAGAGACCCCAGCAACCAGGAGCCTCTGGTGTCCCAGAATCAAGACCAGGGAGCCCTGAAAACCTTCCCACAGCCGAGCAGCCCCAGAGAGTCACATGAAATGTGGTACTTGGGGTGGCTTTAGGGGCAGATGGTCAGGGGATGGAACATGGGTCTCAGTCCCTGGAAGGATGGGGAGCAGGCATGGCAAGAACCTCCCAGGATTCTGCAACCAGATCCAGTTTCTAAAGAGGTTATGGATCATTCAATCATTCATTCATTCATGAGAGAACTACTGAGCGAGTGTGTATTTCTTGTTGGGCCCTGGCTGGTGCAGGGTGTGAGTGGGGAGAGAAAGCAAAGTCCTTTCCTTTATCCTCCTGTGGGAGTGACACCAACACATCAGGAAACACAGGATTTCAAGTCCAGGGAGCAGAGGCGTGGGTCTGAGGGGATAGGCCTGAACTTTTTTTTTTTTTTTTTTTTTTGAGATAGAGTCTCGGCTGGGCACGGTGGCTGACACCTGTAATCCCAGCACTTTGGGAGGCTGAGGTGGGTGAATCACGAGGTCAGGAGATCCAGACCATCCTGGCTAACACAGTGAAACCCTGTCTTTACTAATAAAATACAAAAATATTAGGCGGGCGCGGTGGCCCGCGCCTGTAGTCCCAGCTACTCCGGAGGTTGAGGTAGGAGAATGGTGTGAACCTGGGAGGCGGAGCTTGCAGTGAGCTGAGGTTGCACCACTACACTCCAGCCCGGGTGACAGAGCGAGATTCTGTCTCAAAAAAAAAAAAAAAGATAGAGTCTTGCTCTGTCTCCCAGGCTGGAGCACAGTGGCACGATCTTGGCTCACTGCAACCTCTGCCTCCTGGGTTCACGCGATTCTCCCACCTTAGCCTCCCAAGTAACTGGGATTACAGGCACGCACCACCACGCCCGGCTAGTATTTTTTTGTATTTTTAGTAGAGATGGGGTTTCACCATGTTGGCCAGGCTGGTCTTGAACTCCTGACCTCAAGTGATCTGCCCATCTTGGCATCCCAAAGTGCTGGGATTACAGGTGTGAGCCCCCACGCCTGGCCCAGGCCCGGACATTTCCGACACTGACTCTAATTGTTGAATAAGTTCCAGAATAAAACTTGGTTAATTCTCCATTTGATCTCACTCCCCAGACCAGGATCTCCCCTCTGGGCTGCAGATGCCTAAGAAGAAAGGAACTGAACTAACTCTGGTATTGGGGTCCACAGATGCCAAATACAGCCCCTGGAGTAGAGGAGAAGTTGAGGCTGTGGTTGAAGACACATCTCCTGTAACTGATTTGCCAGTTATGGTCTGTGTGACCTTGATATAGTGACTGTATTTATTGCCACGTGGCTCAGTTTCCCCTCAGACCTCAGAAAAACAGTATAAATGGTTAAAGGTTTTGGCTTGTCTTGTGTCTGTGAATTAACGTTAAAATATTTGTAATTATTTGACCTCAGCTCGGCATAGGGGAGCTGCCCAAATAAACAATCTTTTTTTTTTTTTTTTTTTTTTTGAGACAGAGTCTCGATCTGTCACCCAGGCTAGGGTGCAGTGGTGTGATCTCAGCTCACTGCAACCTCCACCTTCCAGGTTCAAGCGATTCTTCTGCCTCAGCCTCCTGAGTAGCTGGGATTACAGGCGCGCGCCACCATGCCCGGCTAATTTTTTTGTATTTTTAGTAGAGATGGGGTTTCACCATGTTGGTCAGGCTGGTCTTGAACTCCTGACCTCATAGTCCGTCTGCCTCGGCCTCCCAAAGTGCTGGGATTACAGGCATGAGCCACTGCGCCCGGTCACAGCATCTATTATTGTTGGATTCTGTGAGAGTGCCTCTCAGCCTGATCCCTGGTGGACAAGGAGCTTTCAGGAGCATCCTGTCTCCTCTGTTCCTCCTCCTGGGGATGCTGCACTTCCTATGGCATCTCCTAAGCCCCCAGGGCAGTTGGCTGATGGCCTGGGGAGCTTGTGCATCTGTCCTCTCCAGGCCGAGACTAAGGTGAAGGATGAGGCTCCGTCCTTGCCCAAATGAGGCTCTAGTGCCTGAACCCTGGCTGGTTACCAGCTCTAGGAGCCACAGCCCTTGGATAACTCAAATTCTTGTTCCCAGTCAGCCTGGCCCAGGAGGCCACAATCTAGCACTGGCCCAGGCTTCTCAGGGTCACCAGGAGTCGAGAACCTTGGGATAGTGTGTTGGAGCAGAGGATTCCCAGGGCTGAGCTTGTCTGTGAGGATCCCAGAAGGCCCCTCAGGCCAGACCCTGACTGAGTCCTACTGGGTCTTTCTTAGGGACATGTTCACCAGGAGGGTTCCAGGGGGCTACACTGAGACTGGTCTCCCCTCGATAAGTTACCCACATCAGACTGTCCTTCCTCTGAAGCAAGTGTCTGCAGAATCAGGACTCTGGAGTAAGAAATTTGATATTTTGGTGTCTATCCCTTAGTGTGTGTCCTGCACTAAATGCTCAAACCTTAACGTGGAGTGTAATGCAGAGGGGGACACAGGCACAACCCAGGCCTGACAATCCCATGTGTGTGAAGTAGAACTAACCCCAGAGGTCATGGGGAATCACTCACGATATACCCGGAACTGGCCAGTTGCTTCTTCATTCACAAGATCTCCCTTTATGACTTGTAGGGTGTAGGATCCTGTGTCATTCTGGGTGACGTTCTGGATCAGCAGGGATGCATTGGAGTATATCATCTCTCGACCGCTGTGTGCAGGCCCTGGGGTAGTTTGTTTAGTTTCTATTACATATGCTACAATTAGACGTTTGGCATCCACTCTTTCCCCTTTGTGCCAGTTGTAGCCAATAAGATTCTGGGACAGATTGTGGGCGAGTAGAAGAACCTCCTTCCCCTCTGCGACATTGAACGGCCTGGATTCAATAGTGAGCTGGGCAGTGGTGGGCGGGTTCCAGAAGGTTAGAAGTGAGGCTAGGAGAGAGGAGAGAGCATCGGTCAATATTGGGACCTATGCATTAGGGTGGAAAAACGGGGCCCCGGGTCCTGACCAGGTCTCTTCACCCCTCCACCTTGGAGTGTGTCTGTCCTACTGAGTCAAGGACAGCAGTGTGACTCCCATTCCCTTAGTGCCTCTGACCTTGTCATTTCCCTGGAATGCTCTTCCCCAGGGATCTGCATGGCTCCCTCCCCACTGCCCTCAGATCCTGCTTACATCAGGGTGTTCTTGGGAGATCCTTTCCCTGACATCTCCCCTAGAGACCCTGGGTCTTCTCTTTCTGACCTTTTTCTGCTCTGTTCCCTCCAGGGCTCTTGTCTACCCCTGACCTCACATTCTAGATCTCTTTGCGTGTCTGTCTTCCCCACTCATGAGAGCGTGAGCTCTGTGACGGCAGGGATTTGTGTGATGTTGGCTGCACCCCAGTGCCTGGGACAGGCTGCAGACTCCTGTGGATGAGTTCCTGAGCATTGCCAGGGCCCTTCATGTCCTGGGGTTTATTGCCAATATCTGAGGTTGGTGGCTCAGGGCTCTGTTTAATGCCCCTTTTAAAATGTTTTCCTTAATTGTCACACTGACTTAAATTGTGATTATTGTCATCCGTTTTTGAAATTTATTGCTCATTGATGATTCACTTGGAAAAGGTAAAAAATGGGAGATCGTTTCTTCACTAACAGTTTCAGATCACAGACTTTCCTTTTATGATCTCTATCCCTCTTTCATGGCTTCTCTTCTATTTGGCTCCAAGAGAAGCCCTCTCTCCCCTTGCAGAGCCCCATCCTCCCCAGGGGACCCTAGCCGTTCTCTGTGCACCCTCCTTCCACCCCTTCCCAGGGAGTCTTCCCCTCACCTGTGAGCAGAAGCCCCTGCCAGGGGACACGCACTCTGTGAAGTGGGGTTGAGAGGTACCCCATGGTGTCTGCTACTGGCCCTGTCTTCACCTGTGGAGGAGAGCTTGGGCTCCAGGAACGCTTCACGCAGGGCTGCTGTGACTGTCAGCTCTGCTGTTTTCTACCCTCTCTGCTGAGCCTCCTCCCTGGGGCCGGGAGCTTTGTCTGATGATGTGTGCTGGGGCGGGGTTTGCCCAGGAGGCTCTGTTTCTTCGTTCCTGCCCCTTTGTCCTTACTTTCTCTTTTCTTTCTGTCTACATTTTGGTTTCCCAGACCACACTTTGAGAATCAAGGCTGACGGGACCTCTGTCCTCATCAGGGGAGGAGGATCCCCCATCTCCAGCACTGACCTCTATTGTGTCCTGGCTATGGGCCTGTCAGCAGCACACAGAAAACCCTGGCATATCCAAATGTGGTAATTATTTTCTTTGCAACACAGTGAGCTTCCAGGTTTCCCCATGCTCTCCAGCGCTCTGGGAAGGTAGGAAGACACCCAGCAGGAAGGTGACAGAGGTGGCTCTGGGGGATAGAAAGGGGCTCACTGGGGTATGACTGGGGAGGGACCAGCCTTCTGTCTCTAGTGTCACCAGCCTGGCCTCTGACCCAGGGACAGAGACCCAGGCCCAGGGGTCTCAGGTGGAGCTGCAGCTCCTGGATATGGAGGGGGAGGTGTCCTGTGGGTCCTGGGAAGAGAGGACTGTGATGACTCTGGGTGGCTCTGGGCTCTACTGTCCTTGGGGAAGGCTTCAGGGGGACCCTCCCTCTCTGTGTCTGTTGGCTGAGCTGAGGCTCAGGGCCTGTCCATGTTCTCCCTGACCATCCTGGGTGGTCTCTGTCCTCTGCGAGGCTGATTGTCTTGTGGTCACTGCACCTTCCCCACGGGTGGTACTAGGAGGGAATGGGGAGCTGCACAGGGACCCCTCACAGAACAGGGTCCTCAGAGGACCCAGGAAGGGACAGAGCAGGTACATGGGAGGGCCAGGAAGGGTGTTTTGGAGCAAGGGATGGAAAGTGGGCTCTACCTTCGCCTCCTTAGCAAAGCCCGGCTCATGACCAGGGGAATCTGTTTCCTGAGTTTTGTCTGTGTGCAATGTCTCCCCCTGGAGGGCAAGATGAGACCTGCAGCCTTGTCAAGGGCCACCCCAGGGAGGCTGACCAGGGTCCACATGATGTGAGCTGGCCCTGACCTGTGGGCAGACGTGGGCTCTGACCTCCAGGCTTCAAGGTCAGCTCACGCCAGGTCCTGTTCATTAAGGGTCCCCAGGCTGCCCAGCTCCATGCAGTGCAGGATGAGCCCAGGGAGAGGACATGAGTTGTCCAGAGGACTTCTGTCAAGATTCGAGAGAACTGTCCACCAGGGGGATGGGCTGCCTCAGAAGGAGCCATCTGTCCCAGAGGTTTAAAAAACAAAAACAAAACCAAAACAAAACCAAAACAAAACAAAAAAACAAAGGCCCAGTGAGGTGTCTTTGGGGGCTTGAGAATGAAATCTTGTCACGTGTGGCAACATGAATGGAACTGGGCTAGGAACAGAAAGTTAAACACCACATGTTCTTACTAATATATGGAACCTAAAACCAGTTGATCTCATGGAAGGAAAAGGTAGAACAGAGGATACCAGGGGCTGGGAAGGGTAGAGGAAGGGAGGGACAGGGAAAGATGTGTTAAAGGATATAAAATTACACCTAGATAGGCCGGGCACGGTGCCTCATGCCTGTAATCCCAGAACTTTAGGAGGCCGAGGCAGGTGGATCATGAGGTCAAGAGATAGAGACCATCCTGGCCAGCATGGTGAAACCTCATTTGTACTAAAAGTACAACAAATTAGCCAGGCGTGGTGGCGGGCGCCTGTAATCCCAGCTACTTGGGAGGCTGAGGCAGGAGAATCATTTGAATCTGGGAGGCAGAGGTTGCAGTGAGCCGAGATTGCGCTGTTGCATTCCAGCCTGGCGACAGAGTGAGACTCCGTCTTTAAAAAAAAAAAAAAAAACAGCTAGATAGGAGGAGGAATAAGTTCTAATGTTCTATACCACTGTAGGATGACTATAGATTTTTTTTTTTTTTTTGAGACAGGGTCTGGAGTACACTGCAGCCTCAACCCCCTGCAATCAAGTGATACTCCTGCCTCGGTCTCCCATGTAGCTGGAACTATAGGTGCACGCCACCACGCCTGGCTAATTTTTTGTTTTATTTTTCAATTTTTTTTTTTTTTTTTTAAATAAAGAGACAGGATCTCACTATGTTGCCAAGGCTGGCCTTGAACTCCTGAGCTCAAGTGATCCTCCCACCTAGGCCTCCCAAAGTGCTAGGATTACAGGCATGAGCCACCATGCCCAGCCAAGTGTTTTGATTTTTTTGTAGAGACTGATCTCATTATGTTGGTCAGGCGGGTCTCGAACTCCTGGGCTCAAGCAGTCCTCCTGTCTTGGCCTTCCAAAGTGCTGAGATTATAGGTGTGACCCACCGCAACCGGCCTGACTATAGTTAACAATAATATATAGTTCCAAGTAGCTAGAAAGAGGATATTGAATGTTCCCAACACAACGAAATGCTAAATGTTTGAGATGATGAATATGCTAATCACCCTGACCTGATCACTATACCTTATATGTATCAATTCGCTATGGACCCATAAATATGTACAATGATTAGGTGTCAATTAAAAAATACAATTAAAAAAGTCATTTAGAGCTAAATCATGATGTGAAATGTTGTTTTCTTACCTCTCATCTCATGACAAACAACACATGGCAATGGCAAAACATCCTCAGGAGCTGTGGCTGTGTGCTTTAGTGCACAGACCAGTTTGTTTGTGAGAATGTGTCACCTAATGCGAGTGAACCTACATGAGATCATCACCCTTCCTGGGGGACCTCAGAGAAGGACTGAGAACCGCTAGCTCAGTTGTGTGGAAGAGGTTGCAGGTGAGTCACTTGCTGGAAGGAAGGCCTGTGGGCCAGCTTGAGGAGGAATCTATTTGTGGAGGCCACTGGATGGGGCCACCTGGGCCTGGGTGAAGAGGGCCTGAGGGCACAGGACAGGGGGAGAGAGAAGGTGGTGTGCATCGTCATGCCGGCAGGTGCTTCAAATGTCTCTTCATTCGTTCATGGCAGGCAACTCACACTTTAACAAAGCAACTCAGCAAATAAAATGAGGATATTGGCTGGGTGCAGTGGCTCACGTCTGTAATCCCAGCGCTTTGGGAGGCCGAGGCAGGTGGATCACCTGAGGTTAGGAGTTCAAGACCAGCCTGGCCAACATGGTGAAACCTCATCTCTACTAAAAATACAAAAATTAGCTGGGCATGGTGGCAGGCACCTGTAATCCCAGCTACTCTGGAGGCTGAGGCAGGAGAATCGCTTGAACCCAGGAGGCGGAGGTTGCAGTGAGCCAAGATTGTGCCATCGCGTTCCAGCCTGGGCGACCAGAGCGAAACTCAGTCTTAAAAAATAAATAAAAAAAAAAAAAGAAGATTTTTTTCTACTTAGTTCAAGTTCCTAAAAAGGTCTCCAGATTGTCAGATTCCCCTGGAAGCAGGTCAGGGAATGGTCCCCAGTAAGAACTATTGAAATACATTAACAAAAAATAAAGACAGATAGAATAGCTAAAACAATCTTGAAAAAGAAAATTGGAGGACTCACCTTTCTCTTTCTTTCTTTCTTTCTCTCTCTCTCTCTCTCTTTTTTTTGAGACTGGAGTACAATGGCACGATCTTGGCTCACCTCAACCTCCGCCTCCCGGGTTCAAGTGATTCTCCTGCTTCAGCCCCCCGAGTAGCTGGAATTACAGTCATGCGCCACCACACCTGGCTAATTTTTTGTATTTTTAGTAGAGACGGGGTTTCTTCATGTTGGTCAGGCTGACCTTGAACTCCCAACCTCAGGTGATCCGCCTGCCTCAGCCTCCGAAAGTTCTGGGGTTACAGGCGTGAGCCACCGCGCCCAGCCAGGACTCACATTTCCTTATCTGAAAACTTACTATGTGGTGGGTACAGTGTGCCTTGCTCCAGTGATGAATGCACTGAAGGCCTTGACTTTACCACAGTGCAATACATCAGAATAGCAAAATATGAATATGCACATATTTTTAAAAAAGAAAACTTACTACAAAGTTACTGTAATCTGAAGAGTGTGGAACTGGCATAAAGATACACTTATACCAGTGGATTAGACTTGAGAGTCTGGACGTAAACCCTCACATTTAGTCACTTGATCTTTGACAGGGTGCTGTGGTTTTTTAGGTGTCAATTTGCCTGGATTAAGAAACACTCTCATAGCTGGTAAAGCCTTGTATCTGGGTATGACTGTCAGGGTGTTTCCTGGAGAGACTGGCATTGGAGTCAGTGAACTCAGTAAGGAAGACCTGCCCTCACTCACTGTGGGTAGGCACCATCCACTTGGTTGAGGGCCTGGATAGAGCACAAAGGCAGAGGGATGGTGAATTCTCTGTCTCTCCTGGAGCTGGGACGCCCTTTTCCTTTTGCCCTTGGGCATTAGAACTCCAGGTTCTTTGGCCTTCGGCCACAGACTGAGAGTACACCATGGCTTCTTTGGTCAGAACTGAACCATGCTGCCAGCTTCCCTGGTTTTCCAGCATGCAACTGGCTAATCATGGGACTTCTCAGCCTCCGTATTCACACAAGGCAATTCCTCTAACAAATCCCCCTCGTATATCTACATCTATTTCTATGTCTACAACTGTATCTCTATCCTGTTGTCTCTGTCTCTCTGAGGACCCCAATTAATACAGGTGCCAAGTTAATTGAATAGGGGAAGAATAATCTTTTCAAATAATGGTGCTGGGACAATTGGATAACCACCTGCAAAGAAATGAAATTTTGGAGCTCTATTTCTCACCATATTCAAAAATTAACTCAAAACAGATTAATGAGTTAAGTATAAGAGCTAAAACCATAAGAAACTCTTAGAAGAAAACACAAGGATAAATCTTTATGACCTCAGATGGACTTTTTAGATATGACACAAAAACATGAACAACAAAAGGAAAAATAAACTGGACTTTATCAAGATGAAAACCATTTGTACATCAAAGGACATTATCAAGAAAGTGAAAAGATCACCCACTAAATGGTAGAAAAAAATTTGCAGACCATTATATGAATAAGGTTTTATGTCCAGAAAATATAAAGAACTGCTACAACTCAATAACAAAACCCCAAAAACCTGATTACAAATGGGCAAGGGACTCCGATGGACGTTTCTCTAAATGATATACAAATAGTCAATAAGCACATGAAAAGACACTTAGCATCAATAGTCACTAGTGAAATGCAAATCAAAACCACAGTAAGACCCCACACCGCACATACAACAATTGCTACAATTCATTTAAAATGTTAGATAAGATATGTTGGCAATATGTGGAGAAGCTGGAATCCTCATACATTGCTGGTAGGATTATAAAATGGCACAGTCACTGTGGGAAATGGTTTGGCTGTTCCTCAAAAAGCTAAACACAGAATTATCATATGAAATAGCAATTTAATTGTTAGGTATATGTCCAAAGAATTGAAAACAGGAACTCAAACAGATACTTGCATGCGAATGTTCATTGCAGCATTATTCACAATAGGTAAAATGTAGAAACAACCCAAGTGTCCATCAACACATGAATGAATAAACAAATATGGTGATACATACAACAGAATGTCAGTCAGCCTTAAAATGGAGTGAAGCTCCGACGTATGCTGCAACATAGATGGACCTTGGAAACATTATGCTAAACGAAATAAGCCAGAAACAAAGTGACATATGTGTATGATGCTATTTATATGAAAAATCAAGAATAGGTAAATTCAGAGACAGAAAGTAGATTAGTCATTATCAAGATCTGGGGGCAGGGAGCAATGGGGAATTTTTTTTTAATTTTTAATTTTTGTGGGTACATAGTAGGTGTATATATTTATGGGGTACATGAGACATTTTAGTACAGGTATGCACTATATAATAATCGCATCATGAAAAATTGGGTATCCATCCCCTCAAGCATTTATCCTTTGTGTTACAAACAATCCAATTATATTCTTTTAGTTACTTTAAAATGTATAATTAAATTATTGTTGACTATAATCCCCTTGTGCTATTGAATAGTAGGTCTTATTCATTCTTTCTATATATATTTTTTATAACATTAACCATCCCCACCTCTCCCCCTATCCCGCCACTACCCTTCCTAGTTTCTGGGAACCATCCTTCTCTTCTTTATCTCCATGAGTTCAATTGTTTTGATTTTTAGATCCCACAAATAAGTGAGAACATGTGATGTTTGTCTTCCTGTGCCTCGTTTATTTCACTTAACATGATGACCCTTACTTAGTTCCATCCATATTGTTGCAAATGACAGAATCTCATTTTTTTTATTATGGCTGAATAATACTCCATTGTGTATAAGTACCACCTTTTCTTCATTCATTCATCTGTTGATGGACACTTAGGTTACTTCCAAATCTTGGCTGTTGTGAACAGCTCTGTAACAAACATGGGAGCGCAGATATCTCTTTGATAAACTGATTTTCTTTCTTTTGGGTATATACCCAGCAGTAGGATTGCTGGATTGTATGGTAGTTCTATTTTTAGTTTTTTTGAGGAATCTCCAAACTGTTCTTCATAGTGGTTATACTAATTTACATTCCTACCAACAGTGTACAAGAGTTCCCTTTACTCCATATCCTTGCTAGCATTTGTTATTGCCTGTCTTTTGAATAAAAGCCATTTTAACTGGGGCAAGATAATATCTCATTGTAGTTTTGATTTGCGTTTCTCTGATGATCAGTGATGTCAAGCACCTTTTCATATGCCTGTTATTCGTATGTCTTCTTTTGAGAAAATCTATTAAGATATTTTGCCCTTCTTTTAATTGGATTATTAGATTTTTTCCATAGAGTTGTCTGAGCTCCTTATATATTCTGGTTATTAGCATTTCTAGTTCTTTAAGATGCATCATTAGGTTTTAGGTTATTTATTTGAAGTTCTTCTCTTTCTTTTTTGGATGTAGGCACTTAGAGCTATAAATTTCCCTCTTGGTACTGCTTTCATTATATCCCACAGGTTTTGGTATGTTCTGTTTTCATTATTATTTGTTTTGAGAAATTTTCCAATTTCCTTCTTAATTTCTTCATTGACCCACTGGCCATTTAGGAGCATATTGTTTTAATTTCCATGTGTTTGTATAGTTTCCAAAATACCTCTTGTTATTGATTTTCAAAATACCTCTTCCCATTGTAGTCAGGGAAGATGCTTGATATTATTTCAATTTTTTGAATGTTTTAAGACTTGTTTTGTGACCTAATATATAGCCTATTTTTGAGAATGATCCATGTACTGAGGAGAAGAATGTGTATTTTGCAGCCATTGGATGAAATGTTCTGTAAATATCTATTAGGTACATTTGTTCTATAGTTCAGATTAAGTCTGATGTTTCTTTGTTGATTTTCTGTCTGGGAGATCTGTCTAATGCTGAAAGTGGGGTGTTGAAGTCTCCAACTATTATGGTATTGGGGTCTCTCTCCCTAATATTAGACTTATATATTTGGGTGCTCCAGTTTTGGGTGCATGTATGTTTACAATTTTATATACTTTTGCTGAATTGAACCTTTTATCATTGTATAATGACCTCCTTTGTCCCTTCTAACAGTTTTTGTCTTAAAATCTATTTTGTCTGATGCAAGTATAGCTACTCCTACTCTGTTTTTGGTTTCTGTTGGCATGGAATATCTTTTTCCATCCCTTTAACTTCAGTCTATATGTATCTTTAAGGGTGAACTGTGTTTCTTGTAGGCAACAGATCATTATGTCTTATTTTTCAACCATTCAGCCAACTCTATGTCTTGTTTTGGAGAATTTAGTCCGTTTACATTCAATGTTATTATTGATAAGTAGGGACTTACTCCTGCCATTTTGTTGTTTGTTTTTCTGTTTTTGTTTATTGCAGTCTTCTCTTTCTTCTTTCCTTCCTTCCTGTCTTCCTTTTAGTGAAGGTGATTTTCTCTGGTGGTATGCTTTAATTTCTAGCTTTTTATTTTTTGTGTGTTTGTTGTATGCTTTTTGATTTGCGGTTATTATGAAGCCTGCAAATATTGTCTTAAAACCATGATTTTAAACTGACAACAACTTAACACTGACTGCATAAACAAACAAACATGCAAAAGGAAAACTCTACACTTCAGCTTTGTCACGCCACTTTTTAACGTTTTGTTGTTTCTCTTTATGTCTTATTGTACTGTCTGTGTCTTGAAAAGGTAATGTAGTTGTGATTTTTGATTGGTTCATCATTTAGTCTTTCTGCATAAGAGAAGTTTATACACCACAATTACAGTGTTATACTATTCTGTGTACTTAACTATTACCAGTGAGTTTTGTACCTTTAGGTGATTTCTTCTTCATTATTAACATCCTTTTCTTTCAGATTAAAGAACTCCCTTTAGCATTTCTCATAGGACAGGTCTGGTGTTGATGAAATCCCTCAGCTTTTGTTTGTCTAGGAAGGTCTTTATTTCTCCTTCATGTTTGAAGGATATTTTTGCCTGATATACTATTCTAGGGTAAAAGATTTTTTCCTTCAGCACTTTAAATATGCCATACACTTTCTCCTGGCCTGTAAGGTTTCCACTTAAAAGTCTGCTGCCAGATGTATTGGAGCTCCATTGTATGTTGTTTCTTTTCTCTTGCTGCTTTTAGGATCCTTTGATCTTAGGGAGTTTGATTATTAAATGCCTTGAGGTAGTCTTCTTTGTGTTAAATCTGCTTGGTGTTCTATAACCTTCTTGTATTTGAATGTTGATGTCTTTCTCTAGGGTTGGGAAGTTCTCTTATATTATTCCTTTGAATAAACTTTATGTGCCTATCTTTTTCTCTACCTCCTCTTTAAGGCCAATACCTTTTTTTTTTGGAGACAGAGTCTTGCTCTGTCACTCTGGCTGGAGTTCTGTGGCACCTTCTCGGCTCACTACAAGCTCCGCCTCCTGGGTTGGTTCACACCATTCTCCTGCCTCAGCCTCCTGAGTAGCTGGGACTATAGGTACCTGCCACCATGCCCAGCTAATGTTTTTGTATTTTTAGTAGAGACAGAGTTTCACCGTTTTAGCCAGGATGGTCTCGATCTCCTGACCTTGTGATCCGCCTGCCTCGGCCTCCCAAAGCGCTGGGATTACAGGTGTGAGCCACTGCACCTGGCCTAAGGCCAATAACTCTTAGATTTACCCTTTTGAGCCTATTTTCTAGATCTTATAGATATACTTCTTTTTTTTTTTTTGTCTCCTCTGTGTTTTCAAATAGCCTGTCTTCAAGCTCATGAATTCTTTCTTCTGCTTGATCAATTCTGCTATTAAGTGACTCTGTTGCATTCTTCAACATGTCAATTGCATTTTTTCAACTCTAGAATTTCTGCTTGAGTGTTTTAAATTATTTTAATCTCTTTGTTAACATTTTAATTTTATTTATTTTATAGAGACAGAGTCTCACTCTGTTATCCAGGCTGGTCTCAAACTCCTGAGTTGAAGTGATCCTCTGGCCTCTGTCTCCCAAAGTGTTAGGATTACAGGCACGAGCCACTGTGCCCAGCCTGTTTGTTAAATTTATCTGATAGGATTCTGAATTTCTTCTGTGTTTTGTCTTGAATTTCTTTTGAGTTTCCTCAAAACAGTTATTTTGAATTCTGTGTCTGAAAGGTCACATATTTCTGTTTCTCCAGGATTGGTTCCTGGTGTCTTATTTAGCTTGTTTAGTGAGGTCGTCTTTTCATGGATGGTGTCGATGCTTATAGGTGTTTGTTGGTGTCTGTCACTGAAAAGTTAGGTATTTATTGTAGTCTTCATGTCGTAGTCTGGGCTTGTTTATGCCTGTCCTTCTTGGGAAGGCTTTCCAGGTATTTGAAGGCACTTGGGTCCCAAGCCTAAGAATGCTGTGGTTTTTGCAGACTTAAATAGGTACCGCCTTGGTGATCTTGGATAAGATCTGGAAGAATTTTCTGGATTACCAGGTAAAGACTCATGTTCTTTTCCCTTAATTTGTGTCAAACAAATGGAATCTCTCTGTTCGTGCAGAGCCACCTGGAACTGGGAATGTGGTGATGCAAGCACCCCTGTGGCCACCACCACTGGGACTGTGCTGGGCCAGACCTAAGCACCGCACTGGGTCTTGCCCAAGGCCCTTCCCTTCAGAGTGGTGAGTTCTCCAAGCCTCAGATGTGTCTAGAAATGCTGTCTGGGAGCCAGGGATTGGAGTCAAAAACTGTGGCTGATTAGCCAGGCATGGTTGTGGGTGCCTGTAATCCCAGCTACTCGGGAAGCTGAGGTAGGAGAATCGCTTGAACCCGGGGGGCAGAGGTTGCGGTGATCAGAGATCATGCCATTGCACTCCAGTCTGGGCGACAAGAATGAGATTCCATTGCAACAAACAAACAGACAAACAAACAAACAAACAAACACACACACAACTGTGGCTAATCTGGCACTCAAACAATGCAGAGTCCTTCAGGCTCTTCCTTCCCCTTTCTCCACCACCACCACTGTTCCACAGGGGATTCCATCTGTCCTCTGCTGATGTTCACTTAAAGCCCAGGGGCTCTTCCATCAGCTTGTGGTGAATGCTGCCAGGCCTGGGACTCACTCTTCAGGGCAGTGGGCTCCACTCTGGTCCAGGGAAGGTCCAGAAATGCTCTCCAGGAACACAGGACTCGGGGACCCCAAGAGACTGCTTGTTACTCTAGCCCACTGTGGCTGAGCTGGTACCTGAGGCACAAGACAAAGTCCCCTTTACTTTTTCCTCTATTTTTCTCAAGTAGAAGGAGTCTCTCCGCATGGCTACCACAGCTGGGAATGCGCTGGGTCACCCCTGAAGCCAACATGTCTCAGAGCCCAAGGCCCACTGCATACTACCTGGGTATCACTGCTGGTTATTCAGGGCCCAGGGGCTCTTTAGTCAGCAGGTGATGAGTTCTGCCAGGATCAGGTCCTTCCATTCAAGGCAGTGGGTTCCCTTTTGGCTCACGGTGTGTCTAGAGATGTCATCTGGGAGCTAGGGCCTAGAATAAGGGCCTCATGACTCTGCCCAGTTCCCTCTCCTACTGTGACTGAACTGGTATCCAAGATGCGAAACAAAGTCCTCTTTACTCTTTGCTCTTTTCTCCTTAAGCAGAAGGAGGGAGTCACTTTCATTGCTCTAGCTGCATTGCCTGGGGTTGGGGGAGGGGTGGTGAAAGCGTTCCCTTAGCCATGCCAGCTGGTGTCTCCTTTGGTTACATGCCACCCTAGTCCACTGGCTTTAAGCCCAGCCAACTAGCAGTTGCCTTTCAAGTTTACCTAGGACTCCAGAGCACATCAGCCCTCCGTGGGGAGGCTCCCTGACAAACCGAAGTTCCGACTGTTGGGATGGGCGATTCCTCTCTGGCTAGGGCTGGTCCAAATACTGCCTCTGTGTGTGGGCACTGACTGAGCCCAGCATGGCTTTATTCTTTCCTGTGATGAGGCAGCACGGAATTTAGTGTAAGGTCCTCCAGTCGCTGCACTCACCCTTCCCAAAGTGCAGATTCTCTCTCCACGCTGCAGGGCTGCTGCGGGGTGGTGGGGGATGGGTGAGGGGTGGCGTGGCCTCTCTCTGGCCCTCTTCAGTGCCTTCTTTCTTTTTGTAAGACAGAGAGCCTCGCTCTGTCACCCAGGCTGGAGTGCAATGGTGCAATCTCAGCTCACTGCAGCCTCCACCTCCTGGGTTCAGGTGATTCTCATGCCTTAGCCTCTGGAGTAACTGGGATTACAGGAGTGCACCACCACGCCTGGCTAATTTTTTTTTTGAGGTGGAGTCTCACTCTGTTGCCCAGGTTGGAGTGCAGTGGTGCGATCTCGGCTCACCACAACCTCCGCCTCCCGGGTTCAAGCGATTCTCCTGCCTCAGCCTCCTGAGTAGCTAGGATTACAGGCACGTGCCACCATGCCTGGCTATTTTTGTATTTTTAATAGAGACGGGGTTTCATTATGTTGGCCACGGTGGTCTCAAATTCCTGACCTTGTGATTCGCTCGCCTCAGCTTTCCAAAGTGCTGGGATTATAAGCGTGAGCCACTGCGCCCGGCCTAATTTTTGTATTTTTGGTAGAGATGGAGTCTGTGTAGCCCAGGCTGGTCTCATGCTCCTGACCTCAAGTGATCTGCCTGCCTCCACCTCCCAAAGTGCTGGGATTACAGGCATGAGCCACTGCACCTGGCCCAATGCCTCTTTCAGCGATATGAAGTTAAAACCAGGTACTGTGATTGCTCCCCTGGTTTTTGGTTCTTGTGACAGTGCTTTTCTATGTGCGGATTAAAATGTGGTGTTCCAGTTGGTTGGGGGGGGGTGGTGCAAATGGTGTAGGTGTCTATTCTACCACCTTGCTCTGTACCCTGGGAACTATTATTTAATGATACAAAGTTTCTGTTTGGGGTGATGAAAATTTTTTGGAAAAAGTAGTGGTGATGGTGGTTTAGCTTTGTGAATATAGTTAATTCCACTTGTGTAATTAGAGACAGGGTCTCACTATGTTGCCCAGACTAGAGTCCAACTCCTGGCCTCAAGCAATCCTCCCTCCTCAGCCTCCTGAGTAGCTGGGGCTACAGGAGAACTCCATCAGGGCTCTGTAGTAAATTCCATTTAATTGTACAGTTTAAAATGATTAAAATGATACATTTTTTGATATGTATATTTTATTATAGTTTTAAATAAGTATTTGGTGAAAAAACCCCCAGCATGTAAAATACCCACCCTGGGCAGATAGTCCTCAAACTCATGTGCAGACCCATCATGACATTCTGCGCAGAGATCCAATGATTTAGACATGTGACTGACCACACAACTGCAGATGCATGAAATAAATGTACTCGCAAAGAAACAGTTGCGCTGGGCGCTGTGGGCCCCACAGACGGGAGGTCAGCAGCCCCTTGGAAAGGCCCTAGGCTGGGGCACTCTGGTGGACGGTGAGGAAATTGTAGAAGAAAAAGTCATGCCAAGCTGGTTTGGTTAAAAAAAAATCATCCTTTGTTTTTAACGTGTCTAGACAAAATTTCAACACTGTCATGTTCCATATATTTTCTTTCACAATGTTCTTTGATTCTAGCTCTTCTCTGGTGTTTTAAAACAAACTTACACTAAACTCAGATGTTCAAAGTCTGATGCCCTGCCACTTTCTTACTTCAGTGCACATTTCTTTTTCGAGATGGAGTCTTGCTCTGTCGCCCAGGCTGGAGTGCAATGGCACGATCTTGGCTCCTGCAACCTCCGCCTCCTGGGTTCCAGCGATTCTTCTGCCTCAGCCTTCTGAGTAACTGGGATTACAGGCGGGTGCCACCACACCCAGCTAATTTTTGTATTTTTAGTAGAGACGGGGTTTTACCATGTTAGCCAGGGTGGTCTCGAACTCAGGTGATCCACCCATCTCAGCCTCCCAAAGTCCTGGGATTACAGGTATGAGCCACTGTGCCCAGCCTCAGTGCACGTTTCTTATAATTCCTTCTAAAATCTGACCATTGTCATGGGCATGCATCAAGTCTGTGAATGCAGACCTCTGGGATATGCCCAATGGGAATATTGGGGACTCAGAGAATAGTTATTACCCAGGGTAGGAAGGCATGAGGCAGTATCAAGGGACACCTGCAGAGGGGTGGGGGTTGTGTCCCACAGATGGTGGGAGCCATGGATGGTTTCATCAGGACAGAGGCACAATAACCCCATCTTGATGGTCTCAGGGCTTAGACTCACCTGTTGCATCCAGAACCAGGCATTCAAATTAGTGCTCCACCTGCGGAGTACTGGGCAGAGATGGACAGCAACCTCCCCCTGCAGGACAGTCAGTGCAGCCTGGGTCACCTCAGCACTCCACGGGCCTTTGCCTGCAGTGTTCTGGCCGGGGAGGAGGCCAGGCCTATCCCTGTCATATCACCTAAGGGGCTGTCTGCCCTGAGGGTCTGCAGAGGAGTTGAACAGAGTGAGGGGCATAGGAAGCAGTAGGGCCGTGTTTCTTCTTGAGCTCTGTGAACTTTTGTCTTCTTACTCCCTGAGGTCACTCCAAAATGTGGGCATCTAGACCTGAGGCAGGAGGGTAGGACGGGGCCAGCTTCTTCTTGGCATGTGACCTGTGTCATCACATGGGGGCCTGTGCTTAGGAGGGTCCTGCACTTAATATAATGCCCTTCTGTGACTGTGTTGAAACTCTTAATCCTGTCTTGAAGAAGGGTACTGCATTTTTGGGTTGCACTGAATCCCTCACATTATGTTGCTCTTCCTGGGTCAGGAGCAGGGAGAGGGAGAGGCCATGAGGTGAGGGGGAGGCTCTGGGCTAGGTGGGACCTGTGTCCCCCAGGGCTCTGTGCTGCCCCTGTCTTAGGACCTGTAGAGTGGTTTGGTCTCATCTGTTTGCTCCCGGTGTCCACTGAATGGTGAATCCTTGTATACCAGGGACTGTCCCACTATCCAGGACAAGCCTACAGTGTGTGTGCTCACTCAGTATGTATGTCAGGCTGGACAGAACCTCACTTTATCCCTGTCTGCTGTGGGAACTGCAGCGAGGATCACCTCCTGGGAGTCTCGGTGTCTCTGTACCTGAGTGGTGGGATTAAGAGACCTCAAAGGGCCGTCTCAGAGGGGACTCAACAGTGTCGAGGCTGGAGGAGGCCTGGGCTCTGGCGCCCGAGGATGTCACACACCTCTTCAGTCTTTTGAAATCGTTTCATCTGTTATTTTGAAAATCACATAGGAGGCCGGGCGCGGTGGCTCACACCTGTAATCCCAGCACTTTGGGAGGCCAAGACGGGTGGATCACGAGGTCAGGAGATCGAGACCATCCTGGTTAACACAGTGAAACCCCATCTCTACTAAAATTACAAAAAATTAGCCAGGCGTGGTGGCAGTCGCCTGTATTCTCAGCTACTCAGGAGGGTGAGGCAGGAGAATGGCGTGAACCCAAGAGGTGGAACTTACAGTGAGCTGAGATCGCACCACTGTACTCTGGCCTGGGCAACAGAGCAAGACTCTGTCTCAAAAAAAAAAAAAAAAAAAAAAGTCACATAGGAAAGCGTAGCAATATAAGCATGTGTAAAATAATGTGTCAGATCCCTGACCCCACCCCACTCCAATTCCATTTCCAGGATGTAACCGCTGTTTGCAGTTGGTATGAATCTTTCAATAATACTTTCTCATTTGTTCCACTCATTGTTTATACAGTCAAACATTAATGAATTATACTATTACTTGGTAATGTTGTTTATAGTGAAGCATGTGTGGTGGACACTTCCTTTCTCTATACATGGATTTGCTCCAATTGTGTTTCTTTTTCTGTTTTAGAGGTTTCATTTTAGATTCAGGGGTACATGTACAGGTTTATTATATACATAAACTGCATGTCACAGGGGTTTGGTGTACAGATGATTTTGCCACCCAGGTATTAAGCCTAGTACCCAACAGGTGTTTTATCTGATCCTCTCCCTCCTCCCACTCTCCACCCTCAAGTAGGCCCCAGTGTTTGTTGTTCTTCTCTTTGTGTCTATGTGTTCTAATCATTTAGGTCCCACTTAAAAGTGGGAACATGTGGCCGGGCACATGACTCATACCTGTAATCCCAGCACTTTGGGAGGCTGAGGTGGGCAGATCATGAGGTCAGGAGTTTGAGACCAGCCTGGTCAGTATGGTGAAACCCCGTCTCTACTAAAAATAAAAAAGTGAGAATATGCAATATTTGGTTTTCTGTTCCCCTGTTAGTTTGCTAAGGATAATGGCCTCCAGCTCCATCCATGTTTCTGCAAAGGAAATGACCTCATTCTTTTTTATAGCTGTGTAGTATTCCATGGTGTGGATGTACCACATTTTCTTTATCCAGTCTACCACTGATGGACATTAATGTTGATTCCATGTCTTTGTTATTGTGAATAGTGCTGCAATGAACATTCATATGCATGTAGAATGGTAGAATGGTTTATATTCCTCTGGGTATATACCCAGTAATGGGGTTGCAGGGTCAAATGGTACTTTTGTTTTTAGCTCTTTGAGGAATTGCCATACTGCTTTCCATAATCGCTAAACTAATTTACATTCTCACCAACAGTGTATAAACGTTCCCTTTTCTCTC
This sequence comes from Macaca mulatta, assembly GCF_049350105.2. Lineage (NCBI taxonomy): Eukaryota > Metazoa > Chordata > Mammalia > Primates > Cercopithecidae > Macaca > Macaca mulatta. The sequence continues at coordinate 53,601,374 of NC_133424.1, forward strand.
TCTCTGTTTTTTCTTTTTTAGACAATCCTGCTCTGTTGCCCAGACTGGAGTGCAGTGGCATAGCCTCAGCTCTCTGCAACCTCCACCTCCCAGGTTCAAGTGATTCTCGTGCCTCAGCCTCCCAAGTAGCTGGGACTACAGGTGTGCACCACCACGCCTGGCTAATTTTTGTATTCTTAGTAAAGTGGAGGTTTCATCCTGTTGGGCAGGCTGGTCTTGAACTCCTGGCCTCAAGTGATCCTCCCTCCTTGGCTTCCCAAATTGCTGGGATTACAGGTGTGAGCCACTGTGACCAGCGCATACCTTTTTCTCTGCAACCTCAGCAGCATCTGTTATTTTTTGACTTTTTAATAATAGCCACTCTGGTGTGAAATGGTATCTTACTGTAGTTTTGATTTGCATCTCTCTAATAATTAGTGATATTGAGCATTTTTTCATATGCTTGTTGGCCACATGTGTATGTTCAAGCTTTTGAAAAGCATCTGTTCGGCTGGGCGCGGTGGCTCAAGCCTGTAATCCCAGCACTTTGGGAGGCTGAGACGGGCGGATCACAAGGTCAGGAGATCAAGACCATCCTGGCTAACACGGTGAAACCCCGTCTCTACTAAAAAAATACAAAAAACTAGGCAGGCGCCTGTGGTCCCAGCTACTCCGGAGGCTGAGGCAGCGTAAACCCGGGAGGCGGAGCTTGCAGTAAGCTGAGATCCGGCCACTGCCCTCCAGCCCGGGCGACAGAGCGAGTCTCCTTCTCAAAAAAAAAAAAAAAGAAAGAAAAAAAAAAGAAAAGCATCTGTTCATGTTCTTTGGCCCAGTTGTGTTTTTTAATTGGTTTTTCCTTATTTATTTTGTTGCATGGCTACACTGTGATGCTTTATCCACTTGCCTATTGGATTTGACGCTGTGTCCCACTCTTCATGTTGAGAAGACATTCTGCAGTGACTATCCTCATACACATATCTTTTACCCACGTGGAGTATTAATCCAGGAACTCATTTATTCAGCTTTTATAAAGTGCCTTGTGCCAGGCTGTGGGCAGGTCAAGGGCTTTAACAGAGACAGGGCAGGCACAGTCCTGCCTTCTTAGAGCTCACCCTCAGTGGGGCTCTCAGAAGTAGGACAGTGGTCAAAGCGTATGCACACCGAACACAATGAGGCCAGGGCCGGGTGTGGTGGCTGAGCTCAAACCTGCAATTCCAGAGCTTTGGGAGGCCAAGGCAGGAGGTTGCTTGAGGCTAGGAGTTCAAGGCTGCCGTGAGCTCTGATCATGCCACTGTACTCCTGCCTGGGCAACAGAGCGAGACTCCATCTCAAAAACCCCCACAAACACCCCCCCCCAAAAAAATCATGGGCCAACGTTGTTGTAAGTACTGCGATGTCATCAGGAATATATGAAAATGTCCATCTCCAATATCCCTACGTTTCTTGGAATAATGATTAGAGTAGAAAGTGCCTGTATTCCTGTGCCTACCTCTGCCCACACACCGTCTTCACTTGCACTTAGTCATCTACCACTTACCCTTTCACTAAGTGCTGTTGATTATGTCCCTGTGGTGGACCAGATGCCAGGAGCCCTGAGATGTCCTGAGCAGCTCCCTCTGCTGGTCCTTCTAAGAGTTCTGGCCTACAGGTGACACACCTGAGCACAGGTGACCCCTGCAGAACCTGTGATTACCACTGAAGGCTGACAGTGAGTGATGGGTGTTCCAGGAGGGGCTGTCACCTCCATGTACAGGGTGGGGGAAGGTGGAAGGGAGCAAGTGGCTGATGACTTTGGCTGTAAGGCAGGTGGACAGGCTGATGTGGGCTCCTGGGAAAGGATGGAGAGGGGAGGGGAGAGGAGGGGAGGGAAGGGAAAGGAAGGGAGGGAACGATACAGAGGTTGGAACTTGCCTTCATGGACCAAGAACAGCAGTGAGGCCATCCAGGCTGCAGCTGGGGAGGGAAGACATGGGGAGTAGTGGGTCAAGGGAGAAGCAGACAGTAATTGACCTTGGGGGCTGGGCGTGAGCAGAGGTGTGTTATGTGTATCTGTCCCCGCCATTGATATGAGGAGGGGTGGGGCTGTGGGTGACACCTGGGTCAGTGGGATTTCCTAGCGTCTGCTGTTCCCCAAAGCCTCTCCATGTAGAGGGTCAGTATAGATCTGATGCTGTGTCTGGGGGAAGCGGCTGGTGGTCCGAGGCAGCCTGTGGTGCTTACTGTCCCTAGGGATGAGAGGAAAGAGATGAGGAAGCCTCTTTACAGTGAAGCCTCAGGTGTGTGAAGCCACAGGTGTCTCACATGTGCCTTGGGTGACGGTGGTTGTTATTGTTATGATGTTTGCCTGACAAGGACCCAGGTATCCAGGGATCCAGAGCACAAGGCCCTGGTGAGGGGAGGGTCAGATGAGGCTGAGCAGGTTCAAGTGGTCAGAATGGGAGGGACTCCTGGAGAAACTGAACCTCAACTCTTCCTGTCAGGAGCTGTGACTGTGTGCAGGAGAGATGACAGGCGTGACCCAGGACATTGAGTGAGTCATTGAGACATTGGATATGAGGGCAGGGTAGAGAGGACCCTGGTGACTGCTCAGATGTGGGATGTGAGCAGGGCTCTGACCCATGCAAGTTACAGGATCCCCCCACCCCCAGCCCACAGACAACCCTTACACTCGGGATTCTGAGTGCTGTGTGTGCCCAACAGGGACACTGGATTGGCTGGACCTGAGTCCCTGTAAGGGCAGGGATGGGCTGTAAGACCAGAGTCTTCTCTGTGGGTGTGATGTGAGCAGGAATGAGCAAGATGGGGGTGATAAGGCTTGGCCTGGGGGAGCTGGTAGAGGAGCCCAGGGGCTTGGGTCAGCTCAACTTCCCAGTGGCTCAGCTGGGGCTGGAGGAGCAGGATGCTGTACTCGGGGTGCTCCAGGCTGGGTGATGTGTGAGGTCAAATGTTAATCATGAAAAGTTCCCCCCTTTTGTAGGCAGACAGTGGCCTGAGTGTCAGTTGCAGGAAGATGCATCATGAGGCAGGAGCAGGCACTCATCCTCCCAGAGACCACACCCTGGGTGCAGCACTCAGCCCTGCAGGGAGTGGCAACAGATGTGCCTACAACCCTAATGTCCAGGCACATGCAACAAATGTTTCTCCCTCATTGCATCTTTCTCATGTGGAATAGAATGGGCAGTGATATGGTTTGGCTGTGTTCCCACCCAAATCTCATCTTGAATTGTAATTGCCATAATCCCCACATGTTGTGGAAGGGACCTGGTGGGAGGTAATTGAATCATGGGGGTGGTTTCCCCCATGCTATTATCGTGATAGTAAGTTCTCATGAGATCTGATGGTTTTATAAAAGGCCTCCCCCTTTGCTTGGCTCTCATTCTTCTCATTGATGCTGCCATTTGAAGGACATGTTTGCTTCCCCTTCTGCCATGATTGTAAGTTTCCTGAGGCCTTCCCAGCCATGCTGAATGTGAGTCAGTTAAACCTCTTTCCTTTATAAATTACCCAGTCTCCAGCAGTTCTTTATAGAAGCTTGAGAACGGACTAATACAGGCAGCTTTTCCCAAAGTCTCTTCCCATCCATGTGCTGCCTGCTGTGGTGCCTGGGAATGAGGGCCCTGGGTCACTGTCCAGGGTGCTGATGTCCATGAACTGTTGAAGAGCTGGTGAGTTGTGATCTCCCACTTACTTCTGCTTTCTTTTATTCTTAACAACTGAGCATGTCACCAAAGAGAAGATAGAGAGATACTAAGGGCATGAAGAGCCCTCTGTCTGTCTCTCTCTCAGGACCTGGAGGGTGCTGGGGACATCACTACAGGAACTGACACCAAAGTCAGGATGACCCCATCCAGATACACATGTGTAGTTTGTAATGAATGATGATGAGAAAATGGCCTTGAAAGGAGTGATGAACAGCACAAGAGCCTCTCAAAGATGTGCACATCCTCATCTCCATATCTGTGAATAAGTCTCATGGTAAAAGACACTTTACAGATTAAAGGAAAGTTCATGAGATGGGAAGTGATATGGTTTGGCTGTGTCCCCACCCAAATCTCATCTTGAATTCCCATGTATTGTGGGAGGGGCCTGGTGGGAGGTAATTGAATCATGGGGGCAGGTCTTTCCCATGCTGTTCTTGTGATGGTGAGTGGGTCTCAGGATATCTGATAGTTTTATAAGGGGGAGTTTCCCTGTACAAGCTCTCTTTTTGACTGCTGCCATCCATGTAAGACATGACTTGCTCCTCCTTCCCTTCTGCCATGATTTTGAGGCCTCCCTACCCATGTGGAACTGTAAGTCCATTAAACCTCTTTCTTTTGTAAATTGCCCAGTCTCAGGTATGTCTTTATCAGCAGCATGAAAACAGACTAATACAGTAAATTGGTACCAGTAGAGTGGGGTGCTGCTGAAAAGATACCCCAAAATGTTGATAGCAAAATGGACAATAAAGTCCAGGCTGAGGTGGTCTCAGATGGAAGTGAGGAACTTGTCAGGAACTAGAGCAAAGGTGACTCTTGTTATGTTTTAGCAAAGAGACTGGTGGCATTTTGCCCCAGCCCTAGAGATCTGTGGAACTTTGAGCTTGAGAGAGATGATTTTGGGTATCTGGTGGAAGAAATTTCTTTCTCTCTCTTTCTTTCTTTCTCTCTTTCTCTCTCTCTCTCTTTCTTTCTTTATTTCCTCCCTTTCTTTCTTTCTCCCTTTCTCCCTCTCTTTCTCTCTTTCTTTCTTTCTTGACACAGTTTCACTCTTGTTGCCCAGGCTGGAGTGCAATGGCACAACCTCAGCTCACTGCAACCTCTGCCTCCTGAGTTCAAGTGTTTCTCCTGCCTCAGCCTCCTGAGTAGCTGGGATGACAGGCTTGTGCCACCACATCTGGCTAATTTTGTAGTTTTAGTAGAGATGGGGTTTCTCCATGTTGGTCAGGCTGGTCTTGAACTACCAACCTCAGGTAATCTGGCCACCTTGGCCTCCCAAAGTGCTGGGATTACAGGCATGAGCCAACGTGCCCAGCCCTCTGGTGGAAGAAATTTCTAAGCAGCAAAGCATTCAAGAGATGACTTGGGTGCTGTTAAAGGCATTCAGTTTTATAAGGGAAGCAGAGCATAAAAGTTTGGAAAATTTGCAGCCTGATGATGCAATAGAAAAGAAAATCCCATTTTTTTTAGGAGAAATTCAAACTGGCTGCAGAAATTTGCATAAGTAATGAGGAGCTGAATGTTAATCCCCAAGACAATGGGGAAAATGTCTTCAGGGCACATCAGAGGTCTTCATGGCAGCCCCTCCCATCACAGGCCCAAGAGGCCTAGGGGGAAAAAGTGGTTTCGTGGGTTGGGCCCAAGTTCTCTGTGTTGTGTGCACTCTAGAGTCTTGGTGCCCTGCATCCCATCTGCTCCAGCTGTGGCTGAAAGGGGCCAACATAGAGCTTGGGCCATGGCTTCAGAGGGTGCAAGCCCCAAGCTTTGGCAGCTTCCATGTGGTGTTGAGCCTATGGGTGCACATAAGTCAAGAATTGGGGTTTCAGAACCTCCAAGTAGATTTCAGAAGATGTATGGAAACACCTGGATGCTCAGACAGGAGTTTGCTGCAGGGGCAGGGCCCTTATGGAGAACTTCTTCTAGGGCAGTGCAGAAGATAAATGTGGGGTTGGAGCCCCCACACAGAGCCCCTACTGGGGCACTACCTAGTGGAGCTGTGAGAAGAGGGCCACCATCCTCCAGACCCCAGAATGGTGTATCTACTGACAGCTTGTACCATGTGCCTGGAAAAGCTGCAGACACACTCAATGCCAACTCATGAAAGTAGCCAGGAGGGAGGCTGTATCTTGCAAAGCCACAGGGGTGGAGCTGCCCAAGACCATAGGAACTCACCTCTTGCATCAGTGTGACCTGGATGTGAGACATGGAGTCAAAGGAGATCATTTTGGAGCTTTAAGATTTGACTGCCCCACTGGATTTCAGACTAGCATGGGGCCTATGGCCTCTTCGTTTTGGCTAATTTTTCCCATTTGGAATGGTTGTAATTACCATTAGATATAAAGGGGAGTGTGTACTCCCCTTTATATCTAAGAAGTAACTAACTTGCTTTTGATTTTACAGGCTCATAGGCAGAAGGGACTTGCCTTGTCTCAGATGAGACTTTGAGCTGTGGACTTTTGAGTTAATGCTGAAATGAGTTAAGACTTTGGGGGACTGTTGGGAAGGCACGATTGGTTTTGCAATGTGAGAACAGGAGATTTGGGAGGGGCTGGGGTGGAATAACATGGTTTAGCTGTGTTCCCCACCAAAATCTCATCTTGAATTACCACATGTTGTGGGAGGAGCCTGGTGGGAGGTAATTGAATCATGGGGGCAGGTCTTTCCCATGCTGTTCTTGTGATGGTGAGTGGGTCTCATGAGATCTGATGGTTTTATAAGAGAAAGTTTCCCTGAACAAGCTCTCTCTTTTTGCCTGCTGCCGTCTATGTAAGACATGACTTGATCCTCCACCTTCTGCCATGATTGTGAGGCCTCCCCAGCCATGTGAAACTGTAAGTCCATTAAACCTCTTTCTTTTGTAAATTGCCCAGTCTCAGGTATGTCTTTATCAGCAGCATGAAAATGGACTAATACAGGGAGATTATTGTGGTTTATCCAAGCTGCATCCAAAATAACCACAAGGCCCCTTTCTTATAAGTAAGAGAGGGAGGCAGGAGTGGGTGGAGATGTGGAGACAGAAGCAGAGGACAGAGTGGTTTCAAGATGCTGCGCTGCTGTCTTTGAAGATGGAGAAAAAGGACACAACCAAAGATGTAGGCAGCCTCTAGGAGGTGGAAAAGGAGAGGAAACGGATTCTGACCTGGGGCTTCCAGAAGGCACACAGCCATGAGGGCCCCTTGTCACTAAGCTTGTAGTAACTTGTCACAGCATCAACAAGAAACTAAAGAGGTGTCACCTTTCCTCATCTGATGGTGTGTGCAGGTGGGATCAGGGGTCATTTAGAGTTAAATCCTGATGTAAATTCTGATGTAAATTAACCCATTACTAGTTGTTTTCTTACCTCTCATCTCAAGATGAAGAACCTGTGGCAGTGGCAGAACACCCTTGGGAACCGTGGTTCTGTGCTTTAGTGCAGGGACTGGCTTGTTTGTGGGAAGGGGCCGCCTGGTCCAAGTAAACTTACATGAGATTGTCACCCTTCCAGGGGCCCTCAGGGAAGGGCTGAGAACAACTGGCCCAGGTGTGTGGAGGAGCTGCAGGTGAGGCAGGGCTGGAGGGGTCTGCGGGGCCAGGTAGAGGAGCAAACAGGTTGTCCCATCCCCATGGGAGCCTGCATGAGCTTTAGGCTGGGGAGCCCTGCTCCTCTGACCTGGATGCTCCTGTGTGGACAGGAGGCTTGCTCAGTCAGATCCACGCCAGGGGGTAAATTGGGAACTGATGGGAAGTGAGTGGCTAGAGTCCTGGGTAGTGCCTGGGAGGACCTTGCTCAAGGACTGAATTCTTGGTCTGTCCCCACCTTGGTTACTCTGACAGCCCCTCTTTGTGTCCCACAAGAGTCAAGATGTCCTGAGCAGTAGCCACTGGGACAGAGAACCTGGTGGCCAGGGCTAAGTATCCAGGATCCTGGATTTGGGAACAGGCAAGCTCATTTGCAGAGGACAGTGATAGATGGGCCACCAGGGCCTGGGTGAAGAGGGCAGGAGGGCTCAGGACACTGGAGGCTATGTGGGGGTCACACCCATGATCTGCACCACCCATGGACGCTCCTGCATTGCTCACCTTTGTGTGGACATCAGATGGCCCCAACTTCCGCGCTCCTGAGACACCTTGTGCATTCACAGAGGGAGCCAGGCTGGGGCTGTGCATGGCCTTGGTCCCTGGGGCAGTGTGAGGACAGCCGAGCGCTCGGTTGGCTGGGCAGGGCTCCTGGGAATCCCACCCTTTCCTGTGTAGGGTCCACTCCAGCCTGAGTCCCAACCCCCTACTCATGTCTCCCAGGGAAGAAAGACTGGGGTTGAGATAAGGTGGAGATATTTTCCCTGTGTGACCCGGGAGAGAATGGACATGGAGTTTCAGGTGAGTTTCTAAGTTCCCATGAGCAGAAAAAGAGCCAATGAGAGGAAGGGTCCTCTTTATTCATATCCTTTCCGGGTGACCCTGAGTGGGCCACAGGCCCATTCACTTTCCCTGCAAAAGCCCCCGCTTCCTGTGGTGATGGGAGGCCTTTGTCTTGGCCCACCCAGAGCCTAGGGCAGCCTGTCAGGGTCTCCAGATATTCAGCAGGGACCCTCATCCCTCCCTGTCCCCAGGCCTGTGTCTCCTCAGGATTCAGAGCTGGTTCTCCGTCTCAGGCTCCATGTCCTTCCCCATCCCCAGGGCTGGGGGTCGGGGACGCCACATCGACCCACAGGAGCAGCTCCCAGAGGAACCTAAGAAACTACATCTGCTTTGTGGTTGACCCAGCAGTTAATATTTGTGTCATGGTTTAACGAGTCCTGAAAAAAAAAAACAAAAAAAAACCCAAAAGAGGCCTTGACCCCTGTGGCCTTCTCAGAACAGAGTCTGGTGTCTCCCAGGCTCTGGGCCCACCCAGGGCTGCTCTGGGACTGAACCTGGATGTGGCTCAGGGGGTTCCTGTTCCCAGGCCCCTTCCTCATCTGGTCACCATCCCTTGTTCCTGTTTGCAGTTTCCTGAATCTCAGAGCTCAGCCAGGTGTGAAGCCAAGTGGGGGCAGATCCTCGGTCCCCCTGGGGCCTGTGGGACCAGAACATCTGTGACCCACACTTACCTCATAGATGACAGCGGCTGTCCTGGGGCTAGGTAGTGGGGGCCTGGGCAGGGGAGAGAGGGCATGTCAGGGGACAGGGAGGGAGGGTCATGGAGGCCCAGCCTGGAAGGTTCCTGTCTCTGATTGGCCAGGACTTACTTCCCTGGGTCTACTTCTGGTCATTTCCCCTCAGGAGTGACCAGCTCTGCCCCTGAGCTCAGCCTCCCAGTGTGGACACAGCACCCCGACCCCTGTCCTGGCTGGGCCCACCCTGTACCCTTGTTAATGTGGGCCCCTGACTGATGCTCCCAGTGTCCGCTCTGCACCTACTGGGCTCCAGGGGTCTTCTCAGGCAGTGGAGGGTCCCGGGGTGGGGTCAGCACAGGGCGTGGGTGGTCCTGGCCCTGTAGGGAGGCCTGGATCCTGGCTGGAGGCACTCACTTTGACCTGACTGTTCTGGGGAAAGGTGGGTTTGTGCTATGCTGTGGGGTTGATGGTCCCTCTACCCTGAACCTGCACTGCTGGGACCCCATTAGAAAGGGGCTGGGGAGGGGATGGGCTTACAGGGTAGGTGGAGCTGTTTGAGGGACCATGGCCTGGGGGACAGAGACACGAGTCAGTAGCAGGGTGGGAGGAGAGCCTGGGCCCCTCACAGAGGAGGGTGTTGGGGTCCTGAACTCCCAGAGAATCAGGGAGAAGGGGCTTCTTACCAGGAGAGACCGTCCAGCCATTTTAGGGGCCAAGTGAGCAAGTGAGTTTGCAGAGGTGGCCCATGACCAAGAGCCCACAGGTCAGGGCTGACCTGGCCAGTCGGGGTTCCCTGCAATGATGTTTTATGAGACTCCTTGGAGCCCCATGGAAAGGATCAGAGGACCTCAGAGGGTGACTGGCAGGAGTGGACACTGTGGGCCAGGCTTAGGGGTTCCCAGCCACACCCAGGCTGAAGGGACACCGGGGAGCTGCTCTCTAAAGGCCACTGGCCCTAGGAAAGGTCAGGCTTACTTGTGAGGAGTGCAAGATTAAAAGCCAAACTTTGGAGTTAGAACAGGGGATGAAGAGGGGACCCTGTTTCCAAAGAGGGGCATGGGGATCTCCTTTCTCCATGGGTTCTGTAGCAGGAGCTGAGCCAGGTAAGGGGGTTGAAGACCTTACAAAGCCACATCTGTCCTGACCAGAGGGGAAGGACCCTCAGGTTGATGCTGGGCTGGGAGAACATTGACCCAGGGATGCAGGAAAGCAACTGAGGGCCCAGGGAAGGAACCAGATCGTGGGGGTTTGCTGAGAGGAAGGGTTAAGGCCCCAGAGGGGAAGCAGGGCCAGGCACAGGTTTAGGACACTGAGGGGACCGCAAGTGTCTTGGATTCTCCCGGAACTCAGTGTCCCTGCTGTGGCCAGACCCTGCACTCAGGGCTGGTGATGCTGAAATGGGACAATAGCCTTGTCTTCTCTCTCTACCTCTTAGCAAGAGACATAAAGGACATTCCAGAACATGCCATCCTGGAGCCCAGATTCTCTTGTCTCACAGCTCAGGGGCCTCAGGAACTGCATTAGCCATGGGGGCACTGACCCCACCCAGCGTGTCCAAGCTGTTACACCCTTCACTGTGTGACTATGCCCAGGACTCCCCCTCAGACCCCGAGCCTGCAAATCCCTCCTCACTTGGTGGGTGGATTCAATGAACAGCAAGAGGTACCGGGTACTGAGCACCCCTCCCCCACTCCCTTCCTCCAGGCAGCTGTGGCTTTGCTGTGTGAGGGAACGAGGACCACACCCAGAGGTGAGACCTTAACTGGGCTGAATTCACAGAGGAGGAAGCTGTTGAGGAAGCAGCCCAGGGTCAGCAGCTGGTGAGGGAGGAGCTGTGGAATGAGAGGGAAGGATCTCTTGGGGAGGGCTCAGAGAGCCTGGCCCTGAATACTGGGTGGGGTCTTCTTCCTCCTGGCCTGGGGTCAGACTGGGAGGTGGGAGGGAGGCTGGGGAAAAGCTGTAGTAACTTCCAGTCCTGGCGAGGAGCAGGAAACATGCCAGGGCAGCCACCGGTGCCACCCCAACCAGAACCCTGGTCACAATGCCGGCGATGGCCCCCACAGGAAGGCCTGGGGCATTTTTTTCTGCAGAAAGGGGAAGGCAAAGGGGATGAAGCCCAAGTCTGTTCCAGGGGGAACCATGAGGGGCCTTGCAGGGCAGGGGCTTGAGTGCGATCTCTTGTGATGTCCTCATAGCTGACTCCCTTGCTCTCTGCAGTTTTCAAGCCTGAGACATTTTCTGTGTCTCAGGCTTGAAATACTGGGATGCACCGACTCCTACATTCTCCCCCAGGTGCCTGCACCTCGCCCTGCTCCTGTGCCTTTAAATCCCCTTCTTCCTCTCACTTCACACCTCTTCCCTCTGTATTTTTTTTTTCTTTTTTCTTTTTCTTTTTCTTTTTTTTGAGACGGAGCCTTGCTCTGTCGCCAGGCTGGAGTGCAGTGGTGTGATCTCGGCTCACTACAACCTCCACCTCCCAGGTTCAAGTGATTCTACTGCCTCAGCCTCCTGAGTAGCTGGGATTACAGGTGTGTGCCACCATGCCAGGCTAATTTTTGTATTTTAAGTAGAGACGGGGTTTCACCATGTTGGCCAGGATGATCTCGATCTCTTGACCTCTTGATCCACCCACCTCGGCCTTCTAAAGTGCTGAGATTACAGGTGTGAGTCACCCCACCTGGCCTTTTCTTTTTGTTTTTTAGACGGAGTCTCGTCCAGGCTGGAGTAGAGTGGTGCGATCTCCTGCTCACTGAAACCTCCATCTCCTGAGTTCAAACGGTTCTCCTGTCTCAGCCTCCCTCGTAATTGGGATTACAAGCATGTGCCACCATGCCAGGCTAATTTTTGTATTTTTAGTACAGACGGAGTTTCACCATGTTGGCCAGGCTGGTCTCGAATTCCTGACCTCAGGCGATCTGTCTACCTCGGCCTCCCAAAGTGCTGGGATTACAGGCGTGAGCCACAGTGCCCGGTCTTCCCTCTGTTTCTTTTTTTCCATTCCATGATTGTCATACAGAGCTAGCCCTTGCTGTCCACTCAATGCTGATGAGTGGGGATGATGCTCTTTGACTGTTTTCAGGGGCCTTCCATGTGCCAGGCCCAGTGGGCACCAACCTACGTACAGCTCATCTCATCCTCGCATCACCTTGAGGGAAGGGGCATCACCCCCAGCTGCAGAGTTAGCATCTGAGACTTACAGTGCCTCAGTAAGTCAAGGAAGGTGACAGAACTCGTACATGATACAACCAAATTTTAACCAAGGTCTCCTTGACTTAGCTAATAACAAAGTTCATAAAAAAATAATACTAGTTGATAGCACTGATTGAGCCCTGGCTCTGTGCACTACTCTGTTAAGGGCTTTAATTACATTAATCATTGAATAAACATCCTCACAACCACCCTGAGATCCAAGTGTTTGTTAAAATTCTACAGGTGAGGAAACTGAGGCCTAGGAGGTTGAGTGTCTTGCTCAAGGTCAAACACCTGGAATGTTCCCGGCACTGACTGTCAGGCCTCTGAGCCCAAGCTAAGCCATCATAACCCCTGTGACCTGCACATATACATCCAGATGGCTTGGAACAACTGAAGAACCACAAAAGAAGTGAAACAGCCAATTCCTGCCTTAACTGATGACATTCCACCGTTGTGATTTGTTCCTGCCCCACCCTAACTAATCAATTGACCTTGTGACATTCCCCCTGCTAGACAATGAGTCTCATGATCTCTCCACTATGCACCTTGTGACCCTGCCCCTGCCCACAAGAGAAAACCACCTTTAACTGTAATTTTCCACTACCTACCCAAATCCTGTAAAACTGCCCCACCCCTATCTCCCTTTGCTGACTCCTTTTTTGGATTGAGCCCACTTGCACCCAAGTGAATAAACAGCCTCACTGCTCACACAAAGCCTATCTGGTGGTCTCTTCACACGGACACGCATAACACTGACCCTGATAGTTGACACAAGGGATTTAGTTCCAGGTAAAAACTGATGAATTCTCCTTTTGCTCCTCATTCCTCAGATCAGACTCTCCGCCCCTGCACTGTGGATGCCCAAGATGAAGGGAGATGAACCCATGACTGGTCTCAGGTCTGCAGATGCCTAATAACAAGCAGCCTCACACAGCCCCAGTGGAGGAGAGGAAGGGGCTATGGCTGCAGACAGACCTCGCCTGACTCTAATCTGCCAGCTATGGACTGTGTTGTTATAGGAATTATTAAGAAATTATTTTAGGGAGCTAGAGAGGAAAGGAGGTCCTTGGGAAGTTTTTCTTTTCCTTTTTTTGAGACGGAGTCTTGCTCTGTTGCCCAGGCTGGAGTGCAGTGGCATGGTTTCAGCTCACTGCAACCTGTCTCCCAGGTTCAAGCGATTCTCCTGCCCAGCCTCCTGAGTAGCTGGGATTACAGGCGCACACCATCACGCCCGGCTAATTTTTGTATGTTTAGTAGAGACGGAGTTTCACCATGTTGGCCAGGCTAGTCTCCAACTCCTGATGTCAGGTGATCCACCCACCTCGGCCTCCCAAAGTGTTGGGATTACAGGCGTGAGCCACCACCCGGCCAGTTTTTGTTTCTTTTAAAGCAGTTCCAGAAATGTTTCTTGTCTAGCAGAAAAGCCTCAGCTTTTAGAGACTGGCTGGCAAGCTTTGATATGCAAATGAAGGCCATTGGAAACTGGGTCCACCCAAATATGGTGATTCCCGCCCTCTTCTTGCCCTTGCTACCATATGTGCCTGGCAACATGGCCACGCCCACATATCCCCACATGTGTAGAACGTCAAGACACCCTGCATTTGTATATTAAAAGACTAGGGTGGGAGGGCCAGTTTCTTCTCAGGCTACATGAGTGACATGCCTGGTCAAACCAATCCTCTGAGCCCTGTGCAAATCAGACACCACCTCCTCTGGCCTCCTCATATCACTGGCTGTTTTCTGCTACACTTGGGGTTTCCTCTCTTTGCTTGGAACCCCCCTCCTTCTGTCCCTGTATGGGGGAACTTTTTCCTTCTTTTTTTGCCTATTAAACTCTTTGCTCCACATGTTCTGTGTTGTTTTATCTAAATTGGCATAAGACCAAGGATCCTGGTATTGCTCCAGTCACCAGAGCCATATCAGTGTGACCCTAGTCAGTGACTGTCTCCCTGGGCCTCAGTTTCCTTTCAATAAATAAGATAAATGTTATTTGGCTACAAGGTTGTTTATGAATTAACCTCAAAATGTTTACAATTACTTGACCTCAGCTGTGCATAGGGCAGCTGCCCAGATGAACAACATGTATGTGTTTGCAATGCTTGTTCCCTGGTGCCATAAAGAAATAGCACTTGAACATAAATTTAATTTTCTCAGCAAGGCCATTTTTATATTTTCTGCAGAAAGGGTACACTCGCCAGCAGTTTTGCCACGAGAGTACACCGAACAAGGGAGACAGGGTCATTTATAATTTGATGTGTCTACCTTACTGCTGTGTCCGGTTTCCATTGGCTGGAATGGGACCTCCCATTCTGTGTCTGTCCTGATGGGCTAGCAACTTAGAACTTTTTAAAAGAGGCAAAGGCAGAGAACAAAGCAAGGAGGAAGTAACTTGTGGAATGCTGAGAAAGGTAAAAACATCTTCATATAAGGAAGAGGAACAGGCTATGACCTAATGCTTGCTTGGACCAGTATAAGCATGCCAGGGCAAATATTTAGTCTAAATTGTGGGAGCTAAGAACATAACATACATTGATTTTTTTTTTTAATTACAGCTAGCAGATATTTAAGAATATTAGCACACGTCTTTGAGTAAATTTTGCTTCTAAGAGAAGTTGCTATTTATTCCTAATTAGACAGGGAGGAAAGTCTTTGAAGAGGAATCTCTACTTTACTTTTTACATATGCTTATTTGCCTCTAAGAGAAAGGGCCCTGGACCTGATTTCAGGTGGAGGAGGAGCTGCTGGGCATATCCTCTCTTCTTTGTTCCTCTCCCTAGGGACACTGAACTTCCAATGGAGTCACCTAAGTCCCCCAGGGCAATGGACTCATACATGCTGAGTCTCAGGTGAAGGTTGAGGCTCTGTCCTTGCCCAGATGAGGGCCTGGGGGCTGAGCCCTGACTAGTGACCAGCTCCAGGAGCCACTGCCTGGAGAGCTGGTAAATTGTTGCTCCCAGTCAGCCCTGCCCAGGAGGCAACAACCCAGCCCTGGCATAGGCTCCCCAAAGCTCCACAGGATTCCATAGACCCCTCAGGCCAGACCCTGACTTAGTTCTCCAGGGTCTTCTCAAGGTCATGTCCATGGGGAGGGCATGGGGTGCTTGGCTGAGACTGATCTCCCCCTGCTGAGTTCCCCCCATCAGACTGTCCTTCCTCTGCAGTGAATGTCTGCAGGGTCTGGATACAGGAAAGGAATTCTGATCTGTTGAAGTTTGTGTACCTTGTATGTGTCCTGCAGTAAATGTTCAAACCCCAACGTAGGACATAATGCAGAAGGGGACACAGGCACAGCCCAGGCCTGACAATCCCATGTATGTGAAGTAGAACTGACCCCCAATAGTCAGAGGCTGTGGGAAAATCACAATATACATGGAACTGGTCAGATACTTCCTCTTCATCTTTATGGCATATAGGGTGTAGAATCCTGTGTCCTGGGTGACATTCTGGATCAGCAGGGATGCATTGGGGTATATTGTCTCTTGAATGCTGTGTGCAGACCCTGGGGGTAGTTATTAGAGTTCCTATTACATATCCTGTAATATGGTGTTTGGTCTCCACCCTTTCCCCTTTGTACCAATAAGATCCTGGGGCAGATTGTGAGTGAATAGAAGAACCTCCTTCCGCTCTGTGGCATTGGACAGCATGGCTTCAATAGTGAGCCTGGCAGTAGTTGGTGGGTTCCAGAAAGTTAAAAGTGAGGCTAAGATGGGGGAGAAAGCATCAGTCAATATTGGGACCTATGTATTTGGATGGAAAGATGGGGCTTTGGGTTCTGAGGAGGTTTCTTCACCCCCCCAGCCCTGGAGAGAAAGAGAGAGAGAGAGAGAGACAGACAGACAGACAGACAGACAGTGTGTGCATGTGCATGTGCACGCGTGGGTCCTGCTGAGTCAAGGTCAGCAGCGTAACCCCCATTCCCTCAGCACCTCTGACCTTGGCACTTCTCAGTTTGGAATCCTCTTCCCCAGGAGTCTGCACAGGCCCCCACCCCTTACTGCCCTCAGATCCTGCTCACATCAGGGCATCCTTGGGAGACCCTTCCCCTGACACCTCCTCTAGAGACCCTGTTTCTTCCCTTTCTGACCTTTCCCTGCTCTGTTCCCTCCAGGGCTCTTATCAGCACTTGACCTCACATTCTAGATCTCTTTGGGTGTCTGTCTTCCTCCCCATGAGATCGTGAGCTCTGTGAAGGCAAGGACTTGTGTGATCTTGGTTGCACCCCAGTGCCTGGGACAGGCTGCACACTCCTGTGGATGAGTTCATGAGCATTCCCAGGGGCCCCCACCTCCTGGGATTTATTTGCCAATTTCTGAGGTTCATGGGTAAGGACAGTGTTTAGTAGCCCTGGTTCTGTTTTTTTCTGGAGTGTTACCCTGACATAAGATTTTATTGTCGTCAGTTTTCAGAATTTATTCATCAGTGATGATTCACTTGCAGTATGTTAACAATGGAGATTGTTTCTCCATTAACAGCTTCAGATCATTGAGATTTTCCTGGTGTGACCCCTGTCCCTCTCTGGTGTCCTCTCCTCTGAGGCTCCAACAGAAACCCTCTGTCCCCCCTCAGAGTCCCATCCTCCCCAGGAGATCCCAGTCAGTCTCTGTGCTCCCTCCTCCCTCCCACTCCCAAGGAGTCCTCCCCTCACCTGTGAGAAGGAGCCCCTGCCAGGGGATGCGCTCTCTGCAGGGAGGGCTGAGGGAAGAGCCTGAGCTCCAGGAACGCTCTTGTCAGGGCTGCTGTGACTATGACTCTGCTGTCCTTCCTCCCTGTGTGCTGAGTGTCCTCCCAGGGCAGGAGCACTTCCCAGGGTCATGGATGGGGGTGGACTCTGCCCAGGAAGCCTCTCTGCCCCCTCCCCTCTCAGTCCTGCCTCCTAGTCCATCCTTCCTTTTTCCTTTCTGTCTTCATTTAAATTCCCCAGACTATGCTTTGAGAAGCAGGGTTTATTTGGACGCCTGTCCCTTAACAGGACAACCCACCCTCCCCAGCACTGATCTCTGCTGTGTCTTGGCCTTGGGTCTATCAGCATCACAGAGAGAGTCCCTGGGGTCCCCAAACCTGGTGTTATTTTCTCTCTGACACGGAAACCCCTCTGTGTATTCAGGGTCTTCTTAGTGTTCTTAAATGTCTGGGAAGGTTGGATTTCCTCCCAGCAAGGAGGTCACAAAGATGTCTGGGGTCCTAGAAATGGACACATCTAGAGCTAAAGCCCGGGTCTAAGATTCTTACTTGTTCTTTCTGCAGCGCTATGTGACCCTAATTTCCTGGAAGTAACTGAGAATGAAGCTGCACGGTGCTGTAGTATTATGTCATCCAGACCCCAGACATTTCTAGATTGCTTTTATGATTTTCTCTACAGCTTGCACCACATTTATTATTATTTGCTTCATACTATTTTTGTTTTTTTTGGGAGATGGGATTTTGCTCTTGTTGCCCAGGCTGGAGTGCAGTGGCGTGATCTGAGCTCAACGCAACCTCTGCCTCCCGGATTCCAGCGATTCTCCTGCCTCAGCCTCCCGAGTAGCTGGGATTACAGGCATGCGCCACCACACCCAGCTATTTTTTTTGTATTTTTAGTAGAGACAGGGTTTCACTGTGTTGGCCAGGCTGGTCTCCAACTCCTGACTTCAGGTGATCCGCCCACCTCGGTCTCCCAAAGTGCTGGGGTTACAGACATGAGCCACTGCAGCCGGCCCATAGTATATTTTTTTCTAAATAAATGTAGTTTACAAAACATCCTTGTTTTAGCAGGGCACGGTGGCTCATACCTGTGATCCCAGCTACTCGAGAGACCGAGCTGGGAGGATGGCTGAGGCCAGGAGTTGGAGACAAAACATCCTTGTCTTAACGCAATATTGTCCATGAAATTATAGATTTTATATGTGCTTAAATGTTTTTCTAACATGCATTAAAATAAACACATGAGTATTAAAATTAAAAAAACAGCTTATTTAACTTTCACCTAAAATCAGTTTTGGGAAATGCTGATACAGTGGCATAAACATGGACTTTATATCCAGATAGGCCTGGGGTCAACTACTGACTCTGTCACTTAACTGTGTCAACTTGGACAAGTCACTTGGCTTCTGTGATCCTCGATTCCCTGATTTGTAAAAGGAGGATGGTAAAATCCTCCTCGCAGAGTTGTTGGGAATAAGTGAGCTGCTGTGGGAGCCCAGTGCCCAGGCGGGTGTTGAGTACATGATGGTTATCATTGTGGTTATTGCTGTGGAATTCTGGTTATTTTCCAAAGAGAGTATCTGGAATATTGGGCTTGTGGATTTCTGCTGACGTGCATATGTGATAAAGTTACTTTTTTGCTCGTTAGGACTTGTGGCGCATCTGTCATTATTTTCATGTCACAGTTTCACTACCTGTTTGCTCTGTGATTTTGGTCAAGTTGCCTACCTTTTCTGTGCCTCATTTACCTAATTTGTACAATGTGGGTAACAACTAGTGTGAGTGTGTATTTCCCAGATCTGACCACTAGGGGGCACAGAAGCACCAGCACCTACTGACCATGGGTCTATCAGTGCTGACGGTCTGTAAACATCCTTCTCCCATGAAAGAAACCAGGGCTCCCTGGAGAAATAACTGATTCCAGGGCTGGATCAGGAAAGCATAGAGGAACCTGGAGCTTCTTGTGGGGCCCGAAAGTAAGGAACTACACGAAAAATGATGGG